>NC_091286.1:543609823-544248260 GCF_032444005.1 Ranitomeya imitator | reverse complement strand
GCGTTAATAGCTTGCGGTGACGTCGCGGCTTGTGATTGGTCGCATGGCGGTCACATGGGCGGCCCGCGACCAATCAGAAGCCGGGACGTGTTTCTCAGGTCCTAAAAGCGCTGATTTTGAACAAAGAAGCCTGCCGTTTACCCGCGCTGAGTTCAGGGGCCGCCGGAGAGGTAAATATATCAATATTTTTTATTTTTATTCTTTATTTTACACCTCCCTATGGATCCCAGGGCCTGAAGGAGAGTTTCCTCTCCTTCAGACCCTGGGAACCATGAGAATACCTTCCGATACTTGATGTCCCATTGACTTATATTGGTATCGGATATCGGTATCGGCGATATCCGATATTTTTCGGGTATCGGCCGATACTATCCGATACCGATACTTTCAAGTATCGGACGGTATCGCTCAACACTACTCGCCATCCTTTCCATTCAGATGGACTCTGCAGAAACGCGCTTTTGGGATTGATGGCACTCCAGGATATCAGTAAGTTAACTCCTATCACTGTTTGTATTTGTAGGGGATAACTATTTTGGGAAAACACATTTAATGCACACATTATTATTATTATTATTATTATTTGCACTGTGTGCAGAATTATTAGGCAAGTTGTATTTTAATCACATGATAATTTTTATACATGTTGTCCTACTCCAAGCTGTTCAGGCTTGAGAGCCAACTACCAATTAAGTAAATCAGGTGATGTGCATCTCTGTAATGAGGAGGAGTGTTGTCTAATGACATCAAAACCGTATATAAGGTGTGCTTAATTATTAGGCAACTTCCTTTCCTTTGGCAAAATGGGTCAGAAGAGAGATTTGACGGGCTCTAAAAATTCCAATATTGTGAGATGTCTTGCAGAGGGATGCAGCAGTCTTGAAACTGCCAAACTTTTGAAGCGTTATCAGCGAACAATCAAGCGTTTCATGGCAAATAGCCAACAGGGTTACAAGAAGTGTGTTGGGCAAAAAAGGCGCAAAATAACTGCCCATGAATCGAGCAAAATCAAGTGTGAAGATGCCAAGATGCCATTTGCCACCAGTTTTGCCATATTTTAGAGCTGCAACGTTACTGAAGTAACAAAAAGCACAATGAGTGCGATACTCAGGGACATGACCAAGGTAAGGAAGGCTGAAAGACAACCACCTTTGAACAAGAAACATAAGATAAAACGTCAAAACTGGGCCAAGAAATATCTTAAGACTGACTTTTCAAAGGTTTTATGGACAGATGAAATGAGAGTGACTCTTGATGGGCCAGATGGATAGGCCAGAGGCTGGATCAGTAAAGGGCAGAGAGCTTCACTCCGACTCAGACGCCAGCAAGGTGGAGGTGGGGTACTGGTATAGGCTGGTGTCATCAAAGATGAACTTGAGGGACCTTTTCGGGTTGAGGATGGAGTGAAGCTCAACTCCCAGACCTACTGCCAGTTTCTGGAAGACAATTTCTTCAGGCAGTGGTACAAGAAGAAGTCGGTATCATTCAAGAAAAACATGATTTTCATGTAGGACAATGCTCCATCACATGCCTCCAACTACTCCACAGCATGGCTGGTCAGTAAAGGTCTCAAAGAAGAAAAAATAATGACATGGCCCCCTTGTTCATCTGATCTGAACCCCATAGAGAACCTGTGGTCCCACATAAAATGTGAGATCTACAGTGAGGGAAAACAGTCCACCTCTCGGAACAGTGTCTGGGAGGCTGTTGTGGCTGCTGCATGCAATGTTGATCGTAAACAAATCAAGCAACTGACAGAATCTATAGATGGAAGGCTGTTGAGTGTCATCATAAAGAAAGGTGGCAATATTGGTCACTAATTTTGGGGGGTTTTGTTTATGCATGTCAGAAATGTTTATTTCTAAATTTTGTGCAGTTATATCGATTTACCTGGTGAAAATAAACAGGTGAGATGGGAATATATTTGTTTTTTATTACGTTGCCTAATAATTCTGCACAGTAATAGTTACCTGCACAAACAGATATCCTCCGAAGATAGCCAAATCTAAAAAAACCCCACTCCAACTTCCAAAAATATTAAGCTTTGATATTTATGAGCCTTTTGGGTTGATTGAGAACATATTTGTTGATCAATAATAAAAATAATCCTCTAAAATACAACTTGCCTAATAATTCTGCACACAGTGTATTTATATAGAGCACCATTAATTCCATGGTGCTGTACATGAAACGGGGTTACATCAAAATACAAATATCGCTTACAGTAAACAAAACTAACAATGACAGACTGATACAGAGGGGAGATGACCCTGCCCTTGCGGGCTTACATTCTACAGGATTGTGGGGAAGGAGACAGTAGGTCGGGGTTTTGCGATAGCTCTGATGGTGTGGTCATTACAGGTTGTAAGCTTCTTTGAAGAGATGGGTTTTCAGGTTTCATTTGAAGGATCCAAATGTGGTGGATAACCAGACATGTTGGGGCACAAAATTCCAGATGATGGGGGATATTCAGGAAAAGTCTTGGAGGCGATTGGGTGAGGAGCGAATAAGCATGGAGGAGAAAAGCAGGTCTTGGGAGGACCAGAGATTATGTGAGGGATTATTGAGAGATTAGTTCCGAAATATAGGGAGGAGAAAGGTTATGGATGGCTTTTTATGTCAGTGTTACTAGTTTAAACTGGATACGCTGGGAAATTGGGAGCCAGTGAAGGGATTTGCAAAGAGGGGAAGCAGGAGTGTAGCGAGGCGAGAGATTAATTAGTCGGGCAGCAGAGTTAAGGATGGACTGGAGGGGTGCGAGATTGTTAGAGGGTAGGCCACAAAGGAGGATGTTGCAATAGTCGAGGCGGCAGATGATTAGGACATGCACAAGCATTTTGCTAGAGTAAGGTTTGAGGAAAGGACGGATTCTGGAAATATTTTCTAGCTGGAGCCGACAGGAGGTGGCGAGAGCTTGGATGTGCGGTTTAAAGGACAGGGCAGAGTCAAGGGTTAAGGTACCGTCACACTAAGCGATGCTGCAGCGATACCGACAACGATCCGGATCGCTGCAGCGTCGCTGTTTGGTCGCTTTAGAGCTGTCACATAGACAGCTCTCCAGCGACCAACGATCCCGAGGTCCCCGGTAACCAGGGTAAACATCGGGTAACTAAGCGCAGGGCCGCGCTTAGTAACCCAATGTTTACCCTGGTTACCATCCTAAAAAGTAAAAAAACAAACGCTACATACTTACCTACCGCTGTCTGTCCTCGGCGCTCTGCTTCTCTGGTCTGGCTGTGAGCGCCGGGCAGCCGGAAAGCAGAGCGGTGACGTCACCGCTCTGCTTTCCGGCCGATGTGCTCACAGCCAGACCAGAGAAGCAGAGCGCCGAGGACAGACAGCGGTAGGTAAGTATGTAGCGGTTGTTTTTTTTACTTTAACGATGGTAACCAGGGTAAACATCGGGTTACTAAGCGCGGCCCTGCTCTTAGTTACCCGATGTTTACCCTGGTTACCAGCGAAGACATCGCTGAATCGGTGTCACACACGCCGATTCAGCGATGTCTACGGGGAGTCCAGCGACCAAATAAAGTTCTGGACTTTCTTCCCCGACCAGCGACAGCACAGCAGGGGCCTGATCGCTGCTGCCTGTCACACTGGACGATATCGCTAGCGAGGACGCTGCAACGTCACGGATCGCTAGCGATATCGTCTAGTGTGACGGTACCTTACCTCCAAGGCAGCGGATTACCGGGACGGTGGAAAGTGTGAATTAATTTATTGTGATAGATAGATCAGGTAGGGAAAATGTGTGAGATGGAGGAAAGATAATTAGTTCGGTTTTGTCCACATTGAGTTTGAGAACGCGAGAGGAGAAGAAGGAGGATATGGCTGATAGGCACTCTGGGATTCTGGAGAGCAGAGAGGTGACATCTGGGCCAGAGAGGTTGATCTGAGTGTCATCGGCATATAGATGGTATTGGAAGCCATAGGACTTAGCATTATATTGCTAAGTGACTAATTTTACTTTTTATGAAGTGCACATTAGAAATTAAAACTCTGAAATCTCAAGCACTGAAAAAAATGCAATGGAAAGGCTATGACTTTGGAGCAAAAGAAGCAAAATAACTTTATTAAAGGTGATTGTTCTCAGATCATTTATTGCATAAAAAATATTAAAATGATTCTCTTATGACATTTGAATCAAAGTGAATAAAAAGCGAAAGCTTTACAGTGATGCGAAAAATGAAGCGATGCGCCTTCTTGAATCATACAGAATCTTAAATATCACGATCAATGAGATAGCTAGCTATGTTTCTCACAGCCAACATGGTCTCCTTGCAGGTTGGTTCTATGTCATGTTCAGGAAGCAGAAAATTATAATCACCTTCATCACGCAGCTCAAATACAAATGAGTACTTAATGCCTTCGTAATAAGACCAATCGATAGAAGAGCCACAAACTGGATCTGGAAACAGATATGATTAGTTAATAACAATTATACAGTATATACTGTACATCATATCAACATGTAACTTTCATATGACAATGTTTCCCAATGTGTCCATGTGGCGGGACAAAAGAGTGTTTTTCTGTACATCTGTCTGCCACAAAAAGGTATGGAATAATGTGCCCCATTGATATCAATTGAGACCCTGGCTTTGGAGCTAGAAAATTCTCTCTGTCTCTCATTTTGTCTGTCTCTGTCTCTCTTCACCTAGAACTCTGAACATTAAAATGGACTTCTTTGAGAAATACGTGTTTGGAATTTAGCACTGGACACTAAGCGTTCTGTACGAACCCCCAAACTTTTTAGTTTGAGTTTGCTCAGCTTCTAATCATGTGCTGTCACTGGACAGAATATATGAAGATCATCCAGAATAGGAAAAGATATATTAGGCTCTGGGTGGGGTATTTTTGCTGGGAACATTTTTTCCATGGTCTTCTCTATGGGATTTGAAAAACAATGTCCCAAATACTAGTTATAAAAAATGTTATGAAAAAGATTGGAAATTTGTAACTTAATTTTTTTACAAACGTCTCGACAAATGTGTGCAGGAGGCCTCTATACTGTATTCTAACCAGGAAAGAGTGCAGAATATATTGCAATTCTTTCTGAGAGCACAGGTTTGGAAAGATTCTCATGATACAGGTGCTCCTCACAAAATTAGAATATCATCAAAAAGTTAATTTATTTCAGTTCTTCAATATAAAAAGTGAAACTCTAATATTATATAGAGTCATTACAAACATAGTGATCTATTTCAAGTGTTTATTTCTGTTAAAGTTGATGATTATGGTTTACAGACAATGAAAACCCAAGTCATTATCTCAGTAAATTAGAATACTTTATAACACCAGCTTTAAAAATGGTTTTAAATTCCAAAATTTTGGCCTACTGAAATGAATGTTCAGTAAATGCACTCAATACTTGGTCGTGGCTCCTTTTGCAACAATTACTGCATCAATGTGGTGTTTCATGGAGGCAATCAGCCTGTGGCACTGCTGAGGTGTTATGGAAGCCTAGGTTGCTTTGATAGCAGCCTTCAGCTCATCTGAACTGTTGGGTCTGGTGTGTCTCATCTTAATCTTGACAATACCCCATAGATTCTGTACTAAATTAATGTCAGGCGAGTTTGCTGGCCAATCAAGCATAGTGATACTGTTGTTTTTAAACCAGGTATTGGTACTTTTGGCAGAGTGGACAGGCACCAAGTCTTGCTGGAGAATCTCCAAAAATCTTGTCGGCAGAGGGAAGCATGAAGTGCACTAAAATTTTCTGGTAGACGGCCACACTGACTTTGGTCTTGATAAAATACAGTGGATCTACATCAGCAGATGACATGGCTCCCCAAACCACCACTGATGGTGGAAACTTCACACTAGACCTCAAGCAGCTTGAATTGTGTGTTTCTCCACTCGTCCTCCAGACTCTGGGACCTTGATTTCCAAATGAAATGTAACATTTTGTTTCATGTGAATACAACACCTTGGACTACCAAGCAATAGTCCAGTTCTTTTTCTTCTTGGCCCAGGTAAGACGCTTCTGTCTTTGTCTATTGGTCATGAATGCATGACAAAAGGAATGCGACTCTTGTAGCCCATATCCTGGATACATCTGTGTGTTGTGGCTCTTGAAGCAATGACTACAGCAGCAGTCCACTCCTTTTGAATCTCCCCCAAATTTTTTGTATTGCCTTTTCTTAACAATCCTTTCAAGGCTGCGATTATCCCGGTTGCTTGTGCACCTTTTTTGACCACACTTTTTCCTTCCTCTCAACTTTCCATTAATATGCTTGGATACAGCACTATGTGAAAAGCCAGCTTTTTTAGCAATGACCTTTTGTGGCTAAGGCTAGGGTCACATTGCGTTAGGACAGTCCGTTTAG
Organism: Ranitomeya imitator; assembly: GCF_032444005.1. Classification (NCBI taxonomy): domain Eukaryota; kingdom Metazoa; phylum Chordata; class Amphibia; order Anura; family Dendrobatidae; genus Ranitomeya; species Ranitomeya imitator. Next base: position 544,241,931 of record NC_091286.1, on the reverse strand, counting down.
CGCATAGCGCTACGGACTGCGCTAACGCAATGTCCCAAAAGGGATCGCGTTTGCCGATCCTGCTAGCACAGATCCCCAATCTGCACTAGCGAGGAACGGACCGCGAATGCTGCAAGCAGCGTTCGTGGTCCGTCACTCAAATGACGGCACATCGCTAGCGCATGCCCAATGTGGGCGTGCGCAAGTGATGCATTCGCCATTACAATCAATGGTGGCCTTAATGGACTATGTTACACCGCGTTATGCCGTGGTGTAACGTAGTCCGTTAAACGGGTTCACATAATGTAATGTGAACCTAGCCTAACCCTCCCTGTGGAGTGTGTCAATGACAGCCTTCTGGACATTTGCCAAGTTAGCAGTCTATCCCATGATTGTGGTGTCTAATGGAACAGACTGAGGGATCTTTTTAAGCATTTAGGAAGCCATTGTAGGTGTTTTTTGATAATTATACTAATTTACATAGATAATGACTTTTTGGGTTTTCATTGGTTGTTGTAAGCTATAATCATCAACATTAACAGAAATAAACACTTGATATAGATCACTCTGTAATGACTCTATATAATATTTGAGTTTCACTTTTTGTATTGAAGAACTGAAATAAATTACATTTTTGATAATATTCTAATTTTGTGAGAAGCACCTGTATGTGTGGTGAAATGGTGTGGTTGTGGCACAGTTGTTACACGGCTTTGACATGGTCAAAATCATGTGCGATTGACTGCATGTGATTTTTGCACAACCAATCAGAAAGTAGCACTGTCACAGCATGTTTATGGGCAAACCGCTTGCCGTCAACCACATAAGTCTTAAAATGTGAAACCTTGATCCTTGACATGTCCAGTCTCCCATTATAATTGTAACCTGGGATATGTGACTATTTTTTTTAATGTATTGTTTTCTTCATATCTGTTAAAGACACAAACTCACAGATTGTGGTGTAGATGGGTCCATATGTGTAGGTGGTGTTGTATAAACTGTAAAGTGCTTTCACTGCAGACTTTGCTACTTGTTCCTGTAAAAGAAATAACATGAAATATGAAGTATATATATATATATATATATGTATATATAAATATATATATATACTAGATGATGGCCTGATTCTAACGCATTGGGTATTCTAGAATATGTATGTTGTTTATTTATGAAGTTTTCAGAATGCAATTTATACACAGGATTCGGCCGGCTGCGACCAATTAGCGAAGCGTGGTTCAAATTCCGCGAGACCGCAATGCATGGACCGCTCACTGGAACGTCGCGAGGAGCAGGAAAGGACTCGGCTGGATGCGTGGGCCCACGGAAGGTGAGTATATAATGATTTTTTATTTTTTAAATTATTTTTAACATTAGAACTTTTTACTATTGATGCCGCATAGGCAGCATCAATAGTAAAAAGTTGGTCACACAGGGTTAATAGCAGCTTTAACAGACTGTGTTACACCGTGGCATAACGTGGTCTGTTAACGTTGCCATTAACCCTGTGTGAGCGCTGACTGGGGGGGAGTATGGACTGCGGGCACTGACTGCAGGGAGTAAGGAGCGGCCATTTTGCCACCGGACTGTGCCCGTCGCTGGTTGGTCGTGGCCGTTTTGCTGGGACCAATCAGCGACTTGGGATTTCCGTGACAGAAAGAAAGACAGACAGACAGAAGGGCAGACAGAAAGACGGAAGTGGACCTTAGACACTTATATAGTAGACATATATACAGTATACATGTCATTGGCAAGCTATAGGCGCAGCAGGAGACAGGGAAACCCCTTAATTATAGGCAAATGGCATTGTCTATTGAACGTGGATTATCAGCACTTCCCCTATCCATGATTGATTGCCATAGACAACAGTGATACTGTTGTGAGATAAACTTTTAAAATATATCCAGTATGGGTAGAAAATTGAAGTCTTCCCACAATTAGGTTAATTTCTGGTTGGTATTCATAACTAGCACTCACCCACCCAACTTCACAGGGGAGAAGATCTAGAGGAGATTATTGTCACTTGTTTTCTATTCCTTTCCTCCCAGAAAGTGTAAATTCTTCTGATTCATGCAGATTCCCCAGAAGAGGCCAGTGACAGAGAAACCCATATGTGATGAGTGCACGGCTAGATTTTAACGTCAGAAGTCTTTTAATGATGGGTTTGATCATCTGCACTTTTGTACACTGTTCTCTTAGCAGGACAGATGATCGGCAGACTTACAGGGAGTGGAAAGGAAGACTGATTCCTGGTAGGCAAATCCAAGTGAAGCAGAGGTTGGTGAGTGATTGTGAAGATCAACTAACTATAGGAAGAGTTCGATGTTGTAGCTGTGTTAATTATCTTTTGAAAGCTAACTTTGGAGGAATAGGATGGGAGAGCTGGCCCTGAAAGACTTGCATCAGGCCCCTTATACTGTACTTTTTTTTAATTGAGGCCATATTAAAGATTAAGTTTAATGACGTTTTTGTAAGATCAGTTTTTATCAATGAGAGACATTCCTGTTTTATACTCATTTTCTGTTTTAATCAAATGTGGATAAGCCAGAATATTAAGTTCCCCATCTATAAGCCAGGCTGTTACAGCTGACTGAAGGTAATTTATAGTCTTTTTTACACAGGTCTATGAACCATTAACAGTGAGAGAAAAATTGCAAACATGGTTGTTCTGTCTGAACAAAGCAGTTAGAACATATTGTTTGGATCCACAGGGAATCTTCCTGTACAAGCTAGTTGGTGGGGGTTGTGAATTCCTTCTTTAAAGCAGGGAAGCTAGGCCCCCCTGCTGAGCCAGGTGTCCTGTTACAGCTACACACCTTTCAGGAGGAAAATAAGCTGCCACTACATCCCCTTATCCGTCACAGGCTGATAATTGGGAATAAGGTTTCCCTCAATTGCTTTTCCAATTATTATTGGCTCATCTAAGTGGGTGATAAGTTTCAGTTTAGATGCCATGTGATGCTGTAGTTGAATGCACTGCAGGGGAAACGATCACTTGCTTCTAGATTCACACAGAGATCTACACTGATTGCTGCAAGTCCTAGCAACTGTATTTCCTTCAATCAGTAGTTTGTATTAATTGAATAATAAATGTTGGCAGTACAGTTAGCAAGAAAGAAGTGGAGCAGCCTCATCTGATAAAGGTTTTTTTTTTATAGTAAATGTTCATTTCCCCATGAAATACTTGTGCTGTTGCTCTTTCTGCTCAAAAGAATTTCCTTCCACTCGAGTGTCAAAGCTGTCTTACCCCACTGTTAGTGGTACTACCCCACTGTTCATTTATACATACATTTCCAGGAGAAATAACAGAAGAAAAGGCATGCTCCAGAAGTGTTATAATATCAGGAATACAAGCATTTGCTAACAGAGAAGTAATGAAAGCTGGATGTAATCTGTTTCCGTAAATGACTTTATAGTGAAATGGTACATTCATAGCTCACTAGTCCCAGATTTGGACCTACCAGTTTTTCATGATTTGGTGGTAATTCTTCTGTATATCCATAGGGATATAATAATAATTGTGAGAATGAGTGAAAACTTATGTAACTTCTCAATGATTGAAGATTTTCACGAATATATGCAGTAAGAGCTTTTATTTCAGGTGCAGATTCGGGAGCAGTTCCAGCATAGGCTTCACTACACGGCTCATCATTAAAGTCAATACCTGCATGAGAAAAATGCTTATGACTAATGTTTTTGTATAAATGTAAATGTCTGCTTTAAAATTGACTGATTTTTATTAAAGGGAACCTATCAGGACTATTTTTTTCAATTGAAACTAATAGTAGCTTGGTTACTGCAACCGAGAGGAGTCAGAAAACTGCAGCGTCTGCACTCAAAAGAAGCACTTCTCCTTTTATTGTTTATTTCTTTTGGCAGAAAAGGGGTTAATCGGCCATGTTGGAAACTCTGGGAATATGAGCTGTCAGCTGAGCTCAGTTAGGCAGTTAGGCTACGTTCATATTTGCGGTGCGCCGGGCGCAACCACGGCGACGTGTGCGCCCCTATATTTAACATGGGGGGCGAATGGACATGCGTCAGGGCGCAAAGGACGCTGCTTGTTGCATTTTTTTGTGCTATAAAAATGAACGCATGCATCACAAAACGCAGCGTTTTGCTGCGTTGTTGCGTGCGTTGTACATTGCGTCACCGACGCAGCACACAACAACGCAAATGTGTTACTCCCATATCCTTTATGAACTGGGTCCTGATTCAAACCCACGTCTGAGCTAGCTTATGCTGCATGGCTTGGAGGAGAGTTGTTTATATGACAAGGAGTTTTGGAGGAGTTATCTGTGACTGTTACGTGGTTTGCAAGTGTGATAATACCCTTCCCTCTTCTTACTTTGTTTATTTCCTGTCCTCCACTCCCCCATGCATTCCGCTGTTATATGTGAGTGAATATTTGTATATTCAGTTTACCCTTGTTGGTGTTGCATTGTTCGCCGGGTTGGTGTACAGCGGTGCGCAGTAGCGCCCCTCTTCCCTGGGTGGGGGAAGAGAACAGACAGAGGGCTAATTCAGGAGATAAGGCAAGGGTGGCGGCCCTGGAATATTCACCTTCAGAAGTATCCCGTGGGATAAAGCTAGGTAGGATGTCCCCTAGTGGTAGGGACAGGGAAGGAGTCCTGGTCCTGGGTCACTCGACAGCTGAGTTGTGACAGTAATGCTGTATATGTTCTAGTACAACAATAAAAATGATACTACTTTTCTTGTAATTCAATGTTTCAATACTGAGGAATAAAACTTTGAGGACACAAGCAAAGTAGCCCATAAAGACTATTTGGGAATATTGATCCATTCAGTTTATTGACACCCCACATGCATTTGTTAGCTAATTTGCATGTGGCTTTAAAAGGTATCACTTTTATTGTCATGAGCTACACAGTCATACCACTAGTTTCAATGGTAAAATTGTCCTGACAGGTTCCCTTTAGTGGTCATCTCATATTCTTTAAGACATTTATGAAAAGAATAAAGTACGGCATTTATTTGCCACAATATTTATCTGGTTTTTCAATTTTTACTATAATATGCAATAAACAGAGATGCGGGTCAAGTTTTCATTACTGATTTATCTGTAACTCACCATTCCATGATATATTGAAATTTCTGTTAAGATCTGTGCCAATACATTTATCAATGGGTGTTGGAGCGCGATTCTTCCTCCACATACGATCCTGCAGTCATTATAAAATATGAGCGTTGCCTAATGTCTGAAACAACTTGGAATGACTGTTATTAAAAAGTTGAAGAGGACATTTTACTTTGTACAGATGTATTGAAAGTATATTGTGTAGCACGTGAGTTATTTTAAAAATAATTTGCTTCCATGTATGACAATTGATCAGTTGAATCTTGTGTTTCAGATTAATGTATGTTATGGGTAGGATACATGTTTTTGGTGCTCAGAATTAGAATTATATGTCAAGTTAAGCCTAACTGCCATTTGGTAGACAGTCCCCCATTTTAGTCTTCTATTTTTGAAAGTATTCTTACATTGGAGCATTTTTTCCACACCTGCCTAATAATTTTGCACAGTACTGAACAGTATATCTTCTATATTTGCAACTTTCTTTTGTGTATATGCACTCCATTTTGTTCATTTGTCTACATAGTAACATAGTAACATAGTTAGCAAGGCCGAAAAAAGATATTTGTCCAACCAGTTTAGCCTATTTTCCATCAGAATATATCCCCAGATCTACGTCCTTCTAAAGAACCTAATAATTGTAAGATACAATATTGTTACGCTTTAGGAAGACATCCAGGCCTCTCTTGAACCCCTCGACTGAGTTCGCCATCACCATCTCCTCAGCCAAGGAATTCCAGATTCTCACAGCTCTAGCAGTAAAGAATCCTCTTCTATGTTGGTGGAAAAATCTTCTCTCCTCCAGACGCAGAGAATGCCCCCTTGTGACCTTCACCTTCCTTGGTATAAACAGATCCTCGGAGAGATATTTGTATTGTCCCCTTAGATACTTATACATGGTTATTAGATCGCCCCTCAGTCATCTTTTTTCTAGACTAAATAATCCTAATTTTGCTAATCTCTCTGGACATTGTAGTTCCCCCATCCCCTTTATTAATTTTGTTGCCCTCCTTTGTACTCGCTCTAGTTCCATTAGATCCTTCCTGAGTACCGGTGCCCAAAACTGTACACAGTACTCCATGTGCAGTCAAACCAGAGATATCCTCTATGCTGAGGAAGGAAATGCCATTTTCCGAAACACGTAGGAATTGGTTCTAATTACTCACCGTCAGCAAGAAGTCCGTATCACGTGATCGCTTCATACCACGTGACCGGGGATGTTACGAAGGTCCTACAGGCCCTTTAGGAAACACGTGCACTGCTGGACGCCGGACAGCGCTTTTTTGAGTCTTTCTACTAGCAGTTCTCTGTGAAGAAGTCGTACTAGCCTAAAGCTATGTACAGTATCCAGCAATAACGGGATTGTTATCTAGGACTAATCAGTTCGAGCACAACGGCACTTTACCTACCAGGACTCTCTGATAGGCATCTAAAGGTACAGTCCCCTGTGTTTGTATTAGTATGTTAGAGCAAAATAGACAGCTAATATTGCTATATTACCTCTGACTTTGAAATTAGTTCTTGGTAGTATATAAATATGTTCGCTGAATTCATACCCTTTTTAGATAAGCTTTAATAGAAGGTTTATGGTCTTATTCGTATATAAGATTAATTCAGTTTTATTATTTAGGATATCACCATATGCACTAAAGCACTTTAATCATCAGGATCTCTTGGCCATACATAAGGTAAAATGTATTGATCTAATCTGTATATATATAGATAATTAATATAAGAGCACTGCAGGATAACATACGAACCCTGTAGCCAGCGCAAGTTTTTCTTTATTTTAATACTATTTTTCTGGGTCTATATGGTTGAGACTCTAACTTTGCAGCGGTTTTCAGGAAGTATATGAGCGCCACTAAAAATAATTTTAATTCTATTCCTATTTCTTGTCCTTTTATTCCCACAAGGTATAAACCGCTTACAGTGCCTATTTAGGATGTTCTTAAACATTTCCCATTTACTATCTGTATTCTTATATCTGAGGACATTGTCCCAGTCAATCAGATTAAGGGCATCTCTAAGCTGGTCAAACTTTGCCTTCCTTAAGTTCAGTGTTTTTGTGACTCCCTGACAAGTCCCCCTAGGGAAAGACAAGTGAAACTGTACAATATTGTGGTCACTCTTTCCTAGATACCCGATGACCTGCAGATTTGTTATTCTGTCAGGTCTATTAGATAGAATTAGGTCTAAAAGTGCTGCTCCTCTGGTTGGATTCTGCACCAGTTGTGAAAGATAATTTTTCTTGGTTAGTAGCAGAAACCTGTTGCCTTTGTGGGTTTCGCAGGTCTCTGTTTCCCAGTTAATATCCGGGAAGTTAAAGTCCCCTATAAAAAGGAACTCATTTTGGGTTGCAGCTTCATCTACAGTGCCTTGCGAATGTATTCGGCTCCCTTGAACTTTTCAACCTTTTCCCACATATCATGCTTCAAACATATAGATACCAAATGTAAATGTTTGGTGAAGAATCAACAACAAGTGGAACATAATTGTGAAGTTGAATGAAATGTATTGGTTATTTTAAATTTTTGTGAAAATTCAAAAACTGAAAAGTGGGGCGTGCAATATTATTCAGCCCCTTTAACTTAATACTTTGTTGCGCCCACTTTTGCTGCGATTACAGCTGCAAAACGCTTGGGGTATGTCTCTATCAGTTTTGTACATCGAGAGGCTGTAATTCTTGCCCATTCTTCCTTGACAAACAGCTCGAGCTCAGTGAGGTTTGATGGAGATCGTTTGTGAACAGCAGTTTTCAGCTCTTTCCACAGATTCTCGATTGGATTGAGGTCTGGACTTTGACTTGGCCATTCCAACACCTGGATATGTTTATTTGTGAACCATTCTATTGTAGATTTTGCTTTATGTTTGGGATCCTTGTCATGTTGGAAGTCAAATCTCCATCCCAGTCTCAGGTCTTTTGCAGACTTCAACAGGTTTTCTTCAAGAATGGTCCTGTATTTGGCTCCATCCATCTTCCCATCAATTTTAGCCATCTTCCCTGTCCCTGCTGAAGAAAAGCAGGCCCAAACCATGATGCTGCCACCACCATGTTTGACAGTGGGGATGGTGTGTTCAGGGTGATGAGCTGTGTTGCCTTTACGCCAAACATATTGTTTGGCATTGTTGACAAAAAGTTCGATTTTGGTTTCATCTGACCAGAGCACTTTCTTCCACATGTTTGGTGTGTTTCCCTGGTGGCTTGTTGCAAACTTTAAACAACACCTTTTATGGATATCTTTGAGAAATGGCTTTCTTCTTGCCACTCTTCCATAAAGGCCAGATTTGTGCAGTGTACGACTGATTGTTGTCCTATTGACAGACTGTCCCACCTCAGCTGTAGATCTCTGCAGTTCATCCAGAGTGATCATGGGCCTCTTGGCTGCATCCCTGATCAGTCTTCTCCTTGTTTGAGTTGAAAGTTTAGAGGGACGGCCGGGTCTTGGTAGATTTGTAGCTCTATGATACTCCTTCCATTTCAATATGATCGCTTGCACAGTGCTCCTTGGGATAATTAAAGTTTTGGAAATCATTTTGTATTCAAATCTGGCTTTAAACTTCTCCACAACAGTATCACGGACCTGTGTGTTATGTTTCTTGGTCTTCATGATGCTTTCTATACTTCAAGCAGAGCCCTGAGACTATCACAGAGCAGGTGCATTTATATGGAGAATTGATTACACACAGGTGGATTATGTTTATCATCATTAGGCATTTAGGACAACATTGCATCATTCAGAGATCCACAATGAACTTCTAGAGTGAGTTTGCTGCACTGAAAGTAAAGGGGCCGAATAATATGGCACACCCCACTTTTCAGTTTTTGAATTTCCACAAAAATTTTAAATAACCAATACATTTCGTTCAATGTCACAATTGTGTTCCACTTGTTGTTGAGTCTTCGCCAAAAATTTACATTTGGTATCTTTATATTTGAAGCATGATATGTGGGAAAAGTTCCAGGGGGCCGAATACTTTCACAAGGCACTGTATCTGCCTTAGTACTAGACTTTCCATGATTTCTGTTATATTTGGGGGATGTAACAGACCCCAATTAGAATTTTGCTACTATTTTTCCCTCCATGTAATTCAAACCATATGGACTCGACATCCTCATTCCCTTCACTAATATCCTCTCTTAACCCCTTAACGACCGCGATACGCCTTTTAACGGCGGTAGTTAAGAGTACTTAAACCACAGCACCGTTAAATAATTGCGCTGTGAAAAAAGTATATAGCGCCCCCAGAGTCAGATTTTCTCAGGGGTCTCACCTGCCGGGGGTTAGGGTTGGAGCTAAAATTAGGGTTAGAGTTGGGATTAGGGTTAGGGTTAAGATTAGGGTTAGGATTGTGGTTAGGGTTAGGAATAGGGTTGGGATTAGGGTTAGGATTAGTGTTAGGTTTGGGATTAGGGTTATGGTTAGGGTTGAGATTAGGGTTAGATGTGTGTTGGGATTATGGTTGGGATTATGGTTAGGTTTGTGGCTAGGGTTATGGTTAGGGTTGGGATTAGGGTTAGGGGTGTGTTGGGATTAGGGTTGGGATTAGGGTTATGGTTAGGGTTGAGATTAGGGTTAATGGTATGTTGGGGTTAGGTTTGTGATTAGGGTTATGGTTAGGGTTGGGATTAGGGTTAGGGGTGTGTTTGGGTTAGGGTTGTGATTAGGATTATGGTTGGGGTTGGGATTAGGGTTGGGGGTGTGTTGGAGTTAAAGTTGGAGTTAGAATTGTGGGGTTTCCACTGTTTAGGTACATCAGGGGTCTCCAAACGCAACATGACTCCACCATTGATTCCAGACAATTTTGCGTTCAAAAAGTCAAATGGTTCTCCCTCCCTTCTGAGCTCTGCCATGCGCCCAAACAGTGGTTTATCCCACATATGGGGTAACTTGTGGGGATTTTCTACTGTTTAGGCACATCAGGGGCTCTGCAAATGCAACATGACGCCTACAGTAGTCCTCCCACATATGGGGTATCTACGTATTCAGGACAACAACTTTCATGGCCCAATTTTTCTTGTTACCCTTGTGAAAGTAAAAATTAGGAGGCAAAAAGATCTTTTTTGTAGAAAAATTACGAATGTGAAGCACTTGGGGGTTCAAAGTGCTCACCACACATCTAGATAAGTTCCTTAAGGGGTCTAGTTTCCAAAATGGTGCCACTTGTAGGGGATTTCCACAGGTTAGGCATATCAGGAGCTCTCCAAATGTGACATGGTGTCCAATCTCAATTCCAGCCAACTCTGCATTGAAAAAGTCAAATGGCACTCCTTCTCGTCCAAGCTCTGCCGTGCACCAAAACAGTGTTTTACTTTCACATATGGAGTATCGGCGTATTCAGGAAAAATTGAACAACAATTTTTTTAGTTCATTTTCTCTTTTTACACTTGTGAAAATAAAAAAAAATTGGTTCTGAATTAAAATGTTTGTAAAAAAAAAAAGTTAAATGTTATTTTTTTCCTTCCACACTGCTTCAGTTCCTGTGAAGCACGAAAAGGGTTAATAAACTTCTTGAATGTGGTTTTGAGCACCTTGAGAGGTGTAGTTTTTAGAATGGTGTCACTTTTGGGTATTTTCTGTCATGTATACCCCTCAAATTCGCTTTAAATGTGAGATGGTCCCTAAAAAAATGGTTTTGTAAATTTTGTTGTAAAAATGAGAAATCGCTGGTCAACCTTTAATCCTTATAACTTCCTAACAAAAAAAATTGTTTCCAAAATTGTGCTGATGGAAAGTAGACATGTGGGAAATTTTACCTATTAACTATTTTGTGTGGCAAATCTCTCTGATTTAAGGGCATAAAAATTCAAAGTTTGAAAATTGCAAAATTTTAAAAATTTTCACCATATTTCTGTTTTTTTCATAAAAAGTAATATAGAAGAAATTTTACCGCTATCATGAAGTACAATATGTTACGAAAAACCATTCTCAGAATCAGCAGGATTCATTAAAGCATTCCAGAGTTATAACCTCATAAATTAACAGTGGTCAGAATTGTAAAAATTGGCCTGATCGTTAAGCTGCAAATTGGCTCTGTCACTAAGGGGTTAAAATAATCTTTAGGCAAGACTATACATAAAGACAAACCCCTCCTCCTCTCTGATTTTATGATCCTTTCTAAACAGACTGTAACCCTGTAAGTTAACTGCTCAGTCATAGCTTTAATCTAATCATGTCTCGGTTATTCCCACTATGTCATAGTTACCTGTGGTTATTTTTGCTTCTAGTTCTTCCATCTAGTTTGACAGGCTTCAGGCGTTTGCGAGCATGCAGTTTAGAGGATTTTGTTTTGTTCCAATCTCCTCCCTGTGGACTGTTTTAGATATTTTGTTACCTCTCTTCCAAGTATGTTATCTTGGGTTTTCTTTGTCGCACCTTATATCCTTCATCAATAAATTTTTTTTTGGCTTCATGTTTTTATTCCCGTCCCCTCTTCTTCTAGTTTAACGCCCTCGTGATGAGTGTAGGGAGCCTTCTGGTGAATGTGTGTTTCCCAAGTTTGTTGAGGTGCAGTCCATCGTACAGGTAATTCACACCGTGGTTCAGGAATCTGAATCCTTGTTGACTGCACCATCGTCTGAGCCAGTTGTTCTTTTTTTTTTAAATTATTTATTATGAATTTTCAAAATACAGAACAAAGAATCAGTACACGAACATAAATCCTAAGAGGACCAGTATTATATAATAACGAAGCTGAGTATGTCAAGTGCCCTGGTCCGTACAGGAAACGTCCAAGAGTCCTGAGAGCGAGCTTACATATATCCATCCATAGGATTGTAAGAGTTTGTGGGGAGTGACAGCAGAACTTCCTGAGGTGTTAGATTCCGTGTGATTAAACCTATTCGTCGGAGGTATTCAAAGATTTCGTCCCAGAATTTAGCGATAATTGGGCAGTACCAAAATATATGAGCTAAAGAGCCAGTGGATTTCAAACATCTCCAACATAGAGGAGAATCAGACAGACCCAGATGGTAGAGTGTCTCAGGAGTTCTATACCATCTTGAAAGGACTTTAAAAGTATTTTCTTGCAACAAAACACATCTTGAAAAACCATGTGAGTTTCCCAAAACTTGCTCTGTCTCCCGATTTGACAGGGACAAATTTAGCTCGGTTTCCCATGAGGATATATATAGAGGTTTGAAATGCGTGTTGGGGGAAATTAGGTTAGAATACAATTTAGAGATTAATTTAGGTGGCATAGTTTTCAGCCTGAGAAGGAATTCCAGCCAAAGCCATTTTGTGTTATTTTGGATATCCAACTTAAATTTTGAAACAATATGTTGTGCATGATATTTTTGTATGAAGTCCCAGGGTCGTTTTTTGGCTTCTTGAGGCCAGTTATCCATGCATTTAATCTGGTTGGAAAGGAGATGTGAGATTGGGAGTGCCGGCAAAGAGTTCCATAGATCAAAAGCATTTATGTAGTTTGGCTCAATGAGCCAGGGTATAATATTCAAAGGAATGTTATCTAGGAAAAAGCAATGTGGCCATTTATTTGGGACAAGCGCTCTTAATGGCCAAGATATTATTGGTTATTGTCTCTAATGAACCTTGCAGAGGGCAGAGGAGGTCCAGAGATATATCTCCTCCTTCTTTCCTAGCAACTTAAGTTCAAGATTAGACGTTTTCTGGTCAGTTCTAATTTTAATCAGGTTCATCCATTGGGCCAGGTGGATTGCCTAATAATAAGTCTTGAGATTAGGAAGTCCAAGGCCACCTTTCTTTTTTGGGAGGGAGAGGATTTTAAAGGGAAATCTAGCTCTCTTATCCCTCCACACAAACCTAGTGACCAGTCTATTAGCAGTTACAAAAAAGGACTTGAGGAGAGGTATGGGTATCATATTCTTATGATAGTAGATTTTTGGGAGGATATAGGATTTAATTATATTTATCCTACCAATCTATGAAAGGTATGGCAGGTCGTTTGTATGTTATCTAGTAGAGGGAGGAAATTGTGTTTGTAAAGAGTAGAGGGATCTGCAGTAAGGAAGACTCCTAGGTATTTCAATTTTTCAGTGGTCCACTTAATAGGGGTATTCTTTTTAAGCTCTGAAACCACTTCTTCTGTTGTCGAAATGTTCAAAACCTCGGATTTATACATATTAACTCTGAAGTTAGAAGCAACTCCAAACTCATCAAGCAGCTCTAGAAGATTAGGGAAAGCTGTTATGGGGTTCAAGATTAGAATCAAGAGGTCATCCGCAAAAGTTGCTGTTTTAAATTTCATTTGATCTACCACGAGCCCCCTGATTGCTTCATCCTGTCTTATTTTCTGTATTAGGGTCTCCATAACCATCACAAAAAGGGTGGGGGAGAGAGGGCAGCCTTGTCTAGTGCTATTTCCAATTGCGAAGGAGTCCGAGAGTAGCCTGTTGACTCTAACTCTAGCAGTTGGGGTTGAGTACAGCGTCATAATGGCATCAATAAGAGGGGATGGAAGTCAAGCTTCCGTAAAGTGCAAACCATATAATGCCAGTTGGCTCTATCGAAGGCCTTCTCGGCATCAGTTGAAAGTATAGTCAATGGGATGCTAGATCGCCTGGTGTGTGAAATGGCTAAAAGAATTTTTGTGGCATTATCCTTACCCTCACGTCCTCTAACAAAACCCACTTGATCAGGGTGAATTAGGGAGTCCAGGACAGTGTTAATTCTGGATGCAAGGATTTTTGCCCAGAGTTTTAAGTCTGTGTTTAGTAAAGAGATGGGATGGTAATTGCCACATAAGCTGCCATCTCTCCCCTCCTTAGGGATAACGGAAATGTGTGCCTCCAAGGTCTGTTTGGTTGGGGTGTTTCCTGCCAGAAAAGAGTTAAACAGAGAGACTAAATGAGGTAGGAGCAGATCTGAAATTTTTTATAGTAGGACACAGAAAAATAAATCTGGGCCTGGAGTCTTGTTAATTGCCATAGTCTGTAAGATATCACTAATTTCTTGGAGAGTGACTTGAGATAGAAGAACTGTATGGTCTTTGGCTTGGATTTTTGGAAGGGAAAGGGTGGCCAGGAATTCCTGGATCCTATCCACCGCGGCTAAGTGATCTTTCATAGGGTCGGGTGGGTCTAAATTGTAAAGAGATTCATAATAAAGTCTGAACGCCTCCGCAATATCCTCAGACCTATCAACTTTCAGATTAGGGCTTTTATAGATGTGTTTTATAAATTTGTTTTCTTTTTGATTTTTGAGTAGGCGAAAAGTCAGCTTACTATTTTTATTACCATGGACATAGAATATATGTCTACATTGCATAAATAACTCTGCAGATTTAATATTAAGCAGGTCTTTGAATTTTTTATGGAGGGAGGAGAGATCTTGTTGAAGATTTTGAGCGTTAGATTTTTTGTGTAGACGCTCTACGATGGCGATCTGATGTAAAAGTGACATAATCTCTTTTTCCCTTTGTTTTTTCACGTGGGCACCAATTGATATAGGTTCACCTCTAAGTACTGCCTTATGCGCTTCCCAGATGTTTAGGTGTTAGGAGTCCCTCTGCAGCATTCTCTTTAAAGTAATGTGAGATTGTATATTTTATTTTCTCTAGGTTTTGTGAATTATCCATTGAGGATTAATTTAGTCTCCAAACTGTTGCAGGGCGGGGTAAGGTGTTAATGGAGATGTCTATAAAGATATGGGCATGGTCAGAGATTGTAATTACACCTATATTGGCAGATTTAATTAAACTCAAAGATCGGGACTGGATCAAAATGAGGTCAATTCGATGATAAGATGAATGAGGAGGGGAAAAGAATGTGTAGTCTTTTGTGGTAGGATGGATAGTACGCCAGGGGTCAATAAGATGAAGTGTGGTCAATTTATTCAACAGATCATGCCTCAATTTCTGGGAAATAAGGGAAGAGCCACTTGATGAGTCCATATCAGGGTTAAGGGTTAAGTTGAAGTCACCTCCAACAACTAGCAGTCTTTCTGCAAAGAGTTGTAACACATCTAGCGTTTTTATGATCCATTGGACTTGTTGTTTGTTAGGTGCATATAAATTGGCGAACGTTACCATAGTATTAGCCAGTAACCCTTTAACAAAAATATATCTCCCTTTGTGTTCACTCAAAGTATCTTTGAGCGAGAATGGAAGTCCTTTTTTTAATATTATACTAACCCCTTTAGATGCAGAGGAATTAAAGCTATTAAACCAGGTAGGGTAGGGGGAAAAGGAAGTATTAGGAACTCTACCAATTTTGAAGTGTGTTTCTTGGAGAAGGGCAACCTGAGATTTTTGTTTTTTTAAAAGTGAGAAAATTTGGTTTAGTTTTGTGGCGCATTTAGACCTTTAACATTAAAAGAGGCCACAGTGATGGAACCCTAGCTCACCTGACTATTCATACTTGGCATGTCTTGAAAAGGATTCTGTCTCACCCTGGTATCGAAAAAATAAACAAAAGCAGCATAAACAACAAACTTTGTACAATCAAAAACTCGCCTAACGCAGAGGGGGGTTTAGGAGTACCCAAACATAGGCAAGGTAGTCCAAGTTGTGAATATAAAATGCTGCTATAAAAGAGAAATAGCAAAGAAAAATAGAAAAGATAGAAAGGCAGACTAAATCATCTACAGTATATAGATAACAAAAAGCGACTGATTAATTACTATAATTTTATATAAAATGTTTTCATGGTGGATGCTTCTTGGGGTCTTGTTTCTTGACTTTAGGAAAGGTGTGCTTCTTCTTTAGAGACCACTCTTGTGGCTTCTTTATCGGGGGGAGGCACCAGTTGGTGTCCACTGGCATACGGGAAGGTAAATCAATTGGAGAAATGTCCAAAGCCTCCCAGGCCTTATGAAGATCATCCGGAGTGCGGACTACAATTTGTCGGCCACCAGCATTAACTGCAAGACCAAAGGGAAATAACAATTTGTCAGTTAAATTTTAGGCTTTCAGGGCAGAGAGAAGAGGCCTAAGTATCCGCCTCTTTGCCAGAGTGGAAGGGACCAAATCTTGGAAGAGTTGCAATTGAGAGTTATCATAGAGAATTTTGTCTTGTTCTCTGGCACTTGCTAAGATAGCGGCTGTGTCCACGTAGCTAAGAAGGCCAAAAATGATGTCCCTGGGAAGTTCGTTTGCTTTTGGTTTAGGTCTCGGCACGATGCACTCTTTCAATTGTGATTATAGAGACTCTTTCTTGACCCAGAAGATTGGTAAAAATTTATTTGAATGCTTTATCCAGGGCTTCTCGAGCAAAGGACTCTGGGACACCTCTTCTGCTCCTATTTTCCTGATCTTCTGCGGCAAATAGTGCTACATTAAGGTGTTGTTATTGTTTGAGAGCCGGTTCATGGAGGCAGGTTAAAGCATCGACCATATCTGTATTTGCGGACTCCAAGGTCTCAACCCTGTGGCCTAGTTGTTGGAGATCTGAGCGCATTCCTGTCACTTCCTCAAGAAGAGGTTTCATATTTTGGGCCATTAACTTTTTCATAAAAGCTATGGAGATGGGAGCTACGTCTCCTGTGGCAGAATCACTATCGGATTCGACTTCGCTGAGATCGGATTCATCTATATTCTCAAAGGAAATTGATTTTAGGAGTATGAGAAGGTTCTATTTTTTCTTCAAATATGAGTCAAGAGCACCATGAGCATTTTTTTTCTGTTCGTCTGCCATAGCTTTATTCGCTAATTTTTCAAGTTCTTTTTGTGATTTGACCTTGTTGTGACTTTCTGTTAACGTGAGTAGCTGTAAACACAACTTGGACAAAATGAGGAAAAAACTTATTTGCACATTATATTGGATTTAGAGCAGATATTTGGCATGGACACTAGGTGTCGCTATAGGATCAGTAAAGAAAAATAATGTCTTGCCGAGCACTTTCCATGTCAATATGTATAAGAAGAAAAACAAAAGAAATAAGCATATAAAGTCTCTAGTGACACTTTAAATGGAGGATAGTCTCTCACATTTGGTTAACCGAAGGATGAAGAGACAGATCAATTTCTGATCCCAGATAGCCAGCAGCACTTACTGTAAAAAAGAAGTTAAAACGGATCTCTCTGTTGTCTGTGCACTGGAGGGTTGACTCTCTCACAAAGTCTAATTGAGTAGTATATATGCTGAAAGAAGTGGGTAGGGGGCAGCAGGAGAGAAGGCACAAATAACGAGCTGTGGAGGAAGAGTGGCCTCCTCCTATATACTGATCACAGGTATTTCTCCCTGCACCAAAAGAGGAATCCAAGATGGCATCAGGTTTGGCGGGAAATCCACCAGGTCCGTCACCCCAGTTGCAGAGATGCGCTGTCCCACTGATTCTACTGCCGGGCTAAGAGGGGCACAGAGCGCCGCTGCGGACGATGTGCCCACCCAGCGTTTTGCTGACAGGTGTGTCCCCTTCTCTGTCAGTCACCGCGAGCAGGAAGCAGTGGCTGGAACACAGCAACGGCTGCCCGGTGCGCCGCAGAGCACCACAGGAATCGCCGCATCCCAGGGACGCCGGGACGCTGATGTAGGTAAGTGGTGAGCTATGTGAGCAGTGAGCTGGAGTGGGGGAGTGTATCAGGGGCAGGGGTAGTTCGTACCTCCCTGAAGCCGCTTCAGTTTGCTGTACTCCCGGTATGTGTGGTGTCCAAGAAGGCGGCGTCTCTACACCATCGCCCTCTCTCACCCGAGGTCTGAGAGTCCTGTGCTGGGGTGAGGTGCTCCACTTTTCCTCAGGATTTTCCAGGAATAACCGCAGCACTATAGTCCGTTCAGGGAGCTGTAATTAGCACTGTAGGGTCAGTAAATTCGGTGAGAATCAAGAGCTGAGCAGGAGCTCCTGAGAAGTGCAACTGTTCACTCTTGCAGTCAGGCCATGCCCCCCGAGCCAGTTGTTCTAATCAAGGATCCTGTTGCATCTCCTGGTGCCATGCCCGTCTACTGGAAGGATAGAAGAAAAAACTACCTATGCATCCAGATCCTTTACTTTCTTCCCAACTCTTCAAAGTCCTTGCAGATTGTCGGTAGGTCCTTGCCTTTTCATTGGTGCCAACATGTATCAGAAGAAATGGGTAGACGTCCTTGGAACTGATGAGCTTTGGTATTCTATCGTTCACATCCTTGATCTGGCAGAATACTTCTCTTGTGGTTATGTCCAGCGTGCAGATGGCTGCTTCTGTGCCTCTCAGTAGCGAGTCTCCAACCACTACCACTCTTTTTCGCTTCTTGGCTGTTGTTCTGGATGTTGCTGTGTGCCCGTTTTCTTCTTTGCTTGCTGGTAGTGCCTCATCCTTTGGTGTGCCATCTTCGTCCTCCACAATTCCTTGGTATCAGTTTCTCAGTTGTGTGGTTGGTGATGTCTCGATAGTCTTCTTGCTTCTTTAGGTCACATGCTTCCACTCGTCTGCTATTGGAGGTTCTCTGACACGTTCTTCACCTTCTATGACCAGTAGAGATGCTTCTGTTCAGTCTAGGAAGTTTTCATTTTCTTTGATGAGTTTCAAAGTTGCAATTCTTTCTTCCAGACCCAGCATCTTTTCTTCTAAAAGGGCTAAAAGTCTACACTTCAAGGCAGGTGAAGTTGGATTCTTCTTCTGGTCGATCTGTGAACATGTGGCACATGTTACAGCTCACCATGTAGGTTGTCACATCTGCCATGTAAGTTGTCTGTAATTCTGAATTCAGAATTGCTCTTATTATGCACTTACCTAGCAAGAGGGCACACTGCATGTGTTCCCCCACCGCCGTGGAAGGATTCCACTTGTGTGTTTACATCACCATGGTATGTGTTGGTGTAATGTAATCACACTGGCCCATGTCTGATCAATGTATGCTGTACTTTTTTTCTACTGTGAAGTGGCATCATGGAGGAAGTGTGCTCATTAGTTCTCGTTGGAATGTCCTACTGCAGTATTTAATGTCCTGTTTGATACATGTATATTTACCTCATGACGAAGCCATGAGGGTCTTTCACGGGCTCCTCATATTCACACCATTTTGTCTACAGGTATATTCTGAGTTTATTTTTCATTACTAGATCTAATGGACTAGCTGTGCTTACAGGTATTGCCTCACAGCTCTCTGATAAGTATTTGTGGAGTCCATAATGGCTTTAATCTATTGGTGCCATGATTTACATTTGGGTCATGCTTAATATTTTATAGGGTTTCGTTAACACCTTCATGACCAGGGATGTTTTCGTTTTTTCGTTTTTCTCTCTCCTCCTTCCCAGAGCCATCACTTTAAATTTTTCCATCAATATGGCCATGTGAGGGCTTATTTTTTGTGGGACAAGCTGTACTTTTGAACGACATCATTGGTTTTAGCATGTCATGCACCAGAAAACAGGAAAAAAATTCCAAGTGTGGTGAAATTGCAAAAAAGTGCAATCCCACACTTGTTTTTTGTTTGGCTTTTTTGCTAGGTTCACTAAATGCTAAAACTGACCTGCCATTTTAATTCTCCAGGTCATTACGAGTTCACAGACACCAAACATATCTAGGTTATTTTTTATTTAAGTGGTGAAAACAAAATTCCAAACTTTGCTTAAAAAAAGCGCCATTTTCTAATAACCGTAGTGTCTCCATTTTTTTGTGATCTGGGGTTGGGTGAGGGCTTATTTTTTGTGCACCGAGCTGACGTTTTTTATTATACTATTTTGGTGCAGATATGTTCTTTTGATTGCCCGTTAGCGACCAAAAAAAGTAATTCTGGGGTTTCTAATTGTTTTCTTGCTATGCCATTAAGCGATCAGGTTAATCCTTTGTTTATTGTTTATTGATAGATCAGGCGATTCTGAACGTGGCGATACCAAATATGTGTATATTTGATTTTTTTACTGTTTTATTTTGAATGGGGCGAAACGGGGGTGATTTAAACTTTTATATTTTTTAAATTTTTTTTATATTTTTTAAAACATTTTTTTGGACTTTTGCCATGCTTCAATAGCCTCTATGGGAGGCTAGAAGCTGGAACAACTTGATCGCCTCTGCTACATAGGAGCAAAGCTCAGATCGCTCCTATGTAGTAGAATAGTTACATTGCTGTGAGCACCGACCACAGGGTGGCACTCATAGCGATCCGGCATCAACAACCATAGAGGTCTCAAGGAGACCTCTGGTTGTTATGCCGATGCATTGCTGACCCCTGATCACATGACGGGGGTCAGCGATGCTCGCATTTCCGGCCGGATGCACTAGTTAAATGCTGCTGTCAGTGTTTGACAACGGAATTTAAGTAGTTAATAGCGGCAGGTGAACCGCATTTCCACCCTCCGCTATTGTGGGCACATGTCAGCTGTACAAAACAGCTGACATGTCCCAGCTTTGATGCGGGCTCACTGCTGGAGCTCACATCAAAGCAGGGGATCTGACCTCAGATGTACTATCCTGTCCGAGGTCAGAAAGGGGTTAAAGACAACCTGGTACTTGCTCCAAAAAACTGAGTACAAGATTTTTGAATTCTCAACATCCATGATAGGTAAAATAGAATAAGCATAATAAGTTTTAAAGAATAAACATATTAAAGAGGACATGTCACTTACTCGTCAAAAATATGTTAAACTTGTAAAAATCCCTGATCACCACTGATTCTGCTGCTCTTTTCTGTTTTGCGCTGTGACACTCCATTACAGAGATATTTACATTTGTTGCTGTTGTAGCACAGTTTGTGAAATCTCTGCTTGTAGTCCAACTGGTCATATCTTCAGAGTCTTCTCTGGGGACATGAGCTTTCACCCCTCCTAAGTGTATTTGTCACAAGTGTGTCACAACCTCCTGGGAGATCTGGAGTTAAGCGATCATTACGCATTGGAAATTGCAGGTCTTCCTTTTAGCCTGTGTGTTTTGTTCCTCATATTAAATGGACTTTGTTTCCTTCGGGGCTGAAGAGGCTAAAGACTCTTTGGTTGGAGTCATGCAGCTCCATCTTACAGATGCTCCTGATCTGCTCATTTTCTCCCTCAATAAAACCTGGCTAGACCCTTTCATCCCTGCCTGTGAAAGTTTTACTTCCTGGCTTGATAGAGATGGTGTGCTGATGTTGCAGTGTGTAGTTGCTACGAGAGATTGTTGGATGCTGTTTTCAGGTGTATGCTTTCTCAATCATCCTATTCCCATTTGGTTAGTACCTGACGATCCTTCCAGTTATTTCTCCCTGCCCTTGTTGAGTGTTTTTTATGTAAGTTGCTTTTTGTTATCCCTATTTGTCTTTCGTGTTTATACACTAATATATCTGTCCCAGGCCTCCTGGGGTAGGGGATAGCTTAGGTCATATCAGGAGCATAGTAAGGTTGGAGGCTCGGGCCTCTCTACCATCAAGAGTACCATCAGGACAGGGATAGCTAGGGTCCCAGTACCAGGGATAGTTTGAGGCCCTCCTTACTTACTGAAGACCATCACAGTATGGCAGTATTCATTCTGTATAACTAGTATGCTCATTTTATTGGATGTGGTATTGAGAAAACTAATACTAATAAAGGGCATTTTTATATATTGTAGTGTTTATGAAATTCTTTTTTCTAGGTTGTTCTAATATGTTTATAATGTAATTTTTTTCCTGTCTATGAACTTCATCAAGAATCTCTAGATGACCAATCTTGTGGAAAAATATACAATATATAAGTGTTTAATTCCTGATTGCCTCCTTTATCTTTATACTCAATTACAGGAATCTATGTGAACATTCTTATAGAACATTGTATTCTTCATGTTTAGTCACAATGTTCAGTGTTCATGAGTCAGTCCACTGAGTTTCAGGTGTACTACATCTTATCTCCTTCTTGTTATATAATGCATGATGATTATCCACGTCTAATACTTACATTTGTCCAAGTCCAAATATATCCATCAATATTTAATACAGGCAGCACATGAAATGTCAAACTGTCCAAAAGCCTAGTCATTTCCTTGTCCTTTCCATAAGTTCTTATTGCCTGGTTAGGATGTAAAAAATGGAATATTTGTATTCAATGTACATTATGTATAAATTCTAAAACAGGAACACAAATGGTTCCTAACGGGCTTTACAACTTCAATAAAACAAGAGAAAATCCACAAAGGAACAGCTTGGACAGGTGAGCAGTCACATGACTTGTACTGAGAGATGAGAAAGTTTAGAGCTTCTATTTCTTAATTCAACAACTTTCTGTCCCATTACCTCTGTTACAAACCACTGACAGAATGCTGGAGAGATCCATTCCCGAGCATGGATTCCACATTCTAGGAAGACTCCTTTCTTGGCAGATTTTTGATTTCCAATCTTTAAAAGGTGAAATGAATAACATAATTATAGTTTGATACCAATAAAGTAATATAAAGAAATAAAAAGTTAATTTAAAGAAAGTGTTTATCCTCATTAAGACAACCACTCTCCATGTTCCGTGTTCGGGTATATTGTATTATTAGGGTCTATATTACAGAAAACCTATGTACTACAACTCCTGGCAAAAATTATGGAATCACCGACCTTGGAGGATGCTCACTCAGTTGTTTAATTTTGTAGAAAAAAAGCAGATCACAGACATGGCACAAAACTAAAGTCATTTCAAATGTCAACTTTCTGGCTTTAAGAAACACTAAAAGAAATCAAGAACAAAAAATGTGGTAGTCAGTAATGGTTACTTTTTTTAACCAAGCATAGGGAAAAAATATGGAATCACTCCAATTCTGAGGGAAAAAAATATGGAATCATGAAAACAAACAAAAAAAAACACTCCAAAACATCACTAGTATGTTGTTGCACATGTTGTTGCACCACCTCTGGTTTTTACTTGCAGTCTCTGAGGCATGGACTTAATGAGTGTCCAACAGTGCTCTTCATCAATCTGGCTCCAACTTTCTCTGATTGCTGTTGTCAGATCAGCTTTGCAGGTCGGAGCCTTGTCATGGACCATTTTCTTCAACTTCCACCAAAGATTTTCAATTGGATTGAGATCCGGACTATTTGCAGGCCATGAAATTGACCTTATGTGTCTTTTTTCAAGGAATGTTTGCACAGTTTTTGCTCTATGGCAGGATGCATCTTGAAAAATGATTTCATCATCCTTAAACATCCTTTCAATTGATGGGATAAGAAAAGTGTCCAAAATATCAACATAAACTTACAGTATGCATTTATTGAAGATGTAATGACAGCCATCTCCCCAGAGCCTTTACCTGACATTCAGCCACATATCATCAATGACCGTGGAAATTGGCATGTTCTCTTCAGGCAGTCATCTTTATAAATCTCATTGGAACAGCACCAAACAAAAGTTCCAGCATCATCAGATTCGCAATTCATCACTGAATATGACTTTCATCCAGTCATCCACAATCCAAGATTGCGTTTCCTTAGCCCATTGTAACCTTGTTTTTTTAACCTGTTTTGGTGTTAATGATGGCTTTCGTTTAGCTTTTCTGTATGTAAATCCCATTTCCTTTAGGCGGTTTCTTACAGTTCGGTCACAGACGTTGACTCCAGTTTCTACCCATTTGTTCCTCATTTGTTTTGTTGTGCATTTCCTGTTTTGGAGACATATTGCATTAAGTTTCCGGTTTTGATGCTTTGATGCCTTCCTTGGTCTACCAGTATGTTTGCCTTTAACAACCTTTCTATGTTGTTTGTATTTGGTCCAGATTTTAGACACAGCTGACTGTGAACAACCAAAACCTTTTGCAACATTGTATGATGATTTACCCTCTTTTAAGAGTTTGATAATCCTCTCCTTTGTTTCAATTGACATCTCTCATGTTGGAGCCATGATTCATGTCAGTCCACTTGGTGCAACAACTCTCCAAGGTTTGATCACTCCTTTTTAGATGCAGACTAACGAGCAGATCTAATTTCATGCAGGTGTTTTTTTGGGTATGAAAATTTACAGGGTGATTCCATAATGTTTTCTTCAGAATTGAGAGATTCCATAATTTTTCCCCTATGCTTGGTTTAAAAAAGTAACCATTACTGACTGCCACATTTTTTGTTCTTGATTTCTTTTAGTGTTTCTTAAAGCCAGAAAGTTGCCATTTAGTTTTGTGCCATGTCTGTGATCTGCTTTTTTCTACAAAATTAAACAACTGAATGAACATCCTCTAAGGCAGGTGATTCCATAATTTTTGCCAGGGATTGTAGAAGCTTTAGAGTCACTAAACTAATAACATTGCTGGCCACAAATACATATATCTATATACAATCCAAATAGAGCAAGGAAGCATGGGTTAAAAGAGTAAAATTAATTCATCTTTATTAACAGAATAAATCTAAAATAGAACAATAACAATAACAATGGATATACAGATACAGAAAAAGATACTCCCTGCCAGGGTGATATACCAAATGTCTAATACAGACTGAAGTCTTCATACAAAGGGCATAGATGCCATAGACTGCCAAGGGGATACTTATGAATACACGACCCTATACTGAGGGTTCAAAAAACAGCCAGGAGGTACATTTATTTGACAAGAATATTGTCACAATTCCAGATGTCTGACTAAATACTCGTATAAAGCTAGTACATCAATATTCCCAATCAACCTGACACCATTTAAAGAGTAAATATTCAAAGATGTCATCAGCTGCTAGACATGTAACTACTGTAGATGTAAATGCAGTTAACGAGTTGATTAGGAGCGTCTAACTGGTCTATAGGAGCCAGAACTCGTAATGGTTGGTAGGGGATCAAATACTTATTTATCACTGCAAAATGCAAAAACTTTATATAATTTGTGCAATGTGATTTTTGGGATTTTATTTTTGATATTCCATCTCTTAATGTTAAAATTAACCTACCCTTAAAATTATAGACCGTTCATGGCTTTGTCAGTGGACAAACTTATCAAATCAGCATGGAATCAAATACTTATTACTTTGACTGTATATAGTTCTAAAAATCTTTGAGAAAATGTTGGATCTTTATGCAAATGAGGCTAAATTTTCAAGGAAGGGGTCCGATTCCCAGCTAGTACTGTAATTCTCTGTTTTTTCCCTGCCTCCTGCTAGTCCTTATGTATTTGATGTCTATGCAGTGTCACTGTATAATTTCTATCAACAGAATTGAAAAGAGATCATTCAAGGTAATAATGTAGAGCAGACATGGGCAAAGTGGAGCCTGTGGGCCACGGACCGAGACAGCCAAAGGGCAGAGACACACCGTTCCCTTCCCACCATCCATTCACTGCCGCTGCTCTCTGCATCCTCTGAATCCTGACATGAGTGAAGCTACGTGGGGAAACATGCTGTATATCATAGGCTATGTGGAGCACATACTGTATATCGGAGGCTACGTTGGGCACATACTGTATATCAGAGGCTACGTGGGACACATGCTGTGTATCAGGCTACGTGTGGCACATGCTTTATATGAGTGGCTACATAGGGTACATGCTTTACATGGAAGGCTGCGTGGGGCTCATACTGTATACAGGAGGCTATGTGGGGGCTCATCATGTATATAGCAGGCTAGGTGGGGCTCCTATTCTATATATTTGAGGCTAGGTGGGGGCTTTTATGACATCTTCGATCCTCCCAAGACCTCCTACTCTTATCCACACTTATTCGTTCCTCACACAACCGCCTCCAAGATTTCTCCCGAATAGCCCCCATCCTCTGGAATTCCACACCTCAACACGTCCGATTATCCACCACCCTCGGATCCTTCAGACGGAACCTGAAAACCCATCTCTTCAGGAAAGCTTACAGTCTGCAATATCTATTCTGCCGCCTCACCACTACGAGAGCTGTGCACCCCTGACCTTCTGTCTTGTCCCCATCATCCAGTAGCATGTAAGTCGGCAAGGACAGGGTCCTCTCCCCTCTGTACCAGTCTGTCATTGTAAATTTGTTTACTGTAAACAATATCTATAACTTTGTATGTAACCCCTTTCTCATGTACAGCAGCATGGAATTAATTTAAATAAATAATAATAATATATGGGGCTTTGTGCAGACTCATATAGTACTAGCTATTGAACCAGTTCTACGCCCGGGTGGCTAGCATCTATATTGGTATATGGTCTCCATCCTGGTATGTGCTGCTCCATCCTGCGTCCCCATCCTGTCATGAGCTGCTCCATCCTGCGTCCCCATCCTGACATGTGCTGCACCCATCCTGCACCCCCATTCTGACATGTGCTGCTCCCATCCTGCACCCCCATTCTGACATGTGCTGCTCCATCCTGCGTCCCCATCCTGTCATGTGCTGCACCCATCCTGCGCCCCATCCTGCCATGTGTTGCTCCCATCTTGCACCCCCATTCTGTCATGTGCTGCTTCCATCCTGTGCCCCCATTGTGACATGTGCTGCTCCCATCCTGCGCCCCCATTCTGACATGTTCTGCACCCATCCTGTGCCTCCATTCTGACATGTTCTGCACCCATCTTGCGCCCCCATTCTGTCATGTGTTGCACCCATCCTACGCCCCCATTCTGTCATGTGCTGCTCCCATCCTGCGCCCCCATTGTGACATGTGCTGCACCCATCCTGCGCCTCCATTCTGACATGTTCTGCACCCATCCTGCGCCTCCATTCTGTCATTTGCTGGTCCCATCCTGTCATGTGCTGCTCCCATCCTGTGCCCCCGTTCTGTCATGTGCTGCTCCCATCCTGTGCCCCGTTCTTTCATGTGCTGCTCCCATCCTGTGCCCCTGTTCTGTCATGTGCTGCTCCCATCCTGCACCTGTCCTGTCATGTGCTGCTCCCATCCTGCGCCCGTTCTGTCATGTGCTGCTCCCATCCTGCGCCCGTTCTGTCATGTGCTGTTCCCATCCTGTGCCCCCGTTCTTTCATGTGCTGCTCCCATCCTGCGCCCCTGTTCTGTCATATGCTGCTCCCATCCTGCGCCCGTTCTGTCATGTGCTGCTGCCATCCTGTGCCCCCGTTCTTTCATGTGCTGCTCCCATCCTGCGCCCCTGTTCTGTCATGTGCTGCTCCAATTCCTGCGCCCGTTCTGTCATGTGCTGCTGCCATCCTGCGCCCCGTTCTGTCATGTGCTGCTGCCATCCTGCGCCCCCGTTCTGTCATGTGCTGCTCCCATCCTGCTCCCCTGTTCTGTAATGTGCTGCTCCCATCCTGCGCCCGTTCTGTCATGTGCTGCTGCCATCCTGCGCCCCCGTTCTGTCATGTGCTGCTCCCATCCTGCGCCCGTTCTGTCATGTGCTGCTGCCATCCTGTGCCCCATTCTGTCATGTGATGCTACCATCTTGCGCCCCCATTCTGTCATGTGCTGCTCCCATCCTGCGTCCCTGTTCTGTCATGTGCTGCTCCCATCCTGCGCCCCTGTTCTGTCATGTGCTGCTCCCATCCTGCGCCCGTTCTGTCATGTGCTGTTCCCATCCTGTGCCCCCGTTCTTTCATGTGCTGCTCCCATCCTGCGCCCCTGTTCTGTCATATGCTGCTCCCATCCTGCGCCCGTTCTGTCATGTGCTGCTGCCATCCTGTGCCCCTGTTCTTTCATGTGCTGCTCCCATCCTGCGCCCCTGTTCTGTCATGTGCTGCTCCAATTCCTGCGCCCGTTCTGTCATGTGCTGCTGCCATCCTGCGCCCCGTTCTGTCATGTGCTGCTGCCATCCTGCGCCCCCGTTCTGCCATGTGCTGCTCCCATCCTGCGCCCCTGTTCTGTAATGTGCTGCTCCCATCCTGCGCCCGTTCTGTCATGTGCTGCTGCCATCCTGCGCCCCCGTTCTGTCATGTGCTGCTCCCATCCTGCGCCCGTTCTGTCATGTGCTGCTGCCATCCTGTGCCCCATTCTGTCATGTGATGCTACCATCTTGCGCCCCCATTCTGTTATGTGCTGCTCCCATCCTGCGCCCCTGTTCTGTCATGTGCTGCTCCCATCCTGCGCCCCTGTTCTGTCATGTGCTGCTCCCATCCTGCGCCCGTTCTGTCATGTGCTGCTGCCATCCTGCGCCCCTTTTCTGTCATGTGCTGCTCCCATCCTGCACCCCCGTTCTGTCATGTGCTGCTGCCATCCTGCGCCCCTGTTCTGTCATGTGCTGCTCCCATCCTGCGCCCGTTCTGTCATGTGCTGCTCCCATCCTGCGCCCCTGTTCTGTCATGTACTGCTCCCATCTTGCGCCCTCATTCTGTCATGTGCTGCTGCCATCCTGCGCCCCCGTTCTGTCATGTGCTGCTGCCATCCTGCGCCCGTTCTGTCATGTGCTGCTGCCATCCTGCGCCCGTTCTGTCATGTGCTGCTCCCATCCTACTCCCCCGTTCTGTCATGTGCTGCTACCATCCTGCGCCCGTTCTGTCATGTGCTGCTGCCATCCTGCGCCCGTTCTGTCATGTGCTGCTGCCATCCTGCGCCCCCGTTCTGTCATGTGCTGCTCCCATCCTGCGCCACCATTGTATTATATGCCCCCCATAAGATGCTCCATTATATATGCCCCGTATGCTGCTGCCATATATAAAAAAAAAAAATACCATACTCACCTATCGTCGCTGGGCGCCGAGTGCTGGGGGCCTGAGCAGGCGGGGACACCAGCGCGCTGTGGGGGTCAGGTGCCGGAGTCACCGCTAGCTCAGGCCCCCAGCACTTGCTATACTCACCTGTCTGTCCCGTTCCAGCGCTTCGCGCCGCCATCTTCCGGCTCCTCTGGCTGTGACTGTTCAGTCAGAGGGCGGTGCCGGCGCGCATTAAGCGCGTCATCGCGCCCTCTGAACTGGGAATGTCACAGAAGAGGACCCGGGAGACGGAGCCACACGCAGCGCTGGAACGGGGGACAGGTGAATATACTTACCCTCCTGGCGGTCCCTGACTCTCCGGTGGAGATCGCGATGTACGTTCAGTGTTTACGCATACCGCGATCTCCTGGGAGCGTCACTCTGTGAGGCCCAGACTGCGCCGGCGCTTGCGCTTACGCAGTCTATAAAGGCTTCGGACAGAGTGACGCTCCCAGCGTTATATTATAGATATAGGGGGATGTCAGCAATTCTGTTCAATACTAAGTCATACAATTATTATTATTATAGCGCCATTTGTTCCATGGCGCTTTAAATGCGAGGAGGGGTATACATAATAAAAACAGGTACAATAATCTTGAACAATACAAGTCACAACTGGTACAGGAGAGAGGACCCTGCCTGTATTAATATAAAATAATTATAATTAATATGTTAATAATAATATTGAACAGAATTAATTTTAGAATATTGATTCGGCCTCCACAACAGTCACTGTCTCTCCTGATGTAGAGGATCGATGCACTACAGGGGTAATCGGCCTGCCCTCTGTCATGGGTGTATGGGCTCCATTCAAATTTTGAACAAAGAACCCTTGCATTATTGCTCAGGTCCCCAATGGCATTTAGACCTTTGCTGCTTATATGTTACCAGCACGTTTAGCTTTGCTGCCTAATCGCTACAATCACAGCCTTCACTCAGCCTTACATGCATTCACATCTATGTCACCGACAAAGGTGGGACATGAAAATGCATATGAATATGTAAACAGCTGAGCTAGTGTTGTGTGATATATAGGCAACACAGGGATAAATGCATGCAATGAAAACATAGCTGAGTTGTGTTTGCAAAATTGCAAAGTGTAGATGACATAACTTTGCAAACACATCTTCAGACGGTCACGGCACTTGAAGATTATGTAGAACAAAAAGTCCTCCAAACATCAAGTACAAAATAATGAAACAATTTTATTGAATCAAACATTATAAAAAAATTTTTAAAAGTAGTTGGAGATGAAAACAGACCATACAGAAATGGAAAAAGCAGACACTGAACAAGTAGTAAGGTTTGAGTCCGGGAATGTGAATATGGAATTAGCCACATCCAACACTGCTAATATCACTCAAATGATTTTAGAGAAAAATATCACAGTGGGTAATACCTGATATATAAAATAATAAATACAGTGCATAATGCAAAATAGTTATGTTACACCGGTGGATGTAAGATACCTACATAAATAGATAAAACCAAACAATGCTGGGATTTGTTTCTGATCACTCCCAATGATGTAAATAGATAGTACATAAGGGGTTTTAAATCACATGTAAATATATGACTCATAGAAGGGGCCAGAAATAAATAGTGCACACCATAGCTCAAGGTAAATTACCATAACAGCATATGTATATGCAGGTAAGAGCCAGGGACTTTCATAAATACCCAGATTTAAAAAAACGATCCAGTGAACCCCTTGATGCATGTTTTGATATGAATCTTCCTCAGAAGGGGTGCATAACCTTCCTGTTGGAGAGGCCACCTATTTATACCTAAATCCAGGTGTGTCATAAATGCCTGTTAATGGAAACACCCGTTAGCCGCCGAGGTCCGTACATGACCGGAGGTGAGGTCCGCCATCTTAGGTCACTCACACTCTCGCAGCCTCTTGCGGGGTACCACCAGCGGAACACCGTCGCGAACATGCCGCCGCCGGGATCAGCCAAATGATTCACTGACTGCCGCCATCTTTGTACAGGAGGAGTGCTTGCGCAGTTATAATGTGACCGCCGCTCTCTGTCTGCACAAAGATGGCGGCGGTCTGATTAACTGCACCTGCGTGAATTACATGCAGGTGCAGTGAATCATTCAGCTGATCCCGGCGGCAGATGCGCGACGTTTCTACAGGCAGAGGAAGCCGGTCACATTAAAGGGGTTTTCCCTTGAACGAAAGCTCATTTTAAAAATTGCCTGTCTGACTGTGTACGGAGCATACCACATCTCCTGGGCAGGGGAGAAAGCAAAAGAAAATACTGACATTACAGCAGGGGATCACAGTGGATTCATTTTGTGAGGTAAAATATTTCACTGACTGTTTTTAAAAAATATTTTACCTCACAAAATGTATCCTCTGCGATCTCCTTCTGTAATGTCAGTATTGTCTTTTGCTTCTTCCCCTGCCCAGGAGCTGTGGTAAGTTCGGAAAACGGTCAGACACAGACAATTTCAAAAATGAACATTTGTTTGTGGGAAAACCCCTTTAAAAAGCAAATATCAATGCCAACATGGCTCTTCATAAAACACGGCAATGACAATGAAAAGAAAGCAGCAAAGGCACAACATCAAAGACAACAAATGGCAAATGAGACCTTGAAGAGCAACAGCACCGCTGGGACAAAAACAATGCATATAAGTGTAGGCGTCAAGCACATGAGTCCCCTGATGCAAAAGTCATTAGATTATCACAGGTTGCCTTTAGGCAACAACAGCGCCTCATGCCTGCCCCCATGGTGACATTACCGCCCTCCCAATGAGATAGCATCAGGCCTCCATCTAGTGTCAAATAATATGTCTTCTTTCTCCCCCAAGCATATGGCAGAAGTACCATGCAGGGTATGTTATTTTATATATTGAGTTTTAGCACCTTCATCCTAGACAATTATGCACTTCATTACTTTATATTTGGTAATATAAACCACATTACTTTATGACCTATGCACTGTGTCACTTTTAGCTCCTGGATAAAAATCGAGAAGAAAACGTGGACTTATTCTGTGCTGCTGAATAACTGAAGATCCGGGTATATTGCATAAAATGTGGTTTTTATTCAACGCGTTTCAAAGTTCAAAGACTTCTTCATCAGGAAACACCACAGAAGCTCGATTTGTGGCTCCATCTGGTGAGTACAATTTGATAGTATTCAAGCCACTTGTATCTCGGATAAGATCCTATTTGCGCTATCTTTCTCCAGTAGCATATACTTTTAGCTTCTGTTCACTGTAATGTTGTACTTTATATACTCAATTATGCACTTCATCACTTAATATGTGGTTGAACAAACTACATCACTTCATATTGTTATTATTTATTATATCACTTTATGACTTATGCAATGTGTCATTTTCGCTGTATTGTTATATTTTACTTCATATATTCATGCACTTTATATATAATAAATCATACCTTTATATAATTAAAGCACAGTGTTACAGTTATTCTTGTATTTTCACGTTATATATACCGTATTTTCCGGCGTATAAGAGGACTGGGCGTATAAGACGACCCCCAACTTTTCCAGTTAAAATACAAAATCTTCTCAAAAGTCAGGGGTTGTCTTATATGCCGGGTGTCGTCTTATAGGGTGGGTGCGGAGCAATTTGCGGTCGACGTATATAGTGGGGGGGAGTGGTCCTGATGACGAGGTGAGGGAGCCTCACCAGAAGGTGTAAGTGAAGCAAATTGTCAGCGTCTGGGATGCCAGGGTTATGCAAAAAAGAGAGAGAGCGGTGCTGTGCCTAGAAAAACACTCCTCTGTCACTCATCTGGCTCACCCTTGTATCCTATTATCTCCTTCTCTGCCTCTGCTTCACTTACACCTTCCCGGTGAGGTGCCCCCTCACCTCGTCATTGGGGTCGCTCCCCCCACAATATGCGGCAACCGCAGATTACTCCGCACCTGCCCTATAAGACGACACCTGGCGTATAAGACGATACCCAACTTTTGAGAAGATTTTCAGGGGTTAAAAAGTAGTCTTATACGCCAGAAAATACAGTATGTATTTTTTTTTCACTTTCTATAAGGGTATAATAAAATATGCACTGCCTCTTTAAGAAGATTTTTTTCTGCCTTTTTAGCATTTCATTTATTTCCCACCATTATTTTCTGTTTTATTTTCTATTTTATTTTTTATTTTCAACATTTTTTCTTCTTATTTTAATTTTTTATTTGTATTTGTATTTTTTTAAATAAATTTTTAAATTTGTCTCATTTTTTAGAATTTAGTTTTGTGATTTTTTCTATTTTTATTTTTTTCTCCATGGTACCACTTTTGTCTTTCTCTATATATTAAGCTATATGTTATCTCTGCATATATTTAATTTTAATCCTTATTGGTAGTACTAAATAGGTTATGTAGCTATATGGTTCATTACTATTTTTTGCCCGGTAGAGAGAGAAAAACTTCTATTAATCTGTTCATTGGTTGTTCTCTAACATCTCTAAACAAAGATGCATTACTGTGTAAATATGAAGATGATACTATGACAACTAAATTCATGACGCTGGGATCACATGATGTGCTGAGGGAAGGTACTATGGACTTGGCCACCCCTGTAATGAATAACGGTGGTCATAGCAACCACAATGATTACACTCCAGTCATGCGGTGCTGATGGGGAGGTGTTTTGGGGCAGGTCGGCGATAACACATCGAGATGCACTTCCGGGTTACGCTGACCTAAGATGGCGGACCTCACTTCTGGAATTTTTTGGACCTCGGCGGCTAACAGGTGTTTCCATTAACAGGCATGTATGACACACCTGGATTTTGGTATAAATAGGTGGCCTCTCCAACAGGAAGGTTATGCCCCCCTTCTGAGGAAGATTCATATCGAAACGCATGATAAGGGGTTCACTGGATCGTTTTTTGAAATCTGGGTATTTATGATAGTCCCTGGCTCTTACCTGCATATACATATGCTGTTATGGTAATTTACCTTGAGCTATAGTGTGCACTATTTATTTATGGCCCCTTCTATGAGTCATATATTTACATGTGACTTAAAACTCCTTATGTATCTATTTACCTCATTGGGCGTGATCAGAAACAAACCCCAGTATTGTCCGGTTTTATCTATTTATGTAGGTATCTTACATCCACCGGTGTAACATAACTATTTTGCATTATTCACTTTATTTACTTTTTATATATCAGGTATTACCCACTGTGATATTTTTCTCTTGGTAAAATCATTTGAGTGATATTAGCAGTGTTGGATGTTGCAAATTCCGTATTCACATTCCCGGACATAAACCTTATTACTTGTCCAGTGTCTGCTTTTTCCATTTCTGTATGGTCTGTTTTCATCTCCAGCTATTTTTTTTTTTATAATGTTTCATTCAATAAAATTATTTAATTATTTAGTAATTGATGTTTGGAGGACTTTTTGTTCTACACAGTCTTCTGTTTGTTTCACGGTCTTTCGTGTTTTGTATTTGGGGCTTTTTTTTAGTCACGACTAGTGTTGAGCATTCCGATACCGCAAGTATCGGGTATCGGCCGATACTTGCGGTATCGGAATTCCGATACCGAGATCCGATACTTTTGTGGTATCGGGTATCGGTATCGGATCCATAGTGAGGTGTAAAATAAAGAATTAAAATAAAAAATATTGATATATTCACCTCTCCGGCGGCCCCTGGACATCATCGCGGGTAACTGGCAGGCTTCTTTGTTTAAAATGAGCGCGTAGGACCTGAGGAATGACGTCGCGGCTTCTGATTGGTCGCGTGCCGCCCATGTGACCGCGACGCGACCAATCAGAAGCCGTGACGTCATTCTCAGGTACTAAACTCCTCATTCTAGGAATTTAGGACCTGAGGAATGACGTTGCGGCTTCTGATTGGTCGCGTCGCGGTCACATGGGTGGCACGCGACCAATCAGAAGCTGCGACGTCATTCCTCAGGTCCTAAACGCGCGCATTTTAAACAAAGAAGCCTGCTGGTTACCCGCGATGATGTCCAGGGGCCGCCGGAGAGGTGAATATATCAATATTTTTTATTTTAATTCTTTATTTTACACATTAATATGGATCCCAGGGCCTGAAGGAGAGTTTCTTCTCCTTCAGACCCTAGGAACCATCAGAATACCTTCCGATACTTGGTGTCCCATTGAGTTGTATTGGTATCGGATATCGGTATCGGCGATATCCGATACTTTTCGGGTATTGGCCGATACTATCCGATACCGATACTTTCAAGTATCGGACGGTATCGCTCAACACTAGTCACGACACTTGGCTGAATCTCTGACATTGACCTTTGCTCTCTGTTTTTATTGTTCTGGAAATGTGTGTAAAGGGTTGTGTGTAAACTTTCTGGAGCTAAAGACTGGGAAATGTGATTTCTAGAGACAGTCAGGCTCTGGAACCGGGACCCCCTCTGCATCCTAATTGCAGGATCGCCCCGTAATTATCTACACCCACAGCTGTCACATACTAAGGTGCTACTGAACTCTTGGGCATGCAAGGCATCAAGATCTGCTGCTCAACAAGTCTGCAGACAGTTCAAGCCATGATAGCTGCTCACAGTGACAAGAGCAACAGGCGGCCTGCTGTTGTGTTGAAAAATTGCTCCTGGGACATTTTGGAGAAATATCCATGCTCCTGGTACCACCACCAAATCAATGTAACGCCAAACTGTTAGTGTACCTGGAATGAAGGCTAGAGGGGTTTGGCTGCCATCTCACACCATAATAAATCAATATATTTTGAATTTTTTTTCATTTGCATGTCATTAACATGTCTATCGAATTTCCAAAGTTTCATGACACATGACAATGTGGTTTGTAGCTATGGATTCATCCACATTTCTCGCACGCACGAGATATGACCTCTGCGCATTTCTGACCAATATAAACAAAATAACAATAGAAATGTATGTAAAAGAAGACATTTGCATTGTTAAGTATCAGGAATAAGCAGATTTGTACCTTCAGAACCAGCATGGGATGCCCTTCATATGAATTTCCAATCTGTACTATGGAAGCCAAGCTTGGGTAATTCAATAAGATGGAGTAAGCCCACATGGCAATCTAATGTAACAAGCGAGATATATATTTAATTGCACATTCTTTCAATGACAACCAGATGACTTGTCCGTAGGTTAGAGATGTTTCTGACCTCTTTCCATTCACGGTAGCGAGTCAAGACCTTCTTGTTTTTACTTCCTTTGCTAAATTGATTCTCAATAGCTTTTTGTAAGTCATGAAATATGATCCTACAGGGAAATTTTACAGAATATAATGGAAACGGAAATATAACAGTACATTATGACATATAAATTACTATGTATTTCTCTCTCTCTAATATATTAGGGCTGATCGTATCAATCAGTTGATTATTGACTTCAATTTAAATTTCAAGAAATTAGCAGGTCCCCACAATTTCAAATAATTTGCTCTTCAATTCACAAGGAACTGCCCCCTCTAAAAGCCTTATGCCATTTGACACACTATTGAAGAGTCACAGAGTGGACTACCAGTGACAACTGTGGTCAAGTCGGCTTCTCTGTAATGCATTGCAGCTATCACATGGCATGGTTTAGTGAAACCATTCAGGGGGTACTATCATAGCCAGTTTAAAAGATGGGTACAGGCAAAGTAGCACCATTTTATGCTTTTACAGTATGGGCATAGGAGGTCAGAGCGCACAACTCATTCCACACAGGGACCGAAAAAGGCTAACATTGGATTGTGTGATACTACGGCACTACTTTTGCTGAAGCATATTGAAAATTAGAGTGGTAGTCAGTCTGCAAATAATAATCCCAAGATTAAAGTGAGCTATGAAGTTACTGTACCTATATATTTATGTGACTGTGATTTAATTGTTCTGTGATATTCTGCGATCATATATCAACTCAGTGAATTGTGTGGCCATGGACCAACACCTTACTGCTTAGTGTAGACCAACTAACAAACAATTGCTTTAAAATTATTAACCAGCTGCCTTCCCAGCATGTTTGACCATTACTGGTGTCTTCAGGTGATTGAGCCTGACTCATATGCACTGAGTTAATTAATGATCCCAAGGATCAGGTAGCTGTGTGACAGCTCCCCAGCGACCACACAACGACTTACCAACGATCACTGCCAGGTCGTATCGCTGGTTGTGATCGTTGGTAAATCGTTTAGTGTAACGATACCTTAAGCCAATGGCCCCATAAAAACAAATGGATAGCACATGAATGTCATCTGTGTGCTGTCTGTATCCTACTGGTTAATGGGTTTGGAAACCTAAGCCTTTTTTTCTCCATATGAGAAAAATGGATGCGACAGAGACTGGAAAAATAGACACAGATTAAAAATTTTATAGCCTGCTCAATTGGGAATGGAGACAAAATTCGAACAGGAAGAATAAGATGTATAAACTTTATATGTAGATAATATGTTACAACACTTTAAACAACGAATTGGTTAATTTTAATTGGTTGCACACAATATGAAAAATATTATTCCAATGGTCAATGAAGAAATGTTCTTCAAAGTTATGGTTTTGTCATAAATCCCAGCGCAGAAAGTTACAATAAATGGAGCAGAGTTCAATGATCATGATACAGAATTATCATTAATTACTTACTTGTACTTGATTCTCTCTTTTTCCAGGAGCTCTGCAATCACTTTAGATTGTTCTACATCAGCATGAAAATAAACATTAGATTTTGGGGTAACATGGTGACTATATTTTGGTTTCCAGAAGTCAAGCTGTAAAAGTTAAAATAACAAAAAAATCTTTATTTGAAGTATGGATAATAGTTTCCACAGGTATGAACAGGTTCACAGAATACACTAGCATCTAGGATTCTAGGGATCTGTTCAGACAAGACACAATTATTGAAGAATGCTTTCTGACTTAAAATTCACTTCAATTATTATTATAATTTATTTATATAGCACCATTAATTCCATGGTGCTGTACATGAGAAATCTCCATTAAAATTAAAGGGACGGATTCAGAAGTTTCTACAACAAATATGCTGCTTGTGAATAAACTTAGGGATCAATATCTCATCAATCCCTGTATTAACACCAAAGATGTTGAGGTCAAAAGCATCACTGATAACACAGATGGAGGGAGGCTTCCTCCATCAACTCATCACCTCTTAGAGACCTAAACAAGCTGACATGTTACCATGATATTGGCAGGCCTTAAAGTGCCTTCCTTGGCACCCGTCTTAGACCTCCTATTAGAGCCTCATTTAAAGTGAATCTGTCAATAGACTCAAATCTCTTAAATCATCAATATGGGCATGTAGGTCATAGAAAGTTGAATAGAATGACAAATTGATATGTGCGATCTGATATATTGCAGAGAAATCCAAGTTTTTTCTGAATATGTAAATGGACTGGATATAAGAGGGTCACTGGGACGGTCATGTGGTTTTCCCTTGATAAGAAGAAAACGGTTATAACCTGTGTATACGAAAAAATGTTTTATTTTGCACAGAACCTTATAGGCACCAAAATGTATGCTTAATGTATAGCTACAATATGTGGATGACTCAATGTGTTCTGATAAATGTATTAGATATACAAAAAGGATGAACATTGGACATAGGTTAAGATTTAGCTATAAGATAGGATTGGGTGTAGTGCAGTGGTGGGCACAATAAGTTCATGAAGTAGATCGGTTTAGGATAGAAACAGTTAATGTGTTCAGGAACAGCTTCAACATGAGAGGGGAAGGGCCAGTTAACAACAGGAACACTTCCTTGTTAGTGGAGGTAGAGTCAAAATTTAGATGGAGAGGGAGCACTAATTGGAGTTCTGAGGGCACGAGGAGCATGGGCTGTTCAGTAGCAAGAGAATGTCAGCTATAAACTTGGAACATTTCTAGAATGTCCGGGGCCTATGGTACAACTGAGGCACTGAGAAGTTTGCCTCAATATCTTTCTAGGAGGGGAAGTTGGATGGGGAATTGCATAATGGAGTTGGGGTGGGACTCATGAAAGCTGCAGAGCCGGACAGAGCATCCCAGAGTTCAGAGATGCCAGACAGGAAAGGGATAGCTCAGGGCGAGCGAACCGCAAACATCAGAACTTCCTGTGCTATGAACTTTGAAAACAGAAATGTTTGTGCCCAATACTACGTGTTTCAGTATGATGAAAATGAAGAGTTAAGTAAACTTTTTTATTATAAAATAAATTTTATGCCCCCTAATATGTGCGGCGGTTCCTGAAGTTCAAGAACCAGAGACAGCAGAGGCCTTCCACCAAAACACGAGTGTTATGCACCACACACCTAGCACAGAAGAATTGGGACACCGTTTATTTGTAGGGTGGCATGGTATGGGAACACAGCAGCCCCTCGCCCATGACTATCGCCCTGTGCACCTTACACAGACATAAATCTCTTTGAGATTCTGCCTTCACCACTTATTTTAAATGAAAGGGAGCATTTCCAGTGTGAAGTAAGTAATGACTGACACACATCTCTATTGAAGGACATATGGGTGGCTAATCACCGGTGGGGGGAGGTGAGAAAGACTTCAACTCTTCGCACAAATGCAATAAAGTGCTTCCTTATTATAGATCCCAACAAGTGGATGTAATCTGACTGCAAGAGACACACTTGTCCAAACCATCATACCCAAAATTCTTGTCTCCCTCCTACCCACCTTTTTATACCTCCAATACTTCAAATACATCTAAAAGTGTAGCCATTTGCTTCAAGAAATCTGTCCTTTGTGACTTCAAATTGCAAAATTGCAAATATTGACGGCTTCCACTTATTGATAACAGGCACTATTTCAGACAATTGGTGACTTTTGCTTCTATTGCCCAAACACTCACCAATCCACCTTTCTATGTCGCCTATTCGACTTAGGGTCAAAACATGCCCAACATGCACAAGGCACCACGCTGCTCTATAGTAACTCAAATTGCATACTTAATCCCAAGCTTGACAAGTCGAACAACCCTCAACTGTCGAGTTCCTCATTATCACCGCTCTCAGTAAACACTGTCTCCATCTGTAAGCACCTTTCTCTCCATCACTGGGTTGACTTGTGGAGAGAACTGCACCCAATAGTCAAAGATTACACCTATCTTTCCATTGACATTCATTTTTCACCAGAATAGACCACATATTCGCTCATTCAGCCTTAGTACCTAATATAACAAACATTTGTATTTTCACCACTCTCTCGTCTAACCACTCTCTAATTCAGTGGACCTGTTCCTCCCTGCATGACTCCCTGCTTTCCTATCCAGAAATCTCCCAAGGACTGAGTAATCACCTTGAGAATTACTTCTCTTTGAATCAACAGTCAGCTACTTCATCAATTTCCCTTTTGGAAGCCCATAAAACAATCTTCAGGGGCATCTACCTTCAAGAGACTACTCTCAAGAAAAAATAAATTATTGGTAGAACAACCGACCTAGAAAGCAGCATGTCAGCTTTAGTGTCCCAGATGAAAAACAAGCCCTCCCCATCAACATATCGAGACCTCACACACACAGGCACCGAATTATATCTTTGCCATTCTTTGAACGCAGACTG
This sequence comes from Ranitomeya imitator, assembly GCF_032444005.1. Taxonomy (NCBI): domain Eukaryota; kingdom Metazoa; phylum Chordata; class Amphibia; order Anura; family Dendrobatidae; genus Ranitomeya; species Ranitomeya imitator. The sequence goes on along the minus strand of NC_091286.1, from coordinate 544,202,008 downwards.
AGCCCTTCAACATACAAAAAAGGGAGACAGCAGCACTCTAAGGACCAAGATGTATGCAAACAAAAGATCTAAACTAAAAATAAATGTTCTTAGCACATAAATTGGCCAATTCATGTGTGCCCCTCAACCACGGAAAGGTGGCACTTCTTTGATGGGACCTATCATCCTAAACATGCCTCTCTTGGGCTATAAGCCTACAATTTAAATGGGCAAACTTGCCTCTCTCAGGTTTTAAACCTACAATTTTAAATGGGCAGATAGGAACCAGCACTAATTAAAAGCATCCATGGGCTGATGGGAGTAGTGCAGAGTCAGAAAGGAAGCAGACACTACCTCCAATGGAAAACTGACAATGAAAATCTGACCAGCACCTTCATATAATGAGAACAGGTGCAAGCTGCAATGACTGCATAGCATACAAAAAAAGGTCTCAGCAGCACTTTGTAAGGACCAAGTTACTGTATGTGCAAACATGAGATCTAAACTACATTGTTGCTGAATAAAATGTACTTACAAAAAGAAGTACTTATAAAATGAAGGTTCTTAGTGTATAAATTGGTCAATTCATGTTTGCCCATTTAAATTATAGACTTATAGCCAAAGAGAGGCATGTTAAGGATGACAGAACCCATCAGAGATCAGAGAAGTGTCGTTGGTCATGGTTGATGTGCACATATGAATTGGCCAATTTAGGCGCTAATAGCCTTCAGTTTTTGTAAGTATGTTTTATTCAGCAACAATGTAATTTGTATCTTGTGTTTGCATTTATCTTGGTCCTTGCAAAAATGCTCGGGTGCTCGTTGCTCGGGTCGAGCAAATTGGAATGCTCGGGTGCTCAACCCGAGCAACGAGCCCAATGTAAGTCTATGGGAAACTCGAGCATTTTTGCAGCTCCCCTTGGAGATCATTAGAGGGTCTAAAAACTGGGGAAATCGTTGGCAACATTGCTCAAATGACATGGGAACATCATGGGGAAGACCCCCTGGAAGCATTTCTGACTCCCAGGTCACTGCTGTTAACAATATTGTCTGAGTCTGTTGCCACTTTTACAGACTCACCAAAAAACATGCAAAAATGAAACCAAAATGGATTTTTCTGTGAATTATGTTAAGGAACATCCTTTCCAGGGTAATGACTTGTATATAATGCAAAATAAATAACCAATGACAAAAATGTTCCTCCTCACCTTGGGCTATGTTCACACGTAGTGTTTTTGATGCCTTTTTCAACTTTAGCATTGCTTTCAACCAAGACAAATGCATTCACTGGGAAAAGTAATTTTAACATTTTACAACCTTAGCTGGCCATGTGGTGTGTTGCACATCCTGTTTCATTTATGAAGGAGGGACTCCAAGTCACAAAGCCTATTTTTAAAGGGACATCAGGCGGTCATTACTATTCTTAAAGGGTCAGCAGTAGGCCCTCACTATTCTTAGAGGACCATCAGCTAGATATGCTTTGTTGTTCCCATTATTAAACAAGGGTCTCCTATCATGTCATTGCATATGAACAGCCACCCCAATACCCATTAGAACAGCCACCCCAATACCCATTTGAACAGCCACCCCAGTAGCCCTTTGAAGATCCGTACAGGATGGCCACCTGAAAGTATTGTTTCCATTATTAGAAATTTGGTGCTCCCATACTGTTGGTCTATGCATTTAATGCAAGACCTGCCCTGCCCCAAAGTTAAGCTCACCCCAAAAACCCTTTGAACAGACATCCTGGATGGCTACATGAAACCAAAGTTCCCATTATTACTAATTTTGTACTCATATAGTGTTTGCCCAAAAAGTGAATGCAAGGCCTGCTCTAAATTTGGATGCACCCCAATAACCCTTTCAACAGACGTCCTGGATGACCACATGAAAGCATTGTTCCCATTATTAGAAATTTGGTACTCCCATACTGTTGCCTATGCAGTGAATTGTTGAGCCAGACGAACCTGCACTGGAAAATGTCAGTGTTGAGGATGAAGACTTAGCATTGGAGCATTGCAGTGTTCAGGTTAAACACCCGGCAGTGTAGCATTTCAGTGTTGAGCATGAAGAACATGCATTGGAGAATTGCAGTGTTGAATATGAAGACCCAGCAGTGGAGAATGTCAGTGTTGATGCTCCAAAACCTGCAGTGAAGAATTTCAGTGTTGAGTCAGAAGAAACTGCAGTGGAGAATTGCAGGCTGAAGAACTTGCATTGGTGAATTGCAGTGGTGAGCCTGAAGAATCTGCAGTGGACAATTGCAGTGTTGAGGCTGAAGAAACTGCAGTGGAGAATTGCAGTGTTGAGGCTGAACACCTGGCAGTGGAGCATTTCAGTGCTGAGCCTAAAGAAGAACCAGCAGTGGAGAATTGCAGTATTGACAATGAAACCCAGCAGTGGAGCATTGCAGTATTGAAGTTGAACACCCGGCAGTGGAGCATTTCAATGTTGAACCTAAAGAAGCTGTTATCATTCAATCATATAGAGAAGTCTGGCCCAATCCAGCCCTTGTTAATTTTTATAAGATTCAGCCTGTCAGCATTTTCAGTTGACAGGCGGATGCGCTTATCGGTTATAATTCCACTAGCGGCACTAAATACCTGCTCTGACAAAATGCTAGAGGTAGGGCAGGGCAGAGCCAGTTCATGCCATGTCTCCAGCTTGGATACCCAATAATTATAAGGCACAGAGGAATCACGAAGGACGTTGGTATGGTCAGCAAGGTACTCCCTCAGCATCTTCCAAACCTTTGCACTCCTTGTGAGAGCCTCAGGGCCAGTGCGATGGGAGGGTCTAAGAAAACTCTTCTCGAACTTTGCCAGTGTTCCACTTCCTCTGCTGGATTGGAGTTGTGTTTCTCTTGCCTGTACTCCTTGGTTGTCCAACTTACTGTGACCTCTGACGCCAGCGTTTTCAGATGGGAATGTTTTTAATAATTCCACAACAAAGGCCCTCTGGTACTGCACTATTTTAGTACACCTGTCTGCCTCTAGAATAAGAGATAGAATGTTCTCTTTGTAGCATGTGTCAAGTAATATATAACAAAACCTGGCACTCAACTTGTATGCAAGTGGTTTTATTTTACAGCAACAAAAACGTTTCGGTCACAAAGTTTGACCTTCATCAGTTACGTTTTGTGGGTGATATATATGGGAGGCCTATATTATTAAGCAGTTATTGTGGCATATCCTTGCTCCATGCAGGGAGTGTATGCAGAGAAGCAGCCCTTGCTGTGTGGCCTTAGGGCGCGGTGTGCACCGCTTGTCAAGCAGTGTCACCAACCATAATGACTGTCACCCAAAATTTTGAGAACGCGAGGGTCATGGGAAAGGCAGCGTAACATAACCTCAGCAATACCTGCCAGACTGCTAACAGGCAAGACTTCTGTGTCCTCACCAAGGGGATGACTGACCATGCTCTCCTCTTCCTCCTTCTCCTCCATGTCCTCAGGCGATCCACGCTGAACAGACGGTATGACAGTTGTGTTTGCAGCACCGTCTATAATGCATGAAACTAGCTCCTGCTCTTCCTCCTCCTCATCTTCCTCATTGTCACCCAATCCACGTTGGGATGAGATAAGGCTGGGCTGTGAGTAATCACCCTGTATGCTTCCTTGCTCTGTCTCATCATGCTCCGCCTGCTATGCATCCTCTTTGATTGTGAGCAGAGAGCATTTCAGAACATAGAGAAGTGAGATGGTGACACCAATTATGGCGTTATCACCGCTCACCATCTTGCTGGAGTCCTCAAAGTTTTGGAGGATGGTACATATGTCTGACATTTATGTCCACTCATGAGGTCTTATGTGTAGAGTCTGAACTGAATACCAATGCCTTGATGATGCTGGTAGTCATCAACTGCCCTCTTCTGCTCACAAATCCTTTCTAGCATCTGCAGTGTAGAGTTCCAATGTGTGGTGACATCAAACAACAGTCGGTAATCCGGAAGCTGCAAACGCTGCTGAAGGACGGCAAGGGCGGCGGAAGCTGCAACTGACTTTCTAAAATGGGGAAACAGGCGTCTAAAATGGGCAAACAGGCGGCGTGCTTTGAAAAGCAGATCTGGCAAGTTCCGGGTGGCTTTTGAGAAAGCATTGAACAACGAGGTTAAGCACATGAGCCAGGCATGGTATGTGCCTGATCATGCTGGTGATGGTCAGGCTGGTAGTTTTGCTACCCCTGCTGATGCGGGCATGGCAGATGGTGCAATGGCCTTTTTGGGGTTATCAGCAGAGTCTTTAAAAAACAACCAGACTTGGGAAGACCTAACAGTTGTACTGCAAACTTCCATCGGGTTGGTGTTACGGGGAACAGTTGCCTGCCTTCTGTCTGCGGCCACCAAACTGCTTCTTGCTGCCTGTTGGGGTACTACACTTCTCTCCCCCTATGTGCTGCTGTCCTCACTCTGCATTTCCTCCTGCCAGGTTGGGTCAGTTACTATATCATCCACCACCTCCTCTTCCACTTCCCCACCCTGATCCTTCTCCTGACTTTCTGGCAATTGTGTCTCATCATCGTCCACCTCTTGTGACACGTTCCCACTATCGACTTCGTGTGACCGTGGCTGCTCAAATATTTTGGCATTGCTACATGCGATCTCCTCTTGCCCGCTTCAAGTGGACCGAGAGAGAGGCTCGAATCTCTAAATAGATAATTGAACAGCTCTTTGGAGTGTCCAAGTGTGGAATTAGTTGTCTCTGGGCACTTGGCATTGTGGGAGGAAGGAGGATCAGGGTGAGGAATATGTGGTCCACACTTATGGCTACTCAGACTTGACCATGTGGAAAACAGGGTGGTGGTGGTGGCAAAGTGACTGGAAGCATTATCCGCTATCCAACCAACAAATTTTTAACACTGCTCTGGGTTCAAGAGTGGCGTGCTGCTGCGGTCTGCTAGTAATTGAGACAGGAAGGTCAAGCGAGAAGATGTGGGCGTGTTGTGGCCCAAAATCAGCTTGCCCACGGCCTCGGCCTCGCCCTCTGCATGCACCATCACCATCATGTCTACTTCCCCATTTTAAATGGACTACAACATTTTCCGCGTTCACTACAAATGCCTGAATTTGGATTGAACATATATGTGATCCGTGTGCGGGAAAACCACAGTTTAAAATATCTGGCCTGTAGGTAACAATTTTTTGTTTCAGCAAACTAGTGTCAATAACTAGACTAAAACAAAGCAAAAACAGTTCAATGGAGTCCTCAAATGCCACAATTTTTAGCCCACAGATAGATGAGGGGTGTGACAGAGATACCTCACTTTAAAATATCTGACCTGTATTTTTTTTACAGCAAAATAGTGTCAAGAACTAGACTAAGGGTACCATCACACGGTGGCACTTTGGTCGCTAGGACGGCACGATCCGTGATGTTCCAGCGATATAATTACGATCTCGCTGTGTCTGACACGCTACTGCGATGAGGGACCCCGCTGAGAATCGTACGTCGTAGCAGATCATTTGAAACTTTATTTCGTCGCTGGATCTCCCGCTGACATCGCTGAATCGGCGTGTGTGATGCCGATTTAGCGATGTCTTCACTGGTAACCAGGGTAAATATCGGGTTACTAAGCGCAGGGCCGCACTTAGTAACCTGATATTTACCCTGGTTACCAGTGTAAATGTAAAAAAAAACAAACACTACATACTTACATTCCCAGTGTCTGGTCATGTCCCTCGCCTTCAGCTTCCCGCACTGACTGGTGAGCGCCGGCCAGCCGTAAAGTACAGCAGTGACGTCACCGCTGTGCTTTCCGGCTGTCCGGTGCTCACTGTCAGTGCAGAGAAGCACAGCGCCGGGGGACAGACACGGAATGTAAGTATGTAGTGTTTTTTTTTTTTACGTTTACGCTGGTAACCAGGGTAAACATCGGGTTACTAAGCGTGGCCCTGCGCTTAGTAACCCGATGTTTACCCTTGTTACCAGGGGACTTCGGGATCGTTGGTCGCTGGAGAGCTGTCTGTGTGACAGCTCTCCAGCGACCAAACAGCGACGCTGTTGACTAGACGCAGCAAAAACAGTTCAATGGAGGCCTCAAATGCCAAAATTTTTGCCCACAAATAGATGAGGCATGTGACGGAGATACCCCACGTTAAAATATCTGGCCTGTATTTTTTTTTACAGCAAAATAGTTTCAATAACTAGGCTAAGACACAGCAAAAACAGTTCAATGGAGGCCTCAAATGCTACAATTTTTAGCTCACTGATAGATGAGGCATTTGACGGAGATACACCACTTTAACCCCTTTACCTCTAAGGGTGGTTTGCATGTTAATTACTAGTGCAATTTTTACAATTCTGACCACTGTCCTTTTATGAGGCTATAATTCTAGAACCCTTCAATGGATCCTGGTGATTCTGACATTGTTTTCTTGTGACATATCGTACTTCATGATAGTCATAAAATTTATTTGATATGACTTGCGTTTATTTGTGAAAAAAATTAAAATTTGGCAAAACTTTTAAAAATTTCACAATTTTCCAAATTTGAATTTTCATGCCCTTAAATCACACAGATATGTCACACAAAATGCTTAATAAGTAACATTTCCCACATGTCTACTTTACATCAGCACAATTTTGGAACCAAATTTTTTTTTGTTAGGGAGTTATAAGGGTTAAAATTGACCAGCGATTACTCATTTTTACAACTCCAATTTTTTTAGGGAGCCATCACATTTGAAGTCACTTTGAGGGGTCAGCATGATAGAAAATACCCAAAAATGACATCATTCTTAAAAGTGCTCAAAACCACATTCACCAAGTTTTTTTAACCATTCAGGTACTTCACAGGAATTTTTGGAATGTTTAATAAAAAAAAGAGCATGTAACTTTTTTTTTCATAAAAAATTTACTTCAGATCCAATTTGTTTTATTTTACCAAGGATAACAGGAGAAATTGGACCCCAAAAGTTGTTGTGAAATTTGTCCTGAGTATGCTGATACCCCATATTTGGGAGTAAACAACTGTTTGGGCACAAGGCAGAGCTTGGAAGGGAAGGAGCGCCATTTGACTTTTCAATGCAAAATTGGCTGGAATTGAGATCGGATGCCATGTCGTGTTTGGAGAGTCCCTGATGTGGCTAAACAGTGGAAACACCCCACATGTGACCCCATTTTGGAAATTAGACCCCCTAAAGAACTTATCTAGATGTGTGATGAGCACTTTGAACCCCTAACTGCTTCACAGAAGTATATAATGTAGAGCTGTAAAAAAATAAAATCATATTTTTTTTTCATAAAAATAATCTTTTCGCCCCAATTTCTAATTTTCCTAAGGATAACAGGAGAACTTGGACCCCAAAAGTTGTGCAATTTGTCCTGAGTATGCTGATACCCCATATGTGGGAGTAAACCACTATTTGGGCGCATGGCAGAGCTCAAAAGGAAAGGAGCACCTTTTGACTTTTACAATGCATAATTGGCTGGAATTGAGATTGGACGTTATGTCGCGTTTGGAGAGCCCCTGATGAGCCTAAACAGTGGAAACCCCACACAAGTGACCCCATTTTGAAACCTAGACCACCAAAGGAACTTATTCAGATGTGTGATGAGCACTTTGAACCCCCAATTGTTTCACTAAAGTTTATAATGTAGAGCCGTGAAAATAAAAAAACAAACATTTTTTTCCTCATAAATTATATTTTAGCCTGCATTTTTTTATTTTCCCAAGGGTATCTGGAGAAAATGGATGCCAAAAGTTATTGTGCAATTTGTCCTGAGTACGCTGATACCCCATATGTGGAGAGGAACCACCGTTTGGGTGCATGGCAGAGTTTGGAAGGGAAAGAGTGCCGTTTTGGAAGGCAGACTTTGATGGAATGGTCTGTGGGTGTCACATTGCGTTTGGAAAGCCCCTGATGTACCTAAACAGTAGAATCATCCCACAAGTGACCCCATATTGGAAACTAAACCCCCCAAGGAACTTATCTAGATGTGTTGTGAGAACTTGAAACCCCTAAGTATTTCACTAAAGTTTATAACGCAGAGCCGTGAAAATGAAAAATATTTTTTTCCCCACAAAAATTATTTTTAAAATTATAAAAAATTACTGCGGCGCTGAGTATACAGGTCTCGTACTGCTGCGAATTTAGACAATAACCACTTATTTGTCAAAAAATGTAATATAAAAAATATATATAAATTCGCGTACAACGAGATCAAAGATAAAGTGGACGTAAATTTAATAGAACAATAAATACATGAACCTGTACACAAACAATCTACAAATATAAGCTGGCACTCTTCCCAGAATAAATACCAACTATAGTAAAGACTCCTAAACAAAAGATCAATAGTTTGTATGGTAATTATACAACACCATAAGTTAAACCGAATTGATGTCAGCAGCCCCTTATTTGTATTTAAAAGGACTATAGTAACGCTGTATCTGTCTGTAGCAATGTGCAACAGCTAGAGAGAGGACAAAGATAGTGAATGCCACGCACTTATTTAAAAGTAATAGCACAAAAGGAGTATTGCTATGAACTTTGTTTAGCTGAAAACTAGTCTCCCACTGTGGGAATGCGGCAAAAAAAAAAAAAAAGTATATTATAAAAATGAAAAACTGGTGATAACAGTCATGATGCAAGAAGCGGCCCCGGCCGATGGCAAAGCTTCACTAAAAATGAGGGTAATGAGGCGTACTGCAATTGGATTAAACCGGGTCGGAAATCCGATGCATGTACGCCACTGGTTACCTTAAGCAGAACACTGATAGTGGATAGATGAGAGGTATTCCTTCCACGTTGCTCCTGCTGATGTAGATGTCCAGCGTCCTGTGTTGTCTGGAGAGTCCCGGCTGCCCGTAGTAGTGGCTGCACGCGGTGATAGCGATCTCCTCACAGTGTGTGATCACAGAGCAGGACCTGCCGTGACATCACCAGTCACGTGATGCAGTAAAACAAGTTCAAATAGAATAAACGTGCAGATAGCAGAAAGAACCAATAGTATCCAACGCATTTCGGAAAGAAGCGCTTTCCTTCATCAGGGATGGTCCTTAATGCCCTAATTAACCCTTATATAGGGGAAGGGGTCCAATCTGCTACATGTGTGATCACAGAGCAGGACCTGCCGTGACATCACCAGTCACGTGATGCAATGAAAAAAGTTCCAATAGAGTGAATGTGCAGATGGCAGAAAGGACCAATAGTATCCTTACATAAAACCAAACAATTCAAAGTCACTGTTTAGTCCTTTTGGAATAAGAGTATCCAATACAAAAATCCATTTGCATTCTGCTCTGGACATCAGAGCGATGTAATTACCTTTTCTCCATGGTATTTGTATTCTTTCCAGTCCAGTTATTTCCATTAAGTTAATATCACTATTGTGCTTTTCCACAAAGTGTTTAGACAAAGGGTGTCCAGTGAAATTTCGTTTAACATTACGCATGTGTTCACTGATTCTTATTTTAAGTGGGCGCTTAGTCCTGCCCACATATAATTTATCACACAGACACTTTATAGTGTATATGACTCCTTCCGTTGTGCAAGTGATATATTGTTTAATGGCGTGATCTTTTCCGTTCCTGGCTAATGTGCGAAGTTTTTTAGTTTGTGTCTTTCTACACATTGCGCATTTGCGACATGGAAAAAAGCCCGCAAGAGTTTGATCAAAAAAAATTTTTGTACTGGGAATCTGCTGAGTTTGTACTGTTGGTGCAATCAGATTTCCCAAATTCCGGGCTTTTTTATAAATAAAACGTGGGTGAGTAGGGATATGACTGCCCAAAATTTTGTCGTCTTTCAAGATACCCCAATGTTTTTTTACTATGTTCCTAAGAAGGAAAGAATTTGAATTGTACTGTGTAATAATAGGGACAAACCCCATTTGGTCAATACTGACCTTCTGGGGTTTTTCTTTTAATAGGTCTCTACGAGGAAGAGTGGAAACAAAATTTTTTGAGGCTTCTAATGTCTGTAAATCGTAGCCTTTTTCCAAAAATTTTTTAGTTAGTTCATTTGCTTCCTTCTCATAGTGTTGGATTTTTGAACAGTTGCGATGTAACCTCATATACTGGCTTTTGGGTACGTTAATCAGCCATGTGGGTAAATGGCAACTATTGATGTTAATAAAACTGTTAGCGTCAGTAGGCTTTTTAAAAGTACGGGTGTGTATACAGGAGTCTTCAATAAAAACTGTTAAATCCAAAAAGTTAATACTTTGCATACTAGTAGTAGCGTTAAAATTTAAATAAAAATCATTTTGATTAATCCCAGTTAAAAATAATTCAAGAGATTGAGGGCCACCCGACCAAATAAATATCACGTCATCAATATATCGGCGCCAGAGGACTGTGTACATTTTTATTTTCACAAGGGTAACAGGAGAAATTGGACCCCAAAAGTTGTTGTCCAATTTGTCCTGAGTACGTTGATACCCCATATGTGGGGGTAAACCACTGTTTGGGTGCACGGCAGAGCTCAGAAGGGAAGGAGCACCGTTTGACTTTTTCAAAACAGAATTGGCTGGAAGTGAGATCGGACACCATGTCACGTTTGGGGAGCCCCTGATGTGCCTAAACAGTGGAAACTCCCCAATTCTAACTCCAACCCTAACCCCAACACACATTCTAACTCCAACCCTAATCCCAACCCTAACCATAACCCTAACCACACCCCTAACATGAACACACCCCTAACCCTAATACCAACCCTAACCACAACCCTAAGCCCAACACACCCATAACCCCAACACACCCCTAACCCAAATCCCAACACTAACCATAACCTTAACCACACCCCTAACCCTGACACTCCCATAACCCTAATCCCAACCCTAACCCTAATTCCAACCATAAATGTAATCCCAACCCTAATCCAAACCCTAACCCTAACTTTAGCCCCAACCTTAAACCTATCTTTAGCTCCAACCCTAACCCTAAATTTAGCCGTAACCATAACCCTAATGGGAAATTGGAAATACATTTTTTTATTTTATTAGTTTTCCCTAACTAAGGGGGTGATAAAGGGGGTTTGATTTACTATTTATAGCGGGTTTTTATGTTTAGAAGCTGTCACACGCTAAAAGACGCTTTGTATTGCAAAAAATAGTTTTTGCATTACCACATTTTGAGAGCTATAATTTTTCCACATTTTGGCGCACAGAGTCATGTGAGGTCTTGTTTTTTGCAGGACGAATTGACGTTTTTATTGGTATAATTTTCGGGCACATGACATTTTTTGATCGCTTTTTACTACGATTTTTGTGAGGCAGAATGAACAAAAACCAGCAATTCATTAATTTATTTTGGGTGTGGGGGGGGAGCGTTTATACTGTTCCACATGTGGTAAAATTGATAAAGTAGTTTTATTCTTTGGTTTAGTACGATTACAGAAATACCTCATTTATATTATTTTTTTATGTTTTGGCGCTTTCATACAATAATAACTTTTTTATATAAGAAATAATTATTTTTGCATCGCTTTATTCTGAGAGCTATAACTTTTTTATTTTTTCGGTGATGGAGCTATATGGTGGCTAGTTTTTTGTGGGATAAGATGATGTTTTCAGCGGTACCATGTTTATTTATATCCGTATTTTTGATCGCGTGTTATACCACTTTTTGTTCGGAGGTATGATGATAAAGCATTGTTTTTTTGCCTTTTTTGGGAGGTTCACTAAAAGGGTTAACTAGTGGGACAATTTTATAGTTCGGGTCGTTACGGACTTGGCGATACTAAATATGTGCACTTTTATTGTTTTTTTTATTTACATAAAGAAATGTATTTATTTGATAATATTAATTTTATTTTTTTCTTTATTTAGGAATTTAAAAAAACATTTTTTACACATGCTAATATTTTTTTTTTACTTTTTAAATTTTTCCCAGGATAGGACATCACTACATTAAATCAGATCGCTGATCTGACACTTTTCACTGCACTGTATCAGATCAGTGATCTGACAAGCAGTGAAGTAGACTTGCCGGCACCTGCTCTTAGCAGGAGCTCACAAGCCACCTGCCTGCAGGACCTGGAAGGACCCCGCGGCCATCTTGGTGCCAGGGGTCTCCATGGAGACCCTCAGGACAATGCGATGCTTCTCTATACCTCTTCCGGCACCGGAACGCTGCGATCTTGCTTGATCGCAGTGTATCGGAGTATAAAGTGCCGGGAGCGGTCAGTGAACACTGCTGGCACTTAGTGCCAGGTGTCAGCTGTGAGAATCAGCTGACACCTGCCCCCAATTGGCGACACACCACCCGTGTGTGTGGCCGATCGGCTTCGACATAGTATCCCGTCCATGGAAGGGATAGTACGTCGAATGTCAGAAAGGGGTTAAAAAATCTGGCCTGTATTTTTTTTTACAGCAAAATGGTGTCAAGAATTAGGCTAAGACACAGCAAAAAGAGTTCAATGGAGGCCTCAAATGCCACAATTTTGAGCCCACTGATAGGTGAGGCATGTGACGGAGATACCCCCCTTTTAAATATCTGGCCTGTATTTTTTTTTTTGCAGCAAACTGCTGTGAATAGCTAGGCTAAGACACAGCAAAAAAATCAACGGAGGGCTCAAATGGCAATATTTTAAGCGCAATGATATGTGATGCCTGTGACGCAGATACCCCACTTTAACCCCTTTACCCCCAAGGGTGGTTTGCACGTCAATGACCAGGCCAATTTTTACAATTCTGACCACTGTCCCTTTATGAGGTTATAACTCTGGAACGCTTCAACGGATCCTGGTGATTCTGACAATGTTTTCTCGTGACATATTGTACTTCATGATAGTGGTAAAATTTATTTGATAGTACCTGCGTTTATTTGTGAAAAAAACGGAAATTTGGCAAAAATTATGAAAATTTCGCAATTTTCAAACATTGAATTTTTATGCAATTAAATCACAGAGATATGTCACACAAAATACTTAATAAGTAACATTTCCCACATGTCTACTTTACATCAGCATAATTTTGGAACCACATTTTTTTTTTGTTAGGGAGTTATAAGGGTTAAAAGTTGACCAGCAATTTCTCATTTTTACAACACCATTTCTTTTTTAGGGACCACATCTCATTTGAAGTCATTTTGAGGGGTCTAAATGATAGAAAATACCCAAGTGTGACACCATTCTAAAAACTGCACCCCTCAAGGTGCTCAAAACCACATTCAAGAAGTTTATTAACCCTTCAGGTGTTTAATAGGAATTTTTGGAATGTTTAAATAAAAATGAACATTTAACTTTTTTTCACAAAAAATTTACTTCAGCTCCAATTTGTTTTATTTTACCAAGGGTAACAGGAGAAAATGGACCCCAAAAGTTGTTGTCCAATTTGTCCTGAGTACGCTGATACCCCATATGTGACAGTAAACCACTGTTTGGGCGCATGGGAGAGCTCGGAAGGGAAGGAGCGCCGTTTGACTTTTCAATGCAAAATTGACAGGAATTGAGATGGGATGCCATGTTGCGTTTGGAGAGCCACTGATGTGCCTAAACATTGAAACCCCCCCAAGTGACACCATTTTGGAAAGTAGACCCCCTATGGAACTTATCTAGAGGTGTGGTGAGCACTTTGACCCACCAAGTGCTTCACAGAAGTTTATAATGCAGAACCGTAAAAATAAAAAATCATATTTTTTCACAAAAATTACATTTTTGCCCCCAATTTTTTATTTTTCCAAGGGTAAGAGAAGAAATTGGACCTCAAAAGTTGTTGTGCAATTTGTCCTGAGTACGCTGATACCCCATATGTGGCAGTAAACCACTGTTTGGGCGCATGGGAGAGCTCGGAAGGGAAGGAGCGCCGTTTGACTTTTCAATGCAAAATTGACAGGAATTGAGATGGGACGCCATGTTGCGTTTGGAGAGCCACTGATGTGCCTAAACATTGAAACCCCCCACAAGTGACACCATATTGGAAAGTAGACCCCCTAAGGAACTTATCTAGAGGTGTGGTGAGCATTTTGACCCACCAAGTGCTTCACAGAAGTTTATAATGCAGAACCGTAAAAATAAAAAATCATATTTTTTCACAAAAATTATATTTTTGCCCCCAATTTTTTATTTTTCCAAGGGTTAGAGAAGAAATTGGACCTCAAAACTTGTTGTACAATTTGTCCTGAGTACGCTGATACCCCATATGTGGGGGTAAACCACTGTTTGGGCACATGGTAGAGCTCGGAAGGGAAGGAGCACCGTTTGACTTTTCATGCCAAAATTGACAGGAATTGAGATGGGACGCCATGTTGCATTTGGAGAGCCACTGATGTGCCTAAACATTGAAACCCCCCACAAGTGACACCATTTTGGAAAGTAGACCCCCTAAGGAACTTATCTGGATGTGTGGTGAGCACTTTGACCCACCAAGGGCTTCACAGAAGTTTATAATGCAGAGCCATAAAAATAAAACAAAAGTTTTTTCCCACAAAAATTATTTTTTAGCCCCCAGTTTTGTATTTTCCCTAGGGTAACAGGAGAAATTGGACCCCAAAAGTTGTTGTCCAATTTGTCCTGAGTACGCTGATACCCCATATGTGGCGGGGGAACCACCATTTGGGCGCATGGGAGGGCTCGGAAGGGAAGGAGCGCCATTTGGAATGCAGACTTAGATGGAATGGTCTGCAGGCGTCACATTGCGTTTGCAGAGCCCCTAATGTACCTAAACAGTAGAAACCCCCCACAAGTGACACCATTTTGGAAAGTAGACCCCCTAAGGAACTCATCTAGATGTGTTGTGAGAGCTTTGAACCCCCAAGTATTTCACTACAGTTTATAACGCAGAGCCGTGCAAATAAAAAATATTTTTTTTCCACAAAAATTATATTTTAGCCCCCAGTTTTGTATTTTTCCAAGGGTAGCAGGAGAAATTGGACCCTAAATGTTGTTGTCAAATTTGTCCTGAGTACGCTGATACCCGATATGTGGGGGGGAACCACCGTTTGGGCGCATGGGAGGGCTCGGAAGGGAAGGAGCATCATTTGGAATGCAGACTTAGATGGATTGGTCTGCAGGCGTCACATTGCGTTTGCAGAGCCCCTAATGTACCTAAACAGTAGAAACCCCCCACAAGTGACCCCATATTGAAAACTAGACCCCTCAATGAACTTATCTAGATGTGTTGTGAGAACTTTGAACCCCCAAGTGTTTCACTACAGTTTATAACGCAGAGCCGTGAAAATAAAAAATCTTTTTGTTTTCCCACAAAAATTATTTTTTAGCCCCCAGTTTTGTATTTTCCCAAGGGTAACAGGAGAAATTGGACCACAAAAGTTGTTGTCCTATTTGTCCTGAGTACGCTGATACCGCATATGTTGGCGTAAACCCCTGTTTGGGCACACGGGAGAGCTCGGAAGGGAAGGAGCACTGTTTTACTTTTTCAACGCAGAATTGGCTGGAATTGAGATCGGACGCCATGTCGTGTTTGGAGAGCCCCTGATGTGCCTAAATAGTGGAAACCCCCCAATTATAACTGAAACCCTAATCCAAACACACCCCTAACCCTAATTCCAACGGTAACCCTAACCACACCTCTAACCCTGACACACCCCTAACCCTAATCCCAACCCTATTCCCAACTGTAAATGTAATCTAAACCCTAACCCTAACTTTAGCCCCAACCCTAACTGTAGCCCTAACCCTAACCCTAACTCTAGCCCTAACCCTAGCCCTAACCATAACCCTAGCCCTAACCCTAGCCCTATTCCCAACTGTAAATGTAATCTAAACCCTAACTTTAGCCCCAACCCTAACTGTAGCCCCAACCCTAACCCTAGCCCTAACCTTAGCCCTAACCCTAGCCCTAACCCTAGCCCTAGCCCTAACCCTAGCCCTAACCCTAGCCCTAACCCTAACCCTAGCCCTAACCCTAGCCCTAACCCTAGCCCTAACCCTAGCCCTAACCCTAGCCCTAGCCCTAACCCTAGCCCTAACCTTAGCCCTAATGGGAAAATGAAAATAATTACATATTTTTTATTTTTCCCTAACTAAGGGGGTGATGAAGGGGGGTTTGATTTACTTTTATAGCGAGCTTTTTAGCGGATTTTTATGATTGGCAGCCGTCACACACTGAAAGACGCTTTTTATTGCAAAAAATATTTTTTGCGTTACCACATTTTGAGAGCTATAATTTTTCCATATTTTGGTCCACAGAGTCATTTGAGGTCTTGTTTTTTGCGGGACGAGTTGACGTTTTTATTGGTAACATTTTCGGGCACGTGACATTTTTTGATCGCTTTTTATTCCGATTTTTGTGAGGAAGAATGACCAAAAACCAGCTATTCATGAATTTCTTTTGGGGGAGGCGTTTATACCGTTCCGCGTTTGGTAAAATTGATAAAGCAGTTTTATTCTTCGGGTCAGTACGATTACAGCGACACCTCATTTATATCATTTTTTTATGTTTTGGCGCTTTTATATGATAAAAACTATTTTACAGAAAAAAAAATTATTTTTGCATTGCTTTATTCTGAGGACTATAACTTTTTACTTTTTTGCTGATGATGCTGTGTGGTGGCTCTTTTTTTGCGGGACAAGATGACGCTTTCAGCGGTACCATGGTTATTTATATCTGTCTTTTTGATTGCGTGTTATTCCACTTTTTGTTCAGCGGTATGATAATAAAGTGTTGTTTTTTGCCTCGTTTTTTTTTTTTCTTACGGTGTTTACTGAAGGGGTTAACTAGTGGGTCAGTTTTATAGGTCGGGTCGTTACGGACGCGCCAATACTAAATATGTGCACTTTTATTGTTTTTTTTTTTTTATTTAGATGAAGAAATGTATTTATGGGAATAATATTTTTTTTTTTTTCATTATTTAGGAATATTTTTTTAAATTTTTTTTTACACATTTGGAAATTTTTTTTAAACTTTTTTACTTTGTCCCAGGGGGGGACATCACAGATCAGTGATCTGACAGTTTGCACAGCACTCTGTCAGATCACCGATCTGACATTCAGCGCTGCAGGCTTCACAGTGCCTGCTCTGAGCAGGCTCTGTGAAGCCACCTCCCTCCCTGCAGGACCCGGATCTGCGGCCATCTTGGATCCGGGCCTGGAGCAGGGAGGGAGGGAGGTAAGACCCTCGCAGCAACGCGATCACATCGCGTTGTTGCGGGGGGCTCAGGGAAGCCCGCAGGGAGCCCCCTCCCTGCGCGGTGCTTCCCTGTACCGCCGGCACATCGCGATCATCTTTGATCACGGTGTGCCGGGGGTTAATGTGTCGGGGGCGGTCCGTGACCGCTCCTGGCACATAGTGCCGGATGTCAGCTGCGATAGGCAGCTGACACCCGGCCGCGATCGGCGGCGCTCCCCCCGTGAGCGCTGCCGATCGCTATGACGTACTATCCCGTCCAGGGTCAGATAAGCCCAGGGCACCTCGACGGGATAGTACGTCTAAGGTCACAGAGGGGTTAAAATATCTGGCCTGTATTTTTTTTTGGCAGCAAACTGGTGTGAATAACTAGGGTAAGATACAACAAAAAAAATTCAATGGAGGCCTGAAGTGGCACAATTTTGAGCGCAATGATATGCGATCCCTGTGGCGGACAAAACACAGTGTAAAATATCTGCCCTGTAGGTAAATATTTTTTTTGCAGCAAACTGGCGTCAAGAACTTATATAAGACACTCCAACAAAATTTTACAGTGCTACAGTGCGTGGCAGGCAATCTCTGCATGTTGATTGGCACTCTAAAGAGCACCAAACATGCAGAGCGGTGACCCAAACTCCTGTCGAACAACCCCAGAAATGTTCTCCACTCACCAAGCATCGCGAGCACCGATCATGCTCGCTCATCACTAATGCTATGCAGTCATTGCAGCTTGCACCTGTTCACACTATATAGAGGTGCTGGTCATGTGTTTTATTTTTTGCAGTGAGCCCTTTAACAGTCCCAACGACAGTTTCACGCTCTCAATAATAAAAGAAACTCCAATCTCGTTTCATGCCTAAAATGCCTCCCCATACTACATCCCCAAATATGGTTGAGCAACGAAACTGGTATAACGTCTAACCCACAATGGATTACCCACTGGTTTCAACAACACCTTGAAAATCGATACTATGGCTAGTTACTCTTATCCTCCATCTCACTAGTTATTTAAACTATCTGAGAGATGGGCAAAAAGCATGAGCAGCAGCCTTAACAGCAGCTATATCTAAGATACCTAAGTCAAACTTGGATCATAAATCACAATCTAACTATAGACCCATATTCTTAATTAACATAGACCTCAAACTCTTAGCTAAAATCTTAGCTCAGCATTTGAACTCTAGTTTGGTTTCCCTTACACACAAGGACAAAGTTGGCTTTGTTCCCCACATATAAACTTCCAATAATGTACCAAGGGTTTCCCATCTCCCACACCACTGTAAGCAACCAATGTGGCAGCTATGCTTTTATCCTTCTATATTAAAGTCATTTGACTCGACCTTTTGAACCTACTTTCTTGCGGTGTTGTGGAGATCCTGACCATTTTTTTCTCATGGATTTATGCTCTATACCGCCATCCCTCAGCACAAGTCCACTACAATGACTTCTCCTCTGCCTCCTTCCCTATCAAAAGAGGCTCATGCTAAGGCTGCCCCCTATCTCTGCTACTTTTCTTACTTGCAATCAAACTCCTAGCAATTAGCCTTCAGCACAACCCGCAGATCGAAGGAATAGAAATCCTGTAAATCCCCACCAAGATTTTTATGTCTGCTGCCGATATTCTGCTTCTTTTACTACCGCTCCTCAAATATCATTTTCCACTCTGCTCCATTCTCTACAAAACTTTGAATACATTTCAGACCTAAATTGACCGCTAATCTAAATTCCCTCTTCTCTGCTAATTACCCCCAAATGCTACTTAACTTCATACAATACTCCAAATGTGGGGGAAATTACAGTTCTCATGGCTGCATTCATGGCTAGATTCATTTAAAATGATGTTGCTCTCTAAACTACTCTACTTATTCAGAGTTCCCCCAGTTTCATTCCCAACTCGTTATCTTAAAATAGTTCAACATCTAATGAATACTTTCATTTGGAATGGGGGTCTCCCCTGAGTCAACAAAGCCATGATATACCGCCATCGCTTGAATGGAGAGCTGGGTGTTCCCAATCTCAACAAATATTATCAAGCAGCTCAACTAGTCCAATTGGCACTATATTATGCCTTATCTGATCCACATCTCTGGCTCTCCTTGGAAGCTCCAGAGTACCATCCACTAACTCTCGACACCTTATTATGGCTCCTGCCTGTCCAACGAAGACATACCACTATACCTATCATATCGCATTAGCTTAAAATCTAGGACTTTTGACTTTTTCGCTGAAGTCAAAAGACATCTATCTTGTTATATGAGTAAGGGAAAGCTATCAGCTGTACTCACACACAGAGTACATAGATTTGAAAAAATGTGGCTAACCTAGGCGGAATACACCAAGCATACCTCCTTTGCCAAATCTCCACTACGCTTAAAGGTTTCTACTTCCCTCAATTCTCCATGAACTACCTTCATCTAGAAGAATCAAGTGGTCTCCTACTCGGGCCCTACTCAATTCATCACCACTCTCTCTTTACCTCCCTGTCCCCCTACACTCACCTGACCATGTGTTTGTCCCCTCTACAATTCTTTCTATTATTTGCTTGTATTAACACAATATTATAGATTCTCCAGAATATAGATATTTTTTTTGCTACATACAAATTCAGCAAAATTACAGTCAGACGTGGCCACTATTTTTCTGATCCATGCAGTGCAAGACAAATGGTCAAGGTCACCTGTCGCACTGTCCTTACAGTCTATCATATGATGCTCAGCACCTCTCATTTTTCCCTTCCTCTGCTGCGCGCATTTTCTTCAGCCTCTTCACTCTAGCGGGTAGATTCAGGCTTGACTGGGCCTTGGATGTCACAGTAAAGATGCCAATGAGGATGCACATGAGGGGGATCTGACAGAGGGCTGCGACGACAGAGGGACAGGTGTGCATAATATTCAATTCATGCAGATCAAGTTTGCTGCGAATTGAATTTTTCAGTTAGATCCATGCAAGCTGACAAAGTCAAATTTTTGCAGCTTTGATCATTTCTAGTAGCAGATGTTATCCCCGGACTGCAATTAGGTCTAGAACCATTTTATTAAAGGGGTATTCACATCTCCAAGATCCTATCCCAAAGTGTGGTAGGTGTAACAATAATAATATTAGCAAATACCTCCAATTACAAATGTAGTATAGTTTTTCTGATTAGCTGTGTCTCTTTCCTCATGTGCAGGCATTGCAGGACATTAGGTATCCATGGTCACGACCACTGATATAGGTATAAATAGTTAGTTTGTAGTAGTCGTAACCATGGATACCTAAGGTCCTACATAATGCCTGTACATGAGGAAAATACAGCATATCATATTCTTAAATATACTGTATGTAAATATGAGCAGATATCAAATAACTCACCTCCATTATGCTGCCCAAATATTTAATGAATGCCACCTCAACGTCATTTCCAGGAGTAACATGAAATAGTTTCTCACTGCAAAAGAATGAATATAAATTACAATAAGAAACACAAAAATTGTAATACTGTCCATATTAACAGATCAGCACATCATCCATTCAATGAAAGTTTCACTATGCATAGAAAAGAACTGTACTTGTCAAATCGCCGGCCATGATGAACGCTGAGACTGGCTGCAACACAGCACAAAAGTAGGAACAGCTGCATTTTGTCTGCTGGCTTTTTCTAAGGTCTTTCTTTTCCTTTTATTTTCTTACAACAGACAACATGTGATTATCTCACATTATTCTAAGATTAACCAGATTCGACTAGATAACATTTTATCTCCTGATCAAGAGCAAACATAATATCTCTAGTTTGAAGCAAAACGGTTTTGTCCTCTAAAATGAATGAAACGCCACTTAAAGGGAACCTGCCACAAGAAAAAGCGCTATTCATCTTCAGATATGGGGTTAATCTGCAGGTTAATAGCATTACTAATCTTCCCCGCACTCGCACTTACCTGAACGCTGCAGGGAAAAAAAATTAACATTATTTCCCCCCCCGCGGCATTTAGTCACAGGGGCGGTGCCAGCACTGATTTAATCTGCAGGTTAATAGTGTTTTTTTTTCTGGTGACAAGTTAATATTTAAAATATCCCACCATATTGTTTCCTACCTAGCAGAGGTGCAGCTCATAAAAGAGGATGTATATTGGGGAGAACAGAGAACGTATCAAAACTGTCTAAAAGAAAAATTGTCTTTGTTGCCCATAGCATCCAACAGGGACGGACTGGGACTGAAATTCAGTGCTGGCATTTGAAATCACACAGACCCAGACAGTACTCGCCCCCCAGCATTTGAAGGATATGTATTAATAATATTACCCTGCCTGAAGGAAGTCAAAATGTACTACAAGACCAATATTTCTGAAAGTACCAATAATATTCTATATAAGATTAAATAATTCTAGTATCATAATAATATAATAGTAATAATAATAATAATAATAGGATTTTCCGATGCCAGTGTATGGGACATCCAGGGACGTAGTCGTGGCTGAGATTAGCAGGTCTTTCGCACCCTGGTCTCCCGTCACATGCAAATAACGTCCAATGACCAATGTACTTGCCTGTTTATTGTTTGCACCATCTGGGCCTCTTCTCTGTTGCCTAAGGTCCCCTCCAGTCGTTTGTGTACAAACAGAGACACAGTTCTGTTGCAACTTGAAACATAAAGCTTTACTTTCTTCTTTGCACAGCTCAACCTTAACAGACACAGCATTTGCATAGGGTTCCTTGCCACTTACACTTTCCACCTTCCCTGCACTCTTCCCTTGGTCCTTCAGCACGTCACCCTGTCCAGATTCTCTGTGCTTGGGTGTTTCCTTGTCCATTTTGACCCAGATCTGAGAGCATCAGCCCATGCGATGATCTGCCACATATCGAGCGACCTGCGTCCGCGTACTGCTGTGGACACGCTACTACTTCTGCTTCCCCACTGCTGTACCCTGTGCTTGTTTCGCTGCACTTCGGTCCACGGAGCCCTGGATGGCTGGGTCCTTCACTTAAATGTTACAGGGCTGCTGGATGGCTTGGGCTCAAAGTACACCTGAGCTGTACAGGCTCCCTAGCCCTTCTTCCCTAGCTAAGGAACTGTTTCTACCTTATCCCCAGCTAACCCCTCCTACAGTTAACTAGTTACTCCACTTATTATAATACAGTGTCACGGGCCCCATCTAGTGGGCCAAACAGGGTACTATGCTTTCCCTATGCACATCAGTATAGTTAGCAAAACATAGATCTATACATACACAGCTTTATATAAAGGTAACATTTACATGGAAGGAGGGAGTAGAGTATGACACGGTCCTGGTATACAACTTACATTCCCCCTCTCTTTAACAATGGTCGTCCTTGACCATTTCTGCATCATTGCTTTATTTTTTACAAGGTACACTCTGCACAGGGAGAACATAAGAGAGAATAACCTACTACTTAACAAGAGAAAGTCTCTTTAGACAAGCAAGAGCCCTCTCTCTTGAGAGGTGCCTGGCTCACAGTCCTCCATGTTTCACCTCCAGTCCACACTTACAACATTTTGGACCCGCTCTTCAGGTCCTCAGTCCTTAGGGGAGGCATCCCCCTCCCTTTAAGCGTAGCTCTGCTCTAAAATGCTACGTGCACTGCCTGTCCTGGGAACAGTCTGTTGCTGCAGTTACACATAGTCCGTGGCACAGTTCCTGGGCATATTCCTGCTTCCTAGCAGAAATGGCGCAACGGGCACAACAAAAACAACAACAGAAAAAAAATTAACATTCACTTCTGGCCATCCGGCCACTTCACACCCAGCTCTGTGGGTGCTTCAATGCTCCCTCGCCCGCAGGGATGCAGAACAGTCCCATAATTCTTTTCCTACGCTATGTAGTGCAACGAGCACAATATCCTGTTATTTCTGCATAGTTCAACCGTTCTCATCCCGTACTCCTTTGTCCCTCTTGGGACTCCATGCCCGAGTTTCAGGCCGATGACTGTGCAGCCACAGAAGCTGTGGGTTGCCAGGATGTGTCAGTAGCGGTATGGGCAATTTCCTCCATTGAACATAAAGTCACTGACACCGCAAAATATCCCCTAGGACAGTCCTCTTTAAAAAAGGAGACCCAGTTCCCTTCATCCAGGGGTCTCCCAAACTTTACAGAGGCGGCATTAACGTAAATCTTATTGTTAGTTCCCAAGTCACAGATAAAGCCGAAACCTCTGTCTGTGTCAGTGTAAATGAGCTAGCAGAGAGTTCGGCGACCAGCCATTGTGCCCCCTCCTGGCCGGCTCAGCTCTGCTCAAATTTCCTTCTCCCTCTGCTTCTTGCATTCAATAACGCCTGCAATCCAGGCGGACTGGCCGAGGGATGGGAATAGGACCTCCACTGTCTGATGAAAGTGGGAGGAGCCAAACAAAGCCCCCGTACTGGTCGTAGGTCTGGCCTCCTGAGCACGGTGGCCATGTGACAAATCAAGGTGCATCAGTTCACTACACGGAGGCCAACTCCCTGAGATACAAGACTGGGAAACAGACTGGCCTTCCAAGGTGAGGGAACTGGGTGAGGACCATCCCTCTGGGATCATTGCATGAGGTGTACTCATCACCTCTGATCTCAGCAGCTCGCCCGCACACATCCCGCAACCGTTGGATTCCTCTGCGGCAGCTGTGCAGTCTGGCTCCCAGGGTTGTAGTCCCAGCTCAGCCTTGACTTCCGGTAAGGGTTCCTTCGGGGCTGTCGATGTTTCCGGTCCGCCGGCCTCCAACTCCAGATAATTTCGTTCAAGGTCCCGGTAAGGAGGTTCCATCTCCCGGCGATGTTCCAGCTCCTGATGAATATGCTTTGGCTCCTCCACCGGTACAAGGAAACAGTAAGTCAAAAATTCATCAGCAACCCTGCTCTGTCTTCTGGGTCACGTACTCTCCTTGCCGCCACTGTCATTCATTCACGACAATGGGTGCAAGCAGGGTCCATGGCTGCTGGTGCCGTGTCTCGTAATGACATCGCGCTGCTGCACCTGGGGTTTTCTTTTGGGCCCCACCCGTTCCATTGTGGGGTCATTTCTGGCACACTTCACCCACTCCTTGGCAACCTGTTGTAGGGGGCAGACCTTTGTCTTCTCCAGTGCTCCCACCAGGAGTGGGCACCATGATTAGGCCACCGACTCTGCCAGACAGCTCCTTGTGCCATTACCCTGTCAGGACACCCACGAAGGGTGGGATCGGAGCTGTCATCCTCCATTTACGTGAGATTTTCAGAGATCTTTAGAGCGGCCATCTTTGCCATCACAGTGTCAGTCACATCCAAGGTTTTAGTCAAGTCTGATATACTGGTCACTTTCAAAACGTCAATCTCTTCTTGTTTCATGGCATCCCCGCTCCGCAAGGCTATGGGATCCGCCAACTACGCAAAGTGTGAGGGAGGGCAGGGCCATAGTCGTGGCTGAGATTTGCAGGTCTTTTGCGCCCTGGTCTCCCGTCACATGCAAATAACATCCCATGGTCAATGTACTTGCCTCTTTATTGTTTGCACCGTCTGGGCCTTCTCTCCATTGCCTAAGGTCCCCTCCGGCCATTTGCATACAAACAGAGACACAGTTCAGTTGCAACTTGAAACATAAAACTTTACTTTCTACTTTGCACAGCTCATCCTTAGCAGACACAGAATTTGAATAGGGTTCCTTACGACTCACACTTTCCACTTTCTCTGCACTCTTCCCATGGTCCTTCAGTATGTGCCCGGGTCTTAACGCCTCTTGCGGTAACGCAGCATCCTCCCTGTCCAGATTCTCTGCGCTTGGGTGTTACCTCGTACATTTCGACCCATATCTGAGGGCATCAGCCCATGCGATGATCTGTCATATATCGAGTGACCTGCGTCCCCGTACTGCTGTGGACCTTCTGCTACTTCTGCTTCACCACTGCTGTACCCTGTGCTGGTTTTGCCGCACTTCTGTCCACCGAGCCCTGGATGGTTGGGTCCTTCCCTTAAACGTTACAAGGTTGCTGGATGGATTGGCTCAAAGCCCACCCAAGCATTGCGGCTCCCTAGCCCTTCTTCCCTAGCTAGGGAACTGTTTCTCCCTTATCCCCAGCTAACCCCTCCTACAGTTAACTAGTTACACCACTTATTATAATACAGTGTCATGGGCCCCATCTAGTGGGCCGAACAGGGTACTACGCTTTCCCTATGCACAACAGTATATATTAGCAAAACAAATATATACATACATAGTTTTACATAAAGGTAACATTTACATGGAGGGAAGGAGTAGAGTATCACACGGCCCTGGTGTTCCTTTTACACCAGCATTTGGAGCGGCCACCATTTTGCCACAAGTATTTTCGATTTTCAGACCACAATTCAACTAATTGTACTCAGCTTTGCTAATTTCACTTGTATTGTGAGAGGCTGTGCACGTCTCCTTAGCGTGTGACCACATGTATGCAAATTGCATACTTGCGGTAACATGATCAGAAGCGTAACTACAGAAGGTGTGAGGGATGTGATCACACCCGGGGCCTGGAGCCTAGCGGCCCCAAAAGTCACTTTGGCCTGTATAAAAAGACCAATGCTATTGGAGACTTGCAATAATTGGGGGTCACATTAGAGCTTTAACTCTGGGGCTCATGCTGTTCAAGTTACTCCACTGCACATGATCATCAACTCCCACTGCCAGCCCCTCACTGCAGACTTTAACCCCTTGAGACCCCAAGCCTGTTTTCATCTTCATGACCATGCCAAACTTTACAATTCTGACCAGTGTCACTTTATGAGGTAACAACTCTAGAAAGCTTCAACGAATCACACTGATTGGCCGTAGTCAGACGC
Organism: Ranitomeya imitator; assembly: GCF_032444005.1. Taxonomy (NCBI): domain Eukaryota; kingdom Metazoa; phylum Chordata; class Amphibia; order Anura; family Dendrobatidae; genus Ranitomeya; species Ranitomeya imitator. Next base: position 544,176,243 of record NC_091286.1, on the reverse strand, counting down.
AACGTATGAAATATCAGTCTGATCTCTCACCCGAGAATCGCAGCAGTGTTCTCCGTATGGTGATCTGTACGTAATCCATTTGCAATGCGATGATGCGATTTCCTCGCATCTAGTATCCCAATGACATCCGTATGCAATGCGATTTTAACATGAGCTTTTACATACAGCAGTTCTCTGTCATTCACACATCGTTTTAAAATGAAATATTCTTCAAAACACACACACATCTATATATATTAGACATATAGATAGATAGATAGATAGATAGATAGATAGATAGATAGATAGATAGATAGATAGATAGATAGATAGATAGAGTTATATGAAAAAGTTTGGGCACCCCTATTAATCTTAAGCTTAATGTTTTATAAAAATTGTTTTTTTTTGGCAACAGCTATTTCAGTTTCATATATCTAATAACTGTTGGACACAGTGATGTTTCTGCCTTGAAATGAGGTTTATTGTACTAACAGAAAATGTGCAATCTGCATTCAAACAAAATTTGACAGGTGCATAAGTATGGGCACCCTTATCATTTTCTTGTGAATGCAGATTGCACATTTTCTGTTAGTACAATAAACCTCATTTCAAGGCAGAAACATTACTGTGTCCAACAGTTATTAGATATATGAAACTGAAATAGCTGTTGCAAAAAAAAACAATTTTTATAAAACATTAAGCTAAAGATTAATAGGGGTGCCCAAACTTTTTCATATAACTGTTGTAGATAGATAAATAGATTAAAAGACGACATATGATCTGCCACATACAGTATAATCCGAGTGACATGTTAGAATAGAATAGATAGAATAGATATATATATACATATATATACATAGAATAGATGTGTGTATATATATATATATATATATATATATATATATATATCCAGAGAATAAAGATGAAATGAAGTGGCACTCACCCGATCTTGCTGAATGAAAAGTGTCCTTTATTCAGAGTGCATACTCACAGACATCTAAAGGAGAGGCGGCTTGGTAGAAGGAAAGGTGCGAGGGGAGGCAAGAGGACGACGGCCGTTTCGCGCCTGCGCGCTTCAACGGGTCCAGGTGCGTGAATTAAGAACGTCACGTCCTATATAGAGGACTAAACATCTTGGTGTGAACAGGTGATACCATTAAAAACATCTTTAGATACAAACACCAAATTATGCTATTAAGCACAGACATAGACGCTTATTATATATATCATACATAGTGATAATACAAAGAATATAATTCTTACAGAAAAATGGACATGTCCAATTTGTCATTCAGTCCTATTGCGCCCTGCGCATTCGTTTCAATAATCCACCTTGCTTCACGCTGTAGCAGTGCAATCCCACGATCTCCTCCATTCTGGGGATTTTTTACAATTTCTAAGCTTGCAAACCGCAAGACGTTCGGGTCTGCATTATGCATATCGCGCATATGCTTAATAAAACGAGGACAGCCCTTCCCAGAGGAAACCGAACTGTAATGTTCCCTAAACCTGTGGTAAAGTGGGCGGATAGTTTTACCAATATAAAAAGAATGGCATGGACACATAATTAAGTAAACCACGTACTGTGATTTACAAGTTATTAATTGACGGACTGTGTGATAAATGGGGCCGATATGAATAGGGTTATCAAGTAATCTAAATCGACAATAGCTACAGTTTCCACATTTGTGATTGCCTGTAGGTTGTAATTCCCTCAACCAATTTGGATTTTCATTGATTGACAGGCGATTTTTCACAATAAGATCTCCCAAATTTTTTGTTCGTCTATAAGCGAAGATTGGATGATTTTTTGTCAAGGAAGAAAGTTCCCGATCAGACTGCAAAATGTGCCAATTTTTTTGTATAGCCGCATAAATTACTTTATTCATCGGGCTATGCATAAATGTAAATACAAATTTATTATCATCTCTAGGAGAACTTTTTATTTTTTTATTTTTACGACATTTAAGCAAATCTTCTTGTGCTAATTTTCTGACCCTATTTTCTGCTGAAGACAGAATCTTAAGGGGATAATTTCTTTCCAAAAAATTAGTTTTAAGTTCAGCTATTTGTTTATCGAAAACTTCCTCATTATTAATAATTTTCCTATATCTAACCATCTGGCTATAGGGTATGCTGTTTTTTGTGTGGAAAGGATGAGCACTATTAAAATGCAATAAACTATTTGTCGCTGTCGATTTTTTATGTACCGATGTATTAATTTTACCCTCGGCTACCTCAATCTTGACATCTAAAAATTCAAGAGACACGCCCCCAAATACAGAAGTAAATTGCATATTATCATCATTATTGTTATTAAGATATGAAACGAAATTTTCAAAATCCTGTTTTGAACTATCCCACACAATAAAGACATCGTCTGCAAACCTATAATAGGCACGTATAAACCGTAAAAATGGGTTACCAATAGAGGTTATATACCGCTCCTCAAATACTGCTAAAAAAAGATTCGCAAAAACACATGCGACCGGTGTACCCATTGCGGTTCCGGTTCGTTGTAGGAACCATTTATTAATAAACCTAAATGCATTGTGTGATAATACAAAGTCCAGGCTTTCAGTGATAAAATCAATGAAGTCCTGGTCTTTATTGCAATTCTGTAATATCAGTCGTATTGCCTCGATGCCTTTATTGTGGGGGATCCGTGTATATAAATTCACGATATCGATTGAGACTAATGAAAAAGTGGGCTGCCAATCCAGAGCACGTAAAGCTATTAAAAAATCCCCAGAATCCTTAACGAAAGAGGGAACTTTATGCAGCAGAGGTTTGAGCAACCAATCCAGGAATTTAGACAGGGGCTCCGTTAATGAGCCAATGCCCGATATTATGGGTCTTCCAGGCGGTTTAGTGGCGTGTTTGTGAATTTTTGGCAAACTGTACCAATTAGGAATGGTAGGGTGCTCAGGGAGCAATTTCTCTGCTTTATTTTTCAATAAAACGCCTTTTGTTACATATTTGTTTAGATGTTGTCTCAGTTTTTCTTTAAATTTTGAGATAGGATTAAAATCTAACGGAGTATAAGTACATCTATCATTCAACTGGGACATTGCCTCCTCCACATAATAACTTCTATCAAGCACCACTATATTGCCCCCCTTGTCTGCTTTCCTGAATATTGTGTCATTCCACTGCTGCATTTCATGAATAGCGTTCTCCTCTTCTCTTGACAAATTTTTATGGGGATGGCGATATAGAATAGCTTCCACGTCCCTTATCACCAAATCCTGGAACAAGTCCACAGCATTCCCAGGAGAGATGGGAGGCATAAATGTTGATTTGGTGCCCCCTTTAAAGGGTTCCACACAGGGGGTAACCTCTGTGGTAATATTTAGATCACATATTGTGGCCGTTGATTCATCCAGATTAGCAAGGAGCCATGCATCTTCTATGTCTTTCTGATTAGTAGGGGGAAAAGCCATAAAGCCTAAACTCCCAATATAAGCAGGACTTTCTGTAGAAATATCAGAAGTAGATTGTTTCTCTTTAATATTTGAAAAAAACTTTTTTAAATGTAATTTTCTTGTAGCCTTAAACAGATCGATCTTGAAGTCTGTAAAATTAAATTCTTCTGGAATACAGAAATTTAAGCCCAACTTTCTCTTGTTCCTGGGTCAAAGTTCTTTTAGACAAATTAATTATTTGCAATTTATTACCATTAGTTGTCACTTCCTCCAAGATACTTGTTTGCGTTTCTTTTGTGGGTTTCTTTTTTCGTCCACCACGTCGGGTCTTTTTTCTAAAGGGCTATCACTATGAAGACAAACAGCTGCGGCTCCCTGATTATCTGGACACTCTTCTACCCCGCTAGAATCAGAGTCCGTTACCCATCCGTCTCTTTGCATTTTCCTTTTATTAAATTTCCTAAAGGATTGATTTCTCTGAAAATTTCTCTTTTTATTACTGAACTTGTTCCAGGAAAAAATCTGCCCAGTAGCAAAATCATTTTTGTCTCTCAAAAATTTGTCTTTTTTCTTTTGTTTCGTTTCAATCTGTATTAAAACCAGTTTTTTATTTACCGTATATACTCGAGTATAAGCCGACCCGAGTATAAGCCGACCCCCCTAATTTTGCCACAAAAAACTGGGAAAACTTATTGACTCGAGTATAAGCCTAGGGTGGAAGTGCAGCATTTACCGGTGAATTTCAAAAATAAAAATAGATCATTATTTCCCCATAGCTGTGCCATATAGTGCTCTGCACCGTTCATTGTGCCCCCTAGCTGTGCCATATACGGTGCTCTGCACCGTTCATTGTGCCCCATAGATGTGCCATATACGGTGCTCTGCACCGTTCACTGTGCCCCATAGCTGTGCCATATACGGTGCTCTGCACCGTTCACTGTGCCCCATAGCTGTGCTGTGCCATATACGGTGCTCTGCACCGTTCACTGTGCCCCATAGCTGTGCTGTGCCATATACGGTGCTCTGCACCGTTCACTGTGCCCCATAGCTGTGCTGTGCCATATACGGTGCTCTGCACCGTTCACTGTGCCCCATAGCTGTGCTGTGCCATATACGGTGCTCTGCACCGTTCACTGTGCCCCATAGCTGTGCTGTGCCATATACGGTGCTCTGCACCGTTCACTGTGCCCCATACATAGCTGTGCTGTGCCATATACGGTGCTCTGCACCGTTCACTGTGCCCCATAGCTGTGCTGTGCCATATACGGTGCTCTGCACCGTTCACTGTGCCCCATAGCTGTGCTGTGCCATATACGGTGCTCTGCACCGTTCACTGTGCCCCATAGCTGTGCTGTGCCATATACGGTGCTCTGCACCGTTCACTGTGCCCCATAGCTGTGCTGTGCCATATACGGTGCTCTGCACCGTTCACTGTGCCCCATAGCTGTGCTGTGCCATATACGGTGCTCTGCACCGTTCACTGTGCCCCATAGCTGTGCTGTGCCATATACGGTGCTCTGCACCGTTCACTGTGCCCCATAGCTGTGCTGTGCCATATACGGTGCTCTGCACCGTTCACTGTGCCCCATAGCTGTGCTGTGCCATATACGGTGCTCTGCACCGTTCACTGTGCCCCATAGATGTTCCACATAAATTTGTGCCGCCGCTGCCGCAATAAAGAAAAAAAACCACATACTCACCTCCCTTGATTGCAGCTCCCGGCGTCTCGTTCCGGCGCCTCCATCTTCCCGGCGTCTCTGCTCTGACTGATCAGGCAGAGGGCGCCGCGCACACTATATGCGTCATCGCGCCCTCTGCCTGAACAGTCAGAGAGCAGAGACGCCGGGAAGATGGAGGCGCCGGCCGGGAAGATGGAGCGACGCCCGGCGGCTGGAACGAGGACAGGTGAATATGCTATACTCACCTAGTCCTGGCGATCCTCGCGCTGTCCCCTCCTGTCTTCGGTGCCGCAGCTTCTTTCTCTATCAGCGGTCACCGGCACCGCTGATTAGAGAAATGAATAAGCGGCTCCGCCCCTATGGGAGGTGGAGCCGCTTATTCATTTCTGTAATGAGCGGTCCCACGTGACCGCTGAAGAGAGGAAGAAGCTGCAGCGCCGAAGCCCGTGGGACGGCAGGGACAGCGCGAGGATCGCTGGGACTAGGTAAGTATACCCCAGCACCCTCACCCCCTCACCCGCCGACCCCACCGCTACCGTGACTCGAGTATAAGCCGAGGGGGGCACTTTCAGCCCAAAAATTTGGGCTGAAAATCTCGGCTTATACTCGAGTATATACGGTAATTTTTTTAAAAAGGTCATATTTTGAATTTCTGTGACGCGTGAACTCAATTCTTGTTTAGCATTCTCCAATTGCTCACATAATACGGCATATTCTTTCTCGTTTTGTGTAATCACTAATGCCAGTAAATTACGTGAACATTGTAAGTGAATCTCTTCCCAAGCCTTCTGGAATGAATCATCACCGCTAAATTGTGATATTTCCTTGTAAACCCGCAGTCCCCTCGGGACACGTCCACATTCTGTATATGATTTTAAAGATTGGATAGTCCAATATAATCTGATTTCCCTCTCAGCTAAGGAATAAATCTTTGTTTCCAGCGTCTTTGTGCTTATAAGCAACAATTCATCTTTATGGTTGCAATCCATAAAGAACTCCCACGCACCTTCTCTACCAGCCTGTAAACCATCCTCCAATGCAGCGCCTGGGTCCGAGTCCATATTATCTTCTTGAATTATATTCATTGCGCTGAATATAGGCTTTATATGTTACACCTGTGCTCAATTCCAAAAGCAACCAGACTTGAACAAAATTGTAAAAATGAAGATAGAATGGCACCAAGTGTTTTCCTCCACAACTATGATGTAACGTGGAGTTCGCCTAAATGAACTTTAAACAGCGCTGGAAAAATAGAGACTCAATTCAGAACCACTGCGGCGCGCAGTAATCAATAGCAGGCGGGTGGTGCTCAACAAAAAAGCAATGAAGATCCAGAGAATAAAGATGAAATGAAGTGGCACTCACCCGATCTTGCTGAATGAAAAGTGTCCTTTATTCAGAGTGCATTCTAACTGTTGTAGATAGATAAATAGATTAAAAGACGACATATGATCTGCCACATACAGTATAATCCGAGTGACATGTTAGAATAGAATAGATAGAATAGATATATATATACATATATATACATAGAATAGATGTGTGTATATATATATATATATATATATATATATATATATATAGTGAAAAAAATGGAACAGCATCAAATTACTACCTTACAAGGCATGCAGAGCTTTTCAGACCAGCAATCCAATGGTCAAAAAGAAATAAACTCAAAAAAAGGAAAAGCAGCCAAAATAATTGAAAAAAAGTGGACTTTAATGCCTGAACGGCGTGGCAACGTTTCGGATGTGTTATCCTTTGTCAGGCTTGACAAAGGATAACACATCCGAAACGTTGCCACGCCGTTCAGGCATTAAAGTCCACTTTTTTCAATTATTTTGGCTGCTTTTCCTTTTTTTTGAGTTTATATATATATATATATATATATATATATATATATATATATAGTGTGTATATATATATGTATCAGTGACACACATATATAGTGGATATGGAAAGTATTCAGACCCCTTTACATTTTTCACTCTTCGTTTCATTGCAGCCATTTAGTAAATTCAAAAAAGTTCATTTTTTTCTCATTAATGTACACTCTGCACCTCATCTTGACTGAAAAAACAGAAATGTAGAAATTTATGCAAATTTATTAAAAAAGATAAACTGAAATTTCACAGCAAATATGTACAGCATTTGCAGTTTGACTTATATAATGTATATAGACAGCTGTATGTACAATATATAGCGGTCACAGTATATTACACACAGTGTTATAACCTATACAATGTACATACCGCAGTCGCAGTTTGACCTATATAATGGACTAGATGGTGGCCCGATTCTAACGCATCGGGTATTCTAGAATATGCATGTCCACGTAGTATATTGCCCAGCCACGTAGTATATTGCCCAGCCACGTAGTATATTGCCCAGCCACGTAGTATATTGCCCAGCCACGTAGTATATTGCCTTGTGACATAGTATATTGCCCAGACACGTAGTATATTTCCCAGTGACGTAGTATATTGCCCAGTCACGGAGTATATTGTCCAGCCACATAGTATATTGCCCAGTGATGTAGTATATTGCCCAGCCACATAGTATATAGCAGAGCCACGTAGTATATTGCCCAGCCATGTAGTATATTGCCCAGTGACGTAGTATATTGCCCAGCCACATAGTACATTGCCCAGTGATGTAGTATATTGCCCAGCCACATAGTATATAGCAGAGCTACGTAGTATATTGCCCAGCCATGTAGTATATTGCCCAGCGACGGAGTATATTGCCCAGCCACATAGTATATAGCAGAGCCACGTAGTATATTGCCCAGCCACGTAGTATATTGCCCGGCCACGTAGTATATTGCCCAGCCACATAGTATATTGCCCGGCCACGTAGTATATTGCCCAGTGACATAGTATATTGCCCAGTGACATAGTATATATTCTAGAATATGCATGTCCACGTAGTATATTGCCCAGCCACGTAGTATATTGCCCAGCCACGTAGTATATTGCCCAGCCACATAGTATATTGCCCGGCCACGTAGTATATTGCCCAGTGACATAGTATATTGCCCAGTGATGTAGTATATTGCACAGCCCACGTAGTATATTGCCGAGTCACCTAGTATATTGTCCAGCCACGTAGTATATTGCCCAGCCCACGTAGTATATTGCCCAGCGACGTAGTATATTGCACAGCGACGTAGTATATTGCCCAGTCACGTACTATATTGCCCGGCCATGTAGTATATTGCCCAGTCAGAGCCACCTAGTATGGTATATTGCCCAGCCACGTAGTATATTGCCCGGCCACGTAGTTTATTGCCCAGTCACATAGTATATTGCCCAGCCACATAGTATATAGCAGAGCCACGTAGTATATTGCCCAGTCACGTAGTATATTGCCCAGCATAGAGCCACGTAGTATAGAGACTTAAAAAAAACAAAAACCATATACTCACCTATAGCCCATTGAAGTCCTGCTATACTTACCATCCGCCGCCTTTCCCGCTCCTCGCCATGCTCCCTGGATCGCTCCATTGCAAGCGGCAGCTTGCGGTCCCAGGGCTGGTGTGAGCAGGACCTATGATGACGTCGCGGTCACATGACCGTGACGTCACGTCAGGTCCTTGCCGCACACCAGCCCTGGGACGGGACCAGAAGCTGCCGCTTGCAATGGAGTGGTCCTGGGAGCGTGGCGAGGAGCGAGAAAGGCGGCGGAGGGTGAGTATAGCAGGTTTTTTTCTTTTAATTATTTTTAACATGACATATTTTTACTATTGATGCTGCATAGGCAGCATCAATAGTAAATAGTTGGGGACACACAGGGTTAATAGCAGCGGTAACCGAGTGCGTTACACCGCGGGCCGTTACCGCTGCCATTAACCCTGTGTAAGCGGTGAGCGGAGGGGATTACGGAGTGGGCGCCAGGCAGTGAGTGCAGGGGAGTAGGGGAGGGAATAATCGGACTGTGGCCATCGCTAATTGGTCGCGGCAGCCATGACAGGCAGCTGCCGAGACCAATCAGCGAACGAATAACCATGACAGAAGGACAGACAGACAGACGGAAGTACCCCTTAGACAATTATGTATATAAATAGATGTGTCTGAGTGTGTACGTGTTTCTGAGTGTGTATCTATGTATGTGTGAATGAGCAAGCAAGTGTGTGTATATATATATATATATGTATATATATATATATATACACTCTGATTAATTGTGAAAAAAGTGGCGGCCTTTTTATTGGCTTAAATAGCAACGTTTTGGATCAATAACAGAACATTTAGCTGATATGGAACTGAAATGTTGCCATGTGAGCTAATAAAGAGTCCACTGCTTAAAGGGATTGTCTCCCACTAGGACAACCTCGTCTTAAACTAAATGTTCAGCCCCGATAAATTAATAAATCCTATTCTCACCGCCTGTGGTGGCGCCATTCCCACAGTGGCTGTGATGACTCCCCAGGGCTATGATGTGATGTAGTGACACGTGAAAGTAGAGAAAGTGACCCTTTCAGGGCCATCGGCACATCTCATATGTAGACACGCTACATGCCCTTTCTCTTGTTATTATTTATGACTAGTGTTGAGCGATACCGTCTGATATTTGAAAGTATCGGTATCGGATGGTATCGGCCGATATCCGAAAAATATCGGATATCGCCGATACCGATATCCGATACCAATACAAGTCAATGGGACACAAATATCGGAAGGTATCCTCTATGATTCCCAGGGTCTGAAGGAGAGGAAACTCTCCTTCAGGCCCTGGGATCCATATTCATGTGTAAAATAAAGAATAAAAATAAAAAAATATTGATATACTTACCCTCGGACGCGCCCTGGTTGTCACCGCTGCAACCGCCATGGTTCCCTTTCTAAGAATGAGCGCGTTAAGGACCTTCGATGACGTTGCGGCTTGTGATTGGTCGCTGAGCGGTCATCGAAGGTCCTTAACGCGCTCATTCTTAGGAACGGAAGCATGGCGGTTGCAGCGGTGACAACCAGGGCGCGTCCGAGGGTAAGTATATCAATATTTTTTATTTTTATTCTTTATTTTACACATGAATCTTAATCCCGATACCGATTCCTGATATCACAAAAATATCGGAACTCGGTATCGGAATTCCGATACCGCAAATATCGGCCGATACCCGATACTTGCGGTATCGGAATGCTCAACACTATTTATGACATATATAGGGACGCCTATAGAGTGTTTCATATAGGGCTTGGTCTGGTTATTTCTGTTGCAACATTTATGTTGGTTTACTTTACATTATTTGATATACAGTGGTGCAAAAAAGTATTTAGTCAGTCAGCAATAGTGCAAGTTCCACCACTTAAAAAGATGAGAGGCGTCTGTAATTTACATCATAGGTAGACCTCAACTATGGGAGACAAACTGAGAAAAAAAAATCCAGAAAATCACATTGTCTGTTTTTTTATCATTTTTTTTTGCATATTATGGTGGAAAATAAGTATTTGGTCAGAAACAAACAATCAAGATTTCTGGCTCTCACAGACCTGTAACTTCTTCTTTAAGAGTCTTCTCTTTCCTCCACTCATTACCTGTAGTAATGGCACCTGTTTAAACTTGTTATCAGTATAAAAAGACACCTGTGCACACCCTCAAACAGTCTGACTCCAAACTCCACTATGGTGAAGACCAAAGAGCTGTCAAAGGACACCAGAAACAAAATTGTAGCCCTGCACCAGGCTGGGAAGACTGAATCTGCAATAGCCAATCAGCTTGGAGTGAAGAAATCAACAGTGGGAGCAATAATTAGAAAATGGAAGACATACAAGACCACTGATAATCTCCCTCGATCTGGGGCTCCACGCAAAATCCCACCCCGTGGGGTCAGAATGATCACAAGAACGGTGAGCAAAAATCCCAGAACCACGCGGGGGGACCTAGTGAATGAACTGCAGAGAGCTGGGACCAATGTAACAAGGCCTACCATAAGTAGCACATTACGCCACCATGGACTCAGATCCTGCAGTGCCAGACGTGTCCCACTGCTTAAGCCAGTATATGTCCGGGCCCGTCTGAAGTTTGCTAGAGAGCATTTGGATGATCCAGAGGAGTTTTGGGAGAATGTCCTATGGTCTGATGAAACCAAACTGGAACTGTTTGGTAGAAACACAACTTGTCGTGTTTGGAGGAAAAAGAATACTGAGTTGCATCCATCAAACACCATACCTACTGTAAAGCATGGTGGTGGAAACATCATGCTTTGGGGCTGTTTCTCTGCAAAGGGGCCAGGACGACTGATCCGGGTACATGAAAGAATGAATGGGGCCATGTATCGTGAGATTTTGAGTGCAAACCTCCTTCCATCAGCAAGGGCATTGAAGATAAAACGTGGCTGGGCCTTTCAACATGACAATGATCCAAAGCACACCGCCAGGGCAACGAAGGAGTGGCTTCGTAAGAAGCATTTCAAGGTCCTGGAGTGGCCTAGCCAGTCTCCAGATCTCAACCCTATAGAAAACCTTTGGAGGGAGTTGAAAGTCCGTGTTGCCAAGCGAAAAGCCAAAAACATCACTGCTCTAGAGGAGATCTGCATGGAGGAATGGGCCAACATACCAACAACAGTGTGTGGCAACCTTGTGAAGACTTACAGAAAACGTTTGACCTCTGTCATTGCCAACAAAGGATATATTACAAAGTATTGAGATGAAATTTTGTTTCTGACCAAATACTTATTTTCCACCATAATATGCAAAAAAATTGTTAAAAAAACAGACAATGTGATTTTCTGGATTTTTTTTTCTCAGTTTGTCTCCCATAGTTGAGGTCTACCTATGATGTAAATTACAGACGCCTCTCATCTTTTTAAGTGGTGGAACTTGCACTATTGCTGACTGACTAAATACTTTTTTGCCCCACTGTATCTTGTGAATACCTTGTCCATTAGCACAGTACATATAGCGTGTTTGTTGTAGATTTTGTATTTCTTGCATAGGCTGTTAGATGAGGGTATTGTGTACTTTGGTATAGTTTTTAATTAACTTTATATTTGTATCATGTCTTCGCTTGTAATAAAATTTATCTCATATTTTGTCATATAATTTGTAGCAGGTGTGCACGTTTTTATGCATTGGCTCTTTTTCTTTTTGATTACATTTGCTCTTTCCATGCTTAATGTAGCACCCTGTCACCTCATTATATATCTGCCTATATTCTAGTGGTGCACCCGCCACCATCTCTACTTTCAGGGGCTATAAAGGGGCGTGCATGCCGACCGCCATCTTACTTCTGCCGATCGTAGCATAGGGAGAGGTTGCCGCAGCTTCATCAGAAGAAGGGATATAGTTAGGGAGGGAAGATTAACCCCGAAACTGCTTGTGCTGAAGCGATTTCCACTGTCCAACACCACCATTTCTTTGCAGGGACAGTGGAGTTTATATTTTTGTGCATCAGCTCTGTAGCTTATTAGGCTGCCTTATAAGGCTCCCTGATAGCTGCATTGCTGTTTGTACTCCGCTGTGCAAACCAACTGCTTTTTTAAAAGCAAAATTCCTGTTGTTCCATTCTGTACAGTTATCTTATTTGTCCACACTTTTATGTGCAGCAGTCCTTTTTATTGCTGCCATACTTGTCCTGAGATCATTGTAGGGAGATTGAAATTGTACTACAGTCCTTGTATTTTTTCATATATCTTCCAGCCACGTTCTGCCACTTAAAGGGACTCTGTCACCTGAATTTGGCGGGACTGGTTTTGGGTCATATGGGCGGAGTTTTCGGGTGTTTGATTCACCCTTTCCTCACCCGCTGGCTGCATGCTGGCTGCAATATTGGATTGAAGTTCATTCTCTGTCCTCCATACTACACGCCTGCGCAAAGCAATCTTGCCTTGCGCAGGCGTGTACTATGGAGGACAGAGAATAAACTTCAATCCAATATTGCAGCCAGCATGCAGCCAGCGGGTAAGGAAAGGGTGAATCAAACACCTGAAAACTCCGCCCATATGACCCAAAACCAGTCCCGCCAAATTCAGGTGACAGGTTCCCTTTAAATTGTGTAGTGTTATACACTGGGCCTGAGTTTTGGTGCATTCTCCCCCCCAAAAAAGGGAGATTCAAATTGTCACAAAGTTGATCTACGTCAGTTCTGTTAGTTTGTCGTACATCAGCCAACCACGTTCTGCCACTTACATTGTGTAGTATTATACACTGGGCCTGAGTTTTGGTGCAGCCTCCCCCCCAAAAAAAGGGAGATTTAAATTGTCACAAAGTGGATCTATCTCAGTTCTATTAGTTTGTTTTACATCAGCCAGCCACGTTCTGCCACTTACATTGTGTAGTGTTATACCCTGTGTTAGGGCTAGCGGAACGCACCGAGTAGAAATAGATATTTATTATAAATGGTGCGTTCGCAGCCCGGGGTCCACCGTGCAGGGAGAACCTGCTGCTAGTGAATGGTGGCACTGTTTGGCGGTATAGACTAGCTCTGTTACCTCACAGAGCAGCCGCGAGAGGAAAGCACTGCGCCCTGTTAGCCTCACAGGAGCACAAGCTTACTGCCAAGCTGATAGCAGTCTGTGGTTATACAACATGCAATCTCCTCACCGGAGAAGCCGGTATTCTAGGGGCTTATTTCAGCCGGGTCCCTGAACACTCTCATACAATCTCCTCACCGGAGGTGCCGATATTCTAGGGGCTTATTTCAGCCGGGTCCCTGAACACACTTATGCATAACCACACTGGCGCAAAGCACATATGACTTGATACTAGCGCATGGCCGTGCAACCATGCGAGCCTTAAATAGTTGCAGCATGTTTAGGACCTTACAAAGAAGGACCAATGGAGTGCTGCAGCACCTGAGCATGTGACCCTGGATCTCCACTGAGAGATCTCGCCCTGGGCATGCTCAGAGTGCAAAGCAGGATTTAGTCCTAGCAGCTACAAGGACCTTAGCTGCAGTATCTGATCATGTGACCCTCGATCTCCACTGAGAGATCTTACTCAGGGCATGCTCAGAATGTGAAAAGCAGGACTTAGCCCCAGAAGCGTCCGCTCGCTGCAGCCCAGCACTGACTTCAATGGGAGAAGCAGGAAACGCAGCAGTAACTCTTAGCACAGAGTCAGACTGAGCGAGACGCTGGGATCGACGTCTCCGCTGAGCAGGTTCCACTGCGGCAGGAGAAGAATGGGAGACCGCAGCGGAGATGGCCCGAGATTCCCCCTGTGCAGAGGCAGGAACTCGACTCCTAACATTACCCCACTTCCTAGGGCCCCCCCTCCTTGGGCCTCGCTACGTTCGAAGGCAGCAATGAGCTGCGGAGCCCGAATGTGCTCAGCAGGCTCCCAGGACCTATCCTCAGGGCCGTAACCCTTCCAGTCCACCAAATAAAATTTTTTGCCACGTACCACCTTGCACCCCAAAATAGCGTTTACCTCGTAATCGTCCATAGACGAACCTGATGTCCCAGCAGATGACTCGGAAAACCGGGACATATACACGGGTTTCAAGAGGGACACATGAAAGGTGTCGTGATACCCAGGCGTGGCGGAAGGGCCAAACGATAGACCACAGGATTAACCTGTTCGAGGACCTTGAATGGACCCAAGTAGCGAGGAGCAAACTTAGTGGACTCAACTCGCAGCCTGATGTTACGGGCGGAGAGCCACACCAAGTCGCCAGGAGCAAAGGTCGGAGCGGGGCGCCGATGTGCATCGGCGGAGGACCTCATTCTCTCCTTGGAGGCCCGAATGGCATCCTGAGTGCGGTCCCAAATATCCCGTGCCTCCACAGCCCAGTCTGCCACCCTAAAGTCGGCGGAAGACACGGGCATAGGCACAGGTACCCGCGGATACTGACCATAGTTGAGGAGGAATGGCGTTTGTCCAGTGGAGTCAGCTACGGCATTGTTCTTTTCTTTTCAATGATCTTTTTATTAAATGATTTGCAATATTACAAACAATTCTTTGAGCGGTCATAAAGGATTATTGACATGTTAAGGATTATTATGTTAAAAAAATCTTAAGAACGTCAAGCAATAACTGAATTGCTGTATTTTAGATGCTGATATCTGCATCTGTTTTTACAAAAAAAATAAAAGAAGAACTTTAACTAGCAAGTGATAGGAAGATGATGTAGACTAAAAGGGAGGAAAGAGAAAAGAGGTTGGGAATAAAGGGACTTAGGTGGGGGGAGGAGGAGGTTATAGGGCAAGGAGGGGTGGAAGGAGGGTACAGGAGGGTGAGCACCAAGGATGAGGCTCATTTTGCCGATACTGAGTTTAAGAAGGTTGATTGAGATCTGAATTGAGTCCATGGAGTCCAGACATTGAGAAACCCAGTGTAGGTATTATTGACTCTTGCTGCTAATTCCTCCACGTAGTATAACTGATCTATTTTAAGGTAAAGTTGTTGGGTGGTGGGTGTAATAGTTGAGTTCCATTTAGATGGGATCAGCGTTTTCCCCGCTGCTAGAATATATTGAGCTAGTTTAGAGGCTTTACTGTCTTGAGGCCAAATCGGAAGATTCAAAAAAGGTTCTCTGGCGTCAGGGTTACACGTTTACCCAAAAGTGTATATATAACTTGGGATACTTCCTTCCAGAAAGGACATATCTGTGGGCATGTCCACCAGATATGAATATAATTCCCTTCATTGGCTCCACATCTCCAGCAATTATTAGTTGAGGCTTTGTGCCATCTATGTATCTGTTTGGGTGTAACATACCATCTGGTAATAATTTTATAAGAATTTTCTTGTATGCGGACGCAGTTTGAGGGACCATGAGAGTTTTTATAGATATACTTGATGTGTTGCTCAGTTAGAGGGGTCCCTATGTCCTTTTCCCAGTGGGCTAAGTATGCTCGTTTCAAAGGTGTATCTATGGTGAGTAAGGATTGGTAAATCGTTGAAAGTATTTTTCGAGGGGGTTTTGATCTGGCGCTGAGGACCTCGAAGGGGGTTAGTAGTCTGTTCAAATCAATTGGCCGGTTTGGTGGAGAGAAAAGATGGGCCAATTTCCCATGTTGAAGAAAGGTGAGGCCCGATAGGCCTGGGATTTTACGTAGGTCATGTAGTGGGAGAAGTGACCCATCTTCAAATAATTGCTCGATTGGTATACGAGCAGCGGATAGGGGGAGAGAGTCTATCAAATCGGAGACTCTGGTCAATGGGGAAAAGGATGGAGCCAGGGCTTCGCCCCACTTCTTCCAGATTTTTAAGGTAGCTAACGTAAAAATGTTTTTATGGTCCTTAAGATTTGGTATTTTATTGTGGTTTAATAAGATAGAGCGCAGTGGCACGGGGGACATTGCCTCCTCCACTTGAAGCCATTGTTGTTTTCTTTCATTTCTGATCCAGTGAATCGTTCTAGCTAGGTGAGCAGCTTGATAATATTTGACAATGTCTGGGGCACCCATGCCACCTTTGTCTTTTGGTAGGGTAAGGGTTTGGAAATTAATGCGGGGTTTACATTTTTGCCATATGTATTTAAAGAACAGTGAGTGGACTTTAGTTAGAAAGGAGATGGGTATATGGATTGGAAGCATATTGAAGACATATATAAATTTGGGGAGTATTAGGCTTTTTAGTATATTTTTCCTTCCTATCCAGGAAAGAAAGGGGTCTCTCCAGGATCAGCTACGGCATTGTTCAGTGCAAACTCTGCCCACGATAGCAAGGATGCCCAGTCATCCTGCCTGGCTGAAACAAAATGTCGCAGGTATGTGACCAAGGTCTGGTTGGCCCTCTCTACCAACCCATTCGTCTCGGGATGATATGCGGAAGAGAGATTCAACTCAATGCTGAGAAAACGACAAAGCTCTCTCCAGAACCGAGACGCAAACTGGGGACCCCGGTCACTGACAATTTTGTCTGGCATACCATGTAGGCGGAAGATGTGTTTTATGAACAACGCTGCCAAGGCCCGTGCAGAAGGTAACCGTGGTAGCGGCACCAAATGCACCATTTTTGAGAAATGATCGGTGATGACCCAAATGATGGTACAGCCGCGAGACTTGGGTAAACCCACAACAAAGTCCATCCCGACCATCTCCCAGGGCCTATCTGCACCGGCAAGGGATAGAGTAACCCAGCTGGCCTTTGACGAGGAGATTTATTTTTGGCGCAGGAGACACACGCTTGAATATAATCTCTGACATCCCGGACCATATGTGGCCACCAGTACGTCCTCGCCAGTAGCTCAGATGTCCTCTTTGTCCCAAAGTGTCCACCCACCCTGGACGAATGAGCCCAAGAGAGAACCTCCGGTCGCAAATTAATGGGCACAAAAGTCTTGCCGGGAGGCACAGACTCAAGCGAAACCGGCGCTACAGTTCTCAGGCTCTCTGAAGGGACAATAAGCGCTCCCCCTCCTCCTCCTCAGATGACACAACAGAGCGAGAGAGCGCGTCTGCACGAATGTTCTTCTCCCCAGCAAGATAATGAAGGGTGAAGTGGAACCGGGAGAAGAACAAGGACCATCTGGCCTGGCGAGAATTTAGCCGCTGGGCTGTTTGCAGGTATAACAAACTTTTGTGGTCCGTGAAGAACTGAAAGGGAAAACGAGCCCCCTCCAAGAGATGTCTCCACTCTGAGAAAGCCAGCTTCATCGCTAGCAACTACCTGTCCCCAATGGAATAATTCCTCTCCGCAGGTGTGAAGGTCTTGGAGAAGAAGAAGCACGGATGCTTCCGACCTTGAGCATCCTTTTGGAAGAGGACTGCTCCTGCACCAACGGAAGAGGCATCCACCTCCATTATGAACGGCTTATCAACATCGGGACGATGCAAGATGGGAGCGCTAGCAAAACGGGATTTAATAGAAGAAAAGGCCCTGGAGACCTCTTCAGACCACAATTTGGGATTCGCTCCCTTCTTGGTGAGGGCTACCAAGGGAGCTACCAAAGTTGAGAAGTGGGGAATGAACTGGCGGTAATAATTAATGAACCCCATAAAGCGCTGCACCGCTTTAAGAGAATGGGGTTCTTGCCAGTCCATCACAGCCTGTAGTTTGGCAGGATCCATAGCCAATCCCTGGGCGGAGATGATATAGCCCAGGAAAGGTAAAGACTCCTGCTCAAACATACACTTCTCCAACTTTGCGTAGAGAGAATTTGCCCGTAAGAGGTCGAAGACTCTGCCAACATCTCTCCGGTGGGAGTCAATATCTGGAGAAAAGATGAGCATATCATCCAGATAGACTACGACCGAGGTGGAAAGCATATCCCGGAAGATGTCGTTGACAAAGTCTTGGAAAACGGCTGGGGCATTATAGAGCCCGAAGGGCATCACCAGATACTCATAGTGCCCATCTCTGGTGTAAACGCCGTCTTCCATTCGTCCCCCTCACGGACGCGAATCAGGTTATAAGCACCCCGCAGATCCAATTTGGTAAATACCTTAGCTCCCCTTAGCCTATCAAAAAGCTCAGAAATCAGGGGCAGCGGATACTTATTTTTAACGGTGATGGCGTTAAGACCCCTGTAATCTATGCAAGGACGTAATTCTCCATTCTTCTTCTGCACGAAGAAGAACCCTGCCCCTGCTGGTGACACTGACTTCCTAATGAACCCTCTTGCCAAATTCTCCTGGATGTATTGGGACATGGCCTCCGTTTCCGGAAGAGAGAGGGGATAGACACGTCCCCGAGGAGGTTCTGCTCCAGGCAAGAGATCTATAGGACAGTCATAGGGGCGGTGAGGTGGAAGGGTCTCCGCAGCCTTTTTGGAGAAGACGTCTGCATAGGACCAATAGTATTTGGGGAGAGAAGAGAGATCTGCGGGTATCTCAGTGGTGGAAACCTGAACGCACTCTTTCACACATCTGCCCTTACAGGATTCACTCCAACCCAATATCCTCCCAGAGGACCACTCAATATGTGGAGAGTGGAAACGGAGCCAGGGTATTCCCAGCAGAATCTCATCCATTCCCTCGGGAAGGACAAGAAGGGAAACTATCTCCTGGTGGGATGGGGACATAGCTAACGTGAAAGGGACAGTCTTGTGTGTGATCTGAGATGGAAGTGTTGACCCGTTCACTACTCTGACAGTCACCGGTTTGGCGAGCATCACCAGAGGTATTGCATGGCGCAGAGCAAAAGCCGAGGACATGAAATTCCCCTCAGCTCCGGAGTCCACACAAAGCTCGACTGTCAGAGAGTGAGAGCCTAATATGATTGTCCCCTTGAAGGACAGCTTGGAGGAAAAAGCCGCTGTGTCTAGAGAACCTCCTCCAAGGGTCACTAGACACGGTCGTTTACCCAACCGCCGTGGACATTTATTGGCATAATGTTTCTCTTGTTGGCAATTTCTGCAAACCACGGGTACTCGAGCGGTCCGAGACTTAGGTCCCGCTCGAGAGACCTCCATGGCCTCATGGGAGTCGGACGCCTGAACGGAAGATTCTAGAGGTCTGGCAAAGGTGGGAGCCAGCCGAAACCTCTGCCTACACTGGGCCCGCTCCAACCTCCGCTCTTTAAAACGGAGGTCGATGCGGGTAGATAGAGAAATAAGTTCCTCCAGTGTGGCGGGAATCTCCCTGGTGGCCAAGGCGTCCTTCACATGGTCTGCCAGTCCTCTCCAGAACGCCGGAATAAGGACTTTATCCGGCCACTCCAGCTCCGAGACCAGAGTCCGGAATTGAACGGCGAACTGGCTGACCATGGACGAACCCTGGGTTGTAGCCAACAATTGGAGCGCGGTATCGTGGGTGACACGAGGTCCCAAAAAGACCTGTTTCAGAGCATCCAAGAAGAGAGGAGCACTCTGTACCACACGATCATTGCGCTCCCATAGCGGCGTTGCCCACTCCAACGCCCTGCCCGATAAAAGGGAAAAAATAAATCCCACTTTCGCCTGTTCCGTAGCAAAAACGTGCAGCCAGAAGCTCAAGATGTATGGAGCACTGACTCACGAATCCCCGACATTGTTTACTGTCACCAGCAAACTTGTCTGGAAGCGGGAGACGGGATAAAGTCGGAGCAGGGGTGGCAGAGGACAAACTGGCTGCAGCTACACTTGCAGCCTGAACAGCGACTGCGGTAACATCCACA
The DNA here is from genome assembly GCF_032444005.1 of Ranitomeya imitator. Lineage (NCBI taxonomy): Eukaryota > Metazoa > Chordata > Amphibia > Anura > Dendrobatidae > Ranitomeya > Ranitomeya imitator. Next base: position 544,156,176 of record NC_091286.1, on the reverse strand, counting down.
GCTGAGGTTGTGCGCTCGAGAGCCGCCAACCTATCCTCCAGCTGCTGGATGTACCGCTGTAAACGCTGACCGTCCGCCATTTACTAGCCAGACCCTGGCGCTAGTATACTGTTAGGGCTAGCGGAACGCACCGAGTAGAAATAGATATTTATTATAAATGGTGCGTTCGCAGCCCGGGGTCCACCGTGCAGGGAGAACCTGCTGCTAGTGAATGGTGGCACTGTTTGGCGGTATAGACTAGCTCTGTTACCTCACAGAGCAGCCGCGAGAGGAAAGCACTGCGCCCTGTTAGCCTAACAGGAGCACAAGCTTACTGCCAAGCTGATAGCAGTCTGTGGTTATACAACATGCAATCTCCTCACCGGAGAAGCCGGTATTCTAGGGGCTTATTTCAGCCGGGTCCCTGAACACTCTCATACAATCTCCTCACCGGAGGTGCCGGTATTCTAGGGGCTTATTTCAGCCGGGTCCCTGAACACACTTATGCATAACCACACTGGCGCAAAGCACATATGACTTGATACTAGCGCATGGCCGTGCGGCCATGTGAGCCTTAAATAGTTGCAGCATGTTTAGGACCTTACAAAGAAGGACCAATGGAGTGCTGCAGCACCTGAGCATGTGACCCTGGATCTCCACTGAGAGATCTCGCCCTGGGCATGCTCAGAGTGCAAAGCAGGATTTAAGGCCCCGTCACACACAGCGACGCTGCAGCGATACCGACAACGATCCGGATCGCTGCAGCGTCGCTGTTTAGTCGCTGGAGAGCTGTCACACAGACCGCTCTCCAGCGACCAACGATCCCGAGGTCCTCGGTAACCAGGGTAAACATCGGGTTACTAAGCGCAGGGCCGCGCTTAGTAACCCGATGTTTACCCTGGTTACCATCGTTAAAGTAAAAAAAAACAAACGCTACATACTTACCTATCGCTGTCTGTCCTCCAGCGCTGTGCTTCTCTGGTCTGGCTGTGAGCACAGCGGCCGGAAAGCAGAGCGGTGACGTCACCGCTCTGCTTTCCGGCTGACCGGCGCTCACAGACAGACCAGAGAAGCAGAGCGCCGAGGACAGACAGCGATAGGTAAGTATGTAGCGTTTGTTTTTTTACTTTTAGGATGGTAACCAGGGTAAACATCGGGTTACTAAGCGCGGCCCTGCGCTTAGTTACCCGATGTTTACTCTGGTTACCAGCGAAGACATCGCTGAATCGGCGTCACACACGCCGATTCAGCGATGTCAGCGGGACCTCAACGATCAAAAAATGGCCCAGGCCATTCCGACACGACCAGCGATCTCACAGCAGGGGTCTGATCGCTGGTACGTGTCACATATAGCGAGATCGCTACTGAGATCGCTGTTGCGTCACAAAACTTGTGACTCAGCAGCGATCTCGCTATGTGTGACGGGGCCTTTAGTCCTAGCAGCTACAAGGACCTTAGCTGCAGTATCTGATCATGTGACCCTCGATCTCCACTGAGAGATCTTACTCAGGGCATGCTCAGAATGTGAAAAGCAGGACTTAGCCCCAGAAGCGTCCGCTCGCTGCTGCCCAGCACTGACTTCAATGGGAGAAGCAGGAAGCACAGCAGTAACTCTTAGCACAGAGTCAGACTGAGCGAGACGCTGGGATCGACGTCTCCGCTGAGCAGGTTCCACTGCGGCAGGAGAAGAATGGGAGACCGCAGCGGAGATGGCCCGAGATTCTCCCTGTGCAGAGGCAGGAACTCGACCCCTAACACACTGGGCCTGAGTTTTGGTGCAGTCTCCCCCCTAAAAAAAGGGAGATTTAAATTGTCACAAAGTGGATCTACATCAGTTCTGTTAGTTTGTCGTATATCAGCCAGCCACGTTCTGCCACTTACATTTTGAAGTGTTATACACTTTGCCTGAGATTTGGTTCAGTCTCCCCCCCAAAAAAGGGAGATTTAAATTCTCAAAAAGTATATATACACCTTCTACCTTGTTTTACAGTACCATATAACGGTTGTTATTTTGGTTCAATTTTCCCAAAAATGAGGAAGTCTGGTGGAAGAGGCCATGGGCGGTCGTTGCCAGCTGGTACTGATGGTGGTGGTGGTGGTGGAGCATCTGGTGGTAGTGGGAAAAGCAAAATAGCACCTAAGGCTCGAGGTGTTGAGCCAGCGTCATCATCTGGCTACATAAGGCCTCGAAGGCTCCCTTATCTGGGAGAAGGAAAACCGCTTTTAAAGCCGGAGCAGCAGGAAAAAGTTTTGGCTTTCCTTGCTGACTTAGCCTCTAGCTCTTTCGCCTCCTCTTCAGAAAGTTCCATAAAAGCAGCGAGTCGTCAGTGGATGCTCCCGGTCAGGAACAAGTTGCTTCCTTGTGTCCTTCACCCAAACCAAAAGTGAAGGATGTGGCAGGCGACACTACAGGTGACTCCATGGAGGTCTTTACACATACCATGCCTTGGTTAGAAAGGGAAATTGTTAACAGCCCATTACAATTTGAATCGGACATGGAGTGCACTGATGCACAGCCACAGCTAGATTATTATGCTGTTCCATTGACTCAGATCACTACATTGCCCTGGCAGTGTACTGAGCCAGAATCTGACCCTGATGAGACTATGGTGCCCTGTCCCGAATGCTATAGCACCTTACACGGTGACACAGAGGACAGTGCACATGACATTGAAGAGGAGGTGATAGATGACTCAGTTGTTGACCCAGATTGGCAGCCATTGGGGGAAGAGGGTGCCGCTGCCAGTAGCTCAGAAGCGGAGGAGGATGATCCGCAGCAGCCATCTACATCGCAACAGCTTTCATCTGGCAGGCCCGTATCTGGCCAAAAACGTTTGTCAAAAACAAAAACAGTTTTAGGACAGGGTGGCCATCCGGTGAAAGTAGCACAGCGTGCAATGCCTTAAAAGGTGTTCCATAGTAGAAAGAGTGTAGTGTGGCAATTTTTTAACCAAGATTCGAATGATCAGTGCAAAGTTATCTGTAAGAAATGCTCAAAGACCTTTAGCAGAGGGAAGAATCTCCAAAATGTAAATACAACGTGCATGCTTAGACATTTAATCAGCATGCACTTGCAAGCCTGGACTAACTACCAAACGTCCCGTACCGTTGGTGCATCTGCTCAGAATGAAGGTAGTCAGCAATGCTACATTGCTTCCCTCACTGTAAGCCCACCGGTTAGGACACCACCAGCAGCAAATGTGGAGGTATCGTCGCAAGGCCAAAGCTGTCAGGGAAAAGGTTCTTGGTAGGAAACACTGTATGTAGGCCAATATCAAGAATACCATCACCAACCCTCTCTCAATCTGCCATGTCCACCACCACCCCCGCTATTTCCACCATATGCAGCTCTCCAGTCCAGCTCACCCTACAAGAGACTCTCGTTAGGAAAAGAATGTACTCATCCTCTCATCCGCATACACAGGGTTTGAACGCCTACATTGCTAGACTAATCTCGTTAGAGATGATGCCCTACCGGTTGGTTGAAAGCGAAGCTTTCAAATACCTGATGGCCTACGCAGCACCACGCTATGACCTACTCAGTCAGCACTTCTTTGCGAGAAAAGCCATCCCAGCCCTCCATCCAGCATGTCAAAGACCGCATTGTCCATGCACTGAGGCAATCAGTCAGTGGAAAGGTGCACCTCCCAACAGATGCATGGACCAGTAGGCATGGCCAGGGACATTACGCGTCCATCACGGTGCACTGGGTTAATGTGGTGGATGCAGGGTCCACAGGGGACAGCCATAGTGGGACAGTTCTGCCTAGCCCACGGTCTAGGAAACAGTTGGCTGTAGGCATTCGACACCCCTCCTCCTCCTCCAGAAGCGAAAGCTCGTCAACAGAGTGCAGTCGCATGACCACTCCATCCGCAGCTGCCAGTGTTGCACACGAGGTATCCCATTATCGAACAGCTAGTGGTAAGCATCAGCAGGCTGTGCTACAAATGCAGTGTTTGGGTGACAACAGACACACCACGGAAGTTCTGGCCGAGTGCTTGCAGCAAGAAACTCAGTCATGGCTGGGCAGTGTACATCTTGAGGCAGGCAAGGTAGTCAGTGATAACGGAAGGAATTTTATGGCTGCCATAGCCCTCTTAGAACTGAAACACATACCTTGCCTGGCTCACACCTTGAACCTGGTGGTGCAGTGCTTCCTGAAAAATTATCCGGGGTTACCAGCCCTGCTCCTTAAGGTACGAAGACTTTGCTCGCACATCCACCTGTCGCCCGTACACTCCAGCCGTATGCTGAACCATCAGCGATTGCTGAATCTTCCCCAGCACCGCCTAATAATTGACGTTGCAACAAGGTGGAACTCCACACTGCACATGCTTCAGAGGCTGTGCGAACAGAGACGTGCTGTAATTTATTTGTGGGAGGATACACATACACGGGCAGGCAGTCGGACAGCAGACATGGAGTTGTCTGGTGTGCAGTGGTCGAAGCTTCAAGACCTCTGTCAAGTCCTTCAGTGTTTTGAGGAATGCACATGGCTGGTAAGTGCAGACGATGCCATCATAAGCATGAGCATCCCACTAATGCGTCTGCTGATGCAAAGTTTAACGCACATTAAGGAGCTGGCGTCTGCAGCCGAGGAGGATGGAAGCCTTGATGACAGTCAGCCATTGTCTGCTCAGGGAACTCTCCTGTATGAGGTGGCAGACGAAGAGGAGGAGGAGGAGGAGGATGATGGGGATGAATATTTATGGGAGGAGGATGCTTCTCAGGGGGCAATAGAAACTGGTGGCATTGCAAGGTCAGGTACAAGGTTTTTGAGGGACACAAGTGATGTTGATATGCAAGAAAGTGCTCCTCAACCCAGCACTAGCAGTGAATTGACACCTGGAACATTGGCTCACATGGCTGAGTATGCCTTGCGTATCCTAAAAAGGGACCCCCGCATTGTCAAAATGATGACCGATGACGATTACTGGTTGGCCTGCCTCCTGGATCCACGATATAAAGGAAAACTACAAAATATCATGCCACATGAGAACCTTGAGCAAATATTGGCTACCAAACAAGCAACTCTTATAGACCGTTTGGTTCAGGCATTCCCAGCACACAGCGGCGGTGATGGTTCTCACACGAGCTGTAGGGGGCAACATGGCAGAGGTGTTAGAGGTGCACAAATCCGAAGTGGCGTTGGACAGAGGGGTTTTATGACCAGGTTGTGGAGTGATTTCGCAATTACTGCAGACATGACAGGTACTGCTGCATCGATTCAAAGTGACAGGAGACAGGATTTGTCCAGTATGGTTACGAACTATTTTTCCTCCCTTTTCAATGTTCTCCCTCACAGGTCATTCGCCTTTGATTACTGGGCATCTAAAATAGACACCTGGCCTGAATTGGCAGAATATGCATTACAGGAGCTCGCTTACCCTGCTGCTAGTGTGCTATCAGAAAGAGTCTTTAGTGCAGCTGGTTCAATACTGACCAAAAAAAGGACACGTCTGTCTACCCGAAATGTTGATGATCTAACCTTCATTAAAATGAACCAATCATGGATTTCAAATTATTTTGCCCCACCTTCCCCTGCTGACACGTAGCTTGCCTGAAAAATGTCTTGCTTTTGGCCTCCTCTTACTGACTGCTCCAATTCCTCCATTTGCAGCTGCTGAATGTCCACCATGGGCCATTTTTATACCTCCCTAAATGGGCTGACTCCCCCCACAGGGCTGTGGTCACCACTTGGCACAAGCACCCGTGCGAGTGCCGTTTGCCTGGACAGGTGGGTGCGCCCACTCTTGGGCGACGGCACTGGCACAGGGTCCCTAATAGTACAATGAAGTGTCTCTGACGATGGTGGTGCACAACCAACGTCATACACACCGTCATAATATGAGGGGCCCTGTGCCAGTACCGCTGCCCACGAGAGAGTGTTCCCCCCAGCTCGAACAGTGCTCTACCACTTGCAATACTTACCTCTACCTGCTCCACCACTGTGTTGTCTGTGCTGTTAATCCTTCAATGGCACTGCCAATATAAATTTGTTGAAATGATAGATGATAGTTAAAATATACAGGGGACCTGTCCTCCATTTAGACCAGTTAATACTTTGCACCAACTACCACTGCCTGCTACTCAGCAGAGGAGCCCACCCCTGTACCTAGCTATGCCACCTGTTTATTTATGAACAATTTTTTGGCAGACATTTAGCCCACTTTATTATTTGGCAGCAAACTGCAGTGCTAAAACATGTAAACTTGAAAATACGAAATTTGAACTGCATTACTGCACTAGAAATATGAAAAATGAGAGCTTTTAGCGCATAAAAATGGCCAATTTTATGTGTACCTGGTAGCCCCGTTACGGCATCTCTCTTATACCAAGTCCTAAACTTGCCTTACCTCGCTGAGAATAAACGTCTCCATCTGAATGGGTACATGTGAAAACCTCTTCCTAGACTAAAATTCTCTCTCTCTGTGGAGGGGTATTGGACCTGCTGTAATTAAAAAACCTGAAGCCGATAGGATATCTGTGACCGATAGGATACCAAAGCTCTTCAGCTCCAAGGACGTCCACCCATTTCTTCTGATACATGTTGGCACCAATGACACGGCAAGGAAGGACCTACCGACAATCTGCAAGGACTTTGAAGAGTTGGGGAAGAAAGTAAAGGAACTGGATGCACAGGTAGTTTTTTCTTCTATCCTTCCAGTAGACGGGCATGGCACCAGGAGATGGAACAGGATCCTTGATGCGAACAACTGGCTAAGACGATGGTGCAGACAACAAGGATTCGGATTCCTGGACCACGGTGTGAATTACTTGTACGATGGACTCCTCGCCAGAGACGGACTACACCTCAACAAACCTGGGAAACACACATTCGCCAGAAGACTCGCTACACTCATCAGGAGGGCGTTAAACTAGAAGAAGAGGGGACGGGAAGAAAAACATTAGACTTGAACAAAGAAGACCCAGGAAAACATACTCAGAAGGGAGGTAAGAACATTTCTAAAACAATCCACAGCGAGGAGATTGGAACAAAACAAAATCCTCTAAACTGCAGTAATGCAGTTCAAATTTCGTGTTTTCAAGTTTACATGTTTTAGCGCTGCAGTGTGCTGCCTTATTTACTTAACTATATATGAGTTGGTGACTCTAGGTTCAGCACCTGTTCACACTTAGCCTATGTTTGGATGTACCGGTCAGGTTTTTGAAATGCACTTTATTATTTGGGCCTACTAACTGTGTCAGCCACTCATTACAGTTGTCCTCCACTGAAAAAAGCAATGCCGCCAGTTTAGTCCTGTTACCAATTTTGAACTGCATTTAGCCTACTTACTTATTTGGGCCTAGTAACTGTGTCAGCCACTCCTTACAGTTGTCCCCTGCTGAACAAAGCAAGCCGCCAGTTTAGTCTTGTTACCAATTTTGAACTGCATTTAGCCTACTTACTTTTTTGGGCCTACTAACTGTGCTGTGTCAGCCTCTCATTACAGTTGTCCTCCGCTGAACAAAGCAATGCCTCCTTTTTAGTCCTGTTTCCAATTTTGAACTGCATTTAGCCTACTTTATCATTTGGGCCTACTACCTGTGTCTGGCTGTCAGCCACCCATTACAGTTGTCCTCCACAGAACAAAGCTATGCCACCTGTTTAGTCCTGTTACCAATTTTGAACTGCATTTAGCCAACTTTTTTATTTTGGGCCTACTACGTCTGTCTGCGCCACTCATTACAGTTGTTCTCCTCCACTGAACCAAGCAATGCCGCCTTTTTAGTCCTGTTACCAATTTTGAACTGCATTTAGCCAACTTTATCAATTGGGGCTACTCCCTGTGTCTGACTGTCAGCCATTCATTACAGTTGTCCTCCTCCACTGAACAAAGAAATGCCGCCTGTGTACTCCTGTTACCCATTTTGAACTGCATTTAGCCAACTTTTTTATTTTGGGCCTACTACGTCTGTCTGCGCCACTCATTACAGTTGTCCTCCTCCACTGAACCAAGCAATGCCGCCTTTTTAGTCCTGTTACCAATTTTGAACTTCATTTAGCCTACTTTTTCATTTGGGCCTACTACCTGTGTCTGGTTGTCAGCCACTCATTACAGTTGTCCTCCTCCACTGAACAAAGCAATGCCGCCTGTGCACTTCTGTTACCCATTTTGAACTGCATTTAGCCTATTTTTTTATTTTGGGCCTACTAAGTCTGTCTGCGCCACTCATTACAGTTGTCCTCCACTGAACAAAGCTATGCCGCCTGTTTAGTCCTGTTACCAATTTTGAACTGAATTTAGCCTACTTTTGTATTTTGGGCCTACTACCTGTGTCTGCGCCACTCATTACAATTGTCCTCCACAGAACAAAGCTATGCTGCCTGTTTAGTCCTGTTACCAATTTTGAACTGAATTTAGCCTACTTTTTTATTTTGGGCCTATATCTGTGTTTCCTCATCATCCTGCCTATTGCCCAGCCACTGCTAGATGAGTCTGCTGGTACATTGACCCAGACCACTACATTCCCCTTGCACTTTAAACAGCCAGAATCTGACCCTGCTTACTGTACCACCTTACACGGGGACAAAGAGGAAGGTGCAGATGAAAGTGCAGGTTCCTTCATCAGGTGAGGGGAGCATACTCGTTGGCACTGGCACAGGGCTCCTCATAGTACACAAAAGTATCTCTGACTAGTGGGCCCCCCTTGCTTGCTCAGGATCACAGTACTTGCAAGGTTGAAATACTTACCTCTCCTTGCTCCACCGCCGTGACGTATTCCGCGTTTCCTGGGCCCACGAAAATCTTGAGCCAGCCCGATCCCCCCACAACGTTAGCCAAATGATCCCCTGTTTTCAATGCCTAACTATTATTATAAAGTAAATTAAGATTGACAATCTTAAGAAATAAGAATTGATGTTTTTGGCATTAAAATGGGCACTGTAGGTGTTTTCCTGTCCTCCACTCACTGCCGACTTTGATTCCCCATTGACTTGCATTGGGTTTCGTGTTTCGGTCGGCTCCCGACTTTTCGAAACAATCGGCTGATTTCGGGAAACCCGACTCGATCCTAAAAAAGTAAAAGTCGCTCAACTCTACTGCACAGTACCACTCCTCCTGTATATATACACTGCACAGTGCCACTCCTCCTGTCTTGTAAATTTACACTGCACAATACCACTCCTCCTGTCCTGCATATATACACTGCAAAATACCACTCCTCCTGTCCTGTATATATACACTGCACAGTACCACTCCTCCTGTCCTGTTCTGTTCTCGGAGAGGCCACATTGGTCTTTGGGAGGGTCAATAATGGTAAATTATTTTATTTGGTTTAATATTGGAAAACCCATTTAAATGCATTATCCCAAGTAATCTATCCCAAGTGCAAGGGTCCAACCGCTGGGACCCCCTTGATCATGAACACTATGGCGCTATTCACATGTTGCCCTTCAAATAACGCCTTTAAGAGGAGTGTTGGAGGGCACGGCAAAGTATAGCAAAATTCACTGATCGGTGGTGGGGAGTGTTTGAGCATTTGGGCTAGTGGGGTCTGTGTGGCAGGGCTGCTTTTTTGTCCCAGTCCGGCCCTGGGTGCATGACAGGGCTCAGAAAAGAAGGAGTGATATTTTGGAAAGCAAACTTTGATGGAATAGTCTGATGGTGTCATGTCGCTCCTGATTTGCCTAAACAGTGAAAACCCCCGCAGGTGATCAGTGTGATTCGTTGAAGCTTTCTAGAGTTGTTACCTCATAAAGTGACACTAGTCAGAATTGTAAAGTTTGGCATGGTCATGAAGATGAAAACAGGCTCGTGAGCACCCACAGGTGCATCACAGAATTTTACAATGTTGATCTGTGGAAATGAAGAAAAAATATTTTTTACTCAAAAATGTTGTTTACAAGGATAGCGAAAATTGATTTGAAAATTTGTTGTTCAATTCTTCCTGAGTAAGCCGATACTCCATATGTGGTCGAAATCTACATTTGAGGCACAGTGCACAGTTCAAAAGGGAAGAAGTGCCATATTATAGTTTAGATTAGATAGTATAGATTTTGCTGGAATGGTTTAAGAGTGCCATGTCACAATGAATTCATTTAGGGGTGCAGTGATCATATTAATGTAGAAGGATCCAAGGACTGGTACTCGCCCACACCCCTTTAACCCCTTAAGCCCTGAGGGTGGTTTGCACGTTAATGACCAGGCCAATTTTTACAATTCTGACCACTGTCCTTTTATGAGGTTATAACTCTGGAACACTTTAATGGATCCCAGTGATTCTGACAATGTTTTCTCGAGACATATTGTCCTTCATGATACTGGTAAAATTTATTTGATATTACCTGCATTTATTTGTGAAAAAAATGGAAATTTGGCGAAAATTTAGAAAATTTTGCAATTTTCCAAATTTGAATTTTTATGCCCTTAAATCACAGAGATATGTCACACAAAGTACTTAATAAGTAACATTTCCCATATGTCTACTTTACATCAGCACAATTTTGGAACCAATTTTTTTTTTGTTATGTAGTTATAAGGGTTAAAAGTTGACCAGCAATTTCTCATTTTTACAACACCATTTCTTTTTAGGGACCACATCACACTTGAAGTCATTTTGAGGGGTCTATATGATAGAAAATAACCAAGTGTGACATCATTCTAAAAATTGCACCCCACAAAGTGCTCAAAACCACATTAAAGAAGTTTATTAACCCTTCAGGTGTTTCACAGGAATTTTTGGAATGTTTAAGAAAAATGAAAATTTAATTTTTTTTCACAAAAAAATTACTTCAGCTCCAATTTATTTTATTTTACCAAGGGTAACAGGAGAAAATGGACCACAAATGTTGTTGTAGAATTTGTCCTGAGTACTCCGATACCACATATGTGGGGATAAACCACTGTTTGGGCGCATGGCAGTGCTCGTAAGGGAAGGAGCGCCATTTGACTTTTCAATGCAAAATTGGCTGGAATTCAGATGGGACGCCATGTTGCGTTTGGAGAGCCACTAATGTGCCTAAACATTGAAACCCCCCACAAATGACACCATTTTGGAAAGTAGACCCCCTAAGGAAATTATCTAGATGTGTGGTGAGCACTTTGACCCACCAAGTGCTTCACAGAAGTTTATAATGTAGAGCCGTAAAAATAAAAAATCATATTTTTTCACAAAAATTATATTTTTGCCCCCAATTTTTTATTTTTTCAAGGGTTAGAGAAGAAATTGGACCTCAAAACTTGTTGTACAATTTGTCCTGAGTACGCTGATACCCCATATGTGGGGGTAAACCACTGTTTGGGTGCATGGCAGAGCTCTGAAGGGAAAGAGCGCTGTTTGCCTTTTCAATGCAAAATTGGCTGGAATTGAGATGGGACGCCATGTTGCGTTGGGGAGCCCCTGATGTGCCTAAACATTGAAAACCCCCACAAGTGACACCATTTTGGAAAGTAGATCCCTTAAGGATCTTATCTAGATGTGTGGTAAGCACTTTATCCCATCAAGTGGTTCACAGAAGTTTATAATGTAGAGCAGTAAAAATAAAAATTAATATTTTTTCACAAAAATGAACTTTTTGCCTCCAATTTTTTATTTTCCCAATGGTACCAGAAGATATTTTACCCCAAACGTTGTTGTGCAATTTGTTCTAAGTATACTGATACCCTATATGTGGGGGTAAACCACTGTTTGGGTGCATGGTAGAGCTCGGAAGGAAAGGAGCGCCGTTAGAGTTTTTAATGCAAAATTGGCTAGAATTGAAATGGGACGCCATGTTGCGTTTGGAGAGCCCCTGATGTGCCTAAACATTGAAACCCCCCACAAGTGACACCATTTTGGAAAGTAGATCCCTTAAGGATCTTATCTAGATGTGTTGTGAGAGCTTTGAACCCCCAAGTGTTTCACTACAGTTTATAACGCAGAGCCGTTAAAATAAAAATTTCGTTTTTTTTCCACAAAAATTATTTTTTAGCCACCAGTTTTGTATTTTACCAAGGGTAACAGGAGAAATTGGACCCCAAACTTTATTGTGCAATTTGTTCTGAGTACACTGATACCCCGTATGTGGGGGGAAACCACCGTTTGGGTGCATGGCAGAGCTCAGAAGGGAAGGAGCGCCATTTGGAATTCAAACTTAGATGGATTGTTCTGCAGGAATCACGTTGCATTTGCAGAGCCCCTGATGTACCTAAACAGTAGAAACCCCCCATAAGTGACCCATATTGGAAACTAGAACCCCCAAGGAACTTATCTAGATGTGTTGTCAGAAGTTTGAACCCCCAAGTATTTCACCACAGTTTATAATGCAGAGCCGTGAAAATAAAAAAAAACATTTTTTCCCCACAAAAATGTTTTTTAGCCCCCCAAATTTTCATTTTCCCAAAGGTAACAAGAGAAATTGGACCCCAAACGTTGTTGTTCAATTTGTCCTGAGTACACTGATCCCCCATATGTTGGTGTAAACCCCTGTTTGGGCGCACGGGAGAGCTCGGAAGGGAAGGAGCCCTGTTTTACATTTTCAACGCAGAATTGGCTGGAATTGAGATCGGACGTCATGTCTCATTTGGAGAGCCCTGATGTGCCTAAATAGTGGAAACCCCCAATTCTAACTGAAACCCTAACCCAAACACACCCCTAATCCAAACCACACCCCTAACCCCAACCCTAACCACACCACTAACTCCAACACATGCTAACCCTAATCCGAACCATAACCCTAACCGCACCCCTAACCCTGACACACCCCTAGCCTTAATCTCAACTGTAAATGTAATCCAAACCCTAACCCTAACCCTAGCCCCAACCCTAACCATAACCCTAGCCCTAACCCTAGCCCTAACCCTAGCCCTAACCCTAACCCTAGCCCCAACCCTAACCCTAACCCTAGCCCTAACCCTAGCCCTAACTCTAACCCTAGCCCTAACCCTAAAATGGAAATAAATACATTTTTTAATTTTTTAAATTTTTCCCTAACTAAGGGGGCGATGAAGTGGGGTTTGATTTACTTTTATAGTGGGTATTATAGCGGATTTTTATGATTGGCAGCCGTCACACACTAAAAGATGCTTTTTATTGCAAAAATTTTTTTTTGCATTATCACATTTTGAGAGCTATAATTTTTCCACTTTTTGGTCCACAGAGTCATGTGAGGTCTTGTTTTTTGCGGGACGAGTTGATGTTTTTATTGGTAACATTTTCGGGCATGTGACATTTTTTGATCGCTTATAATTCCGATTTTTGTGAGGCATTATGACCAAAAACCATCTATTTATGAATTTCTTTTGGGGGGAGGGCATTTATACCGTTCCGCGTTTGGTAAAATGGATAAAGCACTTTTATTCTTCGGGTCAGTACAATTACAGCGATACCTCATTTATATCATTTTTTTATGTTTTGTATTTTATAGAAAAAAGAATTATTTTTGCATCGCTTTATTCTGAGGAGTATAACTTTTTTATTTTTTTATGTGGCTGTGCAGTACTAAGCCACACAGTGAGACATGGGAGGGTCAGAGCTTTATTTGCCTCCTGGATTTTCCTAGAATAGTTTGCGGACTCCATATGCAGAGCCCCTAAATCCTAGAAGAACAGAATTCCACTTTAAGTGACTTCATTTTATAAATTACACCCCTTTGGGAATTTATATACAGGTGAAGTGATGATTTTGACTCCATGGGAGTTTTCAGAAACAAGCAATAGTGGATATTGCTAAGTGAAAATTGCAAACTGCCGCTGCAGTTGTGCTCAGCTCATGCTTCTGGAGACATGCACCCATACATTAGGCAGGCTGTCATCGCTACAGAAATGCCAAACATGTGGTTTAGGTACACTGTAGGGCTCAGAAGGGGGGAGGGGGGGGGGCATTTGGATTAAGGAGCGCAGAATTGCTGCATTTCTTTTGAGGGTGAGGAGCCATTTTGCTTTTCCGTAGCCTTTGTTATACCAGTAATGTGGAAACCCCATAGATTTCCTTTGACAGATGATGGACCTTAGTGACAAGTCGTTGGGAAGTTGGGAACATTTTACATAACATTTGGGCTCACATTAAGGCTATGTGCACACGATGCATTTTTTATGCATTTTCGCGGCATTTTGTTCTGTGTGGAAATGGTCCAAAAATGCAACGGAATCCTTATGCAAGTGTTATGCACATGATCTGTAAATTTCCGTGAGTGTTTGCAGTGCTTTTTTTCTGCAGCATGTCAATTCTTTTTGCGTTTCTGTAGCATTTCCGTACCCATTGGCTTCAATCGAGTCAGTCAAATCCGCAGCAAAAACGCAAGTATAAAAATATTTGCGGATTTGCTGAGTTTTTGTATTGCGTTTTACCATCTGTCAATAGTGTTTCCCAAGCTGTCATCTGTGTGACAGTGTGGGAAACACTGGCGTGGTGGTTCTTATTATCAGCAGTAACGTTACCACCGGTAAGACTGTCGGTCAGAGCGCTGCGGGGTCATGCTGGCAGATGTCAGCGTGATCCCGCAGCTGTGACTGTCACTCATGGTAATGCTACAGCCTGTAAGACCGTTGGTCAGAGCACTGCGGGATCATGCTGGCAGATGTCATCGTGACCCCACAGCTGTAACTGTGACTCGTAGTAACGCTGCCGCCAGTACTGTCAGTCACACTGCTGCGGGATAACAGTGCTGTCCGATGTCAGTGTGATCCTGCAGTAGACTGTCACCCGCAGCGGTGACCTGCATTAAAAAGCTGGCGTCGGTTGATGAGACTACTGCTCCCATCGAGCTGTGTCTGCTGACTAGTTACAGTGACAGCAGGTGCCGCTGGTGGGAAAGTAGTATCGTCTGCCTGCACCGGGGCTCACAGTTAAAAAAAAAAAAAATAGAAATTACATTTTACTGGGAGGGATGGGGATGAGTAGAGTTGGTGGAACACTTCTCAGGATGCCCTCACATGTGAACACAATTCTCTGTCTGCAGCCTAAATTTATAACTTTGGTCTGAGGTCAGGTTTCTAGACCGGCCCCTCAGGCCAATATCATAACTGCTGCCTGTTTGACTGGGCCACGGCCGCGCCCCCAATGAATATATTATTTTCTCTTGTGGAAAGGTTCTTGGGGATAGATTACCTCAGGCCGCAATTCAGCATCTCCCCTCCAAGACCTCAGAGGTGTCAAGTGTTCCTTTGTTCTTGGCCTTAGCCAGACCTCCTGGTGGGATATGGAGACAGAATATCTACCAGTCCCAAGGAAGTACCTATTAACACCTAGGTGCGACTTGCCTTCAGGGCAGATGTTACATTATCACTAGTCACACATATAACCCTAGACATATGTCCCTACACACATATAGATATATATACAGTACAGACCAAAAGTTTGGACACACCTTCTCATTTAAAGATTTTTCTGTATTTTCATGACTATGAAAATTGTACATTCACACTCAAGGCATCAAAACTATTAATTAACACATGTGGAATTATATAGTTAACAAAAAAGTGTGAAACAACTGAAATTATGTCTTATATTCTAGGTTCTTCAAAGTTGCCACCTTTTGCTTTGATGACTGCTTTACACACTCTTGGCATTCTCTTGATGAGCTTCGAGAGGTAGTCACTGGGAATGGTCTTCTAAGAGCCTTGAAGGAGTTCCCAGAGATGCTTAGCACTTGTTGGCCCTTTTGCCTTCACTCTGCGGTCCAGCTCACCCCAAACCATCTCGACTGGGTTCAGGTCTGGTGACTGTGGAGGCCACATCATCTGGCATAGCACCCCATCACTCTCCTGCTTGGTCAAATAGCCCTTACACAGCCTGGAGGTGTGTTTTGGGTCATTGTCCTGTTGAAAAATAAATGATGGTTCAACTAAACGGAAACCTGATGGAATAGCATGCTGCTTCAAGATACTGTTGTAGCCATGCTGGTTCAGTTGCCTTAAATTTTGAATAAATCCCCAACAGTGTCACCAGCAAAGCACCCCCACACCATCACATCTCCTCCTCCATGCTTCACGGTGGGAACCAGGCATGTAGAGTCTATCCGTTCACTTTTTCCGCGTCACACAAAGACACCGTGGTTGGAGCCAAAGATCTCAAATTTGGACTCATCAGACCAAAGCACAGATTTCTACTGGTCTAATGTCCATTCCTTGTGTTCTTTAGCCCAAACAAGTCTCTTCAGCTTGTTGCCTGTCCTTAGCAGTGGTTTCCTAGAAGCTATTTTACCATGAAGACCTGCTGCACAAAGTCTCTCCTTAACAGTTGTTGTAGAGATGTGTTTGCTGCTAGAACTCTGTGTGGCATTGACCTGGTCTCTAATCTAAGCTGCTGTTAACCTGCGATTTCTGAGGCTGGTGACTCGGATAAACTTATCCTCAGAAGCAGAGGTGACACTTGGTCTTCCTTTCCCGGGGCGGTCCTCATGTGAGCCAGTTTCTTTGTAGTGCTTGATGGTTTTTGCCACTGCACTTGGGGACATTTTCAAAGCTTTCCAAATTTTTCGGACTGACTGACCTTCATTTCTTAAAGTATTGATGACCACTCGTTTTTCTTTACTTAGCTGCTCTTTTCTTGCCATAATACAAATTCTAACAGTCTATTCAGTAGGACTATCATCTGTGTATCCACCAGACTTCTGCACAACACAACTGATGGTCCCAACACCATTTATAAGGCAAGAAATCCCACTTATTAAACCTGAGAGGGCACACCTGTGAAGTGAAAACCATTCCCAGTGACTACCTCTTGAAGCTCATGAAGAGAATGCCAAGAGTCTGCAAAGCAGTCATCAAAGCAAAAGGTGGCTACTTTGAAGAACCTAGATTATAAGACATAATTTCAGTTGTTTCACACTTTTTTGTTAAGTATATAATTCCACATGTGTTAATTCATAGTTTTGATGCCTTCAGTGTGAATGTACAATTTTCATAGTCATGAAAATACAGAAAAATCTTTAAATGAGAAGCTGTGTCCAAACTTTTGGTCTGTAATTAATATATATATATATATATATATGTATATATATATATACACATATTTCACCATAGTGTCTTATAATTATATTTATACTAGTGCCTTCAATTTTTGTCTCTACATGTCTTATAGATGCCTCTCCATTACTAACCTGAGGGCTTGATGTCACCTGACAATACAAAGGTGACATCAACCCCACAAATACAGGGCAAGTGGGAAGAGCGAGGCTAAGTGCTAGAATTAGCGCATCTTATAGATGTGCCTTTTCTCGGGCAACTGAGAGCTGATGTTTTGTCTTTGAGGGGCCAATATCCATTCCTATACCTTTCCTAGGCTATTAATATCAGCCCGCAGCTGTCTGCATAGCCTTTGCTTGTTATTAATTATAGGGGTAACCCACGTAATTTTTTTGGGGGGTCCTTAATTTTAATAGCCAGTAAAGGCTAAGTTTACAGTTGTGAGCTAATATTAATAGCCTGAGAAGCTCCATGGGTATTGCCCCTTCCCAGTCTATAAACATCTGCCCCCAACTTTCGGCTTTCCCTCTGCTAGTTATTAAAATTACTCAGGAGCGCATGCTTTTTTTAAAAAATTTTTCATTAAAAATAACAGTTGCTGTTTGGCTACAGCCTATGTACTTTTCTTCTGTTAACGCTCCTACATAGGCTGGTGACACCCCCTGACGAAGGATTTTAAATCCGAAACGCGCATCGGGTGCGCATTGTTTGGATCTGGTGACGCCTTAAAGGTACAGGAACTCCTAAACATTAGCCCTTCACTACTCCGTTCCTCTTAAATTTAGCACTAAGCACTATGATTCCTTGCTTCATGCTTTGCACATTGCACTTTTTGCACGGTGTATAGCCATTATAATTGCTTACATCGCGGGTTATATATTTGAACCCCATATTTTCTAGTTTTACACGTCCATATTATATTTTTGCACCCCCTTTTATTATCACTTGTGGAATACACTAAATTTTATACGTTAATTGTTGGAGTCCTGAGATTAACCCTTCCTTTTATGGTGTACCTTATACCTATTTAGGTTTTTTTTTATATATATACTGGTGATTTTATTTATGAAGACGAAAAAGGGGGTTTGTTCCAGCTCCAAAGTTTAAAATGAAGTCCTTTATTAATACATGGTAAAAGCGTAAGCTGAATAACTCTCCACAGCACAATAGGAAACGAGCTCGTTTCCTATTGTGCTGTGGAGAGTTATTCAGCTTACGCTTTTACCATGTATTAATAAAGGACTTCATTTTAAACTTTGGAGCTGGAACAAACCCCCTTTTTCGTCTTCCTATTGATATTACGTGGATCAACGTGGAAGTTCCGTGCACCTGCTGTAGCTGCCTGGTGAGCTGGCTTTTTGCTTTTCTCTATGATTTTATTTATGTCACTTATTATATGCTTTTTATGTCTTTCAAACATGTGCACATATAATATGTTGTTACCATTGCAAATAAAGTAATATTTTGATAATACGCATATCCGTGCCACTAATTTCTTGGAATTAGGTCTATGGCTCTGGTAGTTGGTTTCTACTGTTCATGCTAGTGGTTTCCACTCACTTTATTTGTTTTCACTGGGGTTCACTAACAATGTTGAACATGTATATATAAGCAATTTGGTATAGAAATCCATTGCCCCCTTTTAAGTGTTAACAAATTTTTTGTTTGGTGACAATGTGTGTGTAGGTTTGTGTGTGTTTGTTGTGTGTGTTTGTGTTTATGTTCTGGCTAAGCCATGAGGGTGTCAGGCTGACACCTTTTCATTACTAAGCCTAGAGCTATATGTCAATGAGAGCTGTTGCCTTAATCCCATTACCCTGATGCCACACTGCATCAGCATGAAAAGGTGGTGTTGAGCCAAGAAATCACATCACAAAACTTTAAAAAATATATATATTTAGCTAAAAAAAAGCCTTAATTGCTGTTCAAAAACGCATGCAAAAATATATACAAATCTACGTACAAAACACACCAAAAATGCATGCAAAAACACACCAAATCGCGGCAAAAACATGTGGCACCTCGTGAGCTCCAACTCGAGCCTGTCCCTGCACTCCCCTAATGCCTTAAGTGGGTCCTTCCCCCGCCGCCATCAGGAACCTCGTCCCTCGCTGTCACCTCGCACTGCTCTGGCTAGTGCACTGGCCACGAAGGGCGCCAGCCTCACCACTGCAGATGGTACAACACAGGGGACGGTGACAAACACGAGGCAGATAAGGTAAAATCATCAAACTTAGCTTAACAACTTTCTCTGCTGCAAAGCACTGCACGGCATTAGAAAGGCACCCGGACCAACTCCATGAAACCAGCAGATTCACCACTGCAGCCAGAGAGCTCCTTACTCCTTACACTTTAGTCAGATGTGACATAATTTCAAATGACATCTTTAAGTGTATCGTCAGAAATATGCCACAAAGATAACCCATGGCATATTCTCCTTCACGCTGTCATGCCCTGACCCATCTGCTTCCATTCACAGGTACGTTTGAACTGTCTACTAACCTAGAATACCCACTGCACCCCTGAATCCATGCACCTCTCTCCCCCTATTCTACCTGGTACGGTTGAACTGTCTGCTAACCTGGAATACCCACTGCACCCCTGAATCCATGCACCTCTCTCCCCCTATTCTACCTGGTATGTTTGAACTGTCTGCTAACCTGGAATACCCACTGCACCCCTGAATCCATGCACCTCTCTCCCCCTATTCTACCTGGTCCGCTGCTACTTTTTCCATGACTTTAAATCAATGAATCATGCTTCTAATTTACTGCATGCTGATTGATATATCTATGCTTTTCACACCTAAAGGGGGAGTCACACATAACGATATCGTTAACGATATCGTTGCAACGTCATGCTTTTGGTGACGTAGCAACGATCCCGCTAACGATCTCGTTATGTGTGACAGCGACCAACGATCAGGCCCCTGCTGGGAGATCGTTGGTCGTTGGGGAATGATCAGGACCATTTTTTGGTCGCTGATCACCCACTGTAATCCAGCGATGTGTTCACTTGTAGCCAGGGTCAGGGGCTGACTGGCAAATTTTAGCCTGGGGGGCAAGCACAAGCAGTGGCCCATGAGTAGCGGCCCATCCTTAAAGGGGTTGTCGGATCTTAAGCTACATGTCTACAGTCACTATGTGTGAATCCTCATATTGTGCGCACTGTGCGCTGTGAGGATTCTCTGGTGCCATCGCCGGGAACAGGTGGTCTGGTGACCGCAAGCATGTGATAGATAGAGATATTATATATATATATATATATATATATATATATATATATATATATATTTAGACACACACATTCCCACTGTATAATGACAGGCACAGCCCCACTGTATAATGACACGCACAACGCTACTGTATCATGACACACACAGCCCCACTGTATAATTAATGACACACACAGCCCCACTGTATAGTGACAGACACACAGCCCCACTCTATAATGAGGAGTGGTACTGTGCAGTGTATAGATACAGAATAAGGCCACATTCAGTATTTGACCTCAGTATTTGTAGCCAAAACCAGGAGTGGGTGATAAATACAGAAGTGGTGCATATGTTTCTACTGTACATTTCCTCTGGATTGTCCCACTCCTGGTTTTGGCTTACAAATACTGATGAAAACACTGAACAAATACTGACCGTGTGAACGTGGGCTTAATACCGGTGCTCATTAGGGTGGAATCACACTAGCATATGGCATCAGATGTGATATGCCAATGATACTCGGCTCTTGCTCTGCTGTGAGCGTGATCAGAGTGTCCGTGCTCCAATGCTCTCGCAGCACAGGTGTGGAGGAGACGGAGAAATTAATTTCTCCATCTCCTCAATGGTCTGACTCGCCGTGTATCAGACTGCAACATCTGCTGAGGAGAAAAAAAAAAAAAACACGACTGCACACGGACAGCAAGAGAGAAGAAGATTGTACCACTTTTGTGGAAGAAAATGGAACCGATTTTTTTTTTAATACTCTTTATTAGTCAATGTGGCAACATTTCACTTCCATATCAGAGAAATGTTCAGTTATGGATCCAAAACGTTGCCACATGGGCCAATAAAGAGTCAGCTACTTTTCTCATAATTAATCGTTGTGCTAGATAGACAGATACACACATACAATAGAAAAGATACTGAGAATTACACCATTTATGCAGGACATTAGAAGTATACACAGCTCCACAATATACTGTATATACTTGAGTATAAGTTGACCCAAGTATATGCCGAGGCACCTAATTTTGCCACAAAAAACTGTGAAAACGTATTGAGTCGAGTATAAGCCGGGTATGCATTGTCCCCACATCCCCGTCCTTGTATGCATGGCTCCCCTGTCCCTGTATGCATGGCTCCTCATCCCCGTCCTTGTCTGCATGGCTCCTTATCCCCGTGTTTGTGTGCATGGCTTCTTATCCCTGTTCATGTATGCATGGTTCCCAAAAAAAAACAAAAAAAAAAACATCCTACTTACCTTCACTGCATGCCCTCGCAGCATCTCGTTCCGGTGCCAGCAGCTCCTGTGGCCGGGCGATCACGTGTCCCCCGCTCATTAAGGTAATGAATATTTACCCACACCTATGGGAGTGGAGATGGGTGAATACTCATTACCTTAATGAGCAGAAGACACGTGATCGGTCGCCCTGAAGAGCTGCTAGCGCCAGAACGAGATGCAGCGAGGGTGCACAGGGAAGGTAAGTATGATGTGTGCTGGAAGCCGGCGGCTGTGGCTGTCAACGCTCTAAGAGGAATGAATATTCACTGCCATTGCAGTAAATATTCATTTCTCTTTAGCAGCGGCACAGGCTTTAGCCACAGCCGCCGGTTCCTGCCTCTGTCACCCGCTGCTCCTTCTCCATCTTTCTGGGACAATGATTTGTGAATAAAGGTACCGTTACACTAAACGATTTACCAATGATCATGACCAGCGATACGACCTGGCCGTGATTGTTGGTAAGTCATTGTGTGGTCGCTGGGGAGCTGTCACATAGACCAACGATCAGAGGAAAGACTTCGGCATCGTTGAAACTGTCTTCAACGATGCCGAAGTCCCCGGGTAACCAGGGTAAACATCGGGTTACTAAGTGCAAGGCCGCTCTTAGTAACCCGATATTTACCCTGGTTACCATTGTAAAAGTAAAAAAAAAAAAAAACAGTACATACTCACCTTCCTGTCACGTCCCCCAGCATCAGCTTCCCTGCACTGTGTAAGCGCCGGCCGTAAAGCAGAGCGGTGACATCACCGCTGTGCTCTGCTTTACGGCCGGCCGGCCGGCCGGCCGGCGCTGACAAAGTCAGTGAGGAAAGCTGACGCTGAGGGACGTGACAGGAATGTGAGTATGTAATGTTTTGTTTTTTTTAACTTTTACAATGGTAACCAGGGTAAATATCGGGTTACTAAGCGCGACCCTGCGCTTAGTAACCCGATATATTTACCCTGGTTACCAGTGAACACATCGCTGGATCAGCGTCACACACGCAGATTCAGCGATGACAGCGGGTGATCAGCGACCAAAAAAAAAAGGTCCTGATCATTCCCAGCGACCAACGATCTCCCAGCAGGGGCCTGATCGTTGGTCGCTGTCACGCATAACGATTTTGTTAACGATATCGTTGTTACGTCACAAAAAGCAACGATATCGTTAACGAAATCGTTATGTGTGAAGGTACCTTAAGCCGAGGGGAGTGTTTTCAGCACAAAAAAATATGCTGAAAAACTCGGCTTATACACGAGTATATATGGTATACTACAATCTATTATATACAGAGAGGCATGTTATATACCGTGTTAAGGAATATAGAGCGGTGCATATATTATATAGTGTAGAGATGTTGCAGCAGTGTATATAGTGTGAATTCCACACTATATGCATAGCGCCATACTATATAAACATCTCTACACTATATAAACATCTCTACAATATACGGTAATTAAGACAGCATTATACTATATTATGATGCATACATCACATAGGAGACACTGCGACTGTTGAACATATATCACATTGAAACTACTGTATATACAATACATATTAGATGGTGGCCCGATTCTAACGCATCGGGTATTCTAGAATATGCATGTCCACATAGTATATTGCCCAGTCACGTAGTATATTGCCCAGCCACGTAGTATATTGCCCAGCCACGTAGTATATTGCCCAGCCACGTAGTATATTGCCCAGTCACGTAGTATATTGCCCAGCCACGTAGTATATTGCCCAGCCACGTAGTATACAGCACAGAGCCACGTAGTATATTACCCAGTCACGTAGTATATTGCCCAGCCATGTAGTATATTGCCCAGTCACGTAGTATATTGCCCAGTCACGTAGTATATTGCCCAGCCACGTAGTATATTGCCCAGCCATGTAGTACATTGCCCAGCCATGTAGTACATTGCCCAGCCATGTAGTACATTGCCCAGCCACGTAGTATTCAGCACACAGCCACGTAGTATATTGCCCAGTCACGTAGTATATTGCCCAGTCACGTAGTATATTGCCCAGACAGGTAGGTATATAACACTGCCCACGCAGTATTTAGCAGTGTGTGCACCATATCCCTGTTAAAAAAAATTAATTAAAATAAAAAAGTTATATACTCACCCCTGGGATCCAGCGAAGCTGTGTGATGCGGCCGCCATCTTCCGTTCCCAGGATGCATTGCAAAATTACCCAGATGACTTAGCGGTCTCGTGAGACCGCTAAGTCTTATGGGTGAGTACGCAATGCATCTTTGGGAACGGAAGATGGCGGCCGGCTGGAGCGCATCGTCCGACGACGGAAGGTGAGAATAGTAGGTTTTTGTTTTTTTAACATTACATCTTTTTACTATTGATGCTGCATAGGCAGAATCAATAGTAAAAACTTGGTCACAAAGGGTTAATAGCGGCGGTAACAGAGTGCGCTAACCGCGCCATAACGCGGTCTGTTACCGCTGGCATTAACCCTGTGTGAGCGATGACTGGAGGGGATTATGGAGCGGTCACTGACTGCGGGGAGTATGGAGCGGGCGCCGGGCACACAGACTGCGGGGAGTATGGAGCGGGCGCCGGGCACACTGATTGCGGGGAGTATGGAGCGGGCGCCGGGGACACTGACTGCGGCGAGTATGGAGCGGGCGGTGGGCACTGTGACTGCAGGGGTGTAGGGGAGGGACTAATCGGACTGTGCCCATCGTTGATTGGTCGCGGCAGCCATGACAGGCAGCTGGCGAGACCAATCAGCGACGCGGGATTTCCGTTACGGAAATTGCCGACAGAAAGACGGAAGTACCCCTTAGGCAATTATATATATATATATAGATTAGACACAGTAGTAGAAAAAACGGAACAGCTCAACGCTTTACCTATCTTCTTGGTGCAAAGCCTCCAGGCAGCCCGTCCACCGGCTCTCCTTAGTCCATAGATTCAAGCAAAAAACAGGCAGCACTCCATTATATCTCAAGGCTTGAGAAAGGCTCATTTGGAGCTGAAACGTCGTGGTAAAGACATGTGGGTCTAATTAAACTCTGCACAGTTGACAAAGATATAATGGAGTGCTGCCTGTTTTTTGCTTGAATCTATAGATTAGACACAGATAGATAGTGCGACTATACACAGCAGTGTCGCCTATATAACGCATATACATTAGTCGGTACATTATACAGGTGATACTGCAAATGTTGGATACACGTTATATAGGCGATAGTGCTGTATATAATGATAGTATCACCTATATATCATATATACAGCAGTCTATATTCATTATATAGGCAGTACTGCTTCTGATGTGTATATACGTTATATATAGGTGTTACTGCTGTGTATATATGTACGTGTGTGTGTGTGTGTATATATACATACACACACACCAGTATCACCTACATAACGACATATATACACAGAAGTATCACCTATATGCACATCAGTAGCAGTATTGCCTATATAATGTGTATAGACTGCTATATATATACATTATATAGGCGATACTGCTGTATATAATCACTATACCACCAATATAATGTATGTATAGCAGTCTATATCCTATATAGGTGACACTGCTACTGATGTGTATATACCTTATATAGGTGATACTGCTGTGTATACATGTACATATATGTGTGTGTGTGTATATATATATATATATATATATATATACATACATACACACACCGCAGTGTCACCTATATAAGGTATATACGCATCAGTAGCAGTGTCACCTATTAAGATATAGACTGCTATACATGCATCATAGTGGTATAGTGATTATATAACTTAAACAACTAGTATTTGATTACCAGAGGGATTAATCATAAATATCTCACAGGTATCCACTCTATTTATTAAAATATAACCTTTATTAATCCTTAACAAATAAACAACACACCAAACACCACGAGAAAGAAAACAACCAGGGGCGTGCCTACCCCTAAACTGGCCTAGCTAACCTTACCTATTTGCGGAGGTTGGCACCCTAAAAACCTGCGCAGTGGCGCCCCCGCTCCTCGACGGCTCTCCCTGCTCACCCTATAGGGCCCTATAGTGGCAGGGGGTGAAGAAGATGGTGAATAGGCAGGTGAGAAAGAGAAGAGGTATGTATCTGATCGATAGGTGTATAGACTAATTATACTATATGTAGTCGTTGACTTAGTCCTCTAGTGGAGATATTAGATCCTGTTTGCAATTATCCTCAATATGTATAATTAGAATAACTAGTTGCAGTAAATAACTCAATCTTCCAGTAAATATATTAGATGGCAAATGCAGTGAACCTAGTGGACTTCACTGATGTAACCTGTTACAATGGCTAAACTAATATTTCCGATGACACCTATGTACTGCAATAATAGCCCTTCATAGCCATACACCGTCCATATTTCCCCACATAGGGATGTATTTAATAAAGTGATGTTTTTACAGATCTTAATAGGTCTACAATGTGTAAACCAATATGAAGGACATGCACCCTATTAGTCTAGATATACCTAACTCTAAATGAAATATATATGCATAGGCCAGGAAGGTAAACTTACATATATAATAATAACAACAAAAGAACAAAAACACACACCAACCACCCTTAAAAACGTATTAAATAATCTTAGTCAAATGGTAACTTAGGACAACCATAACGACCTTTGTCCAATGTTAAAGTCCACTGTCGACTTCCAGGGCATAATGCCCATACACATTCTGTAGCAATTTTAAATAGATAAATTGTACCAAGCTGAAATTAGTTACTCGACGCGTTTCCCCTCTTAGCCGAGGTTCATCAGGATGAGGATATATACAAGGTACTTATCTGCAGGTATTGGTATAAGGTGCGTAAATCCAATAACGTGGTCGGGACAATCCCCTGTCTCGGTATGATGCCATGGACGGTGTATGGCTATGAAGGGCTATTATTGCAGTACATAGGTGTCATCGGAAATATTAGTTTAGCCATTGTAACAGGTTACATCAGTGAAGTCCACTAGGTTCACTGCATTTGCCATCTAATATATTTACTGGAAGATTGAGTTATTTACTGCAACTAGTTATTCTAATTATACATATTGAGGATAATTGCAAACAGGATCTAATATCTCCACTAGAGGACTAAGTCAACGACTACATATAGTATAATTAGTCTATACACCTATCGATCAGATACATACCTCTTCTCTTTCTCACCTGCCTATTCACCATCTTCTTCACCCCCTGCCACTATAGGGCCCTATAGGGTGAGCAGGGAGAGCCGTCGAGGAGCGGGGGCGCCACTGCGCAGGTTTTTAGGGTGCCAACCTCCGCAAATAGGTAAGGTTAGCTAGGCCAGTTTAGGGGTAGGCACGCCCCTGGTTGTTTTCTTTCTCGTGGTGTTTGGTGTGTTGTTTATTTGTTGAGGATTAATAAAGGTTATATTTTAATAAATAGAGTGGATACCTGTGAGATATATAGTGATTATATACAGCAGTATCACCTATATAATGTATATATAGCAGTCTATACACATTATATAGGCAATACTGCTGTATATACATTAAAAAAATCATCTTGGGACTCACCCAGGTCCCTGAGATGGGGGGAGGTTGGGAGGATGAAGAGCTGAGGTGGGTCGGGTGACGGGTCCTGGCCAGCGTTGGCAGTGAAGTGGAGAGGAAGGATCATCCCAGGCATTGGTGAGCAGTCTGTCTGACGCTGGTGCAGGCCGGCCAGCGTCAGACACAGTCAGGCTATGCGCGCCGGCTTTTTCAAATATGTGCGCGCAGCCGCGCATGGTCTCCTCTCTCCTGCTTGCCCGCTCTGACATGGCCAGCGAGCACGCGCAGGAACTAGGACCGCGGCCGTGCTCGCACACTAGTGCGGGCCGCCGCAGCACTTCAGAGCAGGCAACGCGCGCGCACAGGACCTGACTAAAGGGCCGGCTGGAGGGACGCGGCGCGCTATGTATTAAAATCGCTGCCGATCCTCCAGCGGCCCTGTGCACCTGGTCAGGCACCGACCCGGGGGGCAGATGCATTCCTGCCACCCGGCCCAGTCCGCCCCTGGCCAGGGTAAATATCGGGTTACTAAGCGCATGGCCGCGCTTAGTAACCCGATATTTACCATGGTTACCCTTGTAAAAGTAAAAAAAAAAAACAGTACATACTCACATTCTGATGTCTGTCACGTCCCCAGCGTCCACAGGATTAAAACTGCTTTCGGCAGTGTCAGCGCCGGCAGTATCAGCGGTGACATCACCGCTGTGCTCTGCTTTACGGCCGGCGTTGACACAGTCAGTGCAGGGAAGCGCTCAGCCGCAGCACGTGCATTTGCAGCGCTCTTGCCGAAAGCAGTTTTAACCCTGTGGACGCCGGCGGGGAACGTGACAGACATCAGAATGTGAGTATGTAGTGTTTTTTTTTACTTTTACAATGGTAACCAGGGTAAATATCGGGTTACTAAGCGCGGCCCTGCACTTAGTAACCCGATGTTTACCCTGGTTACCCGGGTGCTGCAGGGGGACTTCGGCATCGTTGAAGACAGTTTCAATGATGCTGACGTCTTTCCCCTGATCGTTGGTCACTGGAGAGAGCTGTCTGTGTGACAGCTCCCCAGCGACCACGCAACGACTTACCAACGATCACGGCCAGGTCGTTGGTAAGTCGTTTAGTGTGACTAAAGGTACCGTCACACTGAACGATATCGCTAGCGATCTGTGACGTTGCAGCGTCCTGGCTAGCGATATCGTTCAGTTTGACACGCAGCAGCGATCAGGATCCTGCTGTGATGTCGTTGGTCGTTGCAGAAAGTCCAGCACTTTATTTCGTCGCTGGACTCCCTGCAGACATCGCTGAATCGGCGTGTGTGACGCCGATTCAGCGACATCTTCACTGGTAACCAGGGTAAACATTGGGTTACTAAGCGCAGGGCCGCGCTTAGTAACCCGATGTTTACCCTGGTTACCAGCGTAAAATTTTAAAAAAACAAACACTACATACTTACCTTCCGCTGTCTGTCCCCGGCGCTCTGATTCTCTGCACTGGCTGTGAGCGCCGGCCAGCCGGAAAGCACAGCGGTGATGTCACCGCTGCGCTTTCCGGCCGCTGTGCTCACAGTCAGTGCAGGAAAGCACAGCGCCGGGGACAGACAGCGGAATGTAAGTATGTAGTGGTTGTTTATTTTACTTTTACGATGGTAACCAGGGTAAACATCGGGTTACTAAGTGTGGCCCTGCGCTTAGTAACCCGATGTTTACCCTGGTTACCGGCATCGTTGGTTGCTGGAGAGCTGTCTGTGTGACAGCTCTCCAGCGACCAAACAGCGACGCTGCAGCGATCGACATCGTTGTCGGTATCGCTGCAGCGTCGATGAGTGTGAAGGTACCTTAAAGCTTAACACTATCCTGCTATCTTATCCTATCTTTCTTCAGCTTTGATGTCAGTCAAATGTTCATTTAACTGCAATCTGCTAATTGTCCCCTGCTGTGGACTATCCTCAACCTCCTTCCTCCTCTCCCCCCTCTCTCACCAGGCTTCATTTCTTGGACACTTGAATGGTATAAGTTGAATGGTGTCGGTCATATTTGACTTTAGTCAGATGTGACATCATTTCAAGTGACATCTTTAAAGGCCCCTTCACATTAAGTGACGCTGCAGCGATACCGACAACGATGTCGATCGCTGCAGCGTCGCTGTTTGGTCGCTGGAGAGCTGTCACACAGACAGCTCTCCAGCGACCAACGATCCCGAAGTCCCCGGGTAACCAGGGTAAACATCGGGTAACTAAGCGCAGGGCCGCGCTTAGTAACCCGATGTTTACCCTGGTTACCAGCGTAAAAGTAAAAAAAAAACAAACACTACATACTTACCTACCGCTGTCTGTCCTCGGCGCTCTGCTTCTCTGGTCTGGCTGTGAGCACAGCGGCCGGAAAGCAGAGCGGTGACGTCACCGCTCTGCTTTCCGGCTGACCGACGCTCACAGCCAGAGCAGAGAAGCAGAGCGCCGAGGACAGACAGCGGTAGGTAAGTATGTAGTGTTTGTTTTTTTTTACTTTTACGCTGGTAACCAGGGTAAACATCGGGTTACTAAGCGCGGCCGTGCGCTTAGTTACCCGATGTTTACCCTGGTTACCAGTGAAGACATCGCTGGATCGGCGTCACACACGCCGATCCAGCGATGTCCACGGGAGATCCAACGACCAAATAAAGTTCTTGGCTTTGTTCAGCGACCAACGATATCCCAGCCGGGGCCTGATCGTTGGTCGCTGTCACACATAACGATTTCCTTAACGATATCCTTGCTACGTCACAAAAAGCAACGATATCGTTAACGATATCGTTATGTGTGAAGGTACCTTAAGTGTATCATCAGACATATGCCAGAAATAGGCCAG
This sequence comes from Ranitomeya imitator, assembly GCF_032444005.1. Lineage (NCBI taxonomy): Eukaryota > Metazoa > Chordata > Amphibia > Anura > Dendrobatidae > Ranitomeya > Ranitomeya imitator. The sequence continues at coordinate 544,126,474 of NC_091286.1, read as the reverse complement.
ACGGTAAGACTAATCACTGTATTCTAATTTTTCTTGCTTCTCCTTTCTTCCCCTGCTATTTAACCATACTCACATTTGCCCTCACTATTTTCACTCCACTAATCCTCAGCCCTATCCTTCTCACACTATGAGAAACTATTGCAATCCCTCACACTTAAAACCTGTGCAACTGACTCCCACCCCCCTGCTTCCTCTCTCTGGGGCACTTTGGAATGCCCGCTCTGTCTGCAACAAGCTCCACGTGATCCACGATCTCTTTACTTCCCGCAACCTTTTGTTCCTGGCCCTCACTAAGACCTGGCTGATGCCCCCCTGAAACTGCCTGCCCTGCTGCACTGAGTTATGGTGGCCTCCACTTTACCCACACTCCTTACTCTGGCAACAGACATGGTGAGGGAGTGGGTTTCCTTTTCTCTAAAAACTGCTACTACTTCAAACCTATCCAACCCCCACCCTCCCTTAACCTCCCTTCTTTCGAGGTTCACTCTGTCCGTATTGACTCTCCCTCTAATCTCCAAATGGCTGTCATATACCGACCACCAGGCTCAGCCACTGCCTTCATTGACCAATTTTCCCCCTGGCTTCTTCACTTTCTCTCTGCTGAAATCCCCACCATCATAATGGGTGACTTTAATATCCCTACTGACACCCGCCAACCAGCAGCCTCCAAGCTCCTGGCCCTTACCTCATCCTTTGGACTTACTCAGTGGTCCTCCACAGCCACCCACACAGACGGACATACGTTAGACCTCATCTTCACCTGCCTCTGTTCCTTATCTAATCTCACAACCTCTCCCTTCCCCTTATCTGACCACCATCTACGCACCTTCTCTTCCTTGTCCTTCTCACCCACCCCCCACGTCCAGCCAGTACCACATCCTCACAGAAACCTTGAACACCTAGACATTTACAGACTCTCAGACTCTCTCCTACCCCTGTCCTCCATATCTTCACTCCACGACACGGATAGCGCCACCGCTTTCTATAACTCCACCCTCACATCAGCCATAGACTCAGTCGCCCCTCTCATGCATGGCAAAGTGCGACAAATCAATAGGCAACCCTGGCATAACAACCTCACCAAAAAACTCTGACACGCATCCAGGGTCGCTGAGCGGCGTTGGAAAAAAACACGCCTGCCAGACAACTTCACCGCTTTCAAACAAGCTACACTTGCCTTCAAACTAGTTCTCACTTCTGCTAAACAGACCTATTTAACTAACCCTGTATCCTCACTATCCTACAACCCAAAACAACTGTTCAGCACATTTAACTCTCTCCTTCGCCCACCACTGCCAACTCCAACTCCCCTAATCTCTTCTGAGCTGAGGACTTTGCCACCTACTTTAAAAACAAGATCGACCAAACAAGGCAAACCTTTACTGTTCCACCACCCCAACCACTCCATATACCAGACCTCTGCCCTTCCCCAATAACTTCCCTCTCCAACATCAATGAAGGAGAACTTACTCGCCTCCTTTCCAAATCACACCTCACCACCTGTGCACTTGACCCCATCCCTTCCCACCTGCTCCCCAACCTCACTAACACGCTCATTCCAGCCCTAACCCATCTCTTCAACCTATCGCTATCTTCTAGTACTTTCCCCTCTGCCTTCAAATATGCCACCATCACACCCATCCTCAAAAAAGCTAACCTTGACTCAACTGCTATGCCCAGCTATCGCCCCATATCACTGCTCCCATTTGCTTCCAAACTCCTTGAGCAGCATGTCCATGGTCAACTTTCCTCCCACCTCTCATCTAACTCTCTCCTTGACAACCTCCAATCTGGCTTCCGCCCCCACCACTCCACTGAAACTGCTCTGACCAAAATTACTAATGACTTGCTCACAGCTAAAACTAACAGACAGTTCTCCATCCTCCTCCTTCTCGACCTGTCCTCTGCTTTCGACACAGTCGACCACCTCCTACTGCTACATATTCTTTCTTCCTTTGGCATCAAAGGCCTTGCCCTGTCCTGGATTGCCTCATACCTTTCCGACCGCACATTTAGCGTTTCCCAATCCCACACTACCTCCTCACCCCACCCCCTCTCTTTTGGAGTCACTCAAGGCTCTGTCCTAGGGCCTCAACTTTTTTCCATCTATACCCTTGGCCTAGGAAAACTCATAAAGTCCCATGGCTTCCAGTACCACCTATATGCGGACGACACTCAGGTCTACCTCTCTGGCTCAGATGTCGCCTCTCTTCTGTCCAGAATCCCCGAGTGTCTGTCAGACATATCCTCCTTCTTCAACTCTCGCTTCCTAAAACTCAATGTAGACAAAACCAAACTCATCATCTTTCCCCCATCTCATGTATCCCCCCTACCTGATCTATCTATTATAGTAAAGGGCATCACCCTCTCTCCCACAAATCCGCTGCCTCATGGTAACCCTTAATTCTGCCCTCTCCTTCAAACCGCACGTCCAAACTCTTGCCACCTCCTGTCGCCTCCAACTCAAAAATATTGCCAGAATCCATCTCTTCCACAGCCCACAATCTGATAAAACTCTTGTGCATGCCCTCATCATATCCCGCCTCGATTACTGCAACACCCTCCTCTGTGGCCTCCCCACTAACTCCCTTGCACCACTCCAGTCTGTCCTCAACTCTGCTGCTCGGCTAATCCACCTCTCTCCTCGCTACTCCCCTGCTTCACCCCTCTGAAAATCCCTCCACTGGCTCCCAATTCCCCAACGAATCCAGTTCAAACTGCTAACACTGATCTACAAAGCCACCCGCAACCTGTCCCCTCCCTATATCTCTGAACTAATCTCCCACTATCTTCCCTCATGTAATCTTCGATCCTCCCAAGACCTCCTACTCTCCTCCACACTTTTTCGTTCCTCACACAACCGCCTCCAAGATTTTTCCCGAATATCCCCCATCCTCTGGAATTCCACACCTCAACACATCCGATTATCCACCACCCTCGGATACTTCAGATGGAACCTGAAAACCCATCTCTTCAGGAAAGCCTACAGCCTGCAATAACCATTCTGCCGCCTCACCAACCGCCCGAGCTGCCGTCTCGTCACCAACCACCCGAGCTGCCGCCACGTCACCGACCACCCGAGCTGCCGCCATGTCACTGACCACCCGAGCTGCCGCCACATCACCGACCACCCGAGCTGCCGCCACGTCACCGACCACCCGAGCTGCTGCCACGACCACCCGAGCAGCCGCCTCACCACCACCAGTGCTGCAGCACACCAACCTCCTGTCTCTTCCCCATTATCCTGAAGAATGTAAGTCCGCAAGGACAGTGTCCTCTCCCCTATGTACCAGTCTGTCACTGTAAATTTGTTTACTGTTAACGATATCTATAACCCTGTATGTAACCCCTTTTTACATGTACAGCACCATGGAATTAATGGTGCTATATGAATAAATAAATAAATAAATAATAATACTCCAGGCTTGGTTAACATAGATTGCTCTATCACTGACAATCAGCTGATGCATTAGATGACTATTTAAAGGATAGTGGGAGTAGTCAGCACCCACATCAGCTGACCTAGCAACTCTGCAATTTCAGTACACTGCCAGCAAGGGAAACTGACATTAACCCCTGCTTGCCTGAAAGGAAAAAAGCTACATTTAAATCATAGTGGAACCAGAGCTGCCGCACATCCAAAAATGGATTGTGACAATGTGATTCAGATGAAACCTTCGAGGGAGCCAGTCACTATAATGAGGTAGCAGAATTACTCTGGACTCTATCTGGCCTCTGATCAGCGTTGTCCTTCTTTTCAGAAGTACACAAAACTGTGGTAGACCGCGCTTTTATGCACGCCTAGAAAGATGGACACTGCCAAATCACAAGCAAAACGGCATCCACAGTGCTTCCATCTGCTTCATTATAGGGAATCTTCCATCTGAATCATGTATTTCAGAGATTTACAAAGAAACCCCGGTATAAGCAGGGTTTCCTTATAAATGCTTGAGGCAGAATTAACTAATCAACTGCAGGTGAAGAATTGGTTTTATTTTTTTTACATTGTTACTCGTATGGTATAAGTGATTAGACAATTTTATTCATCGGGTCAGCGCAATTACGGCAATAACAGAGTTATATAACTTTTTAATGTTCCTAAGTAGGGACGTACATAGGACTTTTTCTATTGGTCGCCTGTTATTCTATCACGTCACAGTTATAGAAGAGCATATCTTCGAACATTTTTAGAAACACAGAAGGAAATGTATTTTAGCATGTAGACAGTTATTTTGTCACTACTTAAGCTCCTAAGTGGTCTCACTCACTATGATACTCCTTTTCATGACCCCCCTAGAGTATTATGCCCCAAAAAGTAGGATGATGCTACACAGTATGATTGCCCCATAAACCTTACACAAAGTATGATGCCCCAAAGCACCTTACACAGTTAGATTGTCATTACAGACTCCTATCCAATATGGAATCCACCACAGCCCCCAATATACAATATGAGAGGCACCACAAAATAAGATGGTCCCATGACAGCCACCCCACACAGTATAATAGATCTCCCATACACTATTAAAATCCCCCATAGCCCCAATACTGCATGACGGTCCACCCACAGCTCCGTATATAGTATTATGGTCCACCTCACAGCCCTCCATATAATATAATGGTCTCTCCAACAGCCCCCCATATAGTATGATGGTCCCCCCAACAACTCCCATATAGTATGATGGTTCACCTCATAGCTCCCTACATACAGTTAGGGCCAGAAATATTTGGACAGTGACACAAGTTTTGTTATTTTAGCCGTTTACAAAAACATGTTCAGAAATACAATTATATATATAATATGGGCTGAAAGTGCACACTCCCAGCTGCAATATGATAGTTTCCACATCCAAATCGGAGAAAGGGTTTAGGAATCATAGCTCTGTAATGCATAGTGTCCTCTTTTTCAAGGGACCAAAAGTAATTGGACAATGGACTCTAAGGGCTGCAATTAACTCTGAAGGCGTCTCCCTCGTTAACCTGTAATCAATGAAGTAGTTAAAAGGTCAGGGGTGGATTCCAGGTGTGTGGTTTTGCATTTGGAAGCTGTTGCTGTGAGCAGACAACATGCGGTCAAAGGAACTCTCAATTGAGGTGAAGCAGAACATCCTGAGGCTGAAAAAAAAGAAAAAATCCATCAGAGAGATAGCAGACATGCTTGGAGTAGCAAAATCAACAGTTGGGTACATTCTGAGAAAAAAGGAATTGACTGGTGAGCTTGGGAACTCAAAAAGGCCTGGACGTCCACGGATGACAACATTGGGTGATGATCGCCGCATACTTAATTTGGTGAAGAAGAACCCGTTCACAACATAAACTGAAGTCCAGAACACTCTCAGTGAAGTAGGTGTATCTGTCTCTAAGTCAACAGTAAAGAGAAGACTCCATGACAGTAAATACAAAGGGTTCACATCTAGATGCAAACCATTCATCAATACCAAAAATAGACAGGCCAGAGTTAAATTTGCAGAAAAACACCTCAAGAAGCCAGCTCAGTTCTGGAAAAGTATTCTATGGACAGATGAGACAAAGATCAACCTGTACCAGAATGATGGGAAGAAAAAAGTTTGGAGAAGAAAGGGAACGGCACATGATCCAAGGCACACCACATCCTCTGTAAAACATGGTGGAGGCAACGTGATGGCATGGGCATGCATGGCTTTCAATGGCACTGGGTCACTTGTGTTTATTGATGACATAAGAGCAGACAAGAGTAGCCGGATGAATTCTGAAGTGTACCGGGATATACTTTCAGCCCAGATTCAGCCAAATGCTGCAAAGTTGATTGGACGGTGCTTCATAGTACAGATGGACAATGACCCCAAGCATACAGCCAAGGCTACCCAGGAGTTCATGAGTGCCAAAAAGTGGAACATTCTGCAATGGCCAAGTCAATCTCCAGATCTAAACCCAATTGAGCATGCATTTCACTTGCTCAAATCCAGACTTAAGACGGAAAGACCCACAAACAAGCAAGACCTGAAGGCTGCGGCTGTAAAGGCCTGGCAAAGCATTAAGAAGGAGGAAACCCAGCGTTTGATGATGTCCATGGGTTCCAGACTTAAGGCAGTGATTGCCTCCAAAGGATTTGCAACAAAATATTGAAAATAAAAATATTTTGTTTAGGTTATGTTTATTTGTCCAATTACTTTTGACCTCCTAAAATGTGGAGTGTTTGTGTACAATTCCTACATTTTCTATCAGATATTTTTGTTCAACCCTTCAAATTAAACGTTACAATCTGCACTTGAATTCTGTTGTAGAGGTTTCATTTCAAATCCAATGTGGTGGCATGCAGAGCCCAACTCGCGAAAATTGTGTCACTGTCCAAATATTTCTGGCCCTAACTGTAGTATGACGGTCCACCTCACACTCACATATTTGTATGATGGTCCTTCCCATACTATGCTATATAGTTTGATTGTCTACTTTCTAGCCCCTTATATACTGTGATGGATCAACTCACATCGCCCTATATAGTGTGATGATCCCCCACAACCCCCCAAAATTAAAAAAAATTCCTATACTCACCTAATCAAGACACCTGATCCTCCACAGCATCTGACTCCTCTTCTATCTATTCTCGCAGTGGATGCCGGCAACTCGATGCGGTGACATCATTACACCGTTGACATCCCTGACTTGTGCTGGCCACCGCAGGTCGCAGACAGACAGGACGCCCGCGGCCTGCTGGGGTAAGTGACAGAGCCAGCGACTCTGTGCTCCGCACAAATGTTAACAGTTTGGCATCTTGAGGGTGCAGATTCTTATAACAATATAGCAAACAAGGTGACCCACGACCAGACAAGACCTTCTGGCCAGATGGCTAGTCTGGCCCTGGCATCCAATCATAATGCAGTTTTCTTTCGGCCCATTTATATGGTATAGCTATCATAACCATGTCCAGTCCCTTACATTTACACCATCTAATTGTGCCAGAAATGTGTGCTACAATTTTAGCACCTCTTTTAGTGCACAGTGTCACAAGTTAGGATACACCCATTTACTTACATAGACTGCAGAGTGGGCTTTCTGGGGCACATACATCATAGCTGTGTTAGCTGTTACCTCTGACAGTCCTGTGACCTTGCTTTCTGCTGACGGTTTACAGGAATTTGAGGTGATCTCTCCACTATTGTTCCTTGTTATTGTCCTTGGGGGGTGTGGCTAGATGCCCACCAGCTCTCTTCTCTCCTCTATCCAAACTCTGGAGATCGCAATCATGAACCAGACCTGTGTTTCATCTTTTATGAACTCAGCGTGCTCTGACTGGGACCATGGCAGATTAAGCTAGAGTTCACATATCTAAAGTATTCTACTTTGTCAGGAAGGCAAAGCCCCTCTCGCTGTCAAAGTTTAGGATGATCAACCTTGTTATCCACTGGGCGAGCCGCTCGTCATCAGGGCTATTAAGCTTGGTCCAAACCCATTGTTCAAATTCTTTCTTTACCCGAATCACCCCCCTTAATCCACTTTGCCCGAGAGGCTAGATGGGTGCACCCCAGGCTTGAGTTCACATCAGGACTTGATGGGGGTGCCTTCGGAGACAAAGGGGGAACTTCCGGTTTCTGTGCCCGCAGAGTCTCCATTTGTTTGGCCCTGCTGGGTGCCTCAAACCAGGCCACTGTCTATGACTCTGTGTTATGAACTGGTGATTCAGAAACACAATGGACCTGGTGGTTAAGAGCACACAAGTGACCTGATAGTTGCAAATAACAAAGGACAAGCTCTGAGACGTGGGAACTCTGCTGACCGCAATCCCTAAACCTATCATACCACACTAAAGGTAGCCGTGGAGCGCTCCTGACAAAACCTAGGCGCCTCGGCACAGCCTGAGAAACTAGCTAGCCCTGAAGATAGAAAAATAAGCCTACCTTGCCTCAGAGAAATTCCCCAAAGGAAAAGGCAGCCCCCCACATATAATGACTGTGAGTAAGATGAAAATACAAACACAGAGATGAAATAGATTTTAGCAAAGTGAGGCCCGACTTACTGAATAGACCGAGGATAGGAAAGATAGCTTTGCGGTCAGCACAAAAACCTACAAACAACCACGCAGAGGGGGCAAAAAGACCCTCCGCACCGACTAACGGTACGGAGGTGCTCCCTCTGCATCTCAGAGCTTCCAGCAAGCAAGAAAAACCAATATAGCAAGCTGGACAGAAAATATAGCAAACAAAAGTAACATAAGCAAAACTTAGCTTATGCAGGGCAGACAGGCCACAAGAACGATCCAGGAGATAGCAAGACCAATACTGGAACATTGACTGGAGGCCAGGAACAAAGAACTAGGTGGAGTTAAATAGAGCAGCACCTAACGACTTAACCTCGTCACCTGAGGAAGGAAACTCAGAAGCCGCAGCCCCACTCACATCCACCAGAGGAAGCTCATAGACAGAACCAGCCGAAGTACCACTCATGACCACAGGAGGGAGCTTGACCACAGAATTCACAACAGTACCCCCCCCTTGAGGAGGGGTCACCGAACCCTCACCAGAGCCCCCAGGCCGACCAGGATGAGCCAAATGAAAGGCACGAACCAGATCGGCAGCATGAACATCAGAGGCAAAGACCCAGGAATTATCTTCCTGACCATAACCCTTCCACTTAACCAGGTACTGGAGTTTCCGTCTCGAAATACGAGAATCCAAAATCTTCTCCACTATATACTCCAACTCCCCCTCAACCAAAACCGGGGCAGGAGGATCAACGGATGGAACCACAGGTGCCATGTATCTCCGCAACAATAACCTATGGAACACGTTATGGATGGAAAAAGAAGCTGGAAGGGTCAACCGAAAAGACACAGGATTAAGAACCTCAGAAATGCTATACGGACCAATGAAACGAGGCTTAAACTTAGGAGAGGAAACTTTCATAGGAATATAACGAGATGACAACCAAACCAAATCCCCAACACGAAGTCGGGGACCCACACAGCGCCTGCGGTTAGCGAAACGCTGAGCCTTCTCCTGAGACAATGTCAAATTGTCCACCGCATGAGTCCAAATCTGCTGCAACCTATCCACCACAGTATCCACACCAGGACAGTCAGAAGACTCAACCTGCCCTGAAGAGAAACGAGGATGGAAACCAGAATTGCAGAAAAATGGCGAAACCAAAGTAGCCGAGCTGGCCCGATTATTAAGGGCGAACTCAGCCAAAGGCAAACAGGACACCCAATCATCCTGATCGGCAGAAACAAAACATCTCAGATATGTTTCCAAGGTCTGATTGGTTCGTTCAGTCTGGCCATTTGTCTGAGGATGGAAAGCCGAGGAAAAAGACAAATCAATGCCCATCCTAGCACGAAAGGCTCGCCAAAACCTCGAAACAAACTGGGAACCTCTGTCAGAAACGATGTTCTCCGGAATGCCATGTAAACGAACCACATGCTGGAAGAACAATGGCACCAAATCAGAGGAGGAAGGCAATTTAGACAAGGGTACCAAATGGACCATCTTAGAGAAGCGATCACAAACAACCCAAATGACCGACATTTTTTGAGAGACGGGGAGATCCAAAATAAAATCCATAGAGATATGTGTCCAGGGCCTCTTCGGGACTGGCAAGGGCAAAAGCAACCCACTGGCACGAGAACAGCAGGGCTTAGCCCGAGCACAAATCCCACAGGACTGCACAAATGAACGCACATCCCGCGACAGAGACGGCCACCAAAAGGATCTAGCCACCAAATCTCTGGTACCAAAGATTCCAGGATGACCAGCCAACACCGAACAATGAACCTCAGAGATAACTCTACTCGTCCATTTATCAGGGACAAACAGTTTCTCCGCTGGGCAACGGTCAGGTCTATTAGCCTGAAATTTTTGCAGCACCCACCGCAAATCAGGGGAGATGGCAGACAAAATTACCCCCTCCTTGAGAATACCCGCCGGCTCAGACAAACCCGGAGAGTCGGGCACAAAACTCCTAAACAGGGCATCCACCTTCACATTTTTAGAGCCCGGAAGGTACGAAACCACAAAGTCAAAATGGGAGAAAAACAGCGACCAACGAGCCTGTCTAGGATTCAACCGTTTGGCAGACTCGAGATAAGTCAAGTTCTTGTGATCAGTCAGGACCACCACGCGATGCTTAGCTCCTTCAAGCCAATGACGCCACTCCTCGAATGCCCACTTCATGGCCAGCAACTCACGATTGCCAACATCATAATTATGCTCAGCTGGCAAAAACTTCCTGGAAAAGAAGGCGCATGGTTTCATCACCGAGCCATCAGAACTTCTTTGCGACAAAACAGCCCCTGCTCCAATCTCAGAAGCATCAACCTCGACCTGGAACGGGAGCAAAACATCTGGTTGACACAACACAGGGGCAGAGGAATAACGAAGCTTCAACTCTTGAAAAGCTTCCACAGCAGCAGAAGACCAATTGACCACATCAGCACCCTTCTTGGTTAAATCAGTCAACGGTTTAGCAATACTAGAAAAATTATTGATGAAGCGACGATAAAAATTAGCAAAGCCCAGGAACTTTTGCAGACTCTTCAGAGATGTCGGCTGAGTCCAATCATAAATGGCTCGAACTTTAACAGGGTCCATCTCGATAGTAGAAGGGGAAAAAATGAAACCCAAAAATGAAACCTTCTGAACACCAAATAGGCACTTAGACCCCTTCACAAACAAAGAATTCGCACGCAGGACCAGGAACACCATTCTGACCTGCTTCACGTGAGACTCCCAATCATCCGAGAAGACCAAAATATCATCCAAGTATATAATCAGGAATTTATCCAGGTACTCTCGGAAGATGTCATGCATAAAGGACTGAAACACTGATGGAGCATTAGAAAGCCCGAATGGCATAATCAGGTACTCAAAATGGCCCTCGGGCGTATTAAATGCTGTTTTCCATTTATCGCCCTGTTTATTGCGCACAAGATTATACGCACCACGAAGATCTATCTTGGTGAACCAACTAGCCCCCTTAATCCGAGCAAACAAATCAGACAGCAACGGCAAGGGGTACTGAAATTTGACCGTGATTTTATTTAGAAGGCGGTAATCAATACAAGGTCTCAGCGAACCATCCTTCTTGGCCACAAAAAAGAACCCTGCTCCCAATGGCGACGACGACAGGCGAATATGACCCTTCTCCAAGGATTCCTTTACGTAACTCCGCATAGCGGCGTGCTCAGGTACAGACAAATTAAACAGTCGACCTTTAGGAAACTTACTACCAGGAATCAAATCGATAGCACAATCACAATCCCTATGCGGAGGTAGGGCACTGGACTTGGGCTCATCAAATACATCCCGGTAATCCGACAAGAACTCTGGAACCTCAGAAGGGGTGGATGATGAAATAGACAGAACTGGAACATCACCATGTACCCCCTGACAACCCCAGCTGGACACAGACATTGATTTCCAATCCAATACTGGGTTATGGACTTGTAGCCATGGCAACCCCAACACGACCACATCATGCAGATTATGCAAGACCAAAAAGCGAATATCCTCCTGATGCGCAGGAGCCATGCACATGGTCAGCTGGGTCCAGTACTGAGGCTTATTCTTGGCCAAAGGCGTAGCATCAATTCCTCTCAATGGAATAGGATGCTGCAAGGGCTCCAAGAAAAACCCACAGCGCCTAGCATACTCCAAGTCCATCAAATTCAGGGCAGCGCCTGAATCCACAAATGCCATGACGGAATAGGATGACAAAGAGCAGATTAAAGTAACGGAGAAAAGAAATTTCGACTGTACAGTACCAATAGTGGCAGACCTAGCGAACCGCTCAGTGCGCTTAGGACAATCGGAGATAGCATGAGTGGAATCACCACAGTAAAAACACAGCCCATTCTGACGTCTGTGTTCTTGCCGTTCAGCTCTGGTCAAAGTCCTATCGCACTGCATAGGCTCAGGTACATGCTCAGATAATACCACCAAATGGTGCACAGTTTTTCGCTCACGCAAGCGTCGACCGATCTGAATGGCCAAAGACATAGACTCATTCAGACCAGCAGGCATAGGAAATCCCACCATGACATCCTTAAGGGCTTCAGAGAGACCTTTTCTGAAAATTGCTGCCAGCGCACCTTCATTCTATTGAGTGAGCACAGACCACTTCCTAAACTTCTGACAATATATCTCTACCTCATCCTGACCCTGACACAGAGCCAGCAAATTTTTCTCTGCCTGATCCACTGAATTAGGTTCATCATACAGCAATCCGAGCGCCAGAAAAAATGCATCAATATTACATAATGCAGGATCTCCTGGCGCAAGGGAAAATGCCCAGTCTTGAGGGTCGCCACGTAATAAAGAAATAATGATCTTAACTTGTTGTACTGGGTCACCAGAGGAGCGGGGTTTCAAAGCCAGAAACAGTTTGCAATTATTTTTGAAATTCAGAAACTTAGTTCTATCTCCAGAAAATAACTCAGGAATAGGAATTCTAGGTTCTAACATAGATTTCTGAACCATAATGTCTTGAATTTTTTGTACTCTTGCAGTGAGATTATCCACACAAGAAGACAGACCTTTAATGTCCATCACTACACCTGTGTTCTGAACCACCCAAATGTCTAGGGGAAAAGAGAAACAAAACACAGTGCAAAGAAAAAAAAATGGTCTCAGAACTTCTCTTTTCCCTCTATTGAGAAGCATTAGTACTTTGGGCCTCCAGTACTGTTATGAACTGGTGATTCAGAAACACAATGGACCTGGTGGTTAAGAGCACATAAGTGACCTGATAGTTGCAAATAACAAAGGACAAGCTCTGAGACGTGGGAACTCTGCTGACCGCAATCCCTAAACCTATCATACCACACTAAAGGTAGCCGTGGAGCGCTCCTGACAAAACCTAGGCGCCTCGGCACAGCCTGAGAAACTAGCTAGCCCTGAAGATAGAAAAATAAGCCTACCTTGCCTCAGAGAAATTCCCCAAAGGAAAAGGCAGCCCCCCACATATAATGACTGTGAGTAAGATGAAAATACAAACACAGAGATGAAATAGATTTTAGCAAAGTGAGGCCCGACTTACTGAATAGACCGAGGATAGGAAAGATAGCTTTGCGGTCAGCACAAAAACCTACAAACAACCACACAGAGGGGGCAAAAAGACCCTCCGCACCGACTAACGGTACGGAGGAGCTCCCTCTGCGTCTCAGAGCTTCCAGCAAGCAAGAAAAACCAATATAGCAAGCTGGACAGAAAATATAGCAAACAAAAGTAACATAAGCAAAACTTAGCTTATGCAGGGCAGACAGGCCACAAGAACGATCCAGGAGATAGCAAGACCAATACTGGAACATTGACTGGAGGCCAGGAACAAAGAACTAGGTGGAGTTAAATAGAGCAGCACCTAACGACTTAACCTCGTCACCTGAGGAAGGAAATTCAGAAGCCGCAGCCCCACTCACATCCACCAGAGGAAGCTCATAGACAGAACCAGCCGAAGTACCACTCATGACCACAGGAGGGAGCTTGACCACAGAATTCACAACAACTCTGGCTCCTACTCGGACTCCGACTGATGCATCAATCTGCCAGGCCTAACCTCCTCGGCCACGGCCGCCATCAGCTGTAGCTGTAATGTCACCTACAGTCCCTTAAACAGTATAATATCACTACAGCCCAGGTATAATGTTCCCCACAGGCTTTCATATAATATGATGTCTCTAGAGCCCAGGTATAATGTCCTCTAAAGCCCCCCATATAAAATGATACCCCCAACAGCTCAGGTAAAATTTTCTCCCAACCCTCAATATAATATGTCCTCACATCACTGGTAAAATGTCCCCCTCAGCCCCCAATATAATTTGATGTCCCCACAGCCCAGATACAATATCCCGCAAAGCCCCCATATAATATGATGTCCCCATAGCCCCCATTCAGTGGACAAAAACAATATAAGAAAAATGAAAAAATATTTATACTCCTCTAGGCTCTTTGTCCACCCTCATCTTGGCCCTGGCTCCTGGCAGTAGTAAAGTTAATTTTTTTTCTGTAGCTGTAATTTCAGTATGGTGTCTGCACCACATTGGAACTCTATATATGTAGGTTAAAGGTTAATTGGGGCATCACAGTGGCTCAGTCTTGCAGACCAGGGGAACTGGTTCAAATCCCACCAAGGACAACATGTGATGCAAGGAGTTTTGTATATTCTCCCCGTAATTGCATGGCTTTCCTCCAGGTTCTCCAGTTTCCTCCCACACTCCAAAAGACATTCTGATACAGAATTTAGATTTTGAGCACCAATGGAGACAGTGCCAATAATCTCTGCAAAGCGCTGTGCTATATAGGTCAGTAAAATAAATAATATTGTTTGAGAACATGGCAGGTTTCATATTAGTACTGTGATAGACACCACTATTCCTAGTATCTAAGGATTCCGTAATAACAAGGCCTGTACAGTAGGAATGGTGCATAGAAAATGTGGTGCCATTTTTCAAAAAGGAGATAAAAATTGAGTATGGAAATTATAGTATATGGACTTTTCAAAGGGTTTTGATACAGTGCCATACAAAAGGTTTGTAAATAATTGTAAATAAATGGAGAGCAATGCGACTAGTGGAAAATATGTGTAATTGGATTAAATGGCTCAGTGATAGTGGAACACCCGCCAGGGCCATAGGGTACTTGGTATCGGGTCTGGTCATTATTAAAGGGGTGGTCACGGTGGCGACGACCCTGTCTGTGGTCCTGGACGCCCAAGTAAAAGGGATAGTCTTTAAAGGGATTTGTAAAGTAATAAAAAATTGTGACGCCACCTGTGGCACTCGGTCAAGGGTGACAGATGCTGCTTAAAGGGGACCTCTGGGGGTGATAGTACTGCAGCAAAGATGGTATCGCTTCCCACAGGTGAAGCTGGGTCCCCAGGACTCTTGGTGTGTTTGGGATGGTGTGGTGCCGGAAATAATTGGAGGATACAGGGTTACAGTCTCTTTACCTGGAAAACATATACGGAGGATGCGTATATAGAACAAATCTTCATTAGAATAAAAAATGAAGTTTAACATAGGAACATAAAAAATTTAAAAACCTGGTAGCCAAAAAGTGCTTGGTACATGAGCCAAACAAATATAAGTGGCACCACTACTGAGCAAACAGCATAGCAAAGAATGGTGGTATTCACATCAATATATTGCTAAGGCTAACGTAATTCTAGGTGGGACGCAAAGAGCAATATCAATACCTCAAATCACCAATAGGAATCATCAAGCCATAATGGCATGTCCGGTTCCCACTACCCAACAGTACACATGATAGCAAAGCAATAAACGCCAAATAACAGTCACATTAATAAATAAATCCTTACTGATGCTCAGGAGATGGTGCCACAGCCCCTACGTGCGTTTCGGCGGCGTGCCTTTGTCAGGGGAAGTCTCTTTACCTGGTTTACTGGTTGTAGTAAGCCACAGTGCAGGCTACCTGCAACCGGTGGTGATGTTGTCCCGTCGGCCTGGAGGCAATGGTGGATCCCTCTCCCAGGTGAAGTTTGTAAGCCTTCCTTCTCGCGCCCTTGCTGCCTATGGCTCCCTTACAAGGTCCTCTCTCTCCTCTCCTGGGACAGTTACCCGTATGGTGGGCAGTGCGAGCCTTTTTACAGGGTCTCTATCATCACCCGGGCTCTCTGTGTACTGCTGCACCTTCGGGTGTGGGTGCGGACAGACGACTTACAATCTTCTGTCCTTTCGGTTCTGCTGTGGGACCTGAAGTAAGACACAGCCTCGGGCTCCCGGTACCTGATTCCTGCGCTTCAGCTCGGAGGGTGCCTGGTCACAGTTCCCCTCCAAACTCCTGACTTCTTCTTTGCTTCTCCCCTCCAACACTTGCTATCACTGCATCCCTTCTGGTTCTCTTCCGTCCTGGAGCTGAAGCACCACACGTGGCTGCATGGCCCCAATCTTCTCACACTGCTCTCTCCTCCAAAGTCTGATACCATCTGTCTAACTCCTCCTCCATACCAGAATATATATATATATATCTCGGGAAGCTCCCCTGAATCCGGGTTCAGAGCTCCCCTTCTGGCCTGGATTCAAAATGTGTTGCATGTAAATGTATTACCTGTTCAAGGAAATCCTCCTTGCCTCCCAGCATGACATCATCCTCCTCGAAAGGAAGGCAACACCACTGTAACAACTGGTTACCTGGGGTATTACAATAGGAAACAGAGGATGCATATTAATGGAACACACTCTGATTTGCTCAAAAATCACAGTAAGGTACCATAGGGGTCAGTATTTGGCCTTCTTCTTTTTACCATATTTATCAATGACCTTGTGGCCATACAGAGTAAATGTTTAATAACTACAAACAATACTTAGCTCTGCAAGGTAATCAACACAGAGGAGTATAATTTCGTATTACAGTGAGATTAATGTAAGCTGGAGGCTTGGGCTGAGAAAAGATAATTTAAGTTTATTGTAGACAAATAAGGTCATGTACTTGGACAGAGGAAATAAAATGTACAATTACGTACTAAATAGTAAAATACAGGGTAAAACTGTCACTGAAAAAGACTTGTGCATATGGGTGGATGGCAGACTCAACATTGACCAGTGCCAAGACAAATAAAATGATGGGATGCATTAAAAGTGATATACTGTAGCCAGAGGCATAGCTAGGGTTTAGGTTCAGGGGGGCGAAGTTTCTGAGTGGGCCCCTAACCAGGTAACCTTGATTACAGCTGGGTGATGCCCCTTATAGTGGAGAAGAGCCTCAGCAGATGACCGCGCTATTATTGAAGATAATCTCTATACAAAGACCAACATGGATATTACCGCCATATGGTCAGTGGTAGATACCAGCCCTACAGAACATAGATCACAGCACAGTTACAGATAATGACTATTACCGCTGATGCTCTTTATGATGGAGTTGTCACTTTTCCCATCTTTTCCATCTGGCCCAGACCGACATGACAACTTCTACCAGCCAGGACTCGTCTGCAGAGAATACAACAAAGACATATTTCACTTCTCAAATTCCAGCCATCATCATCTATTCCCACCCTGCACAAACCCCTCATCCTGCTGATACCCCAATACTGAGCCGCTGCTGCCGTATGTGTCACTAGTACTGCCCCTGACACCCCAATACTGAGCTACTGCTCCATATGTGTCCCTATTACTGCACCTGATATCCCAATACTGAGCCGCTCCTGCCGTATGTGACCCTATTACTGCCCCTGATACCCCAATACTGAGCCGCTGCTGGCGTATGTGTCCCTATTATTGCCCCTGATACCCCAATACTGAGCCGCTGCTACCGTATGTGACCCTATTACTGCACCTGATACCCCAATACTGAGCTGCTGCTGGCGTATGTATCCCTATTACTGCACCTGATACCCCAATACTGAGCCGCTGCTGGCGTATGTATCCCTATTACTGCACCTGATACCCCAATACTGAGCCGCTGCTGGCGTATGTATCCCTATTACTGCACCTGATACCCCAATACTGAGCCGCTGCTGCCATTTGTGTCCATATTACTGCCCCTGATAACCCAATACTGAGGCGCTGCTCCGTATGTGTCCGTTTTACTGCCCCTGATACTCCAATACTGAGCCGCTGCTGCCGTATGTGAACCTATTACTGCACCTGATACCCTAATACTGAGCTGCTGCTGCCGTATGTGTCCCTATTACTGCTCCTGCTGTGCGGTTCTCTGTGCCCTCTAAATTCTAAAGCAACCCTCTACATATACCCGGCGGTGTAACTACCCTAAAAATCAGTGCCCACATTTTTTTTCCCCCTAGAAAGTAATATTGTCCTGTGTGCTCCTTTGATAGTCACAGTAACCCGAGTTCCCCTATTACAATAAGTGCCCACTTTACATTTAATAATGTCCCCAGTCTCCCCCTGTACAGCTCCCCTATACACAGCATGATGCTCCCTCACTCTATAGTACCACCCACAAAGTATACTGACCCCTTAGTAGACTCCAAACTGTTTGATGGCTCCAACACTGTAATCCCAGCACTGTATGATGCCCCTCTAGATAGTCTCCATATAGTATAATGCACCAGATAGTCCTCAATATAGTTTAATGCACCAGATAGTCCGCAATATAGTATAATGCACCAGATAGTCCTCAATATAGCATAATGCACCAGATAGTCCTCAATATAGCATAATGCACTCCCCATAGGCCTACTCTATATTGTATAATGCACTCCCCATAGGCAGACTCTGTAGTATAAGGCAGCACCCCATAGGCAGTCCATTAAGTATAAGGTAGCACCCCACAGGCAGACCCTGTAGTATAAAGCAGCACCCCTTTAGGCAGACCCTGTAGTATAAGACAGCACCCCTATAGGCAGACCCTGTAGTATAAGGTAGCACCCCTATAGGCAGACCCTGTACTATAAGGCAGCACCCCAATAGGCAGACCCTGTACTATAAGGAAGCACCCCCATAAGCAGACCCTGTAGTATAAGGCAGACCCCCATAGGCAGACCCTGCAGTATTAGGCACACCCCCCCACAGGCAGACCCTGTAGTATTAGGCAGACCCCCCATAGGCAGACCCTGTAGTATTAGGCAGACTCCCCACAGGCAGACCCTGTAGCATTAGGCAGACCTCCCCCATAGGCAGACCCTGTAGTATAAGGTAGACCCTCACAGGCAAACCCTGTAGTATTAGGCAGACCCTCCATAGGCAGACCATGTATCATTAGGCAGATCCCCCATAGGCAGACTCTGTAGTATAAGACAGCACCCCCCCATAGTAAGATTCTGTAGTATAAGGCAGCACCCCTTTAAAAAAATAAATAAATACTCACCTCTCTTCTTCCTGGTTCCTGAGCTGCTCTGAGCTCCCGCTTGTCTCCTGACAGCGGGGGCGCCGGGCAGTGACTCATCACACCCCCAGGCTGTGTCTGCGTCGATGACGTCAGATGCTGACGGGGATGATGGAGGAAGGAGCGCAGCGCTCCTTCCCTCATCATTGCAGTCAGCTGTATCGGCTAAATGCCGGTAGAGCTGACTCTGCGATGTATGCTACTGACTAGGGTTGAGCGACCTTGACTTTTTTAGAGTCGAGTCGGGTTTCGCGAAACCCGACTATCTCAAAAGTCGAGTCGAGTGGAATCGGCCGATTATCGCGAAAAGTCGGGGATCGACAGAAACACGAAACCCAATGCAAGTCAATGGGGGAGCATAGTCGGCAGTGAGTGGAGGCCAGGAAAACACCTACAGTGCCCATTTTAATGGCAAAAAACATACATTCTTGTTACTGAAGCTTGTCAATCTAAATTTATCTTATAATAATAGTAAGGCATTGGAAATTGGGGGTCATTTGGCTAAAGTTGTGGGGGGTAGGGCTGGTTCAAGTATTTAGTGGGCCCAGGAAATCTGGACCACGTCACGGCAGTGGAGCAGGGAGAGGTAAGTATTTCAACTTTGCAAGTGCTGTGATCCTGAGCAAGCAGGGGGGCCCACTCGTTGGCATTGGCACTGGCACAGGGCCCCTCAAAGTACGGCGGTGTGTTTGCACGGCGGGGGCGCCTCCCACCGGCAGCGACACTTTTGCGTACTATGAGGGGCCCTGTGCCAGTGACGTCGCCAACGAGTATTCCTCCCCCCACCTGATGAAGGAACCTGCACCTTCATCTGCACCTTCCTCTTTGTCCCCGTGTAAGGTGGTATGGTATGCGGGAAGGGGAACCTGACTTTCAGCAGGGTCACAATCTTGCAGTGTAGCGTGCACGGGGAATGTTGCGTTATGGGTCAATGTACCAGCAGACTCATCTATCACTGGCTGGGCAATGGGCAGGATGAGGGGGAAACAGATGTGGGCCCAAAGAATAAAGTGGGCTAAATGCAGTTCAAAATTGGTAACAGGACTAACCAGGGGGCATTGCTTTGTTCAGTGGAGGACAACTGGAATGAGAGGCTGACACAGAGAGTAGGCCCAAATCAGTAAGTAGTCTAAATGCAGTTCAAAATTGGCAACAGTAGTAAACAGGCGGCACAGCTTTGTTCACTGTAGGAGAACAGCAAGGAGCGGCAGACACCGATAGAAGGCCCCAACCCAACTAGTAGGCCCAGTGCAGTTTTAAAATTCCGATAGGCTGAAAACCAGATGATTGTAGGTCATTTTTTGGAAAGAGGACAGCTGTATTGAGTGGCGCAGCCAGACACTACAAGTAGGCCTTACACCACAAAGTTGGCTCGACGCAGGTTTAAAAATGGTTACATGGGTACACGGTCTGCATTGGTGTGCTCAGTGGAGGACAATTGGAAGGTGGGACCGCAGAAAGACTTAGTAGGCGTAAAATAGCAAAATAGGCTCTATGCAGCTTCGATTAAGTGGCAACCTGGAGAACACCTTGGAGCGGCAGACACCGTCTCTACGACCCAGACCCAACTTGTAGGCCTAATGTAGTGTTGTTTCAACAACTAATTAAGAAGAACATGAAGATTGAAGCAATGGAGAGGCAACCTGGAGAACACCTTGGAGCGGCAAACACCGTCTCTACGATCCAGACCCAACTTGTAGGCCTAATGTAGTGTTGTTTCAACAACTACTTAACACGAGCATGAAGATTGAAGCTATGGAGAGGCAACCTGGAGGACACCTTGGAGCGGCAGACACCGTTAGTAGGCCCTACCGAAGTAGTAGCCCCAATGCAGTTTTCAAATTCCTATAGGCTGAAAACCAGACTATTGATGCTCAGCTTTTTTCAGAGGAGGACAGCTGTATTGAGTGGTGCAGACATACACAGGTAGTAGGCCTTAAACACAAAATTTGGCTCAATGCAGTTTAAAAAAGATTACAGGGGTACACAGGCAGCATTGGTCTGTTTAGTGGAGGACAATTTCAATTATGGACCGCAGACAGACTTAGTATGCCTACAATTAAAAAAAGGATGCTCTATGCAATTTAAAATAGGTTCCAGGGGTACACGGACAGCATTGGTCTGGTCAGTGGAGGACTATTGGAAGGAGGGACCCCAGACAGGCTTAGTAGGCCTAACATAACAAAAGTAGGCTGTAGGCACTTTAAAATAGCTTCCAGGGGTACACGGGCAGCAGTGGTCTGGTCAGTGGAGGACTAGTGGAAGGAGGGACCGCAGACAGGCTTAGTAGACCTAACATAACAAAAGTAGGCTGTAGGCACTTTAAAATTGGTTCCAGGGGTACACGGGCAGCAGTGGTCTGGTCAGTGGAGAACTATTGGAAGGAGGGACCGCAGACAGGCTTAGTAGGCCTAACATAACAAAAGTTGGCTGTAGGCACTTTAAAATAGGTTCCAGGGGTACACGGGCAGCAGTGGTCTGGTCAGTGGAGGACTATTGAAAGGAGGGACCGCAGACAGGCTTAGTAGGCCTAACATAACAAAAGTGGGCTGTAGGCACTTTAAAATAGCTTCCAGCGGTACACGGGCAGCAGTGGTCTGGTCAGTGGAGGACTAGTGGAAGGAGGGACCGCAGACAGGCTTAGTAGACCTAACATAACAAAAGTAGGCTGTAGGCACTTTAAAATAGGTTCCAGGGGTACACGGGCAGCAGTGGTCTGGTCAGTGGAGGACTATTGGAAGGAGGGACCGCAGACAGGCTTAGTAGGCCTAACATAACAAAAGTGGGCTGTAGGCACTTTAAAATAGCTTCCACGGGTACACGGGCAGCAGTGGTCTGGTTAGTGGAGGACTAGTGGAAGGAGGGACCGCAGACAGGCTAAGTAGACCTAACATAACAAAAGTAGGCTGTAGGCACTTCAAAATAGGTTCCAGGGGTACACGGGCAGCAGTGGTCTGGTCAGTGGAGGACTATTGGAAGGAGGGACCGCATGTTAGGAGTTGACTTTCCTCTGCTGCACAGGGGGAATCTCGATCCGTGTCTGCTGCGGTCTCCCATTCTGCTTCAGCCGCAGTGGGCTCTGCTCAGCGGAGGCGTCGCTTTCAGCGTCTTGCTGGGACTGATTCTGTGCAGGAGGTGACTGCTGCCTTTTCTGACTCTCCTGTTGTACCCTGCACTGATCTGCGGCGAGCGGGCTTCTCTGGGACTAAGTCCTTATTTGCACACACTGAGCATGCCCAGGGCAAGATCTCCCGTTGGAGATCGAGGGTCACATGCTCAGGCACTGCAGCACATCCCATTGGTCCTCTTGGCAGGTCCTGAAAGGGCAAAACTTCTGTAGCTGCTTCCTGTGCAGCAACTATATAAACTGCGCATGACCGCACGGCCATGCGCTAGTATTGTCTTGATATTATGTGTGTGTGTAGATGGATGTATGTCGATGGATGAAAGCTCCTAAGTATCCCTCCCTAGAGTTGTTGACTGCTCGCGGATGATGGTAGCTATCTAGCGCCCGACTAGCCATCTGCACATAACACACATCACAGCGTCCTGTTGCTGTGTCCGCCAGTACGGCGCCGTGCGCTTCCTCTGCGCTTTCCTTACCCAAGCCTGGGTGGTTAGTGGCGTCCGTCAGTGCGGCACCGCACGCACTCTCGTGCCTATAGATTCTATTTTATAAGTTTCCTTACACACCCAGTTGCGGTGTTGTGCCAGCAAGTGTCTAATCTGACTTCAATCCTGTGTAGGGGTTGAGTTCGCTGACTTCTTGCTCGCGCTCTATGTGCGGTACTGCGCTCCTGTGACGCAACAGTATCGCTTCCTTCACGCAGGGTGAAGTTAACCCATGTGTGTATTCTTAGTACCGCCATATAGTCCGTCTTACTAGCAGCAGGGTCTTTTACCTGCACGGTGGACCTCGGACTGCGAACGCACCTAGTGTCATATCATCTATACTTGGTGCGTTCCACCGGTCCTTAACATAATACTAGCGCCAAGGTCTGGCTAGTAATGACGGACGATCAACGTTTACAGCGGTACATCCAGCAGCTGGAGGGAAGGTTGGCGGCTCTTGAGCGTTCAACCTCAGCTGTGGATGTTACTGCTGTCGCTGTTCAGGCTGCAAGTGTGGCTGCAGCTACCTTGTCTACTGCCGCCCTTGTACCGACGCTATCTCGCCTCCCGCTACCAGAGAAATTTTCTGGTGACAGTAAGTCCTATAGGGGTTTCGTGAGTCAGTGCTCAATACATCTCGAGCTTCTGGCCTCTCGTTTCCCTACAGAGCGGACTAAGGTGGGCTTTATCGTATCTTTACTGTCGGACAGGGCGTTGCAGTGGGCTACGCCGCTGTGGGAGCGTGGCGATCATGTGGTGCAGAGTGCTCCATTATTCCTGAACACTCTGAAACAGGTCTTTTTAGGACCTCGTGTCACCCATGATACGGCGCTCCAACTGTTGGCATTGACTCAGGGCTCGTCCTTGGTCAGCCATTTTGCCGTCCGCTTCCGCACTCTAGCATCTGAGCTGGAGTGGTCGGATAAACCTCTTATTCCTATATTTTGGAGGGGGCTGGCTGACCATGTTAAGGACGCCCTGGCCACTAGGGAGATTCCCGCCACACTTGAAGAATTAATAACAGTGTCTACTCGTATTGATCTCCGTTTTCACGAGCGGAGGTTAGAGCGAGCCCAGTGTAGGCAGAAGTTTCGGCTGGCTCCCACCTTCGCCAAACCTTTGGAATCTCCAGTCCAGGCTCCTGAGTCCCATGAACCTAAGGTAGTGTCTCGAGCGGGATCTAAGTCCCGGACCGCTCGTGCACTCCAGGTTTGCCATGTTTGCCAACAGTCAGGACATCTTGCCACCAGATGTCACCAGCGGTCGAGGAAACGTCAGCGTCTAGTTGTAGTAGGTGGAGGTGCACTAGACACGGCTACGTTTGCCTCCAAATTGTCCTTTAAGGGGACAATAACTTTTGGCTCATCCTCCCACTCGGTAGAGCTCTGCGTGGATTCTGGGGCGGAAGGCAATTTTATGTCTTCTGCCTTCGCCCAACGTCACGCAATACCCCTGGTTATGCTACCTCAACCAGTAACGGTACGAGTGGTGAATGGGTCGACACTCCCCGCACAGATAACACATCAGACCATCCCTTTTACTCTGTCCATGTCACCATCCCATCAGGAGATTATATCTCTGCTCATCATTCCCGAGGGGATTGATGAGGTCCTGTTGGGGATACCTTGGTTACGGTTCCACTCTCCTCACATCGAGTGGTCCTCAGGCAGAATTCTGGGATGGGGTGAATCATGTAGGGGTAGGTGTCACCGAGAGTGCGTTCAGGTTGCTACTACTGAGGTACCCGCAGATCTTTCCTCTCTCCCCAAGCAATACTGGTCTTAT
The DNA here is from genome assembly GCF_032444005.1 of Ranitomeya imitator. NCBI lineage: Eukaryota > Metazoa > Chordata > Amphibia > Anura > Dendrobatidae > Ranitomeya > Ranitomeya imitator. Next base: position 544,102,304 of record NC_091286.1, on the reverse strand, counting down.
GCAGACGTGTTCTCCAAAAAGGCGGCGGAGACCCTTCCGCCCCATCGCCCTTATGACTGTCCTATCGATCTCTTGCCTGGTGCAGAGCCTCCCCGGGGTCGAGTTTATCCATTATCTCTCCCGGAGACGGAGGCCATGTCTCAGTACATTCAAGAGAATCTGGCAAGAGGGTTCATCAGGAAGTCAGTGTCACCTGCTGGGGCAGGGTTCTTCTTCGTGCAGAAGAAGAATGGGGAACTACGTCCATGCATAGACTACAGGGGTCTTAACGCTATCACCGTTAAGAACAAGTATCCTTTGCCCTTGATATCCGAGCTCTTCGATAGGCTTCGGGGAGCTAGAGTGTTTACTAAATTAGATCTGCGGGGTGCTTACAACCTGATTCGCATCCGTGAGGGGGACGAATGGAAAACGGCGTTTAACACCAGAGATGGGCACTATGAGTATCTGGTGATGCCCTTCGGGCTCTGTAATGCCCCAGCCGTTTTCCAAGACTTTGTCAACGACATCTTCCGGGATATGCTTTCCACCTCGGTTGTAGTCTATCTGGATGATATTCTCATCTACTCTCCAGATATTGACTCCCACCGGAGAGATGTTGGCAGAGTCTTCGACCTCTTACGGGCAAACTCTCTCTATGCAAAGTTGGAGAAGTGTATGTTTGAGCAGGAGTCTTTACCGTTCCTGGGCTATATCATCTCCGCCCAGGGATTGGCTATGGATCCTGCCAAACTACAGGCTGTGATGGACTGGCAAGAGCCCCATTCTCTTAAGGCGGTGCAGCGGTTCATTAATTATTACCGCCAGTTCATTCCCCACTTCTCAACTCTGGTAGCTCCCTTGGTGGCCCTCACCAAGAAGGGAGCGAATCCCAAATTGTGGTCGGAAGAGGTCTCCAAGGCCTTCACTTCTGTTAAGTCTCATTTTGATAGCGCTCCCATCTTACATCGCCCCGATGTGGATAAGCCATTCCTAAGGAAGGGGGATGCCTCATCCGTTGGTGCGGGAGCAGTCCTCTATCAAAAGGACGCTCAAGGTCGGAAGCATCCATGCTTCTTCTTCTCTAAGACCTTCACATCAGCGGAGAGAAATTACTCCATCGGGGATAGGGAGTTGCTAGCAATGAAGTTGGCCTTTTCAGAGTGGAGACATCTTCTGGAAGGTGCACGGTTTCCCTTCCAGGTTTTCACGGACCACAAAAATTTGGTGTATTTACACACAGCCCAGCGGCTGAATTCTCGTCAGGCCAGATGGTCCTTATTTTTCTCCCGGTTCCATTTTACTTTGCATTATCTCGCCGGGGAAAAGAATATTCGTGCCGACGCTCTCTCTCGCTCCCTTATGTCAACTGAGGAGGAGGAAGAGGAGCCTCGGCTTATTGTCCCTTCTGAGAGCCTGAGAACCGTCGCGCCGGTTTCGCTAGAGTCTGTGCCTCCGGGCAAGACTTTTGTGCCCATTAATTTGCGACCGGAGGTTCTCTCTTGGGCTCATTCGTCCAGGGTGGGTGGACACTTTGGGACAAAAAGGACATCTGAGCTACTGGCGAGGGCGTACTGGTGGCCGCATATGGTCCGGGATGTCAGGGATTATATTCTGGCGTGTGTCTCCTGCGCCAAAAATAAATCTCCGCGTCAAAGGCCAGCTGGGTTGCTCTATCCCTTGCCGGTGGCAGATAGGCCCTGGGAGATGGTCGGGATGGACTTTGTCGTGGGTTTACCCAAGTCTCGCGGCTGTACCATCATTTGGGTCATCACCGATCATTTCTCAAAAATGGTGCATTTGGTGCCGCTACCGCGGTTACCTTCTGCACGGGCCTTGGCAGCGTTGTTCATTAAGCACATCTTTCGCCTACATGGTATGCCTGACAAAATTGTCAGTGACCGGGGTCCCCAGTTTGCGTCTCAGTTCTGGAGAGAGCTGTGTCGTCTTCTCATTATTGAGTTGAATCTCTCTTCTGCTTATCATCCCGAGACGAATGGGTTGGTAGAGAGGGCCAACCAGACCTTGGTCACATACCTGCGACATTTTGTTTCAGCCAGGCAGGATGACTGGGCATCCTTGCCATCGTGGGCAGAGTTTGCGCTGAACAACGCCGTTGCCGACCCCACTGGACAAACCCAATTCCTCCTCAACTATGGTCAGCATCCACGGGTACCTGTGCCTATGCCCGTGTCTTCCGCAGACTCCAGGGTGGCAGACTGGGCTGTGGAGGCACGGAATATTTGGGACCGCACTCAGGATGCCATTCGGGCCTCTAAGGAGAGAATGAGGTCCTCCGCCGATGCACATCGGCGCCCCGCTCCGACCTTTGCTCCTGGCGACTTAGTGTGGCTCTCCGCCCGTAACATCAGGCTGCGTGTTGAGTCCACTAAGTTTGCTCCTCGCTACTTGGGTCCCTTCAAGGTCCTCGAACAGGTTAATCCTTTGGTCTACCGTCTGGCCCTTCCTCCACGCCTTGGTATCACCGACACCTTTCATGTGTCCCTTCTTAAGCCCGTATACATGTCCCGGTTTTCTGAGTAATCTGCCGAGACATCGGGTTCGTCTACGGACGATTACGAGGTGAACGCTATCTTGGGGTGCAAGGTGGTACGTGGCAAAAAATTTTTTTTGGTGGACTGGAAGGGTTACGGTCCAGAGGATAGGTCCTGGGAGCCTGCTGAGCACATTCAGGCTCAGCAGCTTATTGCTGCCTCCGAGCATAGCGAGGCCCAAGGAGGGGGGCCCCTGGGGGGGGTAATGTTAGGAGTCGAGTTTCCTCTGCTGCACAGGGGGAATCTCGATCCGTGTCTGCTGCGGTCTCCCATTCTGCTTCTGCCGCAGTGGGCTCTGCTCAGCGGAGGCGTCGCTCCCAGCGTCTTGCTGGGACTGATTCTGTGCAGGAGGTTACTGCTGCCTTTTCTGGCTCTCCTGTTGTACCCTGCACTGATCTGCAGCGAGTGGGCTTCTCTGGGACTAAGACCTTATTTGCACACACTGAGCATGCCCAGGGCAAGATCTCCCGTTGGAGATCGAGGGTCACATGCTCAGGCACTGCAGCACATCCCATTGGTCCTCTTGGCAGGTCCTGAAAGGGCAAAACTTCTGTAGCTGCTTCCTGTGCAGCAACTATATAAACTGCGCATGACCGCACGGCCATGCGCTAGTATTGTCTTGATATTATGTGTGTGTGTAGATGGATGTATGTCGATGGATGAAAGCTCCTAAGTATCCCTCCCTAGAGTTGTTGACTGCTCGCGGATGATGGTAGCTATCTAGCGCCCGACTAGCCATCTGCACATAACACACATTACAGCGTCCTGTTGCTGTGTCCGCCAGTACGGCGCCGTGCGCTTCCTCTGCGCTTTCCTTACCCAAGCCTGGATGGTTAGTGGCGTCCGTCAGTGCGGCACCGCACGCACTCTCATGCCTATAGATTCTATTTTATAAGTTTCCTTACACACCCAGTTGCGGTGTTGTGCCAGCAAGTGTCTAATCGGACTTCAATCCTGTGTAGGGGTTGAGTTCGCTGACTTCTTGCTCGCGCTCTATGTGCGGTACTGCGCTCCTGTGACGCAAAAGGATCCCTTCCTTCACGCAGGGTGAAGTTAACCCATGTGTGTATTCTTAGTACCGCCATATAGTCTGTCTGACAAGCAGCAGGGTCTTTTGCCTGCACGGTGGACCTCGGACTGCGAACGCACCTAGTGTCATATCATCTTTACTTGGTGCGTTCCGCCGGTCCTTAACACCGCAGACAGGCTTAGTAGGCCTAACATAACAAAAGTGGGCTGTAGGCACTTTAAAATATCTTCCAGGGGTACACGGGCAGCAGTGGTGTGGTCAGTGGAGGACTAGTGGAAGGAGGGACCGCAGACAGGCTTAGTAGACCTAACATAACAAAAGTAGGCTGTAGGCACTTTAAAATAGCTTCCAGGGGTACACGGGCAGCAGTGGTGTGGTCAGTAGAGGACTAGTGGAAGGAGGGACCGCAGACCGGCTAAGTAGACCTAACATAACAAAAGTAGGCTGTAGGCACTTTAAAATAGCTTCCAGGGGTACACGGGCAGCAGTGGTCTGGTCAGTGGAGGACTAGTGGAAGGAGGGACCGCAGACCGGCTAAGTAGACCTAACATAACAAAAGTAGGCTGTAGGCACTTTAAAATAGCTTCCAGGGGTACACGGGCAGCAGTGGTGTGGTCAGTGGAGGACTAGTGGAAGGAGGGACCGCAGACAGGCTTAGTAGACCTAACATAACAAAAGTAGGCTGTAGGCACTTCAAAATAGCTTCCAGGGGTACACGGGCAGCAGTGGTGTGGTCAGTAGAGGACTAGTAAAAAGGAGGGACCGCAGACAGGGTTAGTAGGCCTAACATAACAAAAGTGGGCTGTAGGCACTTTAAAATAGCTTCCAGGGGTACACGGGCAGCAGTGGTCTGGTCAGTGGAGGACTAGTGGAAGGAGGGACCGCAGACAGGCTAAGTAGACCTACATAACAAAAGTAGGCTGTAGGTGTTAGGACTGGCGGAACGCACCAAGAGAGATGACATAGGTGCGTTCGCAGTCCGGGGTCCACCGTGCAGGTGAAACCTGCTGCTAAGAAATGACAGACAATATGGCGGTATTCAAAAGTATACACGCGTGGGTTAAACCTCACCCAGCGTGAAGAAAGCGATCCTGTTGCGTCACAGGACCGCGGTACCGCACATAGAGCGCGAGCAAGTGGTCAGCGAACTAAACCCCAACAGGGATTGTAGTCCGATTAGACCCTTGCTGGCACTACACCGCTACTGGGTGTGAAAGGAATTATATAATTAAGGCACCGAAGTGCGAACTGTGCCGTGCTGGCAGGCACCACTAAGCACCCAGACGTGGGTCAGGAAGCGCACACTGGCGCGTGGCACCGCACTGGCGGTCATAGCAGTAGACGCTGACACGTGTGTGACACGTTGAGTGATAAGTCGGGCGCTAGATAGCAGCCATACTCCATACGCGAACAATCATACAATAGGGTAGGGGTATTTAAAGAACGACTTGCACTCACATCAAACACACGTATTAAATTGTACACTAGCGCATGGCCGTGCGGTCATGCGCAGTTTATATAGTTGCAGGACAGGAAGCGGCCACAGAAACTTTGCCCTTCCAAGACCTGCCAAGAGGACCAATAGAATGCGCTGCAGAGTCTGAGCACATGACCCTCGATCTCCAATGGGAGATCTTGCCCTGGGCATGCTCAGTGTGCGCAGACAAGGACTTAGTCCCAGAGAAGTCCACTCGCTGCTGACCAGTATAGGCTTTACAGGCAGAAGCTGGAGAAGCAGCAGTAACTTTTCTCACAGAGTCAGACTGAGCGAGACGCTGGGATCGACGTCCCTGCTGAGCAGGCTCCACTGCGGCTGGAGGAGAATGGGAGACCGCAGCGGAGACGGATCGAGATTCCCCCTGTGCAGCAGAGGAAACTCAACTCCTAACATTACCCCCCCTCCTAGTGCCCCCCCTCCTTGGGCCTCGCTACGCTCGAAGGCAGCAATGAGCTGCGGGGCCCGAATGTTTTCAGCAGGCTCCCATGACCTGTTCTCTGGACCATAACCCTTCCAATCCACCAGATAGAACTTTTTGCCGCGTACCACCTTACACCCCAAAATAGCGTTCACCTCGTAATCGTCCGTAGACGAACCCGATGTCCCGGCAGATGACTCGGAAAACCGGGACATGTATACGGGTTTCAAGAGGGACACATGAAAGGTGTCGGTGATACCCAAGCGTGGAGGAAGAGCCAGGCGGTAGACCACAGGATTAACCTGTTCGAGAACCTTGAAGGGACCCAAGTAGCGAGGCGCAAACTTAGTGGACTCAACTCGCAGCCTGATGTTATGGGCGGAGAGCCACACCAAGTCGCCAGGAGCAAAGGTCGGAGCGGGGCGCCGATGAACATCGGCGGAGGACCTCATTCTCTCCTTGGAAGCCCGAATGGCATCCTGAGTGCGATCCCAAATGTCCCGTGCCTCCACAGCCCAGTCTGCCACCCTGGAATCGGCGGAAGACACGGGCATGGGCACAGGTACCCGCGGATGCTGACCATAGTTAAGGAGGAATGGGGTCTGTCCAGTGGAGTCAGCTACAGCATTGTTAAGAGCAAACTCCGCCCACGGTAGCAAAGATGCCCAGTCATCTTGTTTAGCAGAGACAAAATGTCGCAGATATGTGACCAAGGTCTGGTTGGCTCTCTCCACCAACCCATTCGTCTCGGGATGATATGCCGAAGAGAGATTCAACTCGATACTGAGAAGGCGACAAAGCTCTCTCCAGAACCGAGACGCAAACTGGGGACCCCGGTCACTGACAATTTTGTCTGGCATACCGTGAAGACGGAAGATGTGTTTAACAAACAATGCTGCCAAGGCCCGTGCAGAAGGTAGCCGGGGAAGCGGCACCAAATGCACCATTTTAGAAAAATGGTCGGTGATAACCCAAATGACAGTACAGCCACGTGACTTGGGCAAACCCACCACAAAGTCCATCCCGACCATCTCCCAGGGCCTGTCTGCCACCGGCAGAGGGTATAACAACCCAGCTGGCCGTTGACGGAGAGACTTATTTTTGGCACTAGAGACACATGCCCGAACGTAGTCTACAACGTCACGAACCATATGTGGCCACCAATACATTCTCGCCAACAACTCAGATGTCCTCTTTGCCCCAAAGTGTCCACCCACTCTGGACGAATGAGCCCACGAGAGAACCTCCGGACGCAAATTGATGGGGACAAAAGTCTTGACCGGAGGCACAGACTCAAGCGAAACCGGAGCTACGGTTCTCAGACTCTCTGAAGGGACAATGAGCCGAGGCTCGTCCTCCTCCTCCACAGTTGACACCAGGGAGCGAGAGAGAGCGTCAGCACGAATGTTCTTCTCCCCGGCAAGATAATGTAGAGTGAAGTGTAACTGGGAGAAAAACAAGGACCATCTGGCCTGACGAGAATTCAGCCGCTGGGCTGTCTGTAAATAGACCAAATTCTTGTGGTCCGTGAAGACTTGGAATGGGAACCGAGCACCCTCCAAGAGATGTCTCCATTCCGAAAAGGCCAACTTCATTGCCAGCAACTCCCTATCCCCGATGGAGTACTTTCTCTCCGCTGGTGAGAAGGTTTTTGAGAAGAAGAAGCATGGATGCTTCCGACCTTGAGCATCCTTTTGATAGAGGACTGCTCCTGCACCAACGGAAGAGGCATCCACCTCCATTAGGAATGGCTTATCCACATCGGGACGATGTAAGATGGTAGCGCTGGCAAAGTGGGACTTAATAGAAGTGAAGGCCTTGGAGACCTCTTCGGACCACGATTTAGGATTCGCTCCCTTCTTGGTGAGGGATACCAAGGGAGCTACCAGGGTTGAGAAGTGGGGGATGAACTGACGATAGTAATTTATGAACCCCATAAAGCGCTGCACCGCTTTCAGAGAATGGGGTTCCTGCCAGTCCATCACTGCCTGTAGTTTGGCAGGATCCATAGCCAATCCCTGGGCCGAGATGATGTAGCCCAGGAAAGGTAAAGACTCCTGCTCAAACATACACTTCTCCAATTTGGCATAGAGGAAGTTTGCCCGTAGGAGGTCGAAGACTTTGCAAACATCTCTCCGGTGGGAGTCAATATCTGGAGAGTAGATAAGAATATCATCCAGATAGACTACGACCGAGGTGGAAAGCATATCCCGGAAGATTTCGTTCACAAAGTCTTGGAAAACGGCTGGGGCATTACAGAGCCCGAAGGGCATCACCAGATATTCATAGTGCCCATCCCTGGTGTTAAAGGCCGTCTTCCATTCGTCCCCCTCACGGATGCGAATCAGGTTGTAAGCACCCCGCAAATCTAATTTAGTAAATACCCTTGCTCCCCGAAGTCTATCGAATAACTCAGATATCAAGGGCAAAGGATACTTATTCTTAACGGTGATGGCGTTAAGACCCCTGTAGTCTATGCATGGGCGCAATTCCCCATTCTTCTTCTGCACGAAGAAGAACCCTGCCCCAGCAGGTGACACTGACTTCCTAATGAATCCTCTTGCCAGATTTTCCTGGATGTACTGTGACATTGCCTCCGTCTCCGGGAGAGATAGCGGATAATCTCGACCCCGGGGAGGCTCAGCACCAGGCAAGAGATCAATAGGACAGTCATAGGGGCGATGAGGCGGAAGGACCTCCGCCGCCTTTTTGGAGAACACGTCTGCATAAGACCAATACTGCTTGGGGAGAGAGGATAGATCTGCGGGTACCTCAGTAGTAGCAACCTGAACGCACTCCCTCTGACACCTACCCCCACAAGATTCACCCCAACCCAGAATTCTGCCTGAGGACCACTCGATATGAGGAGAGTGGTACCGTAGCCAAGGTATTCCCAACAGAACCTCATCAATTCCTTCCGGAATGACGAGCAGAGAAATTATCTCCTGATGAGATGGCGACATGGACAGAGTAAAAGGGATGGTCTGGTGTGTTATCTGTGAGGGCAATGTCGACCCATTCACCACTCGCACCGTTACTGGTTGAGCAAGCATAACCAGGGGTATTGCGTGACGTTGGGCAAAGGCAGAAGACATAAAATTGCCCTCCGCCCCAGAATCCACGCAGAGCTCTACCGAGTGGGAGAATGAGCCAATAGTAATTGTCCCCTTAAAGGACAACTTAGAGGCAAACGTCGCCATGTCTAGTGTACCTCCACCTACTACCACTAGACGCTGACGTTTCCTCGACCGCTGAGGACATCTGGTGGCTAGATGTCCTGACTGCTGGCAAACATGACAGACCCTGAGTGCACAAGCGGTCCGGGACTTAGATCCTGCTTGTGACAATTCCCTGGCCTCATGTGACTCAGGAACCAGGACCGGAAATTCCAGAGGTTTGGCGAAAGTAGGAGCCAGCCGAAACCTCTGCCTACACTGGGCTCGCTCTAACCTACGCTCGTTAAAACGGAGGTCAATTCGAGTGGAGACAGTTATTAACTCCTCCAGTGTGGCAGGAATCTCCCTAGTGGCCAGAGCGTCCTTTACGTGGTCAGCCAAGCCCCTCCAAAATATGGGGATAAGAGCTTTATCCGACCAATCCAGCTCAGATGCTAAGGTGCGGAATTGGACGGCAAAATGACTGACCAAGGACTCACCCTGAGTTAATGCCAGCAATTGGAGCGCAGTATCATGGGTGACTTGAGGTCCTAAAAAGACCTGTTTCAGAGCGCTCAGAAACAGCGGAGCACTCTGCACCACATGATCGCCACGCTCCCACAGCGGCGTAGCCCATTCCAACGCCCTGTCCGACAATAGAGACAGAATAAATCCCACCTTAGCCCGCTCTGTGGGAAAACGTGTAGCCAGGAGCTCGAGGTGAATAGAGCACTGACTCACAAATCCCCTACAAAACTTGCTATCACCAGAAAATTTTTCTGGCAGCGGGAGGCGAGATAATGTCGGAACAGGGGTGGCAATGGACATAGTAGCTGCAGCCACGCTAGCAGCCTGTACAGCTACTGCAGTAACATCCACAGCTGAGGTCGCGCTCTCGAGAGCCGCCAACCTACCCTCCAGCTGCTGGATATGCCGCAGAGATTGCTGTTTGTCTGTCATCACTAGCCAGACCCTGGCGCTAGTGTAATGTTAGGACTGGCGGAACGCACCAAGAGAGATGATATAGGTGCGTTCGCAGTCCGGGGTCCACCGTGCAGGTGAAACCTGCTGCTAAGAAATGACAGACAATATGGCGGTATTCAAAAGTATACACGCGTGGGTTAAACCTCACCCAGCGTGAAGAAAGCGATCCTGTTGCGTCACAGGACCGCGGTACCGCACATAGAGCGTGAGCAAGTGGTCAGCGAACTAAACCCCAACAGGGATTGTAGTCCGATTAGACCCTTGCTGGCACTACACCGCTACTGGGTGTGAAAGGAATTATATAATTAAGGCACCGAAGTGCGAACTGTGCTGTGCTGGCAGGCACCACTAAGCACCCAGACGTGGGTCAGGAAGCGCACACTGGCGCGTGGCACCGCACTGGCGGTCACAGCAGTAGACGCTGACACGTGTGTGACACGTTGAGTGATAAGTCGGGCGCTAGATAGCAGCCATACTCCATACGCGAACAATCATACAATAGGGTAGGGGTATTTAAAGAATGACTTGCACTCACAACAAACACACGTATTAAATTGTACACTAGCGCATGGCCATGCGGTCATGCGCAGTTTATATAGTTGCAGGACAGGAAGCGGCCACAGAAACTTTGCCCTTCCAAGACCTGCCAAGAGGACCAATAGAATGCGCTGCAGAGTCTGAGCACATGACCCTCGATCTCCAACGGGAGATCTTGCCCTGGGCATGCTCAGTGTGCGCAGACAAGGACTTAGTCCCAGAGAAGTCCACTCGCTGCTGACCAGTATAGGCTTTACAGGCAGAAGCTGGAGAAGCAGCAGTAACTCTTCTCACAGAGTCAGACTGAGCGAGACGCTGGGATCGACGTCCCTGCTGAGCAGGCTCCACTGCGGCTGGAGGAGAATGGGAGACCGCAGCGGAGACGGATCGAGATTCCCCCTGTGCAGCAGAGGAAACTCGACTCCTAACAGTAGGCACTTTAAAATAGGTTCCAGGGGTACACGGGCAGCAGTGGTCTGGTCAGTGGAGGACTATTGGAAGGAGGGACCGCAGACAGGCTTAGTAGGCCTAACACGTGCCACTTTTTTTTTTTTTTTTTTTTTTTTTTTATTTGCTCATTGGATAAAAGCAAACAGTTCTATCTCAGTATTTAGACCGTGGGGTGCCAAAGTATTCAGTTCAAATATGTACCTCATTTCTTCTATTGACATTTGGTGAATAAAGTTGCCCCCTCTCCAGTCTTTTTTCACTATTTTCAATCCAGTGACTAAGATGTCCTCAAGTGAACCCCCGTGATATTTGGCAAAATGTTGAGACAAAGGGTGTTCCGAGAATTTTTTACTAATGTTGCACAAATGTTCTCTAATCCTTACATTCATAGGGCGAATAGTGCGACCTATGTACAATTTCTTGCAAGGGCACATAATACTGTAAATAACTCCTTTAGTGGAGCAGGTGATGAAATCTTTAATATTAATTACTGTTGACTGATTGGAGATGGAGATTTGTTTTTTTGTGCCTAATTTCTTACATGATAAGCATTTTTTGCATGGGAAGAAGCCATTGGGGCGTTTTGATAAAAAATGATGATTTTTTTCTTCTTTCTCCAGAGGTCTACATATCGTTGGGGCAATTAGATTCCCCCAATTTTTTGCCCTTTTGAAAACGAATTTTGGACACACTGGTAGTAACTCCCCAATTATCTTATCCTCTTTGAGTATGTTCCAATGTTTATTTACAATCTTGTTCAGCAGTCCACTTTTAGAATTATATTGCATTATAATTGGAATCTCATAATCTCCCCATTTTTCTCCATTCATTTTTTCTGACTTCTTTTCTATCTGCATCAGGAACCTTTCCCTCGGGTGTTCTCCAACCTGTTCCTTAGTTTCTAACAGGAATTTTTTGTCATATCCTTTAATTACAAATTTCTCCACCAGGAGGTTTGCTTCCTTATTATAGTCGTCCAGTCTAGAGCAATTTCTATGTGCCCTGATGAATTGGCTCTTTGGAACATTGAGAAGCCAACTGGGAAGATGACAACTGCCCAAGGCTATATAGTTTCCAGAATCAGTGGGTTTATGATATATTTGAGTATGTATTTTGTTGCTATCAATAAAAATTCTTAAGTCTAAAAAATGTATTTCTTTATTATTTATAACTGAAGTGAATTTTAAAAAGTAATCATTTGTGTTTAAGTGTTGAATATAATCATTTAATAAAATGGGGCCCCCGGACCAAATGAATATGATATCGTCAATGAACCTCTGCCATAGGACCAGGTTCGCCCGTAGCTCACCCCCGCTGAAGATGGTTTCTTCTTCCCACCTCCCTATGTAAAGGTTGGCGTAACTAGGGGCGAACCTGGTACCCATGGCAGTACCCCATTCCTGGGAGTAGTAGTCCGCCCCAAATTTAAAATAATTGTGAGTGAGTATAAAATCGATACAATCTAGAATAAAAAGATTCTGATCCCTGGGTGTCTGGCTATTCTTTGACATAAAATATTCAACTGCTTCACATCCCTTTTTGTGCTCAATCACAGTATAGAGGGAAGTTATATCTAAAGTCCCCATGATATAGTGTTCTTCCCATTGTATCTTCTGCAGAATATTTAAAATGTGTGCACTATCCTTCAAATAGGATGGAAGGTGGGGACACAGTCTCTGTAGGTAGCAATCCACAAATTTAGAAAGGTTAGATGTGAGGCCTCCTATGGCGGATATAATCGGTCTGCCTGGTGGATGCAGCGGATCTTTGTGGACCTTAGGTAAATAATAAAAATATGGAGCCCGGGGATGCATGTTATTTACAAAATCAAATTCATTCTTATTTAAAAATCCCTTTTGGAAACCTGTTTATATCAAGCTTTGCATTTCTTTTAAATAGTTAGCTGATGGGTCCATGGTTAGTTTTTTATAGGTGCGATTGTCACTCAACAGCCGTAGGGATTCTTTATCATAATCGGGAGTGTTGAGTATAACTATACCACCCCCTTTATCGGCCGGTCTGATGGTTATTTGTTTGTTGTCTTGAAGTTGTTGAATCGCCCTGCGTTCTTGATTAGACAAGTTATACTTGAACTGAGAACATTTTCTGTCCGAAAAAAATTAAGACACACCATTTGGAGCAGTGTCATACTCCAATATATAACTTCCCAATGGTAACAATTAATTAAATAAATGGTGATGCCAGTTCATTGTTATAATCAAGTGAAAGATTTTCTATCCACTTGACTTCTGATGTAGAAAATTTCACAATTAACGAAATAAATGTAAATAACGGCACAGAAGATACCAATATGGAAGATAATCTCATTCAATCAAATATTGCCCCGGATATCTCCACCCCAATACCGGCTATTGAAACACATAATAGATTCCTAGCATTTGAAAATAATGATAATACCCCTGGGATTTCCAGGGAAGAATCTAATTCACAACCTATACGACAGAAACAGGCGCCATCTTTCATGTTAGGACAGAAAGATAAAAAATTACAACAAAATAAAATTAAACCAAAAACCACACAAAGCCATCTCCCTCCTTTTTTTCAAAAGGGACAAAGAAAAAAAGAAAAAGGGGATGTAGGGGCGGGAAATCAACCAAAAAAGAGAGATCAGTACATCAACAACAGGAAAACATCTCAGCGCAATTAAAACAGAAGATCTTCAATCTGAGTAATCACACATTGAGCAACAATGAGGTTTGCTTACTCAATAGGGGCCTTAAATACGCACCGAGTACAAAGTTCAATAAATTTCAGGCCTATATAGGGGTGAAACTGTTCATGTGGAAACTGACTATTAAGAAACACTATCTAAAGAAGAAGCTAAGCATGGCAAATAATGATGGATCAATGGATACTTTTGATCCGTATGAACACACCCATCTCAAAAAGAAATCAAACTTTAACCCGATCCAGGAATATTCTGAGGCGTTTGAGGCCTTTCAGAATAACGTGACTCGGGATATTAGAAAAATTTCGGACAGAAAATGTTCTCAGTTCAAGTATAACTTGTCTAATCAAGAATGCAGGGCGATTCAACAACTTCAAGACAACAAACAAATAACCATCAGACCGGCCGATAAAGGGGGTGGTATAGTTATACTCAACACTCCCGATTATGATAAAGAATCCCTACGGCTGTTGAGTGACAATCGCACCTATAAAAAACTAACCATTGACCCATCAGCTAACTATTTAAAAGAAATGCAAAGCTTGATACAAACAGGTTTCCAAAAGGGATTTTTAAATAAGAATGAATTTGATTTTGTAAATAACATGCATCCCCGGGCTCCATATTTTTATTATTTACTTAAGGTCCACAAAGATCCGCTGCATCCACCAGGCAGACCGATTATATCCGCCATAGGAGGCCTCACATCTAACCTTTCTAAATTTGTGGATTGCTACCTACAGAGACTGTGTCCCCACCTTCCATCCTATTTGAAGGATAGTGCACACATTTTAAATATTCTGCAGAAGATACAATGGGAAGAACACTATATCATGGGGACTTTAGATATAACTTCCCTCTATACTGTGATTGAGCACAAAAAGGGATGTGAAGCAGTTGAATATTTTATGTCAAAGAATAGCCAGACACCCAGGGATCAGAATCTTTTTATTCTAGATTGTATCGATTTTATACTCACTCACAATTATTTTAAATTTGGGGCGGACTACTACTCCCAGGAATGGGGTACTGCCATGGGTACCAGGTTCGCCCCTAGTTACGCCAACCTTTACGTAGGGAGGTGGGAAGAAGAAACCATCTTCAGCGGGGGTGAGCTACGGGCGAACCTGGTCCTATGGCAGAGGTTCATTGACGATGTCATATTTATTTGGTCCGGGGGCCCCATTTTATTCAATGATTTTATTCAACACTTAAACAGAAATGATTACTTTTTAAAATTCACTTCAGTTATAAATAATAAAGAAATACATTTTTTAGACTTAAGAATTTTTATTGATAGCAACAAAATACATACTCAAATATATCATAAACCCACTGATTCTGGAAACTATATAGCCTTGGACAGTTGTCATCTTCCCAGTTGGCTTCTCAATGTTCCAACGAGCCAATTCATCAGTGCACATAGAAATTGCTCTAGACTGGACGACTATAATAAGGAAGCAAACCTCCTGGTGGAGAAATTTGTAATTAAAGGATATGACAAAAAATTCCTGTTAGAAACTAAGGAACAGGTTGGAGAACACCCAAGGGAAAGGTTCCTGATGCAGATAGAAAAGAAGTCAGAAAAAATGAATGGAGAAAAATGGGGAGATTATGAGATTCCAATTATAATGCAATATAATTCTAAAAGTGGACTGCTGAACAAGATTGTAAATAAACATTGGAACATACTCAAAGAGGATAAGATAATTGGGGAGTTACTACCAGTGTGTCCAAAATTCGTTTTCAAAAGGGCAAAAAATTGGGGGAATCTAATTGCCCCAACGATATGTAGACCTCTGGAGAAAGAAGAAAAAAATCATCATTTTTTATCAAAACGCCCCAATGGCTTCTTCCCATGCAAAAAATGCTTATCATGTAAGAAATTAGGCACAAAAAAACAAATCTCCATCTCCAATCAGTCAACAGTAATTAATATTAAAGATTTCATCACCTGCTCCACTAAAGGAGTTATTTACAGTATTATGTGCCCTTGCAAGAAATTGTACATAGGTCGCACTATTCGCCCTATGAATGTAAGGATTAGAGAACATTTGTGTAACATTAGTAAAAAATTCTCGGAACACCCTTTATCTCAACATTTTGCCAAATATCACGGGGGTTCACTTGAGGACATCTTAGTCACTGGATTGAAAATAGTGAAAAAAGACTGGAGAGGTGGCAACTTTATTCACCAAATGTCAAGAGAAGAAATGAGGTACATATTTGAACTGAATACTTTGGCACCCCACGGTCTAAATACTGAGATAGAACTGTTTGCTTTTATCCAATGAGCAAATAAAGAAAAAAAAAAAAAAAAAAGTGGCACGCTATATAAAGCACACATCTTGCACACAGCACCATCCCTGATGAAGGAGTCAGTGACTCTGAAACGCGTAGGATTATTTGGTCCTGTGTGCTATTCGTAGCTCCGTAGCTCCGCAGCTCTGCAGCTTTGCAGCTGGTCACGTGTACACATCACGTGACTGTGACGTCACACAAGGTCCTGCACCTTGTCGGCTTCAGCTCTATACTAGCGGCCGCCACTGCCTGTGCACGGCAGTTACCAAGCTCTGGGGGAGCACGCTAGTCACCGGCCGGGACAGCGTCTCCTATACTACTATTTGCTCTGCAACATATTGGATATTTCCGGAACAGAAATTCAGAGAAGGCTTCAGATACCAACCTTTCAGCACATGAGTGAAGGACCTTTCCACATGTCAGCACTGGACACAGATTTCCTTTTCTTTGATATTAAGGTAAACACATCTTGTTAATCACAGTCCTGTATGGGGAACCTTGTTTATGACATTTCCTAGTATTTTAACTATTTATGGCTTCATATAGGTGAACTTAGCGCAAATATTACATATAGTTTTCTTCAATTTCTATAATGGACCGCAGACAGGCTTAGTAGGCCTAACATAACAAAAGTAGGCTGTAGGCACTTTAAAATAGGTTCCAAGGGTACACGGGCAGCAGTGGTCTGGTCAGTGAAGGACAATTTCTATAATGGACCGCAGACAGGCTTAGTAGGCCTAACATAACAAAAGTAGGCTGTAGGCACTTTAAAATAGGTTCCAGGGGTACACGGGCAGCAGTGGTGTGGTCAGTGGAGGACTAGTGGAAGGCGGGACCGCAGATAGGCTTAGTAGACCTAACATAACAAAAGTAGGCTGTAGCACTTTAAAATAGGTTCCAGGGGTACACGGGCAGCAGTGGTCTGGTCAGTGGAGGACTAGTGGAAGGAGGGACCGCAGACAGGCTTAGTAGGCCTAACATAACAAAAGTAGGCTGTAGGCACTTTAAAATAGGTTAAAGGGGTACACGCGCAGCAGTGGTCTGGTCATTGAAGGACAATTTCTATAATGGACCGCAGACAGGCTTAGTAGGCCTAACATAACAAAAGTAGGCTGTAGGCACTTTAAAATAGGTTCCAGGGGTACACGGGCAGCAGTGGTCTGGTCAGTGAAGGACAATTTCTATAATGGACCGCAGACAGGCTTAGTAGGCATAACGTAACAAAAGTAGGCTCTAGACACTTGGAATTATCTTGCAGGGGTACACAGGCAGCATTGGTGTTGTTAGCGGAGGCCGATTGTAATGAGTGTCTGACAGTTAGTACTCATAAAAAATAAATAGATGTTAATGTCTCGCAATACAACAAAACCAAAACACAAAAGGGTGGCATACTTAGGTACAGGGGTGGGCTCCTCTGCTGAGTTTCAGACCTAGTAATTTGGCGCAAAGTATTTACTGGTGTAAATATAGGACACTGGCCCTGACTATTTTAAGTAGCATCATACATGTCAACACATTGGTATTGTCAGTGCCAGGCATTGAAGGATGTCAGCGCATAGACTAAACATTGGTGGAGCTGTGAGAGATAATTTTGCAAGTGGTAGAGCACTGTTTGAGCTGGGGGGGGGAACTCTCTTGTGGCCGGCGGTACAGGCCCAGGGCCCCTCATGTTACAACGGTGTGTCTGACGTTGGGTGCGCACCACCACCGCCAGAGACACTTTATTGTACTATGAGGGACCCAGTGGCAGTGCCGTCGACCAAAAGCGTGCACACCCACCTCTTCAGACAAACGGCACTCTCACGGGTGCTTGCGCCAAGTGGCGAGACCACGGCCCCGTGGGGGGAGTTTGGCCATTTAGGGAGGTGTAAACATGTCGTACGCTGGACAAACAGCTGCTGCAAATTACGAGATTGGAAAACTCAGTCAGAGCAGTCCACAAGCAAGACCTTTTCATTGGAAAGCTAGGTGTCAGCCGGGAAAGGTGGGGCAAAAGAATTCGAAATCCAGTTGTGGTTCATTTTAATGAAGGTTAGATCATCAACATTTTGGGTAGCCAGACGAGTCCTTTTTTTCGGTTAATATTGAACCTGCAGCACTGAATACTCTTTCTGATAGCACACTAGCTGCTGGGCAAGCAAGCTCCTGCAATGCATATTCTGCCAATTCTGGCCAGATGTCTAATTTGGATGCCCAGTAATCAAATGGGAATGACGGTTGAGGGAAAACGTCGATAAGGGATGAAAAATAGTTAGTAACCATACTGGACAAATGTTGTCTCCTGTCACTTTGAATTGATGCTGCAGTACCTGTCCTGTCTGCGGTCATAGCAAAATCACTCCACAACCTGGTCAGAAAACCCCTTTGTCCAACACCACTTCTGATTTGTGCACCTCTAACACCTCTGGCCTGCTGCCCCCTGCAGCGCGTATGATAACGCTCACCGTCGCTGTGTGCTGGGAATGCCTGAATCAAACAGTCAACAAGAGTTGATTGTTTGGTTGCTAATTTTTGTTCCAGGTTCTCATGTGGCATAATATTTTGCAATTTGCCTTTATAGCAAGGATCAAGGAGGCAGGCCAACCAGTAATCGTCATCCGTCATCATTTTAATAATGCGTGGGTCCCTTTTCAGGATACGTAAGGCATAATCCGCCATGTGGGCCAAAGTTCCAGTTGTCAAATCTGCGGTCGTGCTGGGTTGAGGGGCAGTTTCAGGCAAATCTACGTCACTTGTCTCCCTAAAAAAACCTGAACCCGGCCTTGCAATGCCACCAGTTGCTATTGGCCCCGGAGAAGCTTCCTCATTAAAAAAATACTCATCCCCATCATCCTCCTCGTCCTCCTCCTCCTCCTGTTCGCCCGCTACCTCGTCCTGTACACTGCCCTGACCAGACAGTGGCTGACTGTCATCAAGGCTTTCCTCTTCCTCTGCTGCAGATGCCTGCTCCTTTATGTGCGTCAAACTTTGCATCAGCAGACGCATTAGGGGGATGCTCATGCTTATTATGGCGTTGTCTGTACTAACCAGCTGTGTGCATTCCTCAAAACACTGAAGGACTTGACACATGTCTTGTACCTTCGACCACTGCACACCTGACAACTCCATGTCTGCCATCCTACTGCCTGCCCGTGTATGTGTATCCTCCCACAAAAACATAACAGCACGCCGCTGTTCGCACAGTCTCTGAAGCATGTGCAGTGTTGAGTTCCACCTTGTTGCAACGTCGATGATTAGGCGATGCTGGGGAAGGTTCAAAGACCGCTGATAGGTCTGCATACGGCTGGAGTGTACGGGCGAACGACGGATATGCGAGCAAAGTCCGCGCACTTTGAGGAGCAGGTCGGATAACCCCGGATAACTTTTCAGGAAGCACTGCACCACCAGGTTTAAGGTGTGAGCCAGGCAAGGAATGTGTTTCAGTTGGGAAAGGGAGATGGCAGCCATGAAATTCCTTCCGTTATCACTCACTACCTTGCCTGCCTCAAGATCTACAGTGCCCAGCCACGACTGCGTTTCTTTCTGCAAGAACTCGGACAGAACTTCCGCGGTGTGTCTGTTGTCGCCCAAACACTTCATAGCCAATACAGCCTGCTGACGCTTGCCAGTAGCTGCCCCATAATGGGACACCTGGTGTGCAACAGTGGCAGCTGTGGATGGAGTGGTTGTGCCACTGCGGTCTGTGGACGAGCTCTCGCTTCTGCAGGAGGACGAGGAGGAGGGGGTGCGAACGGCTACAGCCAACTGATTCCTAGACCATGGGCTAGGCAGAACTGTCCCAAAATTGCTGTCCCCTGTGGACCCTGCATCCACCACATTCACCCAGTGTGCCATGATGGACACATAACGTCCCTGGCCATGCCTACTGGTCCATGCATCTGTTGTCAGGTGCACCTTTGTACTCACAGATTGCCTGAGTGCATGGACGATGCGCTCTTTAACATGCTGGTGGAGGGCTGGGATGGCTTTTCTCGAAAAGAAGTGTCGACTGGGTAGCTCGTAGCGTGGTACAGCGTAGTCCATCAGGGTTTTGAAAGGGCATCATCTCTAACAAGATTAGTCTAGCTATGTGGGCGTTCAAACCCTGTGTACGCGGATGCGAGGCTAAGTACTTCCTTTTTCTAACGAGAGTCTCATGTAGGGTGAGCTGGACTGGAGAGCTGGAGATCGTGGAACTAGCGGGGGTGCCGGTGGACATGGCAGACTGAGAGACAGTTGGAGACGGTATTCTTGCCGGTGCCCTACATGCAGTGTTTCCAACTACGAAACTGGTGATTCCCTGACCCTGAATGCTTTGGCCTGGCAACGAAACCTGCACAGATACTGCAGGTGGTGCGGAAAATGGTGGCCTTACAGTGATGGGAGGGATGTAGCGTTGCTGACTAGTTTCATTGGCCGAGGGTGCTACAACCTTAAGGGACGTTTGGTAGTTAGTCCAGGCTTGCAAATGCATGGTGATTAAATGTCTATGCATGCAATTTGTATTTAGACTTTTCAGATTCTGACCTCCGCTTAAGGTAGTTGGACATTTTTGACAGATGACTTTGCGCTGATCAATTGGATGTTGTTTAAAAAAATGCCAGACTGCACTCTTTCTAGCATTGGATACCTTTTCAGGCATTGCAGACTGAGCTTTAACCGGATGGCCACGCTGTCCTCCAACAGGTTTTGGCTTTGCCACGCGTTGTGGGCCAGATACGGGCCCGGCAGATGGAACCTGTTGCGATGTTGATGCCTGCTGCGGCCCCTCCTCCTCCGCTTCAGAACTACTGCCACCTGCACCCTGTTCCCCCAATGGCTGCCAATCGGGGTCAACAACTGGGTCATCTATGACCTCCTCTTCTATCTCGTGTGCAACTTCGTCTGTGTCACCGTGTAAGCCGGTGGTATAGCGTTCGTGACGGGGCACCATAGTCTCATCAGGGTCTGATTCTGGATCAGTACACTGCGAGGGCAATGTTGTGGTCTGAGTCAAAGGAACAGCATAGTAATCTGGCTGTGGCTGTGCGTCTGTGCACTCCATGTCCGATTCATCTTGTAATGGGCATGGCCTGTTAACTGTTTCACTTTCTAACCCAGGAACGGTATGTGTAAAGAGCTCCATGGAGTAACCCATTGTGTCGCCTGTTGCATCCTTCTCTGTTGTTGTTTTGGCTGAAGAGGACAAGGAAGCGACTTGTCCCTGACCGTGAACATCCACTAACGACGCGCTGCTTTTACATTTACCAGTTTCAGAAGAGGAGGCAAAAGAGCTAGAGGCTGAGTCAGCAAGGAAAGCCAAAACTTGCTCTTGCTGCTCCGGCTTTAAAAGCGGTTTTCCTACTCCCAGAAAAGGGAGCGTTCGAGGCCTTGTGTAGCCAGACGACGAACCTGGCTCCACAGCTCGAGACTTAGGTGCTATATTGTTTTTCCCACGACCACCTGATGCTCCACCACCACTACCATCATTACCAGCTGGCAATGAACGCCCACGGCCACGACCTCTTCCACCAGACTTCCTCATTGTTTTAAAAACGTAACCAAAGTAACGGTATTTGTTACTGTTAAACAACTTACAAGGTGAACTCAAACTTCTGTAGGATTTAGATATCCCTTTATAGGTGGGTAAGACTGCAAGGAAAATCAGGCACAATGTTACACACTCGGTTTTCTGTTGCACAAAATGAAAGAGATGCGACACACGCAGGACTGTCACTCAAGCACAAATGCCAATATTAATCTCCCACTATTTATTTTTTTTTCAGGGAGAATTTAAAAACCAAAAAAAAAACAAACAGACACTAGGCTTTCTGTGGCCCACAATTTGAGAGAGATGGCACACACGACTGGCACTGAAGCACAAATGCCAATATTAATCTCCCACTATATAATTTTTTTCAGGGAGAATTTAAAAACCAAAATAAAAAAAAGACACTAGGCTTTCCTTGGCCCACAATTTGAGAGAGATGGCACACACAGGACTGGCACAGAAGCACAAAGGCCAATTTTAATCTCCCACTATTTATTTTTTTTTCAGGGAGAATTTAAAAACCAAAATAAAAAAAAACAAAACTAGGCTTTCTGATGCCCACAATTTGAGAGAGATTGCACACACGACTGGCACAGAAGCACAAAGGCCAATATTAATCTCCCACTATTTTTTTTTTTTCAGGGAGAATTTAAAAACCAAAATAAAAAAAAAACAGACACTAGGCTTTCTGTGGCCCACAATTTGAGAGAGATGGCACACACGACTGGCACAGAAGCACAAAGGCCAATATTAATGTCCCACTATTTATTTTTTTTCAGGGAGAATTTAAAAACCAAAATAAAAAAAAACAAAACTAGGCTTTCTGTGGCCTACAATTTGAGAGAGATGGCACACACGACTGGCACAGAAGCACAAAGGCCAGTATTAATCTCCCACTATTTATTTTTTTTTCAGGGAGAATTTAAAACCCCCAAAAAAAAACAAAAAAAAAAACTAGGCTTTCTGTGGCCCACAATTTGAGAGAGATGGCACACACGACTGGCACAGAAGCACAAAGGCCAATATTAATCTCCCACTATTTTTTTTTTTTCAGGGAGAATTTAAAAACCAAAAAAAAAAAAAAAAAACAGACACTAGGCTTTCTGTGGCCCATAATTTGAGAGAGATGGCACACACGACAGGCACAGAAGCACAAAGGCCAATATTAATCTCCCACTATTTATTTTTTTTCAGGGAGAATTTAAAAACAAAAAAAAAACAAATAACAGACACTAGGCTTTCTGTGGCCCACAATTTGAGAGAGATGGCACACACGACTGGCACAGAAGCACAAAGGCCAATATTAATCTCCCACTATTTATTTTTTTTTCAGGGAGAATTTAAAAACCAAAATAAAAAAAACAGACACTAGGCTTTCTGTGGCCCACAATTTGAGAGAGATGGCACACACAGGACTGGCACAGAAGCACAAAGGCCAATATTAATCTCCCACTTTTTTTTTTTTTCACGGAGAATTTAAAAACCAAAATAACCAAAAACAGACACTAGGCTTTCTGTGGCCCACAATTTGAGAGAGATGGCACACACAGGACTGGCACAGAAGCACAAAGGCCAATATTAATCTCCCACTATTTTTTTTTTTTCAGGGAGAATTTAAAAACCAAAATAACCAAAAACAGACACTAGGCTTTCTGTGGCCCACAATTTGAGAGAGATGGCACACACGACTGGCACAGAAGCACAAAGGCCAATATTAATCTCCCACTATTTCTATAGTAACATAGTAACATAGTAACATAGTAACATAGTTAGTAAGGCCGAAAGAAGTCATTTGTCCATCCAGTTCAGCCTATATTCCATCATAATAAATCCCCAGATCTACGTCCTTCTACAGAACCTAATAATTGTATGATACAATATTGTTCTGCTCCAGGAAGACATCCAGGCCTCTCTTGAACCCCTCGACTGAGTTCGCCATCACCACCTCCTCAGGCAAGCAATTCCAGATTCTCACTGCCCTAACAGTAAAGAATCCTCTTCTATGTTGGTGGAAAAACCTTCTCTCCTCCAGACGCAAAGAATGCCCCCTTGTGCCTGTCACCTTCCTTGGTATAAACAGATCCTCAGCGAGATATTTGTATTGTCCCCTTATATACTTATACATGGTTATTAGATCGCCCCTCAGTCGTCTTTTTTCTATATTTATTTTTTTTCAGGGAGAATTTAAAAACCAAAATAAAAAAAAAAAACAGACACTAGGCTTTCTGTGGCCCACAATTTGAGAGAGATGGCACACACAGGACTGGCACAGAAGCACAAAGGCCAATATTAATCTCCCACTATTTATTTTTTTTTCAGGGAGAATTTAAAAACCAAAATAACCAAAAACAGACACTAGGCTTTCTGTGGCCCACAATTTGAGAGAGATGGCACACACGACTGGCACAGAAGCACAAAGGCCAATATTAATCTCCCACTATTTTTTTTTTTTTCAGGGAGAATGTAAAAACCAAAATAACCAAAAACAGACACTAGGCTTTCTCTGGCCCACAATTTGAGAGAGATGGCACACACGACTGGCACAGAAGCACAAAGGCCAATATTAATCTCCCACTATTTATTTATTTTTTCAGGGAGAATTTAAAAACCAAAATAAAAAAAACAGACACTAGGCTTTCTGTGGCCCACAATTTGAGAGAGATGGCACACACAGGACTGGCACTCTAGCAGAAATGCCAATCTTAATCTCCCACTACTTTTTTTGGTTAGGGAGAATTGCCAAGAAATCAGGGCCAGTATTACACACTAGGCTTTCTGTGCCCCAAAATTGGAGAGAGATGGCACACACAGGACTGGCACTCTAGCAGAAATGCCAATCTTAATCTCCCACTGTTTATTTTTTTTTTTCAGGGAGAATTTAAAACCCAAAACAGACACTAGGCTTTCTGTGGCCCACTATTTGAGAGAGATGGCACACAGGACTGGCACTCTAGCAGAAATGCCAATCTTAATCTCCCACTACTTTTTTTTTAGGGAGAATTAAAAAAAAACAAAAAAAACAGGGACTGTCCTACAATTACTATCTCCCTGCAGTAATCTCTGCCAGGTATGGCAGGCAGCAATAACAAGGAGTGGACTGCTGCACAAATTAAATCAAAAGTGTGGACAATCAAAAAAGGTAGCTGTGCAGAAAGGAAGGAACAACAGGATTTGTGCTTTGAAAAAAGCAGTTGGTTTGCACAGTGGCGTACACACAGCAATGCAGCTATCAGGGAGCCTTCTAGGGCAGCCCAATGAGCTACAGCGCTGAGAAAAAAAAATGTAGCTTCCACTGTCCCTGCAAACAAAAGGTGGTGTTGGACAGTGGAAATCGCTACAGCACAAGTGGTTTGGGGGTTAATGGACCCTGCCTAATGCTATCCCTGCTTCTGAAGAAGCGGCAGCAACCTCTCCCTATGCTCAGATCAGCAGCAGTAAGATGGCGGTCGGCGGGAACGCCTCTTTATAGTCCCTGTGACGCCGCAGACAGCAAGCCAATCACTGCAATGCCCTTCTGTAAGATGGTGGGGACTGAGACCTATGTCATCACACTGCCCACACTCTGCATCCACCTTCATTGGCTGAGAAATGGCGCTTTTTGCGTCATTGAAACGCGACTTTGGCGCGAAAGTCACGTACCGCATGGCCGACCCCAAACAGGGATCGGATCGGGTTTCATGAAACCCGACTGTGGCAAAAGTCGTCGTTAGGGTTGAGCGAAACGGGTCGAACATTTTCAAAAGTCGCCGACTTTTGGCTAAGTCGGGGTTTCATGAAACCCGATCCGACCCCTGTGCGGGGTCGGCCATGCGGTACGCGACTTTCGCGCCAAAGTCGCGTTTCAATGACGCGAAAAGCGCCATTTCTCAGCCAATGAAGGTAAACGCAGAGTGTGGGCAGCGTGATGACATAGGTCCTGGTCCCCACCATCTTAGAGAAGGGCATTGCAGTGATTGGCTTGCTGTCTGCGACGTCACAGGGGCTATAAAGAGGCGTTCCCGCCGACCGCCATCTTACTGCTGCTGATCTGAGCTTAGGGAGAGGTTGCTGCCGCTTTGTCAGAAGCAGGGATAGCGTTAGGCAGGGTCCATTAACCACAAAACCGCTTGTGCTGCAGCGATTTGCACTGTCCAACACCACCCTCGGTGTGCAGGGACAGTGGAAGTTTTTTTTTTTTTTTTTTTCCCCTCAGCGCTGTAGCTCATTGGGCTGCCCTAGAAGGCTCCCTGATAGCTGCATTGCTGTGTGTACGCCGCTGTGCAAACCAACTGCTTTTTTCAAAGCACAAATCCTCTTGTTCCTTCCTTTCTGCACAGCTATCTTTTTTGTTTGTCCACACTTTTTATTTCATTTGTGCATCAGTCCACTCCTTATTGCTGCCTGCCATACCTGGCTGAGATTACTGCAGGCAGGGAGATAGTAGCTGCCTGCCATACCTGGCTGAGATTACTGCAGGCAGGGAGATAGTAATTGTAGGACATTCCCTGTTTTTTTTTTTTTTTGGTGGGAGATTAAGATTGGCAATTTGGCATTTCTGCTAGAGTGCCATCCCTGTGTGTGCCATCTCTCTCACATAGTGGGCCATAGAAAGCCTTTTCATTTTTCTGTATTTTTTTTTGTGGGGTGTATAAATTCTCCCTGATAAAAATACAGTGGGAGATTAATATTGGCCTTTGGGCTTGTGTGCCAGTCCTGAGTGTGCCATCTCTCTCACAAATAGTGGGCCATAGAAAGCCTATTTTATTTTTTTGGGGGTTTTATAAATTCTCCCTGAAAAAAAGGGAGATTAATATTGGCCTCTGGGCTTGTGTGCCAGTCCTGAGCGTGCCATCTGTGCCAGCCCTGAGCGTGCCATCTCTCTCACAAATAGTGGGCCATAGGAAGCCTATTTAATTTTTTTTTGGTTTTATAAATTCTCCCTGAAAAAAAGGGAGATTAATATTGGCCTCTGGGCTTGTGTGCCAGTTGTGAGCGTGCCATCTGTGCCAGTCCTGAGCGTGCCATCTCTCTCACAAATAGTGGGCCATAGAAAGCCTATTTAATTTTTTTTTTTGTTTTATAAATTTTCCCTGAAAAAAGGGAGATTAATATTGGCCTCTGGGCTTGTGTGCCAGTTGTGAGCGTGCCATCTGTGCCAGTCCTGAGCGTGCCATCTCTCTCACAAATAGTGGGCCATAGAAAGCCTATTTAATTTTTTTTTTGGTTTTATAAATTTTCCCTGAAAAAAGGGAGATTAATATTGGCCTCTGGGCTTGTGTGCCAGTTGTGAGCGTGCCATCTGTGCCAGTCCTGAGCGTGCCATCTCTCTCACAAATAGTGGGCCATAGAAAGCCTATTTAAATATTTTTTTGGTTTTATAAATTCTCCCAGAAAAAAAGGGAGATTAATATTGGCCTCTGGGCTTCTGTGCCAGTCCTGAGCGTGCCATCTGTGCCAGTCCTGAGCGTCCCATCTCTCTCACAAATAGTGGGCCATAGAAAGCCTATTTTTTTTTTTTTTTGGGTTTTAGAAATTCTCCCTGAAAAAAAAAGGGAGATTAATATTGCCCTTTGGGCTTGTGTGCCAGTACTAAGCGTTCCATCTCTCTCTCTCTCTCAGTCAGTGGGCCATAGAACGCCTATTTTTGGTTTTATTTGTTTTCTAAATTCTCCCTGAAAAAATCATTTTATTTTATTTGGTTTCTAAATTCTTCCTGATAAAATCATATTTTTTTTATTATTTTTTTTTCTAAAGTCTCCCTGAAAAAAAAAAAAAAAAAAAAAAACAGTGGGAGATTAATATTGGCCTTTCTGCTTGTGTGCCAGTCTTGACTCCTGGGTGCGTCATCTCTCAGTCAGTGGGCCATAGAACGCCTATTTTTGGTTTTATTTGTTTTATAAATTCTCCCTGAAAAAATCATTTTATTTTATTTGGTTTCTAAATTCTTCCTGATAAAATCATATTTTTTTTATTATTTTTTTTTCTAAAGTCTCCCTGAAAAAAAAAAAAAAAAACAACCAAAAAAAACAGTGGGAGATTAATATTGGCCTTTCTGCTTGTGTGCCAGTCTTGACTCCTGGGTGTGCCATCTCTCTCTCTCTCTCTCTCTCTCTCTCTCCAATTGTGGTCCATAGAAAGCCTATATTTTTTTTCCTTGATTTGGGTTCCAAAATCTACCAGAGAAAATAACTACATCGATCATTGGTAGAAAAATATTGGCCTCTGGGCTTGTGTGCCACTCCTGACTCCTGTGTGCGTCATCTCTCAGTCAGTGGGCCATAGAACGCCTATTTTTGTTTTTATTTGTTTTATAAATTCTCCCTGAAAAAATCATTTTATTTTATTTGGTTTCTAAATTCTTCCTGATAAAATCATATTTTTTTTATTATTTTTTTTTCTAAAGTCTCCCTGAAAAAAAAAAAAAAAAAACAACCAAAAAAAACAGTGGGAGATTAATATTGGCCTTTCTGCTTGTGTGCCAGTCTTGACTCCTGGGTGTGCCATCTCTCTCTCTCTCTCTCTCTCTCTCTCCAATTGTGGTCCATAGAAAGCCTATATTTTTTTTCCTTGATTTGGGTTCCAAAATCTACCAGAGAAAATAACTACATCAATCATTGGTAGAAAAATATTGGCCTCTGGGCTTGTGTGCCACTCCTGACTCCTGTGTGCGTCATCTCTCAGTCAGTGGGCCATAGAACGCCTATTTTTGTTTTTATTTGTTTTATAAATTCTACCTGAAAAAATCATTTTATTTTATTTGGTTTCTAAATTCTTCCTGATAAAATCATATTTTTTTTATTATTTTTTTTTCTAAAGTCTCCCTGAAAAAAAAAAAAAAAAAACAACCAAAAAAAACAGTGGGAGATTAATATTGGCCTTTCTGCTTGTGTGCCAGTCTTGACTCCTGGGTGTGCCATCTCTCTCTTTCTCTCTCTCTCTCTCTCTCTCTCTCTCTCCAATTGTGGTCCATAGAAAGCCTATATTTTTTTTCCTTGATTTGGGTTCCAAAATCTACCAGAGAAAATAACTACATCAATCATTGGTAGAAAAATATTGGCCTCTGGGCTTGTGTGCCACTCCTGACTCCTGTGTGCGTCATCTCTCAGTCAGTGGGCCATAGAACGCCTATTTTTGTTTTTATTTGTTTTATAAATTCTCCCTGAAAAAATAATTTTATTTTATTTGGTTTCTAAATTCTTCCTGATAAAATCATATTTTTTTTATTATTTTTTCTTCTAAAGTCTCCCTGAAAAAAAAAAAAAAAAAACAACCAAAAAAAACAGTGGGAGATTAATATTGGCCTTTCTGCTTGTGTGCCAGTCTTGACTCCTGGGTGTGCCATCTCTCTCTCTCTCTCTCTCTCTCTCTCTCCAATTGTGGTCCATAGAAAGCCTATATTTTTTTTCCTTGATTTGGGTTCCAAAATCTACCAGAGAAAATAACTCCATCAATCATTGGTAGAAAAATATTGGCCTCTGGGCTTGTGTGCCACTCCTGATTCCTGTGTGCGTCATCTCTCACTCAGTGGCCCATAGAAAGCATATAGTTTGTTACATTTGTTTTCTAAATTCTCCCTGCAAAAATCTATTTTTTTTTTTTTTGGGGTTTCTAAAGTGTTCCTGAAAAAAATAAAAATAAAAAAAAAATAATAGTGTGACATTAATATTAACATTTGTGCTTCAGTGACAGTCCTGCGTGTGGGGCATCTCTCTAATTTGCAGCCACCAAAAAAAGAGTGTGTAACATTGGGCCTGATTTTCGCTGTGGTCTCACCAACCTGTAAAGGGGTAGCTAAATCATACTGAAGTTATAGCTCACCGTGTAAGTTGTGTGACTGCAACAAATAACGTTAGTTTGGTTACGTTTTTAAAACAATGAGGAAGTCTAGTGGAAGAGGTCGTGGCCGGGGGCGTTCATTGTCAGCTGGTAATGAGGGTAGTGGTAGTGGTGGAGCATCAGGTGGTCGTGGGGAAAAAAATATTGCACCTAAGTCTGGAGCTGTGGAGCCAGGTTCGTCGTCCGGCTACACAAGGCCTCGAACGCTCCCTTTTCTGGGATTAGGAAAACCGCTTTTAAAGCCGGAGCAGCAAGAGCAAGTTTTGGCTTATCTTGCTGACTCAGCCTCTAGCTCTTTTGCCTCCTCTCGTGAAACTGGTAAAAGTAAAAGCAGCGCGTCGTTAGTGGATGTTCACGGTCAGGGACAAGTCACTTCCTTGTCCTCTTCAGCAAAAACAACAACAGAGAAGAATGCAGCAGGCGACACAACGGGTTACTCCATGGAGCTCTTTACACATACCGTCCCTGGCTTAGAAAGTGAAGCAGTTAACAGTCCATGCCCATTACAAATTGAATCTGACATGGAGTGCACTGACGCACAGCCACAGCCAGACTACTATGCTGGTCCTTTGACTCAGACCACAACATTGCCCTCGCAGGGTGCTGATCAAGAATCAGACCCTGATGAGACTATGTTGCCCCATCACGAACGCTATACCACCGAACGACACGGTGACACAGACGAAGTTGCGCAGGAGGTACAAGAAGAGTTATTAGATGACCCAGTTCTTGACCCCGATTGGCAGCCATTGGGGGAACAGGGTGCAGGCGGCAGCAGTTCTGAAGCAGAGGAGGAGGAGGGGCCGCAGCAGGCATCAACATCGCCACAGGTTCCATCTGCCGGGCCCGTATCTTGCCCAAAACGCGTGGCAAAGCCAAAACCTGGTGGAGGACAGCTTGGCCATCCGGTTAAAGCTCAGTCTGCAATGCCTGAAAAGGTATCCGATGCTAGAAAGAGTGCAGTCTGGCATTTTTTTAAACAACATCCAATTGATCAGCGCAAAGTCATCTGTCAAAAATGTTCTACTTCCTTAAGCAGAGGTCAGAATCTGAAAAGTCTCAATACTAGTTGCATGCATAGACATTTAACCACCATGCATTTGAAAGCTTGGACTAACTACCAAACGTCCCTTAAGGTTGTTGCACCCTCGGCCAATGAAGCTAGTCATCAACGCAACATCCCTTCCGGCAGTGTAGGACCACCATTTAGCGCACCACCTGCTGTATCTGTGCAGGTATCTTTGCCAGGCCAAAGCAGTCAAGGTCAGGGAATCACCAGTTTCGTAGTAGGAAACACTGCATCTAGGGCACCGGCGGCAACAATACCATCTCCCACCGTCTCTCAGTCTGCCATGTCCACC
Source organism: Ranitomeya imitator (assembly GCF_032444005.1). Lineage (NCBI taxonomy): Eukaryota > Metazoa > Chordata > Amphibia > Anura > Dendrobatidae > Ranitomeya > Ranitomeya imitator. Next base: position 544,072,023 of record NC_091286.1, on the reverse strand, counting down.
GGCACCCCCGCTAGTTCCACGATCTCCAGCTCTCCAGTCCAGCTCACCCTACATGAGACTATGGTTAGAAAAAGGAAATACTTAGCCTCGCATCCGCGTACACAGGGTTTGAACGCCCACATAGCTAGACTAATCTCGTTAGAGATGATGCCCTACCGGTTAGTTGAAAGCGAAGCTTTCAAAGACCTGATGGACTACGCTGTACCACGCTACGAGCTACCCAGTCGACACTTTTTTTCCAGAAAAGCCATCCCAGCCCTCCACCAGCATGTTAAAGAGCGCATCGTCCATGCACTCAGGCAATCTGTGAGCACAAAGGTGCACCTGACAACAGATGCATGGACCAGTAGGCATGGCCAGGGACGTTACGTGTCCATCACGGCACACTGGGTAAATGTGGTGGATTCAGGGTCCACAGGGGACAGCAAGTTTGGGACAGTTCTGCCTAGCCCACGGTCTAGTAAACAGTTGTCTGTAGCCGTTTGCACCCCCTCCTCCTCCTCCTCCTCGTCCTCCTGCAGAAGCAAGAGCTCGTCCACAGACCGCAGTCGCACAAACACTCCATCCGCACCTGCCACTGTTGCACACCAGGTCTCCCATTATGGGGCAGCTACTGGCATACGTCAGCAGGCTGTATTGGCTATGAAGTGTTTGGGCGACAATAGACACACCGCGGAAGTTCTGTCCGAGTTCTTGCAGCAAGAAACGCAGTCGTAGCTGGGCACTGTAGATCTTGAGGCAGGCAAGGTAGTGAGTGATAACGGAAGGAATTTCATGGCTGCCATCTCCCTTTCCCAACTGAAACACATTCCTTGCCTGGCTCACACCTTAAACCTGGTGGTGCAGTGCTTCCTGAAAAGTTATCCGGGGTTATCCGACCTGCTCCTCAAAGTGCGTGGACTTTGCGCACATATCCGCCGTTCGCCTGTACACTCCAGCCGTATGCAGACCTATCAGCGTTCTTTGAACCTTCCCCAGCATCGCCTAATCATAGACGTTGCAACAAGGTGGAACTCAACACTGCACATGCTTCAGAGACTGTGCGAACAGAGGCGGGCTGTTATGTTTTTGTGGGAGGATACACATACACGGGCAGGCAGTAGGATGGCAGACATGGAGTTGTCAGGTGTGCAGTGGTCGAAGATTCAAGACATGTGTCAAGTCCTTCAGTGTTTTGAGGAATGCACACGGCTGGTTAGTGCAGACAACGCCATAATAAGCATGAGCATCCCCCTAATGCGTCTGCTGATGCAAAGTTTGACGCACATAAAGGATCAGGCGTCTGCACCAGAGGAAGAGGAAAGCCTTGATGACAGTCAGCGATTGTCTGGTCAGGGCAGTGTACATGACGAGGTACCGGGCGAAGAGGAGGTGGAGGATGAGGAGGATGATGGGGATGAGTATATTTTTAATGAGGAAGCTTTCCCGGGGGCACGGGAAATTGGTGGCGTGGCAAGGCCGGGTTCTGGTTTTTTGAGGGACACAAGTGACGTAGATTTGCCTGCAACTGCCCCTCAACCAAGCACAACCGCAGATTTGACAACGGGAACTTTGGCCCACATGGCGGATTATGCCTTGCGTATCCTCAAAAGGGACACACGCATTACAAAAATGATGAACGATGACGATTACTGGTTGGCCTGCCTCCTTGATCCTCGCTATAAAGGCAAATTGCAAAATATTATGCCACATGAGAACTTGGAACTAATATTAGCAACAAAACAATCAACTCTTGTTGACCGTTTGCTTCTGGCATTCCCTGCACACAGCGCCCGTGATCGTTCTCACACGAGCTCCAGGGGCCAGCAGACCAGAGGTGTTAGAGGGGCAGAAATCAGAAGTGGCGTTGGCCAGAGGGGTTTTCTGACCAGGTTGTGGAGTGATTTTTCTATGACCGCAGACAGGACAGGTACTGCAGCATCAATTCAAAGTGACAGGAGACAACATTTGTCCAGTATGGTTACAAACTATTTTTCATCCCTTATCGACGTTCTCCCTCAACCGTCATTCCCATTTGATTACTGGGCATCCAAATTAGACACCTGGCCAGAATTGGCAGAATATGCATTGCAGGAGCTTGCTTGCCCGACAGCTAGTGTCCTATCAGAAAGAGTATTCAGTGCTGCAGGTTCAATACTAACAGAAAAAAGGACTCGTCTGGCTACCCAAAATGTAGATGATCTAACCTTCATTAAAATGAACCACAACTGGATTTCAAAATCTTTTGCCCCACCCTGCCCGGCTGACACCTAGCTTTCCTATGAAAAGGTCTTGCCTGTGGACTATTCTGAATGACTTTTCCAATCTCGTAATTTTCTTCACCTGATTGTCCAGCATACGACATGTTTCCACCTCACGAAATGGCCAAACTCCCCACACGGGGCCGTGCTATCGCCACTTTGCGCTTGGACCCTTGAGAGTGCTGTTTGTCTGAAGAGGTGGGTGTGGCCGCTTTTGGTCGACGGCACTGCCACTGGGTCCCTCATAGTACAATAAAGTGTCTCTGGCGGTGGTGGTGCGCACCCAACGTCAGACACACCGTTGTAATATGAGGGGCCCTGTGCCTGTACCGCCGGCCACAAGACAGTTCCCCCCCCCAGCTCAAACAGTGCTCTACCACTAGCAAAATTATCTCTCACAGCTTCACCAATGTGTAGTCTAGGCGCTGACATCCTTCAATGCCTGGCACTGACAATACCATTGTTTTGACATTTTTGTTATGTTAGGCCTTCGAAGCCTGTCTGCGGTCCCTTCTTTCTACAACTACTACACTGACCAGGCCACTGCTGGCCGTGTTACCCTGGAACCAATTTAAAAGTGCCTACAGTCAGCCCAATTTTGTTATGTTAGGCCTTCGAAGACTGTCTGCCGTCACTCCTTCCACTAGACTTCCACTGACCAGACCACTGCTGCCCGTGTACCCCTGGAACCAATTTAAAAGTGCCTACAGCCAGCCCAAGTTTGTTATGTTAGGCCTTCGAAGCCTGTCTGCGGTCACTCCTTCCACTAGACTTCCACAGACCAGACCACTGCTGCCCGTGTACCCCTGGAACCAATTTAAAAGTGCCTACAGCCAGCCCAAGTTTGTTATGTTAGGCCTTGGAAGCCTGTCTGCGGTCACTCCTTCCACTAGACTTCCACTGACCAGACCACTGCTGCCCATGTACCCCTGGAACCAATTTAAAAGTGCCTACAGCCAGCCCAAGTTTGTTATGTTAGGCCTTGGAAGCCTGTCTGCGGTCACTCCTTCCACTAAACTTCCACTGACCAGACCACTGCTGCCCGTGTACCCCTGGAACCAATTTAAAAGTGCCTACAGCCAGCCCAAGTTTGTTATGTTAGGCCTTCGAAGCCTGTCTGCGGTCACTCCTTCCACTAGACTTCCACAGACCAGACCACTGCTGCCCGTGTACCCCTGGAACCAATTTAAAAGTGCCTACAGCCAGCCCAAGTTTGTTATGTTAGGCCTTGGAAGCCTGTCTGCGGTCACTCCTTCCACTAGACTTCCACTGACCAGACCACTGCTGCCCGTGTACCCCTGGAACCAATTTAAAAGTGCCTACAGCCAGCCCAAGTTTGTTATGTTAGGCCTTCGAAGCCTGTCTGCGTCCCGTTCTTTCAACTACAACTACACTGACCAGGCCACTGATGGCCGTGTTCCCCTGGAACCAATTTTAACTTGCCAACAGCCAGCCCTATGTTATTATGTTAGGCCTTCGAAGCCTGTCTGCGTCCCGTTCTTTCAACTACAACTACACTGACCAGGCCACTGATGGCCGTGTTCCCCTGGAACCAATTTTAACTTGCCTACAGCCAGCCCAATGTTAGGCCTTTGATGCCTGTCTGCCGTCACTCCTTCCACTAGGCCTCCACTGACCTGTCTATTGCTGCCCGTGTACCCCTTGAACCAACATCATTAAATATAAAAAAAATTAATTTGATTATAAAAAATAAGATCGTGTTGAGATCTCAAATGCAGACATTTTAACAATCAAAACAAACACACAACAAATATCTGGAACTGTACTACAAAGGTCCAACAGCTACAATTTCTTTCTCCTGCAAGAAGTTAACTGAAAGTTTTTTGGAGTTGTTAACACAGATATGGCATCCACCGAGTGTTGTCCTGTCGCGTCTCCTTTAAATTATTTCCAATAAGATGTTAAACTATTAATTTAATAAAATCAATAATTAAAAAAATAATTGAGTAAGTCAAAAGCACATTGCAAATAAACATTAATTACAAATCAAGAAGCATGGCGCGTCCGAGGGTGAGTAGATACCGAATAAGAATATAATCACCCTCGGACGCGCAATGCTTATTTAAAACAGCCTTCCTTCCTAAGAATCAGCCCTTTCGTGGTGTAGAGAGAGGTTGTGTTACACTCCAAGGTGTTCCCCAGGTTGCCTTTCCTGAGCTTCGATCTTCCGGCTCTCGTTTAGTAGCTGTTGGAAACTACGCTGCATTAGGCCTACTAATTGTGTATGGGTGAAACAGTGGCGCATCTGCGGTCCCTCCTTCCACTAGGCCTCCACTGACCTGTCTACTGCGGCCCGTGTACCCCTTGAACCAACCTAATAAAATATTTAAAAAATTAATTTGATTATAAAAAATAAGATCATGTTGAGATCTCAAATGCAGACATTTTAACAATCAAAAGAAACACACAACAAATATCTGGAACTGTACTACAAAGGTCCAACAGCTACAATTTCTTTCTCCTGCAAGAAGTTAACTGAAAGTTTTTTGGAGTTGTTAACACAGATATGGCATCCACCGAGTGTTGTCCTGTCGCGTCTCCTTTAAATTATTTCCAATAAGATGTTAAACTATTAATTTAATAAAATCAATAATTAAAAAAATAATTGAGTAAGTCAAAAGCACATTGCAAATAAACATTAATTACAAATCAAGAAGCATGGCGCGTCCGAGGGTGAGTAGATACCGAATAAGAATATAATCACCCTCGGACGCGCAATGCTTATTTACAACAGCCTTCCTTCCTAAGAATCAGCCCTTTCGTGGTGTAGAGAGAGGTTGTGTTACACTCCAAGGTGTTCCCCGGGTTGCCTTTCATGAGCTTCGATCTTCCGGCTCTCGTTTAGTAGTTGGTGGAAACTACGCTGCATTAGGCCTACAAATTTGGTATGGGGTGTAGAGACAGGTTGTGTTACACTCCAAGGTTTTCACCAGGTTGCCTTTCCTGAGCTTCGATCTTCATGCTCTCGTTTAGTAGTTGTAGAAAAGTACGCTGCATTAGGCCTACAAAATGGGTATGGGGTGGAGAGAGATGGTGTGTTACACTCCAAGGTGTTCCCCAGGTTGCCTTTCCTGAGCTTCGATCTTCATGCTCTCATTTAGTAGGTGTCGGAAAGTAGGCTGCATTAGGCCTAAAAAATGGGGAATGGGGTGGAGAGAGATGGTGTGTTACACTCCAAGGTGTTCCCCAGGTTTCCTTGCCATTGCTTCGGTCTTCCGACTCTCGTTTAGTAGTTGTAGAAAAGTACACTGCATTAGGCCTAAAAAATGGGTATGGGGTGGAGAGAGATGGTGTGTTACACTCCAAGGTGTTCCCCAGGTTGCCTTTCCTGAGCTTCGATCTTCATGCTCTCGTTTAGTAGGTGTCGGAAAGTAGGCTGCATTAGGCCTACAAATTGGGTATGGGGTGGAGAGAGATGGTGTGTTACACTCCAAGGTGTTCCCCAGGTTGCCTTTCATGAGCTTCGATCTTCATGCTCTCGTTTAGTAGGTGTCGGAAAGTAGGCTGCATTAGGCCTACAAATTGGGTATGGGGTGGAGAGAGATGGTGTGTTACACTCCAAGGTGTTCCCCAGGTTTCCTTGCCATTGCTTCGGTCTTCCGACTCTCGTTTAGTAGTTGTAGAAAAGTACACAGCATTAGGCCTACAAAATGGGTATGGGGTGGAGAGAGATGGTGTGTTACACTCCAAGGTGTTCCCCAGGTTGCCTTTCCTGAGCTTCGATCTTCATGCTCTCGTTTAGTAGGTGTCGGAAAGTAGGCTGCATTAGGCCTAAAAAATGGGGAATGGGGTGGAGAGAGATGGTGTGTTACACTCCAAGGTGTTCCCCAGGTTTCCTTGCCATTGCTTCGGTCTTCCAACTCTCGTTTAGTAGTTGTAGAAAAGTACACTGCATTAGGCCTAAAAAATGGGTATGGGGTGGAGAGAGATGGTGTGTTACACTCCAAGGTGTTCCCCAGGTTGCCTTTCCTGAACTTCGATCTTCATGCTCTCGTTTAGTAGGTGTCGGAAAGTAGGCTGCATTAGGCCTACAAATTGGGTATGGGGTGGAGAGAGATGGTGTGTTACACTCCAAGGTGTTCCCCAGGTTTCCTTGCCATTGCTTCGGTCTTCCGACTCTCGTTTAGTAGTTGTAGAAAAGTACACAGCATTAGGCCTACAAAATGGGTATGGGGTGGAGAGAGATGGTGTGTTACACTCCAAGGTGTTCCCCAGGTTGCCTTTCCTGAGCTTCTATCTTCAGGCTCTCATTAAATTGTGGTTAAATGGAACAACTGCATTTGGCGTACTAGTTGGTTTGGGGCCTACTATCGGTGTCTGCCACTCCTTGCTGTTCTCCTGGTTTCCTGTCCTGAAATTCCATTTTCAGCCTCTCGTTAAGTAGTTGTTAATGTTAGAATGCATTTGGCCTACTAGTTGGGTTGGGGCCTACTATCGGTGTCTGCCACTCCTTGCTGTTCTCCTCCACTGAACAAAGCTGTGCCGCCTGTTTACTACGGTTGCCAATTTTGAACTGCATTTCGACTACTTACTGATTTGGCCCTACTCTCTGTGTCAGCCTCTCATTCCAGTTGTCCTCCACTGCAATGCCCCCTGGTTATTCCTGTGTTACCAATTTTGAACTGCATTTAGCCCACTTTCTTCTTTGGGCCTATATCTGTGTTTCCACTTCATCGTGCCCATTGCCCAGCCAGTGATAGATGAGTCTGCTGGTACATTGACCCATAACGCAACATTCCCCGTGCACGCTACACAACAACATTGTGACCCAGCTGAAAGTCAGGTTGCTCTTCCCGCATACCATACCACCTTACACGGGGACAAAGAGGAAGGTGCAGATGAAAGTGCAGGTTCCTTCATCAGGTGGGGGGAGGAATACTAGTTGGCGACGTCACTGGCACAGGGCCTCTCATAGTACGCAAAAGTGTTGCTGCCGGTGGGAGGCGCCCCCGCCGTGCAAACACACCGCTGTACTTTGAGGGGCCCTGTGCCAGTGCCAATGCCAACGAGTGGGCCCCCCCTGCTTGCTCAGGTTCACAGCACTTGCAAAGTTGAAATACTTACCTCTCCCTGCTCCACTGCCGTGACGTGGTCCAGATTTCCTGGGCCCACTAATTACTTGAACCAGCCCTACCCCCCACAACTTTAGCCAAATGACCCCCAATTTCAAATGCCTTCCAATTATTATAAGGTAAATTACGCTTGACAAGCTTCATTAAGAAGAATGGATGGTTTTGACATTAAAATGGGTACTCTAGGTGTTTTCCTGGCCCCCACTCACTGCCGACTATGCTGCCCCATTGACTTGCATTGGGTTTCGTGTTTCGGTCGATCCCGACTTTACGTCATAATCGGCCGATTTCACTCGACCCGACTTTGGACATAGTCGGGTTTCGCAAAACCCGGCTCGACTCTAAAAAGGTCAAGGTCGCTCAACTCTAGTCGTCGTCTTTTGAAAATGAACGATCCGTTTCGCTCAACCCTACTACTGACTGTAGCTGCCCAATGTGTTGGTAAGGCTGTTTCTTTTTCTGTGATTTTTTTATGTTCTTCTCTGAGCCATATGTGCAGTTGGGAAGGAATATTTTCCCTAATATGGGGCAATTAGCATTTGTCTCATGATTTTTGCCTTCCAATGGACCAATTGTTAGATTATATGTTTATCTCATTGGATTTAGCTCTATTTCCAACTTCAAAAAACTATGAAACTTCCCATTAAATCCTTTAGTAAACTTCTTTTTACATGAGGCTTATATCATTGTCTTTTCTTGCCCTGTAGCCAGTTACTTTGTGACAAAACCATGCACCTTTTACTAAAAATTGCTGCAGTTTTTCAAAGCAGTGTTTGGCCGCACAGCTTCTACATATGAAGCAAGAAAGAACATTTGTCACTTGTAGAAACCTCTCTCACTTTTTACAGAATTCTTTTGGCTGCTGGGGAAGGGACAGACTTCATGTGAGGACCAGAGGATCCTCTGATCAACCAGGATTCTGACTTGTGAATAAAGGCCTGCCATACCATAATCTCACTCTATGTGACTCCAGACTTTGAATCCTGACAGCATGTGTTGTACACACTGTTGCTATCCTCTGGTATTGCCGGTAATAGAAGGCATTCATGTTACTGCAAGTATACAATATGCAAAATTTGCGGCCACATTCTGACTAGACATGCCTAACTTCTCTCAATACAAGGGAATTAAGCGATGACAAGCATGTCTAGTGGGCAAGTGACCACATGTATGTAATTCACTTACATGTGATCACATGGCTACCTTCTCTGACTGTCAATACTAGGGAATAGTGATGAGAGAGTATACTTGTTGCTCAGGTTTTCCCGAGTACACTCGGGTGGTCTCCGAGTATTTGTGACTGCTCGGAGATTTAGTTTTTGTTGATGCAGCTGCATGATTTACAGCTACTAGCTAGCCTGAGTACGTGTGGGGGTTGCCTGGTTGCTAGGGAATCCCCACATGTAATCAAGCTGGCTAGTAGCTGCATATCATGCAGCTGCGTCAAGGAAAGCTAAACCTCCGAGCAGTAACAAATACTCGGAGACCACCCGAGCGTGCTCGAGAAAACCCGAGTAACGAGTATACTCGCCCATCACTACTAGGGAACCCTCACAGTTTGTGCACTGCACGTTGTTAGGATTCAGAAGTCACAAAGAGCGACTGCAGACTTTTATCAAAAGATTGGACAACCTCTTTAATTAAACATAATTAACCCCTTTACCCCCAAGGGTGGTTTGCACGTTAATGACCGGGCCAATTTTTACAATTCTGACCACTGTCCCTTTATGAGGTTATAACTCTGGAACGCTTCAATGGATCCTGGTGATTCTGACATTGTTTTCTCGTGACATATTGTACTTCATGACAATGGTAAAAATTCTTTGATAGTACCTGCGTTTATTTGTGAAAAAAATGGAAATTTGGCGAAAATTATGAAAATTTCGCAATTTTCCAACTTTGAATTTTTATGCAATTAAATCACAGAGATATGTCACACAAAATACTTAATAAGTAACATTTCCCACAAGTCTACTTTACATCAGCACAATTTTGGAACCAAAATTTTTTTTTGTTAGGGAGTTATAAGGGTTAAAAGTTGACCAGCAATTTCTAATTTCTACAACACCATTTTATTTTAGGGACCACATCTCATTTGAAGTCATTTTGAGGGGTCTATATGATAGAAAATACCCAAGTGTGACACCATTCTAAAAACTACACCCCTCAAGGTGCTCAAAACCATATTCAAGAAGTTTATTAACCTTTCTGGTGCTTCACATGAATTTTTTGAATGTTTAAATAAAAATGAACATTTAACTTTTTTTCACAAAAAAATTAATTCAGCTCCAATTTGTTTTATTTTACCAAGGGTAACAGGAGAAAATGGACCCCAAACATTGTTGTACAATTTGTCCTGAGTATGCCAATACCCCACAGGTGGGGGTAAACCACTGTTTGGGCGCATGGCAGAGCTCGGAAGCGAAGGAGTGCCATTTGACTTTTCAATGCAAAATTGACTGGAATTGAGATGGGACGCCATGTTGCGTTTGGAGAGCCCCTGATGTGCCTAAACATTGAAACCCCCCACAAGTGACACCATTTTGGAAAGTAGACCCCCTAAGGAACTTATCTAGAGGTGTGGTGAGCACTTTGACCCACCAAGTGCTTCACAGAAGTTTATAATGTAGAACCGTAAAAATAAAAAATCATATTTTTTCACAAAAATTATATTTTCGCCCCCAATTTTTTATTTTCCCAAGGGTAAGAAAAGAAATTGGACCCCAAAAGTTGTTGTACAATTTGTCCTGAGTACGCTGATAGCCCATATGTGGGGGTAAACCACTGTTTGGGAGGATGGGAGAGCTCGGAAGGGAAGGAGCGCCGTTTGACTTTTCAATGCAAAATTGACAGGAATTGAGATGAGACGTCATGTTGCGTTTGAAGAGCCACTGATGTGCCTAAACATTGAAACCCCCCACAAATGACACCATTTTGGAAAGTAGACCCCCTAAGGAACTTATCTAGAGGTGTGGTGAGCACTTTGACCCACCAAGGGCTTCACAGAAGTTTATAATGCAAAATTTTTTCCCACAAAAATTATTTTTTTAGCCCCCAGTTTTGTATTTTCCTGAGGGTAACAGGAGAAATTGGACCCCAAAATTTGTTGCCCAATTTGTCCTGAGTGCGATGATACACCATATGTGGGGGGAACCACTGTTTGGGCACATGGGAGGGCTCAGAAGGGAAGGAGTGCCATTTGAATGCAGACTTAGATGGAATGGTCTGCAGGTGTCACATTGCGTTTGCAGAGCCCCTAATGTACCTAGACAGTAGAAACCCCCCACAAGTGACACCATTTTGGAAAGTAGACCCCCTTAGGAACTTATCTAGATGTGTGCTGAGCGCTTTGACCCACCAAGGGCTTCACAGAAGTTTATAATGGAGAGCCGTAAAAATAAAACAAAAATTTTTTCCCACAAAAATTATTTTTTAGCCCCCAGTTTTGTATTTTCCCGAGGGTAACAGGAGAAATTCGACCCCACAATTTGTTGTCCAATTTGTCCTGAGTGCGTTGATACCCCATATGTGGGGGGGAACCACTGTTTGGGCGCATGGGAGGGCTCGGAAGGGAAGGAGCTCCATTTGGAATGAGGACTTAGATGGAATGGTCTGCAGGTGTCACATTGCATTTGCAGAGCCCCTAATGTACCTAAACAGTAGAAACCCCCCACAAGTGACACCATTTTGGAAACTAGACCCCCTAAGGAACTCATCTAGATGTGTTGTGATAGCTTTGAACCCCCAAGTGTTTCACTACAGTTTGTAACGCAGAGCCGTGAAAATTAAAAAAAAAAATCTTTCCCCCCAAAATTATTTTTTAGCTCCCAGTTTTGTATTTTCCCGAGGGTAAGAGGAGAAATTCGACCTCAAAAGTTGTTGTCCAATTTGTCCTGAGTACGCTGATACCCCGTATGTTGGGGTAAACCACCGTTTGAGCGCATGGCAGAGCTCGGAAGGGAAGGAGCGCCATTTGGAATGCAGACTTAGATGGAATGGTCTGCAGACGTCACATTGCGTTTGCAGAACCCCTAATGTACCTAAACAGTAGAAACCCCCCCAAGTGACCCCATATTGGAAACTAGACCCCCAGGGAACTAATCTAGATGTGTTGTGAGAACTTTGAACCCCCAAGTGTTTCACTACAGTTTATAACGCAGAGCCGTGAAAATAAAAAATCTTTTTTTTTCCCACACAAAATATGTTTTAGCCCCGAGTTTTGTATTTTCCCAAGGGTAACAGTAGAAATTGGACCCCAAAAGTTGTTGTCCTATTTGTCCTGAGTACGCTGATACCCCATATGTTGGGGTAAACCCCTGTTTGGGCACACGGGAGAGCTCGGAAGGGAAGAAGCACTGTTTTACTTTTTCAACGCAGAATTGGCTGGAATTGAGATCGGACGCCATGTCGCGTTTGGAGAGCCCCTGATGTGCCTAAACAGTGGAAACCCCACAATTATAACTGAAACCCTAACCCAAACACATCCCTAACCCTAATCCCAACAGTAACCCTAACCACACCTCTAACCCTGACACACCCCTAACCCTAATCCCAACCCTATTCCCAACCGTAAATGTAATCTAAACCCTAACTGTAACTTTAGCCCCAACCCAAACTGTAGCCCTAGCCCTAACCCTAGCCCTAATCCTAACCCTAGCCCTAGCCCTAGCCCTAACCCTAGCCCTAGCCCTAACCCTAGCCCTAACCCTAGCCCTAACCCTAGCCCTAACCCTAGCCCTAGCCCTAGCCCTAACCCTAGCCCTAACCCTAGCCCTAACTCTAACCCTAGCCCTAATGGGAAAATGGAAATAAATACATTTTTTTAATTTTTCCCTAACTAAGGGGGTGATGAAGGGGGGTTTGATTTACTTTTATAGCGGGTTTTTTAGCGTATTTTTATGACTGGCAGCCGTCACACACTGAAAGACGCTTTTTATTGCAAAAAATATTTTTTGCGTTACCACATTTTGAGAGCTATAATTTTTCTATATTTTGGTCCACAGAGTCATGTGAGGTCTTGTTTTTTGCGGGACGAGTTGACGTTTTTATTGCTATCATTTTCATGCACGTGACATTTTTTGATCGCTTTTTATTCCGATTTTTGTGAGGCAGAATGACCAAAAACCAGCTATTCATGAATTTCTTTGGGGGGAGGCGTTTATACCGTTCCACGTTTGGTAAAATTGATGAAGCAGTTTTATTCTTCGGGTCAGTACGATTACAGCGACACCTCATTTATATCATTTTTTTATGTTTTGGCGCTTTTATACGATAAAAACTATTTTATAGAAAAAATAATTATTTTGGCATCGCTTTATTCTCAGGACTATAACTTTTTTATTTTTTTGCTGATGATGCTGTATGGCAGCTCGTTTTTTGCGGGATAAGATGACGTTTTCAGCGGTACCATGGTTAGTTATATCTGTCTTTTTGATCGCGTGTTATTCCACTTTTTGTTCAGCGGTATGATAATAAAGCGTTGTTTTTTGCCTCGTTTTTTTTTTTTTTTCTTACGGTGTTTACTGAAGGGGTTAACTAGTGGGCCAGTTTTATAGGTCGGGCCGTTACGGACGCGGCGATACTAAATATGTGTACTTTTATTGTTTTTTTTTTATTATTTAGATAAAGAAATGTATATATGGGAATAATATTTTTTTTTTTTTCATTATTTTGGAATATTTTTTTTTATTTTTTTTTACACATTTGAAATTTTTTTTTTTAACTTTTTTACTTTGTCCCAGGGGGGGACATCACAGATCAGTGATCTGACAGTTTGCATAGCACTCTGTCAGATCACTGATCTGACATGCAGCGCTGCAGCCTTCACAGTGCCTGCTCTGAGCAGGCTCTGTGAAGCCACCTCCCTCCCTGCAGGACCCGGATCCGCGGCCATCTTGGATCCGGGGCTGGAGGGAGCAGGGAGGGAGGTGAGACCCTCGCAGCAACGCGATCACATCGCGTTGCTGCGGGGGGCTCAGGGAAGCCCGCAGGGAGCCCCCTCCCTGCGGGAAGCTTCCCTGTACCGCCGGCACATCGCGATCATCTTTGATCACGGTGTGCCGGGGGTTAATGTGCCGGGAGCGGTCCGTGACCGCTCCTGGCACATAGTGCCGGATGTCAGCTGCGATAAACAGCTGACACCCGGCCGCGATCGGCGGCGCTCTCCCCGTGAGCGCCGCCGATCGCGCTGGACGTACTATCCCGTCCATGGTCATAGGGGCCCACCCCACATGGACGGGATAGTACGTCCGATGTCAGAAAGGGGTTAATGTCACTGAAAAAAATCACTTTAAGGCTTCTTTCACACTAGCGTCGGGCCCGGCCCGTCGCAGTGGGTCGGGCCGAGGTTACCGACGCTAGCGTTGCCTCCGCCGCACAACGAGTGCAGCGGATGCTGCTTTTCAGCGCATCCGCTGCCCCATTGTGAGGTGCGGGGAGGTGGGGGAGGAGTTCCGGCCGCGCATGCGCGGTCGGAAAAGACGGTCCGTCGGCTGCAAAAAATGTTACATGGAACGTTTTTTGCGGCCGACGGTCGGCCGAAAAACGGCGCAACCGTCGAGTGACGGTTGCGACGTGTGGCAATCCGTCGCAATGCGTCGCGTAATGTTAGTCAATGGAGAAAAAACGCATCCTGCAAACACTTTTGCAGGATGCGTTTTTTCTGCAAAACGACGCATTGTGACGGATTGCAGTTAACGCTAGTGTGAAAGTAGCCTAAGCTGCTGACACATTTTACATGCTTTTTTTAATAAAAGAAAAACACTGTGATAGAGCTCTTACAACAATCACTGTCCTGAGAAAAACTACTAATATCCCTCAATTAAATTTCATTCACTTGCAAAACAGCCTAACGAATCACTGCAGCTATTTCTCATGCTTTTCGCAACATGCAGAATTTCACACTCATAAAAAAGCTACTAATTGTAAATCCTATCACAAACTAATCTGCAATGACACGAATATGTTTTATTGCATGAACAATTTGAAAAATATTAGAGCTACCACTAGAGGGCATCCTCGTGACAAGCACAAGCAATTATGGCCAAAATCTTCGGAAACAGAAAGTGTTGATTTCCTATATGAAATGTAAAAATATTACACAGCAAAATAAAATATTCTGGCTTAAAAAAGTTGGCAGAATAATATAGCCTGGGTAGGCAACATCACCAGTCGGACCCTTTGAATATAAAAGTCTGTGAGTACCACACAATATTGATGTTACGCCTTGCTCCTCTCCTATAAACCTCCCTAATTCTGTAGTCTGTGACTAATTGCCATTTTATATTCTTTGCCCTTGATAAAGCAGTTTGTCATCTGTTTAGGCAATGTTTTGTGGAGATATTTATGTGTCTGTACATTACCCTCTTAGTCAGCAGATGCCATTGCATCCTTCAGCTGTTGGAGTTTATGCAATGTATTACTTGTAGGGCAGAAGGTATTTTGTTTGCAGTTTTCTAAGATTATAATGAATATGTCATTTACACGCCTATTTGGCAATTTTTCAGACCTGACTTGAGGGAGAGTTGCAATCAGGGTCGGTTTTAGGCAAAGTGGGTCCTGGGAAAAGTTTAAAGTGCTAACATATTGCACCATCACACGGACACATTTCTGGTGTATTTACATGCGCTGAGTTCAAGCAGTTAAACAACAACAATCAATGATCAACAATATTTACTGTAAGTCGTTTGACACTTGTTTCCCTACCTCTTTACACCGATTGAGGAAGAATGATGGACACAGAATGATCACTAATAGCTCAATCCGTCCCCATACAGTATCATGGTATCTGCAGAAAATCTGCAGTTTTCACCGGGCGATGTGCTGCTGAGAACAATGATTTTTGTTGCGACATAAACAATTCAGTCACTTGATGAATAGGCAGCATTTCGCTTGTTTAGTATAATACACCCCATAGTCCTCCACATAGTATAATGTGCACCCCATAGTCCTCCACATAGTATAATGCGCCCCATAGTCCTCCACATAATATAATGCACCCCATAGTCCTCCATATAGTATAATGCTCAACCCATAGTCCTCCATATAGTATAATGCTCAACCCATAGTCCTCCATATAATATAATGGGCACCATAGAATATAATGCAGCCCCCTCATAAAGTATAATGCAGCTCCCTCAGAGTATTATTCAACCCTCTTATAGAATATAATGCAAACCCCTACGCATACACAGTATAATGCAGCCCCCCAGTATTATAAAAAAATACATAAATACAATACTCACCTCTCCTTGTTCCCCCGCTGCTCAGGCTTCTGCAGCGCATCTGCTCAGCTCCATTGCTGGCACATTGTGTCACATGATGATGTGACATCATCTTGCTCCCGCTGCATCACTGCATCAGAGACAGAGGGGGAGTGATGGGAGAGGGAGCGTCATCTGATGCTCTCTCTTCTATAATTTTTTCAACTGTATCGGCATCTATGCTGCGGCCAGTGAGGGATGGAATGGATCAATGGTCAAGTCAGACATGCCACTCCAGTTTAATGGGGATAAAAAGTTCCACATTTTGCTGAATGGATCCAAGTAGTTCGCCCCCACCAATCGATATGTTATCACTTATCTTGTGGAGAGGTGATTACTTTTTTTCACAGAAAAACCCCTGTAAGTGCATCTCTATGCTGTGTTCCAAGTATTTAATCTCCAACGGAAATAAAGAATCTTCTCCTAATTAATATCAGAGAGATCAAATGACCACCATACACAACACAATCCCCTATACCAAGACCAATACTACCACATACAGGGAAGAAATACCACCATACCATGAACAGACCACATATTACCAACACATAGTGACCGAATAATATGACATATTACCAACATGTAGGGACCAAATAATTCCACATACAAGGAAAAATACTGCCACACTGTATATAGTGTCAGTGTACAGGTAATACAGTGATCACCAGTGACATTATACACAGGAGCTCTGTAGATACTGTCAGTTTACAGGTAATATAGTGACCACTAGTGACATTATGCACAGGAGCCTGTATATAGTGTTGATGTACAGATAATACAGTGATCACTAGTGACATTATACACAGGAGCTCTGTATATAGTGTCAGTGTACAAGTAATACAGTGATCACCAGTGATATTATACACAGGAGCTCTGTATATAGTGTCAGTGTGTACAGGTAATACAGTGATCACTGGTGACATTATACACAGGACAACTGTATATAGCGTATGGGTAATACAGTGATCAACAGTGACATTATACAGAGGCATTTTGTATATAGTGTCAGTGTATAGTCAGTGTACATATAATACAGTGATCACCAGTGACATTATACACTGGAACTCTGTATTCAGTTTCAGTATACAGGTAATGCACGGGTCACCAGTAACATTATATACAGGAAATCTGTATATAGTGTCAGTGTACATGTAATACAGTGATCACTGGTGACATTATACACAGGACCTCTGCATATACTGTAGTGTACAGGTAATACAGTGATCACCAGTGACATTATACACAGGAGCTCTCTATATAGTGTCAGCGCACAGGTAATACAGTGTTCACCGGTGACATTATACACAGGACCTCTGTATATAGCATATAGTGTACAGGTAATGCAGTGATCACCAATGACATTATACACAGGAGCTCTGTACACACTGTATAGTGTATAGTGTGCTTGTACATGTAATACACTGTCTCACCAGTGACGTCTGTAATTGAAGTCCTTCAACTTCACTTTTCTTCTTCAACCAGCACAGACCGCCATCACTTCTTCTTCCAGCCAGGACTCGTCTCTCCAAAAAATAACACACAGTAATCAATAGCTGGTCACTTCCAGAGCACTTTCCCCACTTTTTCCCTGACTTCTACACTACGTCAGATGAAGAAAAAAAGCGACGTAGTGTCACCCTGCACAGTAACAGTACCTCCCTTTTGTTCCCTCCATGGAAAACCATTTCATAAAAAGTAAATTATATTACAGTAGTAATAATGTCCCTAATTGGATCCTAAAGAACTTATGTTCCCTACTTGTCACCATAAACTAATATAGCATGTTCCTCATTCTGGCTCTCAAACAGTAAATTAGTCCCTCATCCTGGCCCCCTTTATTTAATTATCTCACCCAGCCTGGCCCCCTTAATTTTATAATATACCCCAGCCTGGCCCACTTTATTTTATAATATGCCCCAGCCTGACCCCCTATGTCCCTTGTCCATCCTGCCCCCCAGCTATACATACTGGCCCTCATATATCCCTTGTCCTGCCCCCCATATATCTCTACCGGACCCCAATATATCCTTCCTGGTCCCATGTCCTGGCTACCCCATATATCAATCCTGGACCCCATATATATGCATCCTGCCCCCCCATATATATGCTTCCTGATCTCTTGTCCTTCCCCCCTTCATATATACATCCTTGCCCTCCATATATGCAACCTAGCCCCCCATATATATCCATCCTGGCCCCTTCCCATATATTCATCCTGCCTCCCAATATATGAATCCTGGACCGCCATATATATATGCATACTGGTCCCTTGTCCTGCCCCCCTCGCCTATAATTCCATCTGGGCTCCCCATATATATGCATCCTGGCTGTACCATATATGCATCCTGGCTCCCCATATATCCATCATCGTCCCTTGTCCTGCCCCCCATATTTACATCCTGGCCCTTCATATATGCATTCTGGCCCGTCATATATATCCATCCTGCCCCCACCATATATAATCATCCTAGCCCCCTATATATTCATCTTGGCCCCCCCATATATCCATCCTGGACCATCCTGCTCCCCCCCCCCCACATATCCATCCTATCCCATATATCCATTCTGGCCACCTCATATATGCATCCTGGATCCCCCATAAATGCATCCTTGCCAGCCATATTTATACGATACGGTACAATACACTTTATTGATCACGGGGTAAATTACGGTATTACAGTAGCAATACAAACAGCCGTACATAAAATATTAGGACACAAATCTTGCACAAGTATACCAACATTACATAACAAATAAATGTGGGTAGTTCAGGTATATCAGTCACTGTTAATTGACATTAGTACACCAGCAATCAGTCATTATTGTCTACCACCCTTAGGGAATTATTATACATCCCCACAGCAGTAGGTACAAACGATTTCCTGAATTTCTCCTTCTTACACCTTAGTAAGATTAGGCGGCTGTTGAATGTGCTCTTCTGCTTCAAGAACAGCTCATATAGTGGGTGTGTATTATTGATCATTATATATGGTGTGGATTTAGGGATTGTGTAGGAGGGGTAAAAAGAATTCTCGCCCAGAATTTGCAAACTGTGTTATAGTGGAAATACTCTGCAAACATTTCTATGTGGTTGAAAGTGTTTTGTGAATACTCTCAAGGTGGCACAATATTTTCATGGTGTTTCTTGGGCACAATGTTACGTGGAATTCTGTAGCAATGTTATTATTTTACAAGATGGCCTACTGTTCATAATGGGCACTATTTTGGGGAATTGATTCAAGAAAACTGTAACACTGCAAAGCCAATTTTTAATGCTGATGTGCGGATGATATAAACCTGATCACTTGGATCATTATACTCAATACGCAGGCTGAAGAATAGGATTGTCTTTAGGGTTGGTTTCGGAGATGTGGCAGGATCATAAGTAGTGGGGATATGCTGCATTAAGTTGATGACAAAGGCTCCTATGCAGTAGCTAGATATTAGAATGGGTGCAAAAAAGACAGTAAGTTGGCCACCATGATGTATAAATTACAAAGTACATCAAGTCAACCAGCAGTAAAGTATATCATCTGTAATTGGGATTTAATACAGATGTGATTTGCAGTTTAAAACTCCATATACAGAATTACGAAAAGTATTGTCATAGTCAGATAATGATATTGATTATATATTCATGGATTAAAATTGAGTCTGATATTGCACAGAAATTAATCAGTCACAGACGGTAATGAGCTACTGTCAGAATTAGAAAATCCTATCGTCCTTCTAGATGGGTAAGTGATGAACATGAAGAAGTAAATCATAATCACTGTCATGACATATCATAACCCACACTAACAATATAGAAGATTAAACGTTGACCATAAATATTACAAAGTAACCAGTGTATTTGGAATTGACACTTATTAAAATATATGGCTTAATTTATGTCATTTTTCCATTTCCAGCTGTCTCTCTCAGAAGGAGCAGTTAATACATTATCCTCATTATATGGCAAAGTTTACACATATGGACAAGGAGGGAAAACAATCTGCAAGTTGTATTTTTTTGCATTTATTTCTGGTATTTATAAAAGAGACAAAATATGGCAACAAGACACAAGTGGATTAGATATAATTCAAATTCTTTAAACGTAAGATATAAAAAATGTAAAGAAAATCCTTTTACTCACCTCACTGCTAAGCTCAGCAAAGCCCTCCGCTCGCCACTGTCCGGTCTTCGTCATATATTCTTATCACTGCCGCTGAGTACTAGACCCCCACAAGGGCATCAGTGGGAATCAATTACCACATTTATTCTTCTCAGTTTGTGTGAAGCAAAAAACAGAGAGATAGACCCTGATTCCAGTAGTGTGTCACTTATTGGGTCTTCTTTTATCTGTTAGTATTTACAGTGATGAGCTCTTCCAACTTCCTCCTTATATTATTGATGGAAATCTATATGCGTAAATCAGCTGAGTAACTTGGAACAGACTAGGGCATGATGTGTTTTTTTTTACACTGGTTCAAATTCCATGTGAAAACTAGCCCACGTGGACCCGCACATAGGCTAACATTGGGTCTGTGTGTTGTTCATTTTTCACATGGACAGTCCATGGAAAAAAATGGGTTCATGTGAGCATACCAATACTGTGTGTGATCCCACCAGGGCATAATCCATTAATTTGGGGGGCCAGTTCAAACCTAAACCAAATGTTTCCTTATTTAATAGGAACATCCAGAGAAATTTTGATGGCTCCTTTACCCCAGATAAAGTGTGTTCATGCAGCGCCCCAGAGATCTGGTCGTTGCAGTATGACACTCTGCCGCTAAGGGGAGTGATGGTACATCTGATGGCACTAAAGGAGTTCTCCTGACCAGGTATCACCAGAACACATTACACTTCACACTCCGGCCACTAGGGGGAGAAAAAGGCTTTATTTATTGGGCCACTCCTCACACTGGTAAAACTAGGGGTTGGATAGAAAGTTAGTCAGAAGTTGACTGGGTTGGATTCAGGCAACATCCCATGGCAGGGGGTGTTGCAGGGAGAAGACACGGCGGGTCCCTGTCAGGCATGGGAACCTGGCAGGTGCCTAGCGAACAGAGCAGAACGTAACAGAACCGCGCCTGCACACCCCGTGGCGATATCCAAGAGAGAGACACGAAGGGAAGGATATTGTGGAACAGTGTAAACAAGATCAAGCACAAAGGAGTACCAGTAGGAGTCGTGCCATGAGACTGAGGCAACATCCTACTGAGGCGCGTAGCCGGTGGCCGGAACACCGCGGGAGTAACTGACTCTAGGCCTTACTTCGAACTCCGCAGGACAGTTAATCATAGGTTGGCTGTCTACCTTACTACACCTACGAAGACATAGGGGGCAACAGTGGGAGAGGGGCGTCTCTAGGGTCCCAGAAGACCTCCAGGCCTTCCCGTCATACAGGTGCGTCCTAGCCATAACATATCTGGGGGACGTTGAAACTAGAAACATCTGGAACCAAAGAGAGAGAGAGCTGTAGAGAACGAACGAACGAGAACAGCAGTTGTGAGGACTATTCCGAATGCTCAGCAGGGTAGGACTACAACACACAGGTGCTAGTGGTAGGCAACGATTTCCATCTGCGAAGGAAACTCTGGATGTGCCCATCGGACCGGCCGGTCTCAGATAGCCCTGTTAAGCGAGGATCCTGAAGTCTTCAGTAAAGAGGTAAAGAGACTGCAACCCTGTGTCCTCGTTATTCACTCCACCATACACCATTACCAACCACCTTACCGGGAAGCCCTGGGGACACACTTCACCTGTGGGAAGGTATACCATCCAGCTGCCATTCCATCACCCCAGCGGACCCCACAGCAGCGTCGGTCACCCTGACCGAACACCACAGGTGGCGTCACGAATCCCTGACAGACTGCACCACCTTTATTGGACGCCCCTTAGCAGGGTCGCGGACCGGGTCTAGTCACCGTGACAGCCTCAGAACCGAACCAGAGAGGCCCGGTACCGAGAACTCGTGGTCCTGTGTCTGGGGGCGCTCCATTCATGCATCAGCATGGAATATATAACATGTCTTGTGAATAAATAGCTTTCTACTTCTTCATGTTTTTGCTTTCCCCCAGATCTGATGGCTGGAGGTTCTGATGATAGGGCTTATGATAAGGGTATTAAATATTATTTTACTTTTGAGTTGTAGGGACACCTGTAAAAAGGCTCCAGATTGGACGGCTGAGCTGTCAGTAACTGGCCTACACTGACCTACAAAGCCATCCATAACCTTTCTCCTCCATACATTTCTGAACTAATCTCTTAATATCTTCCCTCATGTAATCTCCAGTCCTCCCAAGACCTCCTTCTCTCCTCCATGCTTATTCGCTCCTCACCCAATCGCTTCCAAGATCCATCATCTGGAATTCTGTGCCCCAACACGTCCGGTTATCCACCACATTTGGATCCTTCAAACAGAACCTGAAATCCCATCTCTTCAAAGAAGCTTACAACCTGTAATGACCACATGGCCACCTCAATACCATTGGAGCTACTGCAACCCCAGACCTACTGTCTCCTTCCCCATAATCCTGTAGAATGTAAGCTCCCAAGGGCAGGGTCTTCTTCCCTCTCTAGCAGTCTGTCATTGTTAGTTTTGTTTACTGTGATATTTGTATTTTGATGTAACCCAGTCTAATGTACAGCACCAAGAAATTAATGGTGCTATATAAATAAATAATAATAATAATAACTGCATCCCAGACACTCGGAGGGGTGAAACCATGACAAAATGGTTTCCTGAGCCTGAAATACATGTCTTAATTGCAGGTGTTTAATTTGTGTAACTCAGATTTTTTTAAACTCCTGTTTCAAGTGGTCAAATGATCAGAAATGGCCATCTAAGTACAACTGATATACAAACTTCAATCCCTGATTTCTCCATTCCCCAAAAACCTCCAGATGTCAGTTTCCTCAAGTTAAGATTATCCCTTTCAAATAATTTTTATTAAGCATTTTGAAATTTAATATTGTGTTTTGTAGATAATCATATATTCAACTTTCAAGGAAATAAGGGTGGGGAGAGGGCGGGAGGTGAGGGAAGTGGGAATGGGAAAAGGGTAAGAGAAAAATTGTGGACATGCTGTCCAGTCATAACAGAATTTGATTAATTATTAACAATTATTAACAGGTTAACATATATTACCTTCACAGGTATACATTAATTAATTGTCACCTTTCCTTTTAATGTGGTAAGTTGGGATATACCTCAACCCATTTCTTCCATTTCCTATCATATTTCTTATAATAGTTGTTTGCTATTGCAAAGTTTTCTTCATATGCTTTATGTAGGTTAATTTGGTCTATGATTTCAGTAAAGGCTGGTAAAATTGGATTTTTCCAATGGAATGCTATAATTTGTTTAACCACTAAACAAATGTGGATTATAATAGGTCTCGCATTTGTGTCAATGCTTTCCCATTGTAAAGACAACCAGGCCATTGCTGGGGTAACTATGATGTTATCTTTTAATATTTTGTTGATTAGTTTTGTGGCCTGTCTCCATAAGGGTTTCACCTTTGGACACTTCCAAAACATATGTAGCAAACTTCCGTATTCTCCACATTCTCTCCAGCACAGGGGAGACCCTCCCGATGGTAGGTGGGAGAGGCGAGCCGGAGTGAAGTACCACCTTGTGATGATTTTAAAATATGCTTCTTGTAGTGTCATGCAAATATTTGATGCATAGGTGAAATGGATCGCGTTTTCCCACTGTTCTGGAGTAAATGTCGTGTTCAAATCATTTTCCCATTTATTCATGTAAGATAACTTGTCAAATTTTGTGTCGTTGTTGAACCACCGATAAATTTGCTTATTACTCCAAAATAAGTAATGTTTGGGGTTTTTAAATTAGTAGTAGCTTCGGAGATTTTTGGTTTTTTAATGATAAAATTTTGGGCTTGTTCTTTCAGTGTCATATAAGGAAAAAAGGCTGAGGAGGGAATGTTAAATTTTTCTTTCAAGGAGCTGAAACTGATAAATTTAACCCCATCATGAATATCGCTTAATTTTAGGATCCCTTTTTCTCGCCACATGGGAGAGGGGTCAGCGTTTTGGGTAAGCGTAATAATATCTATAGGGGTATTGTAGAGAAGAATTTTCTTGTTGGATCCTCTTTTCCTTTTAGAAAGTTTGTCCCATGCATATATAATGGAAGAGAAAATAGGGTGTTTAACGTGAATATTGTTGGTTCTGTTTAGAATATGGTTGAAGACTAATTCTTTGGGAGGTTTATTATGATTGTGGGTAATTTCTAGATCAATCCAATTTGGATAGTCCTCTTGCATGAACCAATATTGGCTTTGTTTGATAAGGTTCGATAAGTATAAGGCGGTTATATTGGGTAGGCCTATACCCCCAAATTCTTTGCACTTATATAATATGTTTATGGGTATTTGGGCCCTTTTTTTATTCCAGATGAACAAATTAATTGTGGATTGTATACTGGTTAGATAAGATGTGTTGACTTTTAGGGGGAGTGTTCTTAGTATATAAGAGATTTTTGGGATGATAAAAATTTTGATAACCAATATTCTACCCCACCATGATAGGTCTTTTGTACCAAAGAAATTAAGGTCATTGTTAATTGTCTCTAAGAGTTTGTCCAGATTTTTCTTCATTATTGCCTCAAGGTTTTTTGAGATGATCGTGCCTAGATATTCTAAGTCCCCCTCTGACCAGCTTAGTGAAGATATAGTCTCAATTTTCTTTGTTTCTAAGTCGCTCAAATAATATGGCAAGATTTTTTATTTATTTTCGTTAATCTTAAAAAAGGAAATATTTGAGAACGTTTTAAGGGTTTTTTGCAGTTCTGTGATTGATTTGTAAGGATCAGTCAGGGTAAATATCAGGTCGTCGGCAAAAAGGCCAATCTTATACTGACGTGTTTGTGTTTTCAAACCTTTTATGTTATTGTTTTGTCTGATCGATTGCGCCAATGGTTCCATTGACAGTATAAAAAGAAGTGGAGAAAGGGGGCAACCTTGTCTAGTACCATTTGATATGTCAAATAGTGCAGAAGAATAATTGTTAGTATATATTCTGGCTTTTGGCCTACAGTAAAGTGCCATGATGCTGTTAATATATTTTTCATTAAAACCAAATTTACTTAGAACTGATGTTAGATAGAGCCAATTTAGGTGGTCAAAAGCCTTTTAGGCATCTAAAGTTATAATTACCGTTGGCAATTTAGAGGAGTGTATCAGTTTGATTGAATTAATCAGTCTTCTAGTGCCATCTGTCGCTTGACGACCTTTGATAAAACCTATCTGATCCCCATTTATCAATGATGGTAGGTAGGATTTGAGCCTATTCGCTATTAATTTGGAGTATATCTTCAAATCTGTATTTATGAGGGAAATTGGTCTGTAATTATTTACAAGAGTCAGGTCGGAATTGTGTTTGGGGATCAATATTATTGTGGATTCTAACATTTCTTCTGGGAAATTTCCTGAGGAACTAGCTATATTAAAGATTTTTTGTAAGTGTGGGGAAAGTATTTTGGTGAAGGATTTGTAGTATTCATTCCCGAAACCGTCCGGGCCTGGTGATTTAAAATCTTTGAGTTGAAGAATGGTCTTTTCAATTTCTTCTTGGGAGAATGGGCAAGTTAGGTTTTCTAAATCGTCATGGGTCAGTTTGGGGAGTTCAATTGTGGACAAGAATTTTTCAATGTCAGAGGTATTGGGTTTTGGGGTAGAAGTTTGTGACTGTAAATTGTATAATTTATTATAAAAATCAGCGAAGGAATTAGCTATGTCTTGAGGATGAGATACCGTTATTCCATTTTGGTTCTTTATTTTGTTGATCCTATTTGATTGTCTAGTCTTTTTCAATCTATTAACCATGTATCGTGTTGGTTTATTTATTGAAGAGTATTGCTTCATTTTGGAGTTTTTGACCATGGTATGGTATGATGAAAATATGATTCTTTTGAGATCCTGGCTGAGTTTTAGTAAATCAATTTTGATTTGTGTAGAGGGGGAATTTAAATTTATTTGCTCGTTTTCCTTGTCTTTTATCTTATTTTGAAGGTCCTCAATCTGAGTCCTAAATTTTCTTTTCCTTTTGGCAGAGATCTGTATCATGGTACCTCTTATAACCGCCTTATGGGCACACCAATTTATGAATGGGGTTGTATCTGTAGGGGAGTTTTCTGTAAAATAATTTATTAATGATTTTTCTATTGGTAATCTATATTCAGGGTGGTGTAACAGATTAGAGTCGCATTTCCATAATGAATTTTTGTTAATTGTGTGGCCTATTTGTACTTCAGCTGATACTGGAGAGTGGTCCGAGAAGGTTTTCCTTTCTATATTAATTCTATGGAACTTGGGAAGTGTAAAAATGTCTGACGGGCTTCCAGGATTGCTGAGCGGAGATGGAAGCGATCCCACTCTGCCGACCACTTCACTGCATACAAGCAGTCCCTCGCCAGCTTCAAATCTGCGCTCACTGCCGCAAAACAAACTTACTTCTCATCCCTCATATCCTCCCTGTCCCACAACCCTAAACAGCTTTTCAACACTTTCAATTCTCTACTCCGTCCCCCCGCACCTCCTCCCTCCCCCCTCATTTCTGCTGATGACTTCGCCTCTTTCTTTAAACAGAAGATCGATACGATCAGAGAAAGCTTTGGCCCACAGCGCCCACTGCCCCTCTTAGCTGCTCAACCCTGCTCCTCCAAAACCAGCTTCTCCACCATGACAGAAGATCAGCTCTCCACCCTCCTGTCAAGATCACACCTCACCACCTGCACGCTTGACCCGCTCCCATCCCACCTCATCCCTAACCTTTCCACGGTCTTCATCCCAACCCTAACGCACCTCTTCAACCTCTCACTCACAACAGGTGTCTTTCCCTCATCCTTCAAGCATGCCAAGATCACACCCATCCTCAAAAAGCCCTCCCTCGACCCATCCTCTGTGTCTAGCTATCGCCCAATATCTCTTCTCCCTTATGCCTCCAAATTGCTGGAGCAACACGTCCATCTTGAACTGTCCTCCCACTTCTCCTCCTGCTCCCTCTTTGATCGGTTACAATCAGGCTTCCGTTCCCATCACTCAACTGAAACTGCCCTAACTAAAGTCACCAATGACCTACTAACTGCCAGGAGCAAGCGACACTACTCTGTCCTCCTTCTCCTGGACTTGTCTTCTGCCTTTGACACTGTAGACCACTCCCTTTTGCTACAAATCCTCTCATCCCTTGGCATCACAGACTTGGCCCTTTCTTGGATCTCGTCATATCTGACAGACCGAACATTCAGTGTCTCCCTCCCCCACACCACCTCCTCACTTCGCCCCTTGTCAGTCGGTGTTCCTCAAGGCTCTGTTCTAGGACCCCTACTCTTCTCCATCTACACTTTCGGCCTGGGTCAGCTCATAGAATCCCACGGTATGCAGTACCATCTCTACGCTGACGACACGCAGATCTACCTCTCCGGACCTGACCTCTCCTCCTTGCTTACCAAAATCCCGCACTGTCTGTCTGCCATTTCAGCCTTCTTTTCTGCTCGCTTTCTACAACTGAACATGGACAAAACAGAATTCATCATCTTTCCCCCATCTCACTCTACCCCTCCACCAGACCTATCCATCAATGTCAATGGCTGCTCACTATCCCCAGTCCCACACGCCCGGTGCCTCGGGGTGATCCTCGACTCTGCCCTCTCTTTCAAGCCACATATCCAAGCCCTTGCCTCCTCCTGTCGTCTCAAACTCAAAAATATTTCCCGGATCCGTGCTTTCCTTGACCGCAACACTGCAAAAACGCTAGTGCATGCCCTTATCATCTCCCGCCTCGACTACTGCAACCTCCTACTGTCTGGACTCCCCTCTAGCACTCTGGCACCACTCCAATCCATCCTACACTCTGCTGCCCGACTAATCCACCTGTCCCCCCGCTATTCCCCAGCCTCTCCCCTGTGTCAAGCCCTTCACTGGCTTCCTATCGCCCAGAGACTCCAGTTCAAAACCCTCACACTGACATACAAAGCCATCCACAACCTGTCTCCTCCATACATCTGTGACATGGTCTCCCGGTACCTACCTACACGCGACCTCCGATCCGCCCAAGACCTCCTTCTCTACTCCCCTCTCATCTCTTCTTCCCATAACCGCATCCAAGACTTCTCCCGTGCTTCCCCCATACTCTGGAACTCTCTACCCCAACACATCAGACTTGCGCCTACCATAGAAACCTTCAAAAAGAACCTGAAGACTCATCTCTTCCGACAAGCCTACAGCCTGCAGTGATCCTCAACCTACTGAACAGCCGCACAGCCAGCTCTTCCCTCTCCTAGTGTATCCTCACCCACCCCCTGCAGACTGTGAGCCCTCGCGGGCAGGGTCCTCCCTCCTTATGTACTCGTGTGCCTTGTTATCTGCTCATGTTTAATGTATTTGTCTATATTTGCCCCGTATTCACATGTAAAGCGCCATGGAATAAATGGCGCTATAAAAATGTATAATAATAATAATAATAAAATTAAGTCAATACGTGACGCTGATTGGTGAGGGTCAGAAAAATGGGAGAATTCGATTGATGTGGTGTTAAGACACCTAAAGATGTCAAATAATTCATTATGATGGATCCAGTTGTCTAAATTGTTTGGTCTGTATCTATTTGGGGTGGAGGAGTCCATATTTGCGTTTGGGACCAGATTGAAATCTCCCAGCCAAATCATGGCACCTCTCTTAACTGACATGACTTTTTTATTTATTTTGTTCAGGAAATTTATTTGACCCGTATTGGGGGCGTAGATATTGATAATTGTGCATACCTGGTTGTTTAATGAACAAATAAGAATGTGGAATCTACCTTTAACATCTTTGACCTCCTCTATGAATTCAAATGAAATTGTGCCTTTGATGATTGTGATTACACCGGCTTTCTTTTTCACATTGTCAGACTTGTAAATATATGGGAAATTTTTATGTGAGAATTTTGGGTTGGCCTTGTCTTTGAATTTGGATTCCTGTATACAAATTATTTCAGCTTGACTTTTACTTATTTCTTTCCAAAGTGTATGTCTTTTGTGTGGACTATTAAGTCCTCTTACATTGTAGGATAGTAGTTTTAAACTCATTATGATCTAAATTATATGGAAGTCTATTTTGCAAACCTGTGAAGAAAATCTTAACAAACCTATAAGTGGTTAATACAAGTGGTAACAATAAATAATAAACTGGAATGTCCACTTGAAGGGGTTCACTTCAGTGAACCTGACTTCACCTGTTGGGGGAAAAAGTCCGTGTTACTCGCTCCCGAGCAACATCCTCTTTGTTGATGAACATAAACTCAATATATTAAATACATAAACTCGTTACTAACAATAACAGATTAATAGAATAGTTAAACATCCTAGGGCAAGGTATAGCATTGTACCCGGGTGTTTTCCCATTTAGATCACTCAATATAAATATATCAAAACCCTTTCATGTCTTGCTGTCAGAATCAGGGTGAACTTTGTGTCGTGAATATAATGGGATATTGATGGATTTTAAGACGTCCCTGCCTTCCTCTGAGGAGTTTAGGGCGATAACATTGCCTCTGTAATTTACTAATAATTTTAGCGGGAATCCCCACCTATAAGAGATCTCATTGTCTCTGAGAGGTATGGTGATATTCTGGAAAGCTTTCCTCCCTTCGATCGTATCTCTGGAGAGATCGGCATATAATTTGAGTTTTTCAAATGGCTCAGGGAAGTTTTTATTTTCTTTAAAGTAATTTTGAATTTTTTCTTTTGTTTTGAAAAAGTGGATTCTCATTAACGTGTCTCTAGGTAGATCTTTAGGAATAGTGGGCGGTTTTCGCAACCTGTGGATTCTGTCTATTTCTAGTTCTTGATCAGTCAGGGTAGGGATTATTTTTCTGAATAACTTCTTGGTGTACTCTTCCAATTTATTTGGGCCTATATTCTCAGGAATCCCCCTAATTTTGATGTTATTTCTCTGATTCCGGTCTTCCAGATCTGCTACCTTAAGCTTTAGCTTATGCATCTCTCTGATGATGTCGTTATTTACTTTGGATATATTATCTGGCCCCTCCTCTATCTTTTTAATTCTATCTTCAAATTTGTCCATCCTATTGCTGAGGAGGGATAATGATTCTTTGAACATTTTATTTTGCTTATCAAACCTTTCGTTCATGCTGTTTTCAAACTTATCCATTTTTTCTGTCAAATTAGACAGAAGTTTCCCAACAGAATTCATATCAAATCCTTGAGTATTGTCGGGGTTTGGATTACTTTTTTTTGGTTTTGGCTTGGAGGGGCTTGTATTAGGAGAGAATATCTCTGAGGCCTCGTCAGATGAATCATTAGGAGTGGTGTATTTCTCTCCTATAGCCCCTGGAGTTTTCCTCTTTAAAGATGTAGATGAGTCCATCTCTACAAAAGTGTTTGGGAGGTTCTTTTTTACTCTGTTTGAATTGGGGAGTTTATCATAGTCTAATTCCTCATCGTCTTTTAATGGAGACCTGGATCTATTGGGACTTATTGTGGTTATTAAGTCCTTTGATGGATTGCGCCCAGAACCTTTGTACCTTTGGGGTTTTTGAGGTATAGATGAGGCCATGTTTAAGAATTGGGGTTTAGACGAGTTCTTGCTCATTGTTATCCCCAAGCAATAGCCTGATTTGCAGAGAGTGTCTTCTAGGACGGTCTCAGAATAAAGATTAAAGATTTTCCACAAATAGTAGCCCCAAGCAAAGCTGGAATTGTAGACAATGTCCTCTATGTTGATCTCAGGTTAATCCTGGTGAGGCTGGCCCTGGTGTATAAAAAATCCCCACAAAGTGGTCTCAAATAGCAAAAGTGGAGCAACTATAGAAATACCCCTTTGAGTGTGGTAATAGAAATCATACGAATATAAACAAGCAATTAGCTGTGTCAACAGGTGGCATATATAGTTTCACAGTAATTACAGAAGAATATGCTTAGATAATACCTAGCACCTGAGAATTAAAAAGTGCAGATTAAATCACTGGGGCAAACAAATAGATTTTTCCTAACAGAGCATGCTTATATAACACTTTGTGTTTGTTAGTTAAAGGGTGCAGGTTAATTCCCCAAAACAAACAAATATCTTTCAAGAACTGATTGTTCTCCTAGAGACATGTGCTAATAAGGAAGGAATCAGGGTAGAAATAAAACTCTCCAAATAATATGACTGGATTTAGGACTTCCCAGTCAGCTTCACTAAAATAGCCAGTTACCTGGATTAGATCCTGTCAGCGACTGATATAGTAAGCTATAGCTCTTTTGCTTTGTGAGCCCTGCAGGGCTCCTAGCTGTTTCAACAACAGTTTATGCTGCACTGGAGTCTTCCTGTCGCTCCTGCAGAGATGGCTGTCTGTGTGGTTCCACCGTTGTCGTGCACAGGAGTCGTCGGTCGTCGCTGTCTTCCCCGCTGGACCGCCGGTGTATTTTCGTTCCCAGCAGGGGGCCGGAACTTACCGCTGTTTGAGTCCGGTGGTGCTTGGATCCGGAGCCTGCGATGTGTTGACCAGCGCAGATCTTCTTCTTTGCTGTCGCTGGTGTACTCTGGTCTCTCACGCCTTCTGATCTGTCGCCGTCCACCAATAAAATGGCAGCCGTCTTTTCCCGCCTTTTGTTCCAAGGTCTGGGGGAGTGTCAGCGTCGGCTTCTGTGTGGAGCTGATATCACGTCACTGCTCCGGGTCTTCCCCGATGCTTCTGGATCGCTTTCTTCTGCCTCCGTCTTTCAATCCGGGGAGGCTTAGCACTTTATGCTAATGAGCACAGGGCGGTATATCCCCAGGCAATAGGGGAGGGAGCAGCAGCTGTGCAGAGACGGCTCCATAGTGTGTGCCTGTAGCTGTCACTTCCCTCCTCCTCACTACCAAAGCCAAAGAGGGAGTTTATGATAAAATCTGATGTTTTTTACCTCAGGTCCTTTGGCTTATTAGCTGAGCCGCTTGTTAGAAGGTATTAGCTTCCTGAGGCTGGATTACCTCAACCCTGTAGTTTGAAGGCCCAAACTTTTCTAGGGCTGATTTCTAAAATTTTCGGATCATAGTGACCCAGATGAGGCACTGGATAAGATCCAACCAAGGATTTGACAATAAAAACTTTTTTAGGTGATTTTGGTTGATTATAGAGGATTTTCCTCAGGAGCTCCAGCACCGCATAACCTACACCATAGCAGTCCAGGCCACGCCCCCAAGTTAAGATTATCCCAAAGAGGGTTATAATTGGAGAAATCCTGCATTCCCAGCCATTTTTTACATGTCCACCAAATTTTATGAACCAAAGAGAGAATGGGGGAACATCTCAAATAACCTTTGAATTTATGGGTAAATTGTTCCGCCCACCAAATGTTTTAACACTATCGTCCTTACCTCCTGAGTACCCTCCAGTGCCCATCCCCTTAAATGCTGGAATTGGGAGGCTAAGTAATATCCCCAAATATGAGGCAGAGCTAGTCCACTCACTGATTTTTAGGTAACTGTAGCTTCAGTTTTTATCATGGTGACCCCCCTTTCTACAATAGATCCTTAAATATACTATACATTTTCCTGAACCAGTACTTTGAAATCCAGATGGGGAAGTTATGTAACACATTTTATTTATTTATTTAACTCACAATTGTGTGAAAAAGTGTTTGGCCCTTCCTGACTTCATATTCTTTTCCACAACCAAAAGAAAAATATAAAAATGACCGGCACTGAACAAGCTGTCAATAGTCACAATAGTTGCACGTGTGATCTGCAACAGGCTAGACGGGCTTCGTTTCCATAGAAGCTAGGGCGGTGCTTTGCATCTATAGACTATGATCCAAGTACACGTAAAGAAGAAAAAAATGCAGCACTCACCCGGAATCTTCAAATACCAAGAAGTCCTTTATTTAGCAAAACAAGCCATTTCAGATGTGGCGCAGCATAGACAAGACTGCAGGAGGGAGCGTGAGTGAGAGGAGACAAAACAGACGACGGCCGTTTCGCGCGGAGGCGCTTCTACGGGTCCATGTGAGTTGTGCTGGTGATGTCATTTCCTTATATAGGTTTAGACTTACCATAAAAAACATATAATAATAAACAATGTTAAAAACAGTTTGTCTCCTACCAAGAACTGTATATTACCATGATCCATATTATATATGGTTTTATATTAAATGAAAATTGCCATGTCTAATTTATCGTTAAGTCCCCATGGTCCTTGTGCATTTGTTTTAAGAATCCATCTGGCTTCACGTTGTAGTAAAACTCTTTTGTGATTGCCCCCTTGCTGTGGGAACTTAACTGTTTCTAAACCAGCAAAGTTTACCAGGCTGGGATCGCCACCGTGCACATCCTGCATGTGTTTCACCAGGCGTACGCGTCCCTTTCCTGACAAAACTTAGTTGAAATGCTCGTGAAACCGGACGACCAGGGGTCTTATTGCCAGCCATACTGGAGAATTTCCAAGCATGCACTACCTTTTTAAGGATATGCCACAGAATCTCAATCGGATTATGGGCAGGACTTTGACTAGGCCACTCCAAAGTCTTAATTTTGTTTTTCTTAAGCCATTCAAAAGAAGACTTGCTGGTGTGTTTTGGATCATTGCTGCATAACTTAAAGGGAGGGTGCCATGATTTTAGTTTTTCTATTAATAATTATTGATTATATAATCAATTATTTTTAATACAAAAGTAAATGTACTACTTTCATACTTTTTTATTTATTCATTTTGACATTTACCACTGGAGGCCGCCATTTTCATTAGTGTGGGTGTAAGTGTCTGGGCACGACACTTGCACACCTCACTTACAGCAGCCATGGGCATAGGAGCCAACGGTCGGACCCGACCGCATCTCTTTCATTGAGGCCGCTTCTCCTGCCTCTCAGCTGTGACTTGGGCACGCCCACTGAGCTGCTAGGTCACAGCTGTGGGAGGAGATCGCGGCCATTTTGTTGTTTATTTTCCTCTGTCATCGCACACACAGCTCAGTGCGTGCGATGGCAGAAGTTGCCAGGGAGAAGCTGCTGCTGGGAAGCGAGGGTCCGAGGTGAGTATCTACAGCCAGGAGCTGTGATTGCAGCCTGTACTTAGTATTACAGTACTGTTCACTGCCGACCTGTTCAGAGCAGAGCAGGGAGATTGTCACACTGCTCTGCCCTGAACATGATTCAGCACTTCCTGGGAGAGGACTGATGGTAAGTACAGGGTTTTTATTTTCTTATGCATCTACCACTGCTACCAGCCCCTATATACCACCTACCACTGCTACCTGCCCCTATATACCACCTACCACTGCTACCTGCCCCTATATACCATCTACCACTGCTACCAGCCCCTATATACCACCTACCACTGCTACCAACCCCTATATACCACCTACCACTGCTACCAGCCCCTATATACCACCTATCACAGCTACCAGCCCCTATATACCACCTACCACTGCTACCAGCCCCTATATACCACCTACCACTGCTATCAGCCCCATATACCACCTACCACTGTTACCTGCCCCTATATACCACTGCTACCTGCCCCTATATACCATCTACCACTGCTACCAGCCCCTATATACCACTTACCACTGCTACCAGCCCCTATATACCACCTACCACTGCTACCAGCCCCTATATATACCACCTACCACTGCTACCAGCCCCTATATACCACCTATCACTGCTACCAGCCCCTATATACCACTTGCCACTGCTACCAGCCCCTATATACCACCTACCACTGCTACCAGCCCCTATATACCACTTACCACTGCTACCAGCCCCTATATACCACCTACCACTGCTACCAGCCTCTATATACCACCTACCACCGCTACCTGCCTCTGTATACCACCGCTACCTGCCTCTGTATACCACCGCTACCTGCCTCTGTATACCACCGCTACCTGCCTCTGTATACCACCGCTACCTGCGTCTGTATACCACCGTTACCTGCCTCTGTATACCACCGCTACCTGCCTCTGTATACCACCTACCACTGCTGCCTGCCTCTGTATACCATCTACCACTGCTGCCTGCCTCTATATACCATCTACCACTGCTGCCTGCCTCTATATATCATCTACCACTGCTGCCTGCCTCTATATACCATCTACCACTGCTACCTCTGTCCTGTGTAGCTAATCTAGTCCTGTGTAGCTAATCCTGTCCTGTGTACAGTATTGTTATGACCTGGTGGTCTGGACAATAATGGACCTGGTGGTTAAGAGCACACGGAATGACCTGATAGTTACTGATAATAAAGGACGAGCTCTGGGACGTGGGAACTCTGCTGACCGCAATCCCTAAACCTATCAACCACACTAGAAATAGCCATGGATTGCGCCTAACGCTCCCTATGCAACTCGGCACAGCCTAAGAAACTAGCTAGCCCTGAAGATAGGAAAATAAAGCCTACCTTGCCTCAGAGAAATTCCCCAAAGGAAAAGGCAGCCCCCCACATATAATGACTGTGAGTAAAGATGAAAATACAAACACAGAGATGAAATAGATTAAGCAAAGTGAGGCCCGACTTACCGAACAGACCGAGGATAGGAAAGGTTACTTTGCGGTCAGCACAAAAACCTACAAAAAGACCACACAGAGGGCGCAAAAAGACCCTCCGCACCGACTCACGGTGCGGAGGCGCTCCCTCTGCGTCCCAGAGCTTCCAGCAAGCAAGACAACAAATTAAATAGCAAGCTGGACAGAAAAATAGCAAACCAAAGAAATACAAGCTGGAACTTAGCTTCTGATGGGAAGACAGGTCACAAGAACGATCCAGGAGTGAACTAGACCAATACTGGAACATTGACAGGTGGCCAGGAGCAAAGATCTAAGTGGAGTTAAATAGAGCAGCAGCTAACGAATTCACCTCGTCACCTGTGAAAGGAAACTCAGAAACACCCACCAGAGGAAGTCCATGGACAGAACCAGCCGAAGTACCATTCATGACCACAGGAGGGAGCCCGACAACAGAATTCACAACACAGTATCACACAAGATAGGATTAGATACACGGCTCAGCACAGTATCACACAGGACAGGATTAGATACACGGCTCAGCAGTCAGTATCTAATCCTCTCCTATGCACTCCTCTCCCCCCTGCGTGTTTTTCCCCATTGTGGTTTATTATTTTTGTTGTGGGAGATGAGGGAGTCGAGGATTATGCATTCGGTATGGTTTAAAAAAGATTAATAAAGGACTTTATTCTGGCCGAGTCTTTACTTACAATCCATGTGAGATCTATGTGGCGGCATTATGGGTGATCTATATGGCGGTATTATGTGAGAAGCATATGGTGGTATGTGAGAACACTGGCAGTATTATGTGTGATCTATATGAAAGTATTATGTGAGAACTATATAACAGTATTATGTGTGATTTATATGGCGGTATTATCTTCAGAAAAGAGACCAATTCTAGGGTGGTTCTGGCTGATCACCTGCACATGGGTCTGGGGTAATAGAGGGGGCAGCATGACCTACGTTAGGTGCAGTCAGGGGAGGGCTGGTGAGGCAGCTGAAGAGAGGGGTCTCATTTTTATCGTTACTATATGGCTACATTTCCCCCCTGCTTCCCAGTGTAACCCTGTACTGCACCTGTCGCCTCGCTTTCACACATCGCCAGGACAGGATCTGAGGAGGGGAATGGGGTCTCTGCATGCAATGTCTGGATCAGAACAGGCCATCAATCAGCAGAAATGTTTCCTGGATTTTTGTGGAGCAGACAGTCCATCCATGTGTATAAAAGACAGCGCTCTATGTACAATCCCTGGCTGCTCCGCGCACCAAACAGGGGGCCCCTATAGACCAGCACACTGCTCTCCTGAAATACTCTGTGCTGCTGTCACCCTGCTCCCTCTACCACATATCTACCAGAATCCTTGCTGCCTGCCATCCTCGGTGACTGTCTACTTGTCAGTATAAGGCTGCTTTCACACTAGCGTCGGTACGGGCCCGTCGCAGTGCGTCGGGCGAACGTACCGACGCATTCTGTGAAAGAAATGTCTGACGTGGGCAGCGGAAGCAGTCTTACGACGCTTCCGCTGTCCCATTGTAAGGTCTGGGGAGGAGGGGGCGGAGTTTCGGCCGTGCATGCGTGGTCGAAAATGGCGGACTCGACGCACAAACAAACGTTACATGTAACTTTTTTTGTGGCGGCGGTCCACTAAAACATGACGCAACCGTCGCACGACAGTTGCGACGTGTGGCAATACGTCGTAATATGTCGGTAATATTAGTCTATGGGGAAAAAACGCATGCTGCAGACAACTTTGCAGGATGAGTTTTTTCTCCTGAACGACGCATTGCAACGTACAGCCAACAACGCTAGTGTGAAAGTAGCCTAAGGCTGCCGTCCACTAGCAGTATTTGGTCAGTATTTTACCTCAGTATTTGTAAGCCAAAACCAGGAGTGGGTGATAAATGCAGAAGTGGTGCACATGTTTCTATTATACTTTTCCTCTATTTGTTCCACTGCTGGTTTTGGCTTACAAATACTGAGGTAAAATACTGACCAAATACGGATAGTGTGACGGCAGCCATACTCTGCAGTCACCAACAAAATGGCTGCTCACTGGGTTCCTGAATATCATCCTCTCTAATCCCTTAGCAAACACCCAGAAGGGGAGGAGAGGAGACATCACACACGTCAGCAGACTCCGCCCATAATTACTGCAGTGCAGTAATGTGAGCTATTTGTACACTAGGTTTTTCTGAAATTTCAGCAGCTGCTCCCCCTAGTGTTTAAAAGTGGAAATTCCAAAACTTTTCAAATTATTTTTCATATTTTACTAAATTATAAACAAATGATAATATTTTTTAAGAAAATGTAATCATTAATTCTTTACATTTTTACAATTTCTGAAAAAAAAATTTTTTTGATGGCACCTTCCCTTTAAGTGTGCATCAGCTTGAGGTCACGAACAGATGGCCGGACATTATACTTCAGGATTTTGCTGTAGACAGCATAATTAAGCGTATCATTTAACACGGCAAGTCTTCCATGTCCTAAAGCAGCAAAACAGTCCCAGACCTTCATATTACCACCACCATATTTTACTATTGATATGATGTTCCTTTTTTGAAATGATGTGTTACATCTACACCAAATGTAATAAGACATACACCTTCCTAAAAGTTTAACTTTTGTCTTGTCAGTCCACAGAGCATTTTCCCAAAAGTCTTGGGGATCATCAACATGTATTCTGGCAAAACTGAGACAAAGCTTTCTGTTCTTGTTACTCAGCAGACCCCCCCCCCAGTCCTCTAATAACCTTGGTCGCTCTTCTCTGCACCTGCTCTAGTTCAGCTATGTCTTTCTTATACACCGGAGACCAGAACTGTGCACAGTATTCTAAGTGTGGTCGAACTAGTGACTTGTATAGAGGTAAAATTATGTTCTCCTCATGAGCATCTATGCCTCTTTTAACCCCTTTCTGCCATTAGACGTACTATTGCGTCCATGTGGGGTGGGCTTTACTTCCCAAGGACGCAATAGTACGTCATATGCGATCGGCAGCGCTCACGGGGGGAGCGCCGCCGATCGCGGCCGGGTGTCAGCTGTTTATCGCAGCTGACATCCGGCACTATGTGCCAGGAGCGGTCACGGACCGCCCCCGGCACATTAACCCCCGGCACACCGCGATCAAAGATGATCGCGATGTGCCGGCGGTACAGGGAAGCACCGCGCAGGGAGGGGGCTCCCTGCGGGCTTCCCTGAGCCCCCCGCAGCAACGCGATGTGATCGCGTTGCTGCGAGGGTCTCACCTCCCTCCCTGCTCCCTCCAGCCCCGGATCCAAGATGGCCGCGGATCCGGGTCCTGCAGGGAGGGAGGTGGCTTCACAGAGCCTGCTCAGAGCAGGCACTGTGAAGCAGCCTGCACTCCTATCAGATCAGTGATCTGACAGAGTGCTGTGCAAACTGTCAGATCACTGATCTGTGATGTCCCCCCCTGGGACAAAGTAAAAAAGTAAAAAAAAAAATTTCAAATGTGTAAAAAAAAATAAAAAAAAATATTCCAAAATAATGAAAAAAAAAATAAAAATATTATTCCCATAAATACATTTCTTTATCTAAATAAAAAAAAACAATAAAAGTACACATATTTAGTATCGCCGCGTCCGTAACGGCCCGACCTATAAAACTGGCCCACTAGTTAACCCCTTCAGTAAACACCGTAAGAAAAAAAAAAAAAAACGAGGCAAAAAACAACGCTTTATTATCATACACACGCGATCAAAAAGACAGATATAACTAACCATGGTACCGCTGAAAACGTCATCTTGTCCCGCAAAAAACGAGCCGCCATACAGCATCATCAGCAAAAAAATAAAAAAGTTATAGTCCTGAGAATAAAGCGATGCAAAAATAATTATTTTTTCTATAAAATAGTTTTTATCGCATAAAAGCGCCAAAACATAAAAAAATGATATAAATGAGGTGTCGCTGTAATCGTACTGACCCGAAGAATAAAACTGCTTCATCAATTTTACCAAACGCGGAACGGTATAAACGCCTCCCCCAAAAGAAATTCATGAATAGCTGGTTTTTGGTCATTCTGCCTCACAAAAATCGGAATAAAAAGCGATCAAAAAATGTCACGTGCCCGAAAATGTTACCAATAAAAACATCAACTCGTCCCGCAAAAAACAAGACCTCACATGACTCTGTGGACCAGAATATAGAAAAATTATAGCTCTCAAAATGTGGTAACGCAAAAAATATTTTTTGCAATAAAAAGCGTCTTTCAGTGTGTGACGGCTGCCAATCATAAAAATCCGCTAAAAAACCCGCTATAAAAGTAAATCAAACCCCCCTTCATCACCCCCTTAGTTAGGGAAAAATTAAAAAAATGTATTTATTTCCATTTTCCCATTAGGGCTAGGGTTAGAGTTAGGGCTAGGGTTAGGGCTAGGGTTAGGGCTAGGGTTAGGGCTAGGGTTAGGGCTAGGGTTAGGGTTAGGGCTAGGGTTAGGGTTAGGGCTAGGGTTAGGGCTAGGGTTAGGGCTAGGGTTAGGGCTAGGGTTAGGGCTAGGGTTAGGGCTAGGGTTAGGATTAGGGTTAGGGCTAGGGTTAGGGCTAGGGCTACAGTTTGGGTTGGGGCTAAAGTTACAGTTAGGGTTTAGATTACATTTACGGTTGGGAATAGGGTTGGGATTAGGGTTAGGGGTGTGTCAGGGTTAGAGGTGTGGTTAGGGTTACTGTTGGGATTAGGGTTAGGGATGTGTTTGGATTAGGGTTTCAGTTATAATTGGGGGGTTTCCACTGTTTAGGCACATCAGGGGCTCTCCAAACGCGACATGGCGTCCGATCTCAATTCCAGCCAATTCTGCGTTGAAAAAGTAAAACAGTGCTTCTTCCCTTCCGAGCTCTCCCGTGTGCCCAAACAGGGGTTTACCCCAACATATGGGGTATCAGCGTACTCAGGACAAATAGGACAACAACTTTTGGGGTCCAATTTCTCCTGCTACCCTTGGGAAAATACAAAACTCGGGGCTAAAACATATTTTTTGTGGGAAAACAAAAAGATTTTTTATTTTCACGGCTCTGTGTTATAAACTGTAGTGAAACACTTGGGGGTTCAAAGTTCTCACAACACATCTAGACTAGTTCCCTGGGGGGTCTAGTTTCCAATATGGGGTCACTTGTGGGGGGTTTCTACTGTTTAGGTACATTAGGGGTTCTGCAAACGCAATGTGACGTCTGCAGACCATTCCATCTAAGTCTGCATTCCAAATGGCGCTCCTTCCTTCCGAGCTCTGCCATGCGCTCAAACGTTGGTTTCCCCCAACATACGGGGTATCAGCGTACTCAGGACAAATTGGACAACAACTTTTGGGGTCGAATTTCTCCTCTTACCCTCGGGAAAATACAAAACTGGGGGCTAAAAAATAATTTTGGGGGGAAAGATTTTTTTTTTTAATTTTCACGGTTCTGCGTTACAAACTGTAGTGAAGCACTTGGGGGTTCAAAGCTATCACAACACATCTAGATGAGTTCCTTAGGGGGTCTAGTTTCCAAAATGGTGTCACTTGTGGGAGGTTTCTACTGTTTAGGTACATTAGGGGCTCTGCAAATGCAATGTGACACCTGCAGACCATTCCATCTAAGTCCTCATTCCAAATGGAGCTCCTTCCCTTCCGAGCCCTCCCATGCGCCCAAACAGTGGTTCCCCCCCACATATGGGGTATCAGCGCACTCAGGACAAATTGGACAACAAATTGTGGGGTCGAATTTCTCCTTTTACCCTCGGGAAAATACAAAACTGGGGGCTAAAAAATAATTTTTGTGGGAAAAAATTTTTGTTTTATTTTTACGGCTCTCCATTATAAACTTCTGTGAAGCCCTTGGTGGGTCAAAGCGCTCAGCACACATCTAGATAAGTTCCTAAGGGGGTCTACTTTCCAAAATGGTGTCACTTGTGGGGGGTTTCTACTGTTTAGGTACATTAGGGGCTCTGCAAACGCAATGTGACACCTGCAGACCATTCCATCTAAGTCTGCATTCAAATGGCACTCCTTCCCTTCTGAGCCCTCCCATGTGCCCAAACAGTGGTTCCCCCCACATATGGTGTATCATCGCACTCAGGACAAATTGGGCAACAAATTTTGGGGTCCAATTTCTCCTGTTACCCTCAGGAAAATACAAAACTGGGGGCTAAAAAAATAATTTTTGTGGGAAAAAAATGTTGTTTTATTTTTACGGCTCTGCATTATAAACTTCTGTGAAGCACTTGGTGGGTCAAAGTGCTCACCACACCTCTAGATAAGTTCCTTAGGGGGTCTACTTTCCAAAATGGTGTCACTTGTGGGGGGTTTCAATGTTTAGGCACATCAGTGGCTCTTCAAACGCAACATGACGTCCCATCTCAATTCCTGTCAATTTTGCATTGAAAAGTCAAACGGCGCTCCTTCCCTTCCGAGCTCTCCCATCCGCCCAAACAGTGGTTTACCCCCACATATGGGCTATCAGCGTACTCAGGACAAATTGTACAACAACTTTTGGGGTCCAATTTCTTCTCTTACCCTTGGGAAAATAAAAAATTGGGGGCGAAAAGATAATTTTTGTGAAAAAATATGATTTTTTATTTTTACGGTTCTACATTATAAACTTCTGTGAAGCACTTGTTGGGTCAAAGTGCTCACCACACCTCTAGATAAGTTCCTTAGGGGGTCTACTTTCCAAAATGGTGTCACTTGTGGGGGGTTTCAATGTTTAGCCACATCAGGGGCTCTCCAAACGAAACATGGCGTCCCATCTCAATTCCAGTCAATTTTGCATTGAAAAGTCAAATGGCACTCCTTCGCTTCCGAGCTCTGCCATGCGCCCAAACAGTGGTTTACCCCCACATATGGGGTATTGGCATACTCAGGACAAATTGTACAACAATGTTTGGGGTCCATTTTCTCCGGTTACCCTTGGTAAAATAAAACAAATTGGAGCTGAATTAAATTTTTTGTGA
This sequence comes from Ranitomeya imitator, assembly GCF_032444005.1. Lineage (NCBI taxonomy): Eukaryota > Metazoa > Chordata > Amphibia > Anura > Dendrobatidae > Ranitomeya > Ranitomeya imitator. Next base: position 544,030,016 of record NC_091286.1, on the reverse strand, counting down.
AAAAAAGTTAAATGTTCATTTTTATTTAAACATTCAAAAAATTCCTGTGAAGCACCAGAAGGGTTAATAAACTTCTTGAATATGGTTTTGAGCACCTTGAGGGGTGTAGTTTTTAGAATGGTGTCACACTTGGGTATTTTCTATCATATAGACCCCTCAAAATGACTTCAAATGAGATGTGGTCCCTAAAATAAAATGGTGTTGTAGAAATGAGAAATTGCTGGTCAACTTTTAACCCTTATAACTCCCTAACAAAAAAAAATTTTGGTTCCAAAATTGTGCTGATGTAAAGTAGACATGTGGGAAATGTTACTTATTAAGTATTTTGTGTGACATATCTCTGTGATTTAATTGCATAAAAATTCAAAGTTGGAAAATTGCGAAATTTTAATAATTTTCACCAAATTTCCGTTTTTTTCACAAATAAACGCAGGTACTATCAAATAATTTTTACCATTGTCATGAAGTACAATATGTCACGAGAAAACAATGTCAGAATCACCAGGATCCATTGAAGCGTTCCAGAGTTATAACCTAATAAAGGGACAGTGGTCAGAATTGTAAAAATTGGCCCGGTCATTAACGTGCAAACCACCCTTGGGGGTAAAGGGCTTAATGTATCCCATTATTTTATTTGCCTTTGTAGCAGCTGCCTGACACTGGCCACTGAATATGAGTTTGTCATCCACCCATACACCCAGGTCTTTTTCATTGACGGTTTTGTCCAGAGTTTTAGAATTGAGCATATAGTTATACATCTTATTACTTCTACCCAAGTGCATAACCTTACATTTATCCCCATTAAAGTTCATTTGCCATTCATCAGCCCAAGCTTCTAGTTTACATAAATCATCCTGTAATATAAATTTCTCCTCCTCTGTATTGATTACCCTGCAGAGTTTAGTGTCATCTGCAAATATTGAAATTCTACTCTGTATGCCCCCTACAAGGTCATTAATAAATATGTTAAAAAGAAGAGGGCCCAATACTGACCCCTGTGGTACCTCACTGCTAACCGCTACCCAGTCCGAGTGTGCTTCATTAATAACCACCCGTCACTGCAGCAACTGACCCAAGAATTGCATCGTGTACTTGGGTTTACTAACCTGGAAAGCATTATGGGCATGTGCCACTACCTTCAACAGATATGAATGTACAGTAGGGACAAGCACAATGCCCACACTTGGCATCCATTTACAGTGAAACATGCTCATTTGTCTTACTCACTAGCCAAAAATAGGGACCTATTAACCCGCATTCTGGTCAGAGGCCTAGGCTCATATCCATTTCCACCTCTATAGCTCACACAGTTTATAAGGTATTGGGAGAGGTGAAATGAAGAACAGAAAAATAAAAAACAACTTGGAAGAGTTTGAAAGGGTATTCACATCTTTAAAGGGTATGGTACATTGATAGTTTATGTTATTAGATATTAGGCCCCTTTTTATTCTCCTGCAACGTCCACACACTATATACAAGTAAATATGGCTATCTTGCTGTTTTTTCCACACACTGTAGGTAAAAAGGAGCTTTCATGACAAACCCGTAGACTTCATGGAGGGAGATACTCTGGTCAGGACACCATTTTAACTGCTAGTGCAACGAACGTGCAGCTAAAACGAAGCCATTAGATATGAACATTCAACATGCACTGCTGCATTTCCACTGTAGTGACTGTTGGATGAGAAATATAAGCATAGAAATTGCTTTCCTTGGAGATAAAAACTGTGCTAGAAGTGTGAAAAACCAGATCTGTGGATCATCAGATCTGGGAAACCAGATCACTTAATCGCTGCATTGGTTTCTCTTGGGAATATCTTTGTGAGAAAACCCCATCATCCAGTGCTTTGGTCCATTTCTTCTAAAAATAAGTGAGGATCTGACTGCTTGAATAATTTATAACTTTTCGCAGTTGAAAAAACCTTATTACGACTTTCAGTATTCTGTCTGTTACTATTCTCCAATGTAAACAGCAATAGCACAAAAAAAGGACTTGAAAATCCTCCAAAAATACAGCAAAAAGGCAGAGGTCCTTACCTGCCTAGGCCTCCAAACAAATGCACTATCCGGATGCAGTGGACCCCTATAGATAAGATGGCAGTAGCACAGGTGCAAGAATACCGATGAGGCAACTGCTCACAGCCTACCAATTCATGGAGGGGGTGGTTGCTTGGTATATTGATGCACAATAAATACTTGTATGCGACGCTGTTCACACTATGGCAATGCACAGCATCCAGGTTAACAGCCTAGTAGTTACACCCTTGTATTAGATCAGGAGGGTTGCCCAGCGCTATCAAAATGCATCCCATGTGAACAGACACCACAGTTTACAAGACAGAATGGGCCCAACTGCACCCTGGGGAAAAGTGTAAAAAACACACATATAAAAAATGTGAGGTATTAGTTAATATTTTGGCCAAAATACGTAAGCTCGTAACCACTGTCACGGGTCCTCACACTTACGAGTCCTAACTCTAAACAACAATAGCACAAAAAGAGGACTTGAAAATCCTCCAAAAATACAGCAAAAAGGAGGAGGTCCTTACCTGCCCAGTCCTCCCAACAAATGCACTATCCAGATGCAGTGGATCCATATAGTTAAGTTGCCTCATCGGTATTCTTGCACCTGTGTTACTGCCATCTTAACTATATGGGTCCACTGCATCCGGATAGTGCATTTGTTTGGAGGCCTGGGCAGGTAAGGATCTCTGCCATTTTGCTGTATTTTTGTTCTCCAATGTAACAAACTGTAATACATTTCTGAATGTCGAAATAGAATGATATTATTTATGTCTAAGCAGAACTATATGTTTATCTCTACGATCATTTTCTAGATCTTTAGGCATCTGTGTGTACCATAAATACAATTTTTGGAATGAAGACCGGAGGAGTTAGTGTTTCCCAGGGATTACCACACAGTTAATGAATTACTCCTCCTCATAGGGAGATAATTAAAAATGTCATTCCACATTTCCTGCAGGGAACGTTTCATACCACTCAGCAGTTACAAAGCATTAGCAGTCTGTGTTTTGTGTGTATGTATAGTCTCAAAAAATACATACTGAAGTACGGTGCTAGAATCATAGGAGCGTGAAGTGAATCAGGATACCAGAGGCGTAGGTAGGGTTTTGGTCCAGGGGGGGCGAAGCTTCTGAGTGGGCCCCTAACCTGGTAACCTTGATTACAACTCGGTGATGGGCCCTAATAGTGGAGGAGAACCTCAGCAGATGACAGCGCTGTTACTGAAGATAATCTCTATATAAAGACCAACATGGATATTACCGCGATATGGTCTGTGGTAGATACCAGTCCTATGGAACATATAAGAGATCACTGCACAGTTGCAGATAATGTCTTACCGCTGACAGCCTTTTCCATCTGGCCCAGACCAACATGACTTCTTCCAGCCAGGACTCGTCTGCAGAGAATACAACAAAGACACATTTAGCTTCTCATATTCCAGCCCCATCAACATCTATTCCCACCCTGCACAAACTCCTCATCCTGCTGATACCCCAATACTGAGCCGCTGCTGCCGTATGTATCCCTATTACTGCACCTGATACCTCAATATTGAGCCGCTGCTGCCGTATGTGTCCCTATTACTGTACCTGATACCCCAATACTGAGCCGCTGCTGCGGTATGTGTCCCTATTACTGCCCCTGATACCCCAATACTGAGCCGCTGCTGGCATATGTGTCCCTATTACTGCACCTGATACCCCAATACTGAGCCGCTGCTGCCGTATGTGTCCCTATTACTGCACCTGATACCCCAATACTGAGCTGCTGCTGCCATATGGGTCCCTATTACTGCCCCTGCTGTGTGGTTCTCTGTGTACTCTAAATTCTAAAGCAACCCTCTATAATATAGTAATGCCGGGTGCAAGTGCCCTAGAAAACAGTGCCCATATTTTGCCCCTAGAAAGTAATAATGCCCTGTGTGCCCCTTTGATAGCCACAGTAACCTGAGTTCCCCTAAAACAATAAGGGCCCACTTTACATTTAATAATGTCCTAAGTCTCCCCCCTGTACAGCTCCGCTTTACACAGCATGATAATAATAATAATAATAATTTTTGTTTATATAGCGCCAACATATTCCGCAGCGCTTTACAAATTATAGAGGGGACTTGTACAGACAATAGACATTACAGCATAACAGAAATACAGTTCAAAACAGATACCAGGAGGAATGAGGGCCCTGCTCGCAAGCTTACAAACTATGAGGAAAAGGGGAGACACGAGAGGTGGATGGTGACAATTGCTTTAGTTATTCGGACCAGCTATAGTGTAAGGCTCAGGTGTTCATGTAAAGCTGCATGAACCAGTATGTAGCAGTACAGACACAGAGGGCTAATACTGCATAAAGTGTATGAGAACATGATGCGAGGAAGCTGATTGTTTTTTTTTATTTTTATTTTTTATTTTTTTTTTATAAATAGGCCACACAGGGATCGTTAGGTTAATGCATTGAGGCGGTAGGCCAGTCTGAACAAATGAGTTTTTAGGGTACGCTTAAAACTGTGGGGATTGGGGATTAATCGTATTAACCTAGGTAGTGCATTCCAAAGAATCGGCGCAGCACGTGTAAAGTCTTGGAGACGGGAGTGGGAGGTTCTGATTATTGAGGATGCTAACCTGAGGTCATTAGCGGAGCGGAGGGCACGGGTAGGGTGGTAGACTGAGATCAGAGAGGAGATGTAGGGTGGTGCAGAGCAATGGAGTGCTTTGTGGGTGAGGGTAGTAGTTTTGTACTGGATTCTGGAGTGGATGGGTAGCCAGTGTAATGACTGGCACAAGGTAGAGGCATCGGTGTAACGGTTGGTGAGGAATATGATCCTGGCAGCAGCATTCAGGACAGATTGGAGCGGGGAACGTTTGGTAAGAGGGAGGCCGATTAGTAGAGAGTTACAATAGTCCAGACGAGAATGAATAAGTGAAACAGGTAAGAGTTTTTGCAGAGTCGAAAGTAAGAAAAGGGCGAATTCTAGAAATGTTTTTGAGATGCAGGTAAGAAGAGCGAGCCAGTGATTGGATGTGGGGGGTGAATGAAAGGTCAGAATCAAGGATGACCCCAAGGCAGCGGGCATGTTGCTTTGGAGTAATGGTGGAACCGCACACGGAGATGGCAATGTCAGGCAAAGGTAGGTGATGCTCTCTTGTACACAGTATGCTGACCCCTTAGTAGCCCCCAAACTGTTTGATGGCTCCAACAATGTATAATGATCTCCTCACTGTAATCTCCATACTGTATGATGGCTCCTAGAGAGCCTCCATATACAGAAGCATAATGCACCAAATAGTCCACAATGTAGTATAATGCACTCCCCATGGGCAGTCTCTATAGTATACGGCAGCCCCCATAGGCAGACACTGTAATAAGGCAGCACCCCCATATAGGCAGACCCTGTAATAAGGCAGCACCCCCATAGTCAGACCCTGTAATAAGGCAGCACCAGTATTGGCAGACCCTGTAATAAGGCAGGACCCCTATTGGCACACCCTGTAATAAGGCAGCACTCCTATAGGCAGATGCTGTAATAAGGCAGCACCCCCATAGTCAGACCCTGTAATGAGGCAGCACCCCCATAGTCAGACCCTGTAATAAGGCAGCACCCCCATAGTCAAACCCTGCAATAAGGCAGCAGCCCCATAATCAGACCATGTAAAAAGGTAGCACCCCCATATTCAGACCCTGTAATGAGGCAGCACCCCCATAGTCAGACCCTGTAATAAGGCAGCACTCCCATAGTCAGACCCTGTAATGGGGCAGCACCCCTATTGGCAGAACCTATAATAAGGCAGCACTCCTATAGGCAGACGCTGTAATAAGGCAGCACCCCCATAGTCAGACCCTGTAATGAGGCAGCACCCCCATAGTCAGACCCTGTAATAAGGCAGCCCCCATAGTCAGACCCTGTAATAAGGCAGCACCCCCATAGTCAGACCCTGTAATAAGGCAGCACCCCCTATTGTCAGACCATGTAAAAAGGCAGCACCCCCATAGTCAAACCCTGCAATATGGTAGCACCCCCATAGTCAGACCATGTAAAAAGGCAGCACTCCCATAGTCAGACCCTGTAATGAGGTAGCACCCCCATAGTCAGACCCTGTAATAAGGCAGCCCCCATAGTCAGACCCTGTAATGAGGCAGCACCCCCATAGTCAGACCCTGTAATAAGGCAGCACCCCCATAGTCAGAACCTGTAATGATGCAGCACCCCTATAGTCAGACCCTGTAATAAGGCAGCACCCCCATAGTCATACCCTGTAATAAGGCAGCACCCCCATAGTCAGACCCTGTAATAAGGCAGCCCCCATAGTCAGACCCTGTAATGAGGCAGCACCCATATAGTCAGACCCTGTATTAAGGCAGCATCCCTATAGGCGGACCCTGTAATAAGGCAGCACCACCATAGTCAGACCCTGCAATAAGGCAGCCCCCATAGTCAGACCCTGTAATGAGGCAGCACCCCTATAGTCAGACCCTGTAATGAGGCAGCCCTCATAGTCAAACCCTGTAATAAGGGAGCCCCTTTGTCAGACCCTGTAATAAGGCAGCACCCCCATAGTCAGACCTTGTAATAAGACAGCACCCCTATAGGCAGACCTTGTAAAAAGGCAGCACCCCTATAGGCAGACGCTGTAATAAGGCAGTACACCAATAAGCAGACCCTGTAATAAGGCAGCACCGCCATAGTCAGACCCTTTAATAAGACAGCCCCCACAGTCAGACCCTGTAATAAGGCAGCCCCCCCATAGTTAGACCCTGTAATAAGGCAGTACCCCCATAGTCAGACCCTGTAATGAGGCAGCACTCCTATAGTCAGACCCTGCAATAAGGCAGCCCCCACAGTCAGACCCTGTAATAAGGCAGCCCCCCCATAGTTAGACTCTGTAATAAGGCAGCACCCCTATAGTTAGACCCTGTAAAAAGGCAGCACCCCCATAGTCAGACCCTGTAATAAGGCAGCACCCCCATAGTCAGACCCTGTAATAATGCAGCCCCCATAGTCAGACCCTGTAATGAGGCAGCACCCCTATAGTCAGACACTGTAATGAGGCAGCACCCCTATAGTCAGACACTGTAATGAGGCAGCACCCCTATAGTCAGACACTGTAATGAGGCAGCACCCCTATAGTCAGACTCTGTAATAAGGCAGCACCCCCATAGTCAGACCCTGTAATATGGCAGCACCCCCATAGGCAGACCCTGTAATAAGAAATACAAAGCTGTCCAAAAACATAATAATGCTAAATATATAGGAACCTCCAGCAAGGAAGGTTTATCCATCAAAGCATTAAATATAGGGGTGTAATAACCTATCATAATCTAACAACCGGGTACCAAGTGCCCAAACACACCACTCTCACAAAAAGTGTTTAGAAAAATTAACAAATGTTATTATTAAAAACACAGAAAATATCAAAATGTCGTATTCATTAAGAGGAAAGGATGAGTACCCAAGTACATAGCACAAAAAAGTGATACAAGAAATAGTATACAGGCTTCTGGGATCATATAGTCTGTGTCATAGCATATGGGCATCCCAAATATATAAGCCCTAGTCTAAATAGACCTAAAGTGCATAGTGCCAAGTTCTCAGTCCAGTTTAACACATATAGAATGCCTGACACATACCCATGTGGTGAGCCCGTCCTTAATAACACACATGTCCCGACGTACGTTTCGCGTCTTCCGCTTTCTTAAGGGAGAAAAAGATAATTGTGCATGTCATGTCTACATAGTTGCTGGCTTATATGGTATCCCCACTCAACTATTGCCCACTCACCTATTTCTAGATTATTTAGTCTAGAAAAAAGACGACTGAGGGGCGATCTAATAACCATGTATAAGTATATAAGGGGACAATACAAATATCTCGCTGAGGATCTGTTTATACCAAGGAAGGTGACGGGCACAAGGGGGCATTCTTTGCGTCTGGAGGAGAGAAGGTTTTTCACCAACATAGAAGAGGATTCTTTACTGTTAGGGCAGTGAGAATCGGGAATTGCTTGCCTGAGGAGGTGGTGATGGCGAACTCAGTCGAGGGGTTCAAGAGAGGCCTGGATGTCTTCCTGGAGCAGAACAATATTGTATCATACAATTATTAGGTTCTGTAGAAGGACGTAGATCTGGGGATTTATTATGATGGAATATAGGCTGAGCTGGATGGACAAATGTATTTTTTCGGCCTTACTAACTATGTTAACAGTGTGTCGCGCACGGCGGCGCCGCCCCCGGGTCTCAGGTGCATCTAATGCCGGCACTCAGCTTCAGCGTGCAGGGAGGAAATCCCCCGTGACGTCGTATCTGCACGCCGGAGTTAAAAGAGGCCTTCAAAAAGATGTCGGATCCCGGAGTGTGGTGCACATGTGCGTCGCCATTTTGTTGAAGTCCAACTATCCCACACACCAGCCTCTAATGCGCAAGTGCGTAGCCCTTTCTCTTGACCCTGTAATAAGACAGCACTCCCATAGTCAGACCCTGTAATAAGGCAGCACCCCTATAGGCAGACCTTGTAATAAGGCAGCACCCCTATAGGCAGACCCTGTAATGAGGTAGCACCCCATAGTCAGACCCTGTAATAAGTCAGCCCCCCATAGCAGACCCTGTAATAAGGCAGCACCCCTATAAGCAGACCCTGAATAAGGCAGCACCTCTATAGGCAGACCCTGTAATAAGGCAGCACCCCCATAGTCAGACCCTGTAATGAAGCTGCACCCCTACAGTCAGACCCTGTAATAAGGCAGCCCCCCATAGTCAGACCCTGTAATAAGACAGCCCCCCATAGTCAGACCCTGTAATAAGGCAGCCCCCCCATAGTCAGACCCTGTAATAAGGCAGCCCCTCATAGTCAGACCCTGTAATAAGGCAGCCCCCCATAGGCAGACTTATAATAAGGCGGCACCCCCATAGTCAGACCCTGTAATAAGGCAGCAGCACCATTTAAAAAATCTACTATATAATTGTCTACGGGTCACTTCCGTCTTTCTGTCTGTCTGTCTGTCTTTCTGTCTGTCTGTAACGGAAATCCCAAGTCGCTGATTGGTCGTGGCTGTTTTGCCGTGACGGGCACAGTCCGGCGGCAAAATGGCCGCTCCTTACTCCCCGCAGTAAGTGCCCGCTCCTTACTCCCCTCCAGTCAGCGCTCACACAGGGTTAATGGCAGCGCTAATGGACCGTGTTATGCCGCGGTGTAACGCACTCCGTTAACGCTGCTATTAACCCTGTGTGACCAACTTTTTACTATTGAGCGCGTTAATAGCTTGCGGTGACGTCGTGGCTTGTGATTGGTCGCGTGGCGGTCACATGGGCGGCCCGCGACCAATCAGAAGCCGGGACGTGATTCTCAGGTCCTAAAAGCGCTCATTTTGAACAAAGAAGCCTGCCGGTTACCCGCGCTGAGTTCAGGGGCCGCCGGAGAGGTAAATATATCAATATTTTTTATTTTAATTCTTTATTTTACACATCCCTATGGATCCCAGGGCCTGAAGGAGAGTTTCCTCTCCTTCAGACCCTGGGAACCATGAGAATACCTTCCGATACTTGATGTCCCATTGACTTGTATTGGTATCGGATATCGGTATCGGCGATATCCGATATTTTTCGGGTATCGGCCGATACTATCCGATACCGATACTTTCAAGTATCGGACGGTATCGCTCAACACTATCAATGACCTACTTTACCTACATTCTCCGGGGTTTTGCAGACATGAGCTGCTGCATTAGCAAAGCTCGTGGCTGCAAAATATTTTAACCCCTTCAGATGGATTTACATCGTTGGACTTTACAGATCTGCGGAAGGTAAGGATATTGTTGGTTTATTATGTTTTTTTTGTTACAGAACGAGGGTCTTCAGTGATTGGATTGGGCGTTAAATAAAATATTACAACAACCTTTGTTTTTTATTTCATTAAAATAATTTTTAATAATGTGTATGTGTTTTTTTAACCCTTTACTAGTATTGGATTAATAATGGATAGGTGTCATAATTGACGCCTCTCCATTATTAATTTGGCTTAATGTCACCTTACAATATCAAGGTGGCATTAACCCTTCATTAACCCATATCCCACCGCTACACGGGAATGGGAAGAGAGTGGCCAAGTGCCAGAATAGGCGCATCTTCCAGATGTGCCTTTTCTGGGGTGGCTGGGGGCAGGTGTTTTTAGCCAGGGGGGGGCCAATAACCGTGGACCCTCTCCAGGCTATTAATATCTGCCCTCAGTCACTGGCTTTACTACTCTGGTGGAGAAAATTGTGCGGGAGCCCACGCCAATTTTTTCCGCCATTTAACCCCTTAATTTACTAGCTAGAATGGCCAAATTTTGCATAGACACACTACTAACAATAGTAGTGTGGAATATGCAAAAAAATGGTGATATGAGATGGTTTACTGTATGTAAACCATGTCTCAAATCATGTCGGGTTTAGGAAGGAGAAAGCAAAAGCCGGTAATTGAATTACCGGCTTTCTGCTATATCGCGCTGGATGAAATATTAATATATATACATATATGTGTCTACTGACATATATATATATATATATATATATATATAGACAGTATATATGTTTTTTTTTTTTTTTACACATGGATCCCTTGTATAGCCGTATGTCGGTTTTGCAAGCCTGCGATAAAAACACGCAGTACGGATGACATACGGATTACATACGGAGGATGCCATGCGCAAAAAATGCTGAAACACCCTGCCTACGGAGGAGCTACGGACCACTATTTTCGGGACTTCTCAGCGTATTACGGCCGTAATATATGGACCGTATTTTCATACGCTGAGTGTGAAGCCGGCCTATTTCATGGCCCGCTTAAGAGATTTGAAGATGTGATTGTCCAATTGCTTATGCTACATATAGCAGGGTTTCAGCACTGCTATGTATTGCAGAAATCACGATCACCTATGAACGCTGGCCATGAGTTGGCATTCACAGGTGTATCATTATGAAAGGCACTAGGGTCTTCTGCAGACCCTTGGCTATCATGATAACCCGTCGGTACCCAGCAATGACATGACATGGGTTAGATGAATAATGTGCTTCCGTCTAGCATGTAACATAGTAACATAGTAACATAGTTAGTAAGGCCGAAAAAAGACATTTGTCCATCCAGTTCAGCCTATATTCCATCATAATAAATACCCAGATCTACGTCCTTCTACAGAACCTAATAATTGTATGATACAATATTGTTCTGCTCCAGGAAGACATCCAGGCCTCTCTTGAACCCCTCGACTGAGTTCGCCATCACCACCTCCTCAGGCAAGCAATTCCAGATTCTCACTGCCCTAACAGTAAAGAATCCTCTTCTATGTTGGTGGAAAAACCTTCTCTCCTCCAGACGCAAAGAATGCCCCCTTGTGCCCGTCACCTTCCTTGGTATAAACAGATCCTCAGCGAGATATTTGTATTGTCCCCTTATATACTTATACATGGTTATTAGATCGCCCCTCAGTCGTCTTTTTTCTAGACTAAATAATCCTAATTTCGCTAATCTATCTGGGTATTGTAGTTCTCCCATCCCCTTTATTAATTTTGTTGCCCTCCTTTGTACTCTCTCTAGTTCCATTATATCCTTCCTGAGCACCGGTGCCCAAAACTGGACACAGTACTCCATGTGCGGTCTAACTAGGGATTTGTACAGAGGCAGTATAATGCTCTCATCATGTGTATCCAGACCTCTTTTAATGCACCCCATGATCCTGTTTGCCTTGGCAGCTGCTGCCTGGCACTGGCTGCTCCAGGTAAGTTTATCATTAACTAGGATCCCCAAGTCCTTCTCCCTGTCAGATTTACCCAGTGGTTTCCCGTTCAGTGTGTAATGGTGATATTGATTCCCTCTTCCCATGTGTATAACCTTACATTTATCATTGTTAAACCTCATCTGCCACCTTTCAGCCCAAGTTTCCAACTTATCCAGATCCATCTGTAGCAGAATACTATCTTCTCTTGTATTAACTGCTTTACATAGTTTTGTATCATCTGCAAATATCGATATTTTACTGTGTAAACCTTCTACCAGATCATTAATGAATATGTTGAAGAGAACAGGTCCCAATACTGACCCCTGCAGTGCCCCACTGGTCACAGCGACCCAGTTAGAGACTATACCATTTATAACCACCCTCTGCTTTCTATCACTAAGCCAGTTACTAACCCATTTACACACATTTTCCCCCAGACCAAGCATTCTCATTTTGTGTACCAACCTCTTGTGCGGCACGGTATCAAACGCTTTGGAAAAATCGAGATATACCACGTCCAATGACTCACCGTGGTCCAGTCTATAGCTTACCTCTTCATAAAAACTGATTAGATTGGTTTGACAGGAGCGATTTCTCATAAACCCATGCTGATATGGAGTTAAACAGTTATTCTCATTGAGATAATCCAGAATAACATCCCTCAGAAACCCTTCAAATATTTTACCAACAATAGAGGTTAGACTTACTGGCCTATAATTTCCAGGTTCACTTTTAGAGCCCTTTTTGAATATTGGCACCACATTTGCTATGCGCCAGTCCTGCGGAACAGACCCTGTCGCTATAGAGTCACTAAAAATAAGAAATAATGGTTTATCTATTACATTACTTAGTTCTCTTAGTACTCGTGGGTGTATGCCATCCGGACCCGGAGATTTATCTATTTTAATCTTATTTAGCCGGTTTCGCACCTCTTCTTGGGTTAGATTGGTGACCCTTAATATAGGGTTTTCATTGTTTCTTGGGATTTCACCTAGCATTTCATTTTCCACCGTGAATACCGTGGAGAAGAAGGTGTTTAATATGTTAGCTTTTTCCTCGTCATCTACAACCATTCTTTCCTCACTATTTTTTAAGGGGCCTACATTTTCAGTTTTTATTCTTTTACTATTGATATAGTTGAAGAACAGTTTGGGATTAGTTTTACTCTCCTTAGCAATGTGCTTCTCTGTTTCCTTTTTGGCAGCTTTAATTAGTTTTTTAGATAAAGTATTTTTCTCCCTATAGTTTTTTAGAGCTTCAATGGTGCCATCCTGCTTTAGTAGTGCAAATGCTTTCTTTTTACTGTTAATTGCCTGTCTTACTTCTTTGTTTAGCCACATTGGGTTTTTCCTATTTCTAGTCCTTTTATTCCCACAAGGTATAAACCGCTTACACTGCCTATTTAGGATGTTCTTAAACATTTCCCATTTATTATCTGTATTCTCATTTCTGAGGATATTGTCCCAGTCTACCAGATTAAGGGCATCTCTAAGCTGTTCAAACTTTGCCTTCCTAAAGTTCAATGTTTTTGTGACTCCCTGACAAGTCCCCCTAGTGAAAGACAGGTGAAACTGCACAATATTGTGGTCGCTATTTCCTAAATGCCCAACCACCTGCAGATTTGTTATTCTGTCAGGTCTATTAGATAGTATTAGGTCTAAAAGTGCTGCTCCTCTGGTTGGATTCTGCACCAATTGTGAAAGATAATTTTTCTTGGTTATTAGCAGAAACCTGTTGCCTTTATGGGTTTCACAGGTTTCTGTTTCCCAGTTAATATCCGGGTAGTTAAAGTCCCCCATAACCAGGACCTCATTATGGGTTGCAGCTTCATCTATCTGCTTTAGAAGTAGACTTTCCATGGTTTCTGTTATATTTGGGGGTTTGTAACAGACCCCAATGAGAATTTTGTTACCATTTTTCCCTCCATGAATTTCGACCCATATGGACTCGACATCCTCATTCCCTTCGCTAATATCCTCCCTTAAAGTGGACTTTAGACAAGACTTTACATAGAGACAAACCCCTCCTCCTCTCCGATTTTTACGATCCTTTCTAAACAGACTGTAACCCTGTAAGTTAACTGCCCAGTCATAGCTTTCATCTAACCATGTCTCGGTTATTCCCACTATGTCAAAGTTACCTGTAGATATTTCTGCTTCTAGTTCTTCCATCTTGTTTGTCAGGCTTCTGGCGTTTGCGAGCATGCAGTTTAGAGGATTTTGTTTTGTTCCAATCTCCTCACTGTGGATTGTTTTAGAAATGTTCTTACCTCCCTTCTGAATATGTTTTCCTGGGTCGTCTTTGTTCGAGTCTAATGTTTTTCTTCCCGTCCCCTCTTCTTCTAGTTTAACGCCCTCCTGATGAGTGTAGCGAGTCTTCTGGCGAATGTGTGTTTCCCAGGTTTGTTGAGGTGTAGTCCGTCTCTGGCGAGGAGTCCATCATACCAGTAATTCACACCGTGGTCCAGGAATCCAAATCCTTGTTGTCTGCACCATCGTCTTAGCCAGTTGTTTGCATCAAGGATCCTGTTCCATCTCCTGGTGCCATGCCCGTCTACTGGAAGGATAGAAGAAAAAACTACCTGTGCATCCAGTTCCTTTACTTTCTTCCCCAACTCTTCAAAGTCCTTGCAGATTGTCGGTAGGTCCTTCCTTGCCGTGTCATTGGTGCCAACATGTATCAGAAGAAATGGGTGGACGTCCTTGGAGCTGAAGAGCTTTGGTATCCTATCGGTCACATCCTTGATCATCGCACCTGGAAGGCAGCATACTTCTCTTGCAGTTATGTCCGGTCTGCAGATGGCTGCTTCGGTGCCTCTCAGTAGTGAGTCTCCCACCACCACCACTCTTCGTTGCTTCTTGGCTGTACTTTTTGCTGTCACTTGTTGCTGTGTGCCCTTTTCTTTTTTGCTTGCTGGTATTGCTTCATTCTTAGGTGTGCCATCTTCATCCTCTACAAAGATTTGATATCGGTTCTTTAGTTGTGTGGTTGTTGATTTCTCCATGGTCTTCTTGCTTCTTTTGGTCACATGCTTCCACTCATCTGCTTTTGGAGGTTCTCTGACACTTTTTGCACCTTCTGTGACCAGTAGAGATGCTTCTGTTCTGTCTAGAAAGTCTTCATTCTCTTTGATGAGTTTCAAAGTTGCTATTCTTTCTTCCAGACCCCGCACCTTTTCTTCTAAAAGGGCCACTAGTCTACACTTCTGACAGGTGAAATTGGATTCTTCTTCTGGTCGATCTGTGAACATGTAGCACATGCTGCAGCTCACCATGTAGGTTGTCACATCTGCCATGTTGCTCCTAGATCCTGCTGACTTGCTGTGTGTTTTCCTTCTTGTGTAATCTACTCAGTCAAGCTCTCTTGCAATAATGTCCTACAGGCAAAAATTCGCGCGCCGTAAGGCGCGTGGTTTGGTGATGCTTTCGAAGCAGCTGGTCCCGGCTGTACCCAACGATCTTCTAGCTTAGGGAGACTTCGCCTCTCCCAGAAGGCACCTGGAATATGCAAATTAGCCTCCTGAAGCTTGAATCCCTGGTTTGGTGATGCTTTCGAAGCAGCTGGTCCCGGCTGTACCCAACGATCTTCTAGCTTAGGGAGACTTCGCTTCTCCCAGAAGGCACCTGGAATATGCAAATTAGCCTCCTGAAGCTTGAATCCCTGGTTTCGTGATGCTTTCGAAGCAGCTGGTCCCGGCTGTACCCAACGATCTTCTAGCTTAGGAAGACTTCGCCTCTCCCAGAAGGCACCTGGAATATGCAAATTAGCCTCCTGAAGCTTGAATCCCTGGTTTGGTGATGCTTTCGAAGCAGCTGGTCCCGGCTGTACCCAACGATCTTCTAGCTTAGGGAGACTTCGCTTCTCCCAGAAGGCACCTGGAATATGCAAATTAGCCTCCTGAAGCTTGAATCCCTGGTTTGGTGATGCTTTCGAAGCAGCTGGTCCCGGCTGTACCCAACGATCTTCTAGCTTAGGGAGACTTCGCCTCTCCCAGAAGGCACCTGGAATATGCAAATTAGCCTCCTGAAGCTTGAATCCCTGGTTTGGTGATGCTTTCGAAGCAGCTGGTCCCGGCTGTACCCAACGATCTTCTAGCTTAGGGAGACTTCGCTTCTCCCAGAAGGCACCTGGAATATGCAAATTAGCCTCCTGAAGCTTGAATCCCTGGTTTGGTGATGCTTTCGAAGCAGCTGGTCCCGGCTGTACCCAACGATCTTCTAGCTTAGGGAGACTTGTGTTAAATCCCACTGTCAGAGATTGACAGCGGGGTTTATCTGGTCCACCGCCACAGGTGGAGCACCATTCCACCAGTGTCATCATTATGTGCGGGAAAAGATGTGGGCCCGGAGTGCAAGCCCACATCAAAGGCAGGGAAACGACCTTTGACGTAAATGTACATCAAAGGTCGTGAATGGGGATAACATTTTTGTAAAAAAAGTTACTTTCCTGATTACATATATAAAGGGATTTGATTGCATTCTTAACTTTTTGTAGGCAGATGGGTGTTAGGAGTCAAGTTCCCGCCGCTGCACAGGGGGAATCTCGAGCCATGTCTGCTGCAGTCTCCCACTCTACATCAGCTGTAGTGGAGCCTGCTCAGCGGAGACGTCGGTCCCAGCATCTCACTCAGTCTGATACATTGCAAGGGTTACTGCTGCCTTTCCAGGCTCTGCTGTTGTAGCCTGCACTGGTCAGCGGCGAGCAGGTTTTTCAGGGACTAAGTCCTGCTTTGCACACACTGATCATGCCCAAGGTAAGACCTCTCATTGGAGGTCAGGGGTCACATGCTTAGGTACTGCAGCAGCTATCATGGTCCTCTAAGAAGGTCCTGAAGTTGCTCAGGTACTGTATCAATTTACATTGGTTCCCTAGGAAGGTCCTGAAGCTGCTGCAGCTATAAAAGGTTTGCATGGCCGCACGGCCATGCGCCAGTGGAGCGCCCCCATGGGGTACTCTGTATCGGGTCCTGCGGTTCACAGGGGGATGTCACGGTGGCTGACCCAGTCCATGGCCCTGGGACATCCGTTTAAAAGGGAAAGGTCTTTAAAGGGATAAAGTTTGTGTTCGTGACGCCACCTGTGGTATTCAGTCAGGGTGACCAACGCTGCTTTAAGGGGTCCGCTGGGGTGATGTTTTGGCAGCTAGATGGTATACCTTCCCACAGGTGAAGTATGTCCCCAGGGCTTCCCAGTGTGTAGATGGTGGATGGTGAGAACCGCAGTGAAGAACGAGGACACAAGGTTGCAGTCTCTTTACCTTTACTGAAGACTCCAGCATCCACAGTCCAGAGCACCAGATCACAGGGCAGGTGTCCAGGTGGAAATCAGTAGCCTTCCCTTGCGCTGCAGTGTTGTAGTTCCTTACCGCCTAAGGCTTCACATAAGGTCCTCACAACTGTTGTAGATGTTATGTCTCTCTCTCTGTCCCCCAAATAGGATAAAACAAACCCGTATGACTGTTGGCTTGAGGCTGTTTACAGGAACTCTAGCACACCCCGGCCTCCAAAGGTTGCCACCGTGCCTCCTGGGTGTAGGGTGGACAGGTAACTTGCAATTAGCTGTCCTGCCGGTCTCTGGAGCATAGCATAAAGGTCCTTACTCCCTCGGTGTTCTGGCTACCGGGATTCTACGCCTCAGAAGAGGCAGCCTGTGTAGGGCTGGTCCCCTTCTGGTATCCTCTCCTTTGCTACAACTTCCTTCACGCTCGCTGCAAGACAGTTCTGCCTTCTGCGTGTCTCTTTCTAGGAGCTGCAGCTCTGAGGGTATGCACAGCTCCATGTCCTTTCTCCTTCATTCGCTGACAGGATCCCACCCCTGTCAGTGACCAACTAACTGAGCTGAGCTCAGCCAGCAAGTAACTAACTTTCCCTACAGGCTACCAGTTTTACCTATGTGGGGAGTGACCTAATAAATAGGTGGTGGTGGCCTGGAGTGTGAAATGTGTTGCATGTTTGTGATACCTGGATGCAGTTATCCTTCTTTGCCTCCAAACATGGCATCACTCTGCCTGAGACGAAAGCAATACCACTGCAACGACCAGGACCCTGGGGCGCCGCACTAGTATCATGTCATGTCATGAGCTTGTTAATTGTGGTTGCGCCTGTATGTGTGTATTCAGGGACCCGGCTGAAATAAGCCCCTAGAATACCGGCATCTCCGGTGAGGAGTTTGCATGTATATATTCATGGACCCGGCTGAAATAAGCCTCTAGAATACCGGCACCTCCATTGAGGAGTTTGCATGTATGTGTTCAGGGACCCAGCTGAAATAAGCCCCTAGAATACCGGCATCTCCGGTGAGGAGTATTTGTGTGCTTTTCTGGGTGCGTGACCGCTGACTGCCATCAGCTCAGCAGTTAGCTGTGTTCCCCTGTGACGCTAACAGGGCACAGCATCTTATTTCTAGCGACTCTGTGGAGTTAACAGAGTTCGCTTATACCGCCATATAGCGCCGTCATTTGCCAGCAGCAGGTTCCTCTCCTGCACGGTGGACCCCGGGTTGCGAACGCACCTATTTATACATATATATACCTGGTGCATTCCGCCAACCCTAACAATGGGTTGCACTCATAGAATGTAGTTTGTGGTAATAGAGTAGATTTTATCTCTCTCTGTTTGGATTTTGAAATAGTGCATAACTCTTTCCTGCATTTTAGAGGCCTCCAACAAAGAGGGATGTTGTATGCTCATAAATGTCTGTACATTCTAATGACCAAAATAATAGGATTACGCCACATGAAAAATGTAACTAATCTGGTCTGATTCTAAAGATGGATATAGGAATATCTTCCAACTTCACTGCCATAAACTCAAAGGTGAATTTCCCACGGCTTATGGTGCAACGGTCAAGGGGGCATATATACAGAAGAAATAACCAAATAAACCAAATATTTACAAATGTTTCAGTATTATGAAAAGTCCACATAAAATTTAAATTTATATCCATATACATTAAAGAAATAGAGCGGTACATTTACGTTGCTCATCTCTATAGCTCTGAAAAAGATGAAACCCAAAAATCAAACACTCAGACAGAAGGTAGAAGTATGCTCATCAAGCCTCAAAGACTTGAAATAGTGTTCATGGCACAGTTTTGGGGAATGGTGTTGCTCACATTACACCAAGTGAAATAATATGTTCAAAATGTGGAAACTGATGTTTTTGAAATTGCTGTCTCCAATTACTAATAAAGTTCTAGATAAAACTATGAGAACAGTTTGATTTAAAGGGACACTGTCACCTGGATTTGGAGGGAACAATCTTCAGCCATGGAGGCGGGGTTTTGGGGTTTTTGATTCACCCTTTCCTTACCCGCTGGCTACATGCTGGCTGCAATATTGGATTGAAGTTCATTCTCTGTCCTCCATAGGACACGCCTGCGCTGTGCAAGATTGCCTTGCACAGGCATGTACTACGGAGGAGAGAGAATGAACTTCAATCCAATATTGCAGCCAGCATGCAGCCAGCAGGTAAGGAAAGGGTGAATCAAAAACCCAAAAACCCTGCCTCCATGGCTGAAGATTGTTCCCTCCAAATCCAGGTGACAGTGTCCCTTTAAATCAGGAAAAACTCTCAACATTTCTAAAAAGAAAGTATGAGATATAAGAGATATGATTGTGAAATTTTTTAAACGCAGCGAGACAACTTTAGAATCAATACATTTCTAATCAACTTTTTAAGAGGGGGGAGCAGAATTATGTGCCTTGGCCTAGGGTGTAGAAATGTGTAAACTTGGATCTGCATAACCCCCCCCCTTTTTTAAGTTTCCCATCATGATAAATCCACACAAACTAGGAAATCTGGAGGGGTCCCTGCCCTGAATTCCTCATTACTAGGGTTGAGCGACTTTTACTTTTATAGGATCGGGTCGGGTTTCACGAAACCCGACTTTTTCAAAAGTCGGGTCGAGTGAAATCGGCCGATCCTATAAAAAAGTCGGGGTCGGGGTCGGCCGAAACACGAAACCCAATGCAGTGCATTGGGTTTCCAATGGTTCCCAGGGTCTGCAGGAGAGGAAACTCTCCTTCAGGCCCAGGGATCCATATTTAAGTGTAAAATAAAGAATTAAAATAAAAAATATTGCTATACTCACCCTCTGACGCGCCCTGGTACTAACCGGCAGCCTTCCTTCCTTAGAATCAGCGCGTGAAGGGCCTTAGATGATGTTGCGGCTTGTGATTGGTTGCGCGACCGCCCATGTGACCGCTCGCGCGACCAATCACAAGCCGCGACATCACCGAAGGTCCTTCAAGCGCTGATTCTTAGGAAGGAAGGCTGCCGGAAAGAAGCAGGGCGCGTCCGAGGGTGAGTATATTCCTCTTAGGTATATACCCCACAGGGGTCGGGTCGGGTTTCATGAAACCCGAATTTGCCAAAAGTCGGCGACTTCTGAAAATGGCCGACCCGTTTCGCTCAACCCTACTCATTACCAGTGCTCCAAATTAACAAATTTGTGGCTTTTACAGTGGGTACCGAAAGACCTTTTGCTCAGACACTCATATGTAAGTTACATGCTGTCCATTTCCTTGTGATCCTCCTGGAGATGGTTCTACTCATTCAATGGAGTCCAGCTGTGTTTAATTAAACTGATAGGACTTGATTTGGAAAGGCACACACCTATCTATATAAGACCTCACAGCTCACAGTGCATGCCAGGCCAAATGAGATTCATGAGGTCAAAGGAACTGGCAAAGGAACTCAGAGACAGAATTGTGGCAAGGCACAGATCTGGCAAAGGTTACAAAAGAATTTCTGCAGTACTCAAGGTTCCTAAGAGCACAGTGGCCTCCATAATCCTTAAATGGAAGACATTTGTGACCACCAGAATTCTTCCTAGACCTGGACGTTCTGCCAAGCTGAGCAATTGTGGGAGAAGAGGCTTGCAGTAGTGAGAGAGGTAAAGAAGAACCACAAGATCACTGTGGCTGAGCTCCAGAGATGCAGTAGGGAGATGGGAGAAAGTTCCGCAAAGTCAACTATCACTGCAGCCCTCCACCAGTCAGGTCTTTATGGCAGAGTGACCCGATGTAAGCCTCTCCTCAGTTCAAGACATATGAAAGCCCGGATAAAGTTTGCTAAAAAAAACACATGAAGAACTCCCAGACTATGGGAAATAAGATTCTCTGGTCTGATGAGATGAAGATAGACCTTTTTGGTGATAATTCTAAGAGGTTTGTGTGAAGAAAACCAGGCACTGCTAATGACCTGCCTAATACAATCCCAACAGTGAAACATGGTGGTTACAGCATCATGGAATGGGGTTGTTTTTCAGCTACAGGGACAGGACAAATGGTTGTCATTGAAGGAAACATGAATGCACACAGTTAAAATAACGAAGGAGTGGCTTCAGAGCAATTCTGTGGCCATTCTTGACTGGCCCAGCCAGAGCCTTGACCTAAACACAATTGAGCATCTCTGGAGAGACCTGAAAATGTCTGTCCACCAACATTCACCTGACAGAACTGGAGAGGATCTGCAAGGAAGAATGGCAGAGGATCCCCAAATCCAGGTGTGAAAAACTTGTTGCATCATTTCCAAGAAGACTCATGGCTTTACTTACTCAATACTGAGCGAAGGATCTGAATACTTATGACCATGTGATATTTCAGTTTTTCTTTTTTAATATATTTCCAAAAATTACTACATTTCTGTTTCTTTCAGTCAAGATGGGGTGCAGAGTGTACATTAATGAGAAAAAAATGAACCTTTTTGAATTTACCAAATGGCTGCAGTGAAACAGAGTGAAAAATTTAAAGGGGTCTGAATACTTTCCTTACCCACTGTATTTTGTTTTTACAGAATCAATAGATTGATGTCTATTCCGATGGTAAATTATTTTGATACCTAAGCCAGCTAAAAGGTTACTGATTAGAAATTGTCAGAATCATACTTGCTATATCTGTACATCACTGATTTCCATATCATTTTGTATACAAATGTTGGAAATGTATCCAGGTCTCTGGATATTCACAATATTGAGGTTCACCCATAAACTGTGACATTCACTATTGTCTAGATTCCTTTATTATTGGCAGTACTGATAAAGATCAGAATGATCCAAATGTTTTATGTATTTAGGGAATTAGGTAACATGATAAAGGTGATGTTTTTATTTTTTATATAATTTATTGATTCACATTTCATCATTTTATGTTATTCAGTATTATGTCCCTGCTTGATAGAGAGTATGTTGGCAGGTTTAGGCTCAAAAATTCACTAATTTGAAATGACATATTAATGTATGACTATTTGGTTACCTATGACTCACGTTTTCCTGTAGCCGAGTGATAGAAGAGTGAAGCGCCAAGGAAGTTAGATTATAATACAAATGATCTAGCATGAAAATGCTGTGCCAAAATTTCATTGTCTTCTGTTCTGTTTCCATAATGGAGACTCCAAATATTACTATTGTTAAGCAAGCTGTGACCAAAGGTCAAGGAACAAGCATTTGTTAAGATGACTTTAGCAAAGTGATTCTCATATCAATCTAAAAATAAAGTGTGATTAAAAATAAAAGTTGAGAGGAAAGCCGTGTTTATCTCTCTAGATATTTTAGTTAATAAGGGTACAGCATCGTGATGGGTACAGCATCATTATAGCAGGGGTGAATGTCACCTTACCATAGGTTCACACAGCCACAGATTGTACCTGATTTATGGAGGCAAAGACCACTGCAAAATACAAAATTACAAAACTGCATAGAACTTGGAGTGTAGATTTTAAAATCCACGCAACACATTCATTTCTATTGAAAATCTTCAGGATGGATTTTATCCTTCTAAATATGGTAAGGTATAATAAAAAAATAAAATACAAACATAGCAAAATCCATATTCTATACTGTATATACTGTATACTGAAATCCGGCAGCAGATTTGTGCCACAAACGTCTGGGCATGCACTTAGCCTTACTATTTTCAGCTTCTCTGTTGGCATATTGTGATTACTTTTCTTGTAGGGTTTCCCAGTTTTGGTGACATTAATTCATTTTGTTTGCAGAAGAAATACATTTTAGAACAGTCAAATGACCTTTTACAGGCTTCAGATTCAATTACAGTAATCTTGGTCTGAGTGGACAGAAATTGGACAAAAAAAATAAATGCAAACACAACCTAAGTAAAAAAAAATGTGATACCTGATTGGATGATAAATTCAACAATGCTGCTTCTATATAGTATCATAAGCTGACTCCCATCCATACCATGTCAGTCATGTACACAGACGTCCATCCATAACTTTCCTTAAATTTTTTTGTGGAAATCATTTTATCGTGCTACAAATTCAACATGATAGCAAGACATACAGCTTCAACATCTTGTGACAAGTTATTTGCCAAATCATCTTTTTTCTGAGTTGGCCATCTTATGACACAATTGTGCTTGAAAGTTTGTGAACCCTTCAGCATTTTCCATATTTCTACATTAATGTGACCTACGTTATATTTTCACATAAGTCCATATCTAACAAATGAATAAAAAAAACTAGACAATTTTTATTGATGAAAAAGATCCAATATCACATATATGCGAATGGCACCTATAAAGGTTAAATTAGAGTCTGGTGTTTTCAGTTAATGGGATAACTATCAAGTGTGAGTGGGCGTCCTGTATATATAAATGACAAGGATCTACCAATATCTGTTTTTTACAACATGTTTGTGGAATTGTATTATGGCATGATCAAAGGTGATTTCTGAGGACCTCAGAAAGAGAATTGTCAATGCTCATCAGGCTGTGAAAGGTTACAAAACCATCTCTAAAGAGCGTGGACTCCACCAGTCACAGTCAGACAGGCTGTTTACTAATAAGGTAAATTCATGACTAGTGTTGAGCATTCCGATACCGCATGTATCGGGTATCGGCCGATACTTGCGGTATCGGAATTCCGATACCGAGATCCGATACTTTTGTGGTATCGGGTATCGGTATCGGATCCATAGGGATGTGTAAAATAAAGAATTAAAATAAAAAATATTGATATATTCACCTCTCCGGCGGCCCCTGAACATCACGCTGGTAACCGGCAGGCTTCTTTGTTTAAAATGAGCGCGTTTAGGACCTGCGAATGATGTCGCGGATTCTGATTGGTCGCGTGCCACTCATGTGACCGCCACGCGACCAATCACAAGCCGCGACGTCATTCTCATTCACTAAACTCCTCATTCTAGGAATTTAGGACCTGCGAATGACGTCGCGGCTTCTGATTGGTCGCGTGTCGGTCACATGAGCGGCACGCGACCAATCAGAATCCGCGACGTCATTCGCAGGTCCTAAACGCGCTCATTTTAAACAAAGAAGCCTGCCGGTTACCAGCGTGATGTCCAGGGGCCGCCGGAGAGGTGAGCATATCAATATTTTTTATTTTAATTCTTTATTTTACACATTAATATGGATCCCAGGGCCTGAAGGAGAGTTTCCTCTCCTTCAGACCCTGGGAACCATGAGGATACCTTCCGATACTTGGTGTCCCATTGACTTGTATTGGTATCGGATATCGGTATCGGCGATATCCGATACTTTTCGGGTATCGGCCGATACTATCTGATACCGATACTTTCAAGTATCGGACGGTATCGCTCAACACTATTCATGACCAATATTACCCTCCCATCTTTGATCGATCAACAAAAGATCACTCCAAGAGCAAGACACATAATAGTCCACATTGTTACAAAGGAACCAATAGTAACCTCAAAGCAACTAAAGGCCTCTCTCACCTTAGCTAATGTCAATGGTGATAAATCCACCAATTAGGATGACACCGTACAAAAATGATGTGCATTGGCAAGATTGCAAGGAGAAAGCCACTGCTCTCCTAAAAGATCATTGCTGCCTATCTGTGGTTTGCTAAAACAACTTCTACAAGCCAGAATGCTACTAGAAAGTTTTGTAGGTGGACAAAACTAAAATATAGATTTTTTATTTTAATTAGTGATGAGCGAATATACTCGTTACTCGAGATCACGCTCGGGTGACCTCGGAGTATTTTTTAGTGCTCGGAAATTTAGGTTTTCTTGCCGCAGCTGAATGATTTACATCTGTTAGCCAGCATAAGTACATGTGGGGGTTGCCTGGTTGCTAAGGAATCCCAACATGTACTCAGTCTGGCTAGTAGCTGTAAATGATTCAGCTAAAGTGATGAAAACTAAATCTCTGAGCACTAAAAAATACTCGGAGGACACCCGAGCGTGCCCGGGAAATCTCAAGTAACGAGTATATTCGCTCATCACTAGTTTTAATCAGATGTGTTATTTTTGGACAAAGCCAAGAGTAAAGGTAAGAAAGAATACTAGTGTACATGTAGATAATGAACATTGGTGCAAACTAAATACTGGAACTATAGTAGGCATTGCTCGCATAACATACCTTTGTATAAGAAGCTAGTGATTTTAGAAGTGCCACATGTTCAGCGTTCTGTGGCACTACTTTGAATACCGTGTCCCTTAAAAAAAACACCTTTCTTCAGCACCATTGACTATGTTTCTTGAACTTTGAAAATTAAATTTGGTTCTGAGCTTACCCATGAAAGGTTACAGGTTCTTCAGCAGCAGCTATTGCAATGCTTGCTATAAGGAGTACAGTCCACATTGTATTTAGAGGTCAGGGAGTTTGCGTACAACTGTTTTTATACCTCCTGTTTAGGTGTCTTTTCTTGTATTTCATTTTTTTCTTCTTTTTGTCTTACTTTGCACAAGTTTAATTATAGCTGTGGCCCTGAAACTCAAAAAAGTGCATATGTGAAAATTTTCAGAGCAAACACATGGCATGAGAAACATTTCAACAGTAAAACACCAAGAAGAAAGAACAAAGGTCTCTATTACACAGGTAGGAAGGACTGTCTAAGATGAATACATCAAATAACACCTACTCATGGATATTAGGATTTTCAGTCTTCGCTTTGATGTAACTGCTCATATTGGGGGCTCCCATACCTCCATTTCTCCTGGATAAAGATAGCGTGTGGGAGTTAAGCCTTGAACGATGCTTATTCCATATGTAGTTAAAGAAAGAGTAATTGACTCGGGTCAGGAATGCCTTGGACAGCTCTATAGGCAACATTTGAAATAAGAAGAAATATAAGCCAGCTCACCCGTGATGCATAAACCAATCTTTGGGAGCACGGACTCGCTGTGTCCAAGCGTATAAAGTCCAAAAAAGAGAATGTCCAGCTTCACCGAATCCGTAAAAAAGAGTTTTCTTTATTCACAAACTTTGAACATAGAGGATACAGACTTCAGCACGAACCATATGGGTAAGAACTCAACGCGTTTCTGGAGACTAAGCTCCCTTAATCATGATTCTTACCCATATGGTTCGTGCTGAAGTCTGTATCCTCTATGTTCAAAGTTTGTGAATAAAGAAAACTCTTTTTTACGGATTCGGTGAAGCTGGACATTCTCTTCTGTTTTGAACATTTGAAATAGATAAATTAGTTTAGGTAAGAGAATGCTTTTAATTCGTTTTTTCTGCTCATCCAAGAAAGATATGGGACCCGCCACTTCTTTGTATGGTCTGCTATTAGGGTAAGGAGTGGTTTATAATTTAAGTTAAATAATTCCTTATAGGATGGGCTGATCTTAATACCAAGATACTTTATATAGTTGCCATGCCAGTGGAAGGGAAATTGTGATTTGAAGCCATTTATAGTGCTAGCATGTATATTTAATTCTAACGCTTTGGATTGGTTAAGTTTATTTTGAAATTAGAAAGAGAGCCATATCTCTCCAAGGTCCGCATAAGGGCCGGTATGCCTCTATGGGGGCAAGTCAAAGTAATTAATAAATCATCAGCAAATACCATCGTTTTATGGGATATTCCTTGTATGTTCACTCCCTCTATGTCCTTGCTCAAATTAATAGTCTTGATTAGGGGCTTCATCGCCATTATGAATAACAATGGCGAGAGGGTACAACCTTGTCTTGTGCCATTGTGAATCTCAAATGGTTTGGTAAGGGAATTATTAAGTCTGATTTTAGCTGATGGCTGGGAATACATTTGAAATATGGCCACAGTTAGTCAGGGAGGAAAGTTAAAGCAGTCAAGGGTGCCCGGAAGTAAGATCCAATCCACTCTGTCAAACGCTTTCTCCGCATCAGTGCCAAGAAGCACTATTGGTATCTTCTGGAGATTAGAGTGTTGCATTAAATGGAGGATTCTCCAGATGTTTTCCTTACCCTCTCTACCTCTAATGAAGCCTGTCTGGTCTGGTGAGATCAGGTTTGGTAGGTGTTCCGCTATGCATTTTGCAAGCATGCTAGCATAAATTTTGAGATCTACATTCAGAAGGGAGATCGGTATATACTACAGAGTTCTGGATCCTTGCCCTCTTTGTGTATTAGAGAAATATGGGCTTCCAAGGATTGAGGGGGGAAGGGATTGCCCTGGAGCACTTCATTGCGCAAGTTAAGAAAATGGGGTTCAAGGGTCTCGGAGAAAGTTTTATAGTATATGACAGGCAGTCCATCGGGTACAGGAGCTTTCCCTGTAGTACTGTTTGATAGAGTGGATCGGACATCGCCTCAAGTAAAGGGTCTAGGAAGGGACTCTTGTTGTTCTAAAGAAAGTTTAGGCAGATTAAGGCCAGATAAAAAGGACTGGATTTCTGCACGTTTTCTTGCCTTATCTAAGTCAGACTCGTCTGGTTGTAAATTATAAAGGTTCGAGTAATATTTTAAAAATTCAGATGAGATTTGGTTAAGGTCTGATGTATTATGGCCACTAGAGGTTTTCAGAGAGTGAATATAAGTCTTGGCTTGTCTTGTTTTAATTAGCGACATCATAAGCTTGGAGGCCTTATCGCCATGTATACTGTATACATGCAATTTCTCCAACCAAGATACTATTTGGCAGACTGCTTGTTAAGCAAGTCTTTTAGTTGCAATTGTTTGGCCGTCAGGGCCTCCAATCTTTGACGCAACAAGGTCTTTTATGTTGTTTTTCTAATTTAGCTCTTTCTTCATAGAGATCATGCATTATCTTTTTGCGTTGTTTTTTGAGATGGTAAGCTTTGGAAATCAGTTCACCCCTAACTACCGCTTTATGAGTTTCCCACACTATTGGAAAGTTCACCTCCGGAGTAATATTAGTCTTAAAGAAGTCTATTAAGGAACTACAAATTCGTTGTTTGTTAGAATCTGAAGTTAAAATTGATAAGTTTAGCCTCCAATATCTGTGTATAGAATAGGATTTTGAAGTTGAGAAGCCTATTGAGACTATTTAGTAGTCAGAGTGGATTGAGGGGAGTGTGGCACCCCTAGGGGTATTTGCCACAAAAATAGTTACTGACAGTAAGTACAAATACTAAAATAGCAAGACTGCACTACCACCTCCGGCCAGAAGGGGGAGCTCCAGAGACTCCCCTTGATCCATTCTGGTCTGAGAGAAGAAATGGCAGTTGGGCCAAGGAGCTGATAGTGAGAGGTCATACAGTTGAATCTCTAACAGCCCTGTGACTGTTACTAGGCCTAAATCACCGGCCTGAGGAGAAGAGGGATAGAGAAAAAGGACATTGTGAGAGCCGGGTAGCATTAATCACTACCCAGAACAGGCGCAAAGACGGATACCGAATCCGTGGCTGTATTCATTATATATAATACAGCAACCGGAAAAACGTGAGGTGATATCAGCTTCACTAGGGTCGGATGCAGCAACAGACACAGAGTTCAGCGGTACTCCCAGAGGGGGTAAACCGATAAAAGGACTCGGGTTGCCCGTCGAACCAGGACCCGGAGGGGACAGATTGGGCCGGCAGCCAGTTCACATACAGCAGCAGGGCCACACAGAAATTGCGCACAATAAGAGGCGAAGACCCCGGCAGGGTCAAAGTAACTCAGAGTTCCCATACAGACTCCGGTGACAGGACTGGTTGTAAATCCTTTTATGTTAAAGTAAACTGGTAAAACGTTTCAGTGCCTCAGTCTTTCATTTGGACAATAGCCATCTATCCAGGATCGGGATCGTCACCGCTGGGAGAACCTGCTGCTGATCAAGTAAGTGCCTGTCTCCTCATGATACCCCTTACACTGTGCATTGCCTGAGGCCACAGCACCAGGTCAAGCCACCCGTGACATCCCCCTCAAGAGACAGACTCCATTGGTCTGGTGCTGGGTATCCCGGTCTCCTGGGCGTCACAATTGGCGTCACGAACAGGATCTAGCCAGCCCGTATACCGGGTATTGTGTGCCGTGATTGGAGCCCAAAACTGTGAAAACTGGGATGAAAAATCTTGAAAATTGACTTTATTAAAGAAAAATCCATTCCCCATTGAAAACTATTGAAAGTGACTTTTCCCCATTGGTTATAATGGAATAAAGATGGCCGCCATCCCCTGAGGTAATCACTTCATAACCATTAGGCACGAGACTGTTAATTGAGCTACGCCATCACCTGAGCCCCAGTCTAACTGAAAAACTTCAGAATCCGCCATTACAGAGCGCGCGGCGGGCGGGAGCAGCAGGGGGCGTGTCATTGTGGGCGGCACCAAGCTGAGCGCTCTGACATCAGAGCAAGGGGAAAATCGATCCTGCTGCACAGCGGAACGAATCTACACTATCCCGACGGAAGCGGAGGACCGGAAGGATCCGGATTAACTAAGGGGGCACAGTATGTCGCAGCACGGAGACGCCGCAGTACTCGGCAACGCTAATGCAGCTGAAAGACGGAGTGTCAATAGAGAGTCCGGCAGCGCAGCGGTGCAAGGAGTGGCGCCCATCATGCCGGTGCTGATGCCATATACCCCGGGTGGCCCATGGCTTCCAATGTATGAAGGTGAGCCTAATACCCTTGACGATTTCAGAGAAAAGATGCTGGCCCATTTTGACATGTTCCCTGTGGGTGAAGTTCAGCGTGTTAGTCTCCTGATGATGCAGTTAAGTGGCCATGCTAAGCGAGAAGTCACAGCATGGGCAGCTGATCTAAAAGGCACTGTTGAACGCATATTTGCTGGATTAAAAGCTACATTTGAAACCACGGCCAGCAGCAAAGCTAAAATACGATTCTTTAATTGCAAACAAAAAGCTAATGAGGGCGTGAGAGACTTTGCCTTAAACCTGCAGGAAGCCCTTAAATCACTTACACTGGCTGAACCCATTTTTAACACCGGAGCGGATAAACTGCTAAGAGATCAATTTATTGAGGGACTCTACACCCCTTCTCACCGGGGGCATGTGAGCATGCTTGTTTTTAAGAACCCTGAATTGACATTTGCCCAATTAAAGGAGAGCGCTATACGTCTCCAGCTGGCAGAGGCACCTCGGGATCAGGATCCTGCGCAACCCATGGCAGAGGCACCTCAACAACAGGGAGTGCCAGTGACATCAGCTATGTCTGGGGCCATTGCTAAGCCCCTGGGGCCCAGTACTAATGAGGCTCTTCAACAAAAGCTTGACTCTTTAGCTGATGTTGTTGCTTCAATGGCTAAAACCATGCAGGAGATGAGAGGACACAAGATGGAGTTGGCAAACTGTAGAGAGGATGTTCCATGGATGAGACCCCGGAGATACCCGACATGGAGAGGACGACCCCGCGACCGCTACCAACCGGATGGACAGCCCATTTGCCGCCGTTGCCAGCAGCCGGGCCACTTTGCACGAGATTGTGATTTAAACGGGAATCCCCTGGGAATGCGGGCCGCTTCGCAGGAATGAACTTTCAAGGCCCAACACCCTGGCACGACAGGTACATCGGAGGACGACCCATTATCCCTATCGTGCTGGACGGAATTCCCCTCAACGCTTTGCTGGACACAGGTTCCCAGATTTCATCTATACCGTATATCCTTTATAAGAGGTACTGGGCTGATGCAGATATTGATAAAGGGCCCTCTGATGTTGAACTAGATATATGGGCCAGTAATGGTAAGTTGGTACCGAAACTAGGATTCAGGGAGATGACCATAAAGATTGGTAAAGTAGAACTGAAGAAACAGGGTATAATTGTTGTTGATGTTGACCGGCGGAACTGTGAACCAACTGTATTGATAGGAATGAATGTGTTAGAGAACTGCTTTTCCGAAGTCATTTCTGTCTTACAGCAAATTGCTGAAACTGCCCAATCCTGCCAGCAGAGAGTTCTCCGGAGGGAAATAAAAGTATTGATGTTAAGGCAACAGGTAGAAGTTGCAGGTGGAGAAATCGGCAGTGTGAGGGTAAGTGATCCAACGTCTATTGTAATCCCACCAAAAACAGAAATGCTGGTATGGTGTAGAGCAGCCATTGGTACTAAGGGACGAGATTATCAAGCCTTAATAGAACCAGTGTACACCGACAGCAGGCCCACTATACTCACAGCACGAGGGATAGTCGAGGTACACCGGGGACGAGTGCCGGTACGACTTTTGAACTGTGGAGAGGAAGAGGTCACTTTGCCAAGGTATGCTACAATGGCAAAGCTATATACTGTTGACAACAATGCCATCACAACCATTGAGCCCTTAGAACCAACCTGTCAGGTGGAAGGCAATGGCTCAGATGGAGAAATGGAGGATTGGTGCCAACAGCTACACGTGGGCATAAATTCAACACCTACCCATCAAAAACAAGGGGTGTATAGGCTAGTGACGGAATATGAACAAGTCTTCAGTAAACACCCATTGGACTTCGGACGGATAGAAGGGGTAGAACACACAATCCCCACAGGTGACCATCCCCCAATAAAAGAAAGATATAGACCCATACCGCCCGCTCACTATCAATGTGCAAAAGATATGCTGAGGGAAATGAAACAGGCCGGGGTAATAAGAGACAGCTGTAGCCCCTGGGCGGCCCCTCTAGTGATTGTCAAAAAAAAGGACGGAACCATGAGAATGTGCGTAGACTACCGGAAGATTAATAACATCACCCATAAAGACGCCTACCCCTTGCCTAGGATAGAAGAGTCCTTAACTGCTTTGAAATCTGCTAATTATTTTTCCACCTTAGACTTAACAAGCGGGTATTGGCAAGTCCCTGTGGCTGAGAGAGATAAGGAAAAGATGGCATTCACCACACCAATGGGTCTATGTGAATTTAATCGCATGCCGTTCGGACTCTGCAACGCATCTGGTACCTTCCAGCGGCTGATGGAATGCTGCCTCGGACACAAGAACTTCGAGACCGTCCTCCTGTACCTAGATGATGTGATCGTCTACTCAAAGATTTACGAACAACACTTAATAGACCTGGCAGAAGTGTTCGAAGCCTTATCCAGGTATGGCATGAAAGTCAAGCCATCCAAATGTCACCTTCTCAAGCCAAAGGTACAGTACCTGGGACACATCGTGAGTTCGGAGGGAGTAGCACCAGATCCCGAGAAAATAAGCGCCATAAGGGATTGGCCAAGACCTACCAGCGCAAAAGAAGTGAGACAATTCCTGGGATTGGTGGGTTACTATCGCAGATTTATAAAAGGGTTTACCAAGTTGGCAGCACCCTTGCAAGACACCTTGGTAGGGCAGACGAAGAAACCTTCAAACCGAAACCCTCCTTTTCAGTGGAACGACGAAAGGGAAGACTCCTTTGAACAACTAAAGAAGGCACTAACCGGAGAAGAGGTTCTGGCATACCCAGATTACCATAAACCTTTCATCCTCTACACCGATGCCAGTAATGTGGGACTAGGAGCGGTGCTGTCACAAAAGCAAGAAGGTCGGGAGAAAGTCATCGCCTTTGCAAGTAGAAAGCTCCGGCCTACTGAAAGAAATTCAGAAAATTACAGCTCCTTCAAATTGGAACTACTGGCAGTAGTTTGGGCTGTGACGGAGCGTTTCAAACACTATCTGGCCGCTGCAGAATTTATTGTCTATACTGACAACAATCCGTTGACCCACCTGGACGCAGCCAAATTAGGTGCGTTAGAACAGCGATGGATAGCCCGGTTATCTAATTACAACTTCATAATCAAGTATCGAGCAGGTCGCAAGAATGGAAATGCCGATGCCCTATCCCGGATGCCACACTTGAGAGATGTAGAAGAGGAAACGGGGGAGCTTGAAGAAATTGAACTACCAGCCTTCCATCGTCCCAAGGCAAAACATCATCAGTCAAGTACCTATCAGAAACAACAAGAGGTGAATTTTAATCCGTTAGCACACCATAGATGGGCTGACACCCAAGACAGCAATCCGGCTGTGAAGTTGGTGAAGGAACTGTTGACTGAGCAAAGTGCATATCCCTATGAGGATGCCCCAGAAGAGACGCATCAACTCTGGAAAGAGAGAGGCAAAATGTTCCTGTATCAAGGGAAGCTCTGTAGAAGATACACCAATCCGAAAACACATGAATTGGTTTGGCAGATTATTGTGCCTAAACAAGATGTGAAGATGGTCCTCGAAGCTTACCATAATGGTGCTGGTCACTTCGGTTGGAAAAAGTTAGAAGTACTTCTAAGAGAAAGATTTTATTGGGTCGGGATGAGAAAATCAATCGAACAGTGGTGCAGAAATTGTGGCCCGTGTAACCTCAGAAGAAACGATCAAAAGAACCAAAGAGCACCACTGCAGCCCATAATCACCAAACAACCACTTGAACTTGTAGCCATGGACCACGTGAAGTTGACACCAAGCCGGTCCGGCTATGTCTATGCCTTGACCATCGTGGACCATTATTCACGTTTCTTGGTAGTAGTACCCGTAAAAGATCTGACAGCAAAAACAGCAGCCAAAGCGTTCCAAACGTACTTTTGTAGACCCCATGGATATCCGGAACAGGTTCTCACCGACCAAGGTACAGCCTTTGAATCAGAGATCTTCAGAGAATTCTGTAATATGTATGGTTGCAAAAAGATCCGGACGACGGCCTATCATCCACAAACAAACGGCTTATGCGAGAAGATGAACCATATTATAATAGACCTACTAAAGACTTTACCTGAGACAGAAAGGAATCAATGGCCAGAGAAATTGCCTGACTTGGTGGATCTGTATAATCATGTCCCGGTGAGCTCCACCAACTGCACCCCAGCTTACCTTATGCGTGCAAGACCCGGCCAATTTCCAATCGATCTAGAAATGGGAATTCTGAAACCAGACGCAGAAGTTCAAGACTCCAATTGGGATATCATACGGCAAAAGCAGTATCGCCAAGTGCAAGAGAGTGTGGAAAGAAGCCTTCAGCAAACTAGAGAAAGACAAGAGCGAACTTTCAACCAGAATGCTCTAGCGACCCCATTAAGACCGGGTGACCAAGTGCTCAAGAGAAATCGTCGAACCAATAAACTGGACAATCAGTGGGAAGCCGTACCCTACACAGTTTTACCAACAAGAGTGGATAATCCTAAAATGTGTCTCATTAGCAAAAACGGAGGCTTAACATCTGTACTAGTGTCAAGAGACAATATTAAATTATGTCCGGAAGCATTGAAAGAGCCAGACGTTGTCCAGCCAGAACCAGAAGTTATTCAACCCATACAGGTTCAACCAGTAAAGGAAAAAGAAGAGGAAGTGTATCACACCTGTATAGGAGACTTTCCCAAAACCCTACTAACATACCATGGTGCAGTAGTGGTTCCCATGGTGGCCTTTTACCCAACACCGAACCCAATACCAGAAGTCCCAAGACAGGAAGAGGCTGACCCCGTACTACAGGAGGTTCCAGGCCAGGAAGAACAGATTCCTGGTCAGAGTAATCCCATTCACGGTGGACTTGCCAACTCCATAGTCGTGGAATTATCTTTAGCAGAGCGGGCAGATACTACATCCGCAGTAGACAGTAGTACACCACATGAAGAGACACCGCTATTACGTAGATCACAGCGTAGTACCCAGGGTCAATTACCGGCCAGGTATGCAGATTACCAACTATAAAGCTCATAATGTGAATTGTATATATGTTATGCCGTATATAGTTAAACAGAAAATGTAGTATAGTCATTGTTATCAGTCTGCAACGTTTAGGCCCAGTACCTACAGAGACTTGTCTGTATGAACTTCTTGCATATTCTTGAACTTGTTATCAGCCCGGAGGCACTAAATCAAAGCTCCGGAAAGACTGCTTTTTGAACTTTGCTTTTTGCTCTTTTTGAACTTTCTTTAGACTTTATATTGATAACTCCGTTGGAAAAATGGAACTAAATTCCTGGACACTAAGTACAGTGCCGTTCCTAATACCTTCATGGATAGAACTGTATTAATGGACGCTATTTGAAGTGACTTTTTACAGAACTCTATTTTTGTTTCCTTGAGTGGTTTTTGTAACTTTTCATTTTTAAGACTCTGTACATATTAATTGTTATTTCAAAATGTTATTGTCCCACAGTCCCGGAGTACTGTTCTTAACTAAGGGGGAATGTGGCACCCCTAGGGGTATTTGCCACAAAAATAGTTACTGACAGTAAGTACAAATACTAAAATAGCAAGACTGCACTACCACCTCCGGCCAGAAGGGGGAGCTCCAGAGACTCCCCTTGATCCATTCTGGTCTGAGAGAAGAAATGGCAGTTGGGCCAAGGAGCTGATAGTGAGAGGTCATACAGTTGAATCTCTAACAGCCCTGTGACTGTTACCAGGCCTAAATCACCGGCCTGAGGAGAAGAGGGATAGAGAAAAAGGACATTGTGAGAGCCGGGTAGCATTAATCACTACCCAGAACAGGCGCAAAGACGGATACCGGATCCGTGGCTGTATTCATTATATATAATACAGCAACCGGAAAAACGTGAGGTGATATCAACTTCACTAGGGTCGGATGCAGCAACAGACACAGAGTTCAGCGGTACTCCCAGAGGGGGTAAACCGATAAAAGGACTCGGGTTGCCCGTCGAACCAGGACCCGGAGGGGACAGATTGGGCCGGCAGCCAGTTCACATACAGCAGCAGGGCCACACAGAAATTGCGCACAATAAGAGGCGAAGACCCCGGCAGGGTCAAAGTAACTCAGAGTTCCCATACAGACTCCGGTGACAGGACTGGTTGTAAATCCTTTTATGGTAAAGTAAACTGGTTAAACGTTTCAGTGCCTCAGTCTTTCATTTGGACAATAGCCATCTATCCAGGATCGGGATCGTCACCGCTGGGAGAACCTGCTGCTGATCAAGTAAGTGCCTGTCCCCTCATGATACCCCTTACACTGTGCATTGCCTGAGGCCACAGCACCAGGTCAAGCCACCCGTGACATCCCCCTCAAGAGACAGACTCCATTGGTCCGGTGCTGGGTATCCCGGTCTCCTGGGCGTCACAGGAGTATCACCGCCTTAGAGATTTTTGGCAGTAGAGACCTTGGTAAAAAAAAAACATAGTCAATTCTGTGGTAAGAATTATATGGATGGGAGAAACAAGTGAAGTCAAGATCAGTAGGATGCAGATGTCGCCATACGTCAACTAAAGAGAGATTATGGAGTGATTTCTTTACCTTGATAATATTTTGGTATGAAATCTGGCATTTCTTTGTGGACGAAACCAAGGTTGGGTCTAGGGGTATATTAAGATCTCCTCCAAGAATGGGTGTGCCCTCTAAAAAGGAGCGGAACCGGTTTAGTTTGGAGGTGATCGATTTGATTTGTTTTTTGTTAGGGGTATATAGGTTGTCGATAGTTACCAAGGCTCCCACCAAAAGGCCCTTTACAAAAATGTATCTCCCTTCAGCGTCAACTAAAGAGTCTACATTTATCATTGTTAAACCACATCTGCAACCTCTCAGCCCAAGTTTCCAACTTATCCAGATCCATCTGTAGCAGAATACTATTTTCTCTTGTATTGACTGCTTTACATACCGTATATACTCGAGTATAAGCCGACCCGAGTATAAGCCGACCCCCCTAATTTTGCCACAAAAAACTGTAAAAACTTAATGACTCGAGTATAAGCCTAGGCCTAGGGTGGGAAATGCAGCAGCTACCAGTAAATGTCAAAAGTAAAAATAGATACCAATAAAAGTAAAATTAATTGAGACATCAGTAGGTTAAGTGTTTTTGAATATCCATATTGAATCAGGAGCCCCATATAATGCTCCATAAAGTTTACGATGGCCCCTGTTGTGGATTCTGTTTTTGGGCTCCCTCTGGTGGTTACAGATGGTACTGGGTGACTTGTGTTCTCTGCTGTCTCTGGTGTCCACCTGTTCTATCAGGATATGGGAGTTTCCTATTTAACCTGGCTTTCTTGTCATTTCCTCGCCGGCTATCAATGTAATCAGTGTGTCTTGTTACCTCTGCTTCCCGCTTCTGTATTCTTCAGGACAAGCTAAGTTTTTGATTTTCCTGTTCCACGTTTTGCTTAATTTTTGTCTTAGTCCAGCTTGCAGATATGTGATTTCTTTTTGCTGGTTGCTCTAGTGGGCTGATATTACTCCTCATGTTCCATGAGTTGGAACATGAGTTGAAGTAATTTCAGGATGGGTTTTTGTAGGGTTTTTCGCTGACCGCGCAGTTCACTTTTGTATCCTCTGCTATCTAGCTTTAGCGGGCCTCATTTTGCTGAATCTGTTTTCATAACTACGTATGTGCTTTCCTCTCATTTCACCGTCATTAAATGTGGGGGGCTGCTATTTCTGTGGGGTGTTTCTCTGGAGGCAAGAGAGGTCTGTGTTTTTTCTAATAGGGAAAGTTAGTTCTTCGGCTGGCGCGAGACGTCTAGGAATCATCGTAGGCACGTTCCCCGGCTACAGCTAGTTGTGTGTTGAGGTTCAGGATCGCAGTCAGCTCAGTTTCCATCACCCTAGAGCTTGTTTTGTTTTTTGTGCTTGTCCTTTTGTGATCTGTTATGGCTGGCAATCAGGCAACACAGCGTGCAGTAATCAGCGCACATACAGAGATCTGGCAATAACCAAAAACAATAGGACGAGCTCTGAGACGTGGAATCTCTGTAGACTGCAGTACCTGATCTATCCTCACACAACTATAAGCAGCAGTGGATTGCGCCTAACAACTACCTATGCAACTCGGCACTGCCTGAGGAGCTGACTAGCCTGAAGATAGAAATACAAGCCTGACTTACCTCAGAGAAATACCCCAAAGGAATAGGCAGCCCCCCACATATAATGACTGTTAGCAAGATGAAAAGACAAACGTAGGAATGAAATAGATTCAGCAAAGTGAGGCCCGATATTCTAGACAGAGCGAGGATAGCAAAGAGAACTATGCAGTCTACAAAAAACCCTAAAACGAAAACCACGCAAAGGGGCAAAAAGACCCACCGTGCCGAACTAACAGCACGGCGGTGCACCCCTCTGCTTCTCAGAGCTTCCAGCAAAAGACAATAGCAAGCTGGACAGAAAAAAACAGAAAACAAACTAGAAGCACT
Organism: Ranitomeya imitator; assembly: GCF_032444005.1. NCBI lineage: Eukaryota > Metazoa > Chordata > Amphibia > Anura > Dendrobatidae > Ranitomeya > Ranitomeya imitator. Next base: position 543,992,043 of record NC_091286.1, on the reverse strand, counting down.
TATCTAGCAGAGCAGCAGGCCCAAGGAAAGATGCAGTAGCTCAGATCCAACACTGGAACATTGACAAGGAGCAAGGAAGACAGACTCAGGTGGAGCTAAATAGCAAGGCAGCCAACGAGCTCACCAAAACACCTGAGGGAGGAAGCCCAGAGACTGCAATACCACTTGTGACCACAGAAGTGAACTCAGCCACAGAATTCACAACAGTACCCCCCCCTTGAGGAGGGGTCACCGAACCCTCACCAGAACCCCCAGGCCGACCAGGATGAGCCACATGAAAGGCACGAACAAGATCTGGGGCATGGACATCAGAGGCAAAAACCCAGGAATTATCTTCCTGAGCATAACCCTTCCATTTGACCAGATACTGGAGTTTCCGTCTAGAGACACGAGAATCCAAAATCTTCTCCACAATATACTCCAATTCCCCCTCCACCAAAACAGGGGCAGGAGGCTCCACAGATGGAACCATAGGTGCCACGTATCTCCTCAACAACGACCCATGGAATACACTATGTATGGAAAAAGAGTCTGGGAGGGTCAGACGAAAAGACACCGGATTGAGAATCTCAGAAATCCTATACGGACCAATAAAACGAGGTTTAAATTTAGGAGAGGAAACCTTCATAGGAATATGACGAGAAGATAACCAAACCAAATCCCCAACACGAAGTCGGGGTCCCACACGGCGTCTGCGATTAGCGAAAAGCTGAGCCTTCTCCTGGGACAAGGTCAAATTGTCCACTACCTGAGTCCAGATCTGCTGCAACCTGTCCACCACAGAATCCACACCAGGACAGTCCGAAGACTCAACCTGTCCTGAAGAGAAACGAGGATGGAACCCAGAATTGCAGAAAAATGGAGAGACCAAGGTAGCCGAGCTGGCCCGATTATTAAGGGCGAACTCAGCCAACGGCAAAAATGACACCCAATCATCCTGGTCAGCGGAAACAAAACATCTCAGATATGTTTCCAAGGTCTGATTGGTTCGTTCGGTCTGGCCATTAGTCTGAGGATGGAAGGCCGAGGAGAAAGATAGGTCAATGCCCATCCTACCACAAAAGGCTCGCCAGAACCTCGAGACAAACTGGGAACCTCTGTCAGAAACAATATTCTCAGGAATGCCATGTAAACGAACCACATGCTGGAAGAACAAAGGCACCAAATCAGAGGAGGAAGGCAATTTAACCAAGGGCACCAGATGGACCATTTTAGAAAAGCGATCACAGACCACCCAAATGACCGACATTTTTTGAGAAACGGGAAGGTCAGAAATGAAATCCATCGAAATATGTGTCCAAGGCCTCTTCGGGACCGGCAAGGGCAAAAGCAACCCACTGGCACGTGAACAGCAGGGCTTAGCCCTAGCACAAATTCCACAGGACTGCACAAAAGCACGCACATCCCGTGACAGAGATGGCCACCAGAAGGATCTAGCAACCAACTCCCTGGTACCAAAGATTCCTGGATGACCGGCCAGCACCGAACAATGAAGTTCAGAGATAACTTTACTAGTCCACCTATCAGGGACGAACAGTTTCTCGGCCGGACAACGATCAGGTTTATTAGCCTGAAATTTCTGCAACACTCTCCGCAAATCAGGGGAGATGGCAGACACAATGACTCCTTCCTTGAGGATACTCGCCGGCTCAGATAACCCCGGAGAGTCGGGCACAAAACTCCTAGACAGAGCATCCGCCTTCACATTTTTAGAGCCCGGAAGGTATGAAATCACAAAATCAAAACGAGCAAAAAATAACGACCAACGGGCCTGTCTAGGATTCAAGCGCTTGGCAGACTCGAGATAAGTCAAGTTCTTATGATCAGTCAATACCACCACGCGATGCTTAGCACCCTCAAGCCAATGACGCCACTCCTCGAATGCCCACTTCATGGCCAGCAACTCTCGGTTGCCCACATCATAATTACGCTCAGCAGCAGAAAATTTCCTGGAAAAGAAAGCACATGGTTTGAACACTGAGCAACCAGAACCTCTCTGTGACAAAACCGCCCCTGCACCAATCTCAGAAGCATCAACCTCGACCTGGAACGGAAGAGAAACATCAGGTTGACACAACACAGGGGCACAGCAAAAACAATGCTTCAACTCCTGAAAAGCTTCCACGGCAGCAGAAGACCAATTAACCAAATCAGCACCCTTCTTGGTCAAATCGGTCAATGGTCTGGCAATGCTAGAAAAATTACAGATGAAGCGACGATAAAAATTAGCAAAGCCCAGGAATTTCTGCAGACTTTTTAGAGATGTCGGCTGAGTCCAATCCTGGATGGCCTGAACCTTAACCGGATCCATCTCGATAGTAGAAGGGGAAAAGATGAACCCCAAAAATGAAACTTTCTGCACACCGAAGAGACACTTTGATCCCTTCACGAACAAGGAATTAGCACGCAGTACCTGGAAAACCATTCTGACTTGCTTCACATGAGACTCCCAATCATCTGAGAAGATCAAAATGTCATCCAAGTAAACAATCAAGAATTTATCCAGATACTCACGGAAAATGTCATGCATAAAAGACTGAAAAACAGATGGAGCATTGGCAAGTCCGAACGGCATCACCAGATACTCAAAATGACCCTCGGGCGTATTAAATGCCGTTTTCCATTCATCTCCCTGCCTGATTCTCACCAGATTATACGCACCACGAAGATCAATCTTAGTAAACCAACTAGCCCCCTTAATCCGAGCAAACAAGTCAGAAATCAATGGCAAGGGATACTGAAACTTAACAGTGATCTTATTAAGAAGGCGGTAATCAATACACGGTCTTAGCGAACCATCCTTCTTGGCTACAAAAAAGAACCCTGCTCCCAATGGTGACGACGATGGGCGAATATGTCCCTTCTCCAGGGACTCCTTCACATAACTGCGCATAGCGGTGTGTTCAGGTACGGACAAATTAAATAAACGACCCTTAGGGAATTTACTACCAGGAATCAAATCGATAGCACAATCACAATTCCTATGCGGAGGTAGGGCATCAGACTTGGACTCTTCAAATACATCCTGAAAGTCCGACAAGAACTCTGGGATGTCAGAAGGAATGGATGACGAAATAGACAAAAATGGAACATCACCATGTACTCCCTGACAACCCCAGCTGGTTACCGACATAGAGTTCCAATCCAATACTGGATTATGGGTTTGTAGCCATGGCAACCCCAACACGACCACATCATGCAAATTATGCAGTACCAGAAAGCGAATAACTTCCTGGTGTGCAGGAGCCATGCACATGGTCAGCTGGGCCCAGTACTGAGGCTTATTCTTGGCCAAAGGTGTAGCATCAATTCCTCTCAACGGAATAGGACACCGCAAAGGCTCCAAGAAAAATCCACAACGTTTAGCATAATCCAAATCCATCAGATTCAGGGCAGCGCCTGAATCCACAAACGCCATGACAGAATACGATGACAAAGAGCACATTAAGGTAATGGACAAAAGGAATTTGGACTGTACAGTACCAATAACGGCAGAGCTATCGAACCGCCTAGTGCGTTTAGGACAATTAGAAATAGCATGAGTAGAATCACCACAATAGAAACACAGTCTGTTCAGACGTCTGTGTTCTTGCCGTTCTACTTTAGTCATAGTCCTGTCGCACTGCATAGGCTCAGGTTTACTCTCAGGCAGTACCGCCAGATGGTGCACAGATTTACGCTCGCGCAAGCGACGACCGATCTGAATGGCCAAGGACATAGACTCATTCAAACCAGCAGGCATAGGAAATCCCACCATTACATCCTTAAGAGCTTCAGAGAGACCCTTTCTGAACAAAGCCGCTAGTGCAGATTCATTCCACAGAGTGAGTACTGACCATTTCCTAAATTTCTGACAATATACTTCTACATCATCCTGACCCTGGCATAAAGCCAGCAGATTTTTCTCAGCCTGATCCACTGAATTAGGCTCATCGTAAAGCAATCCGAGCGCCAGGAAAAATGCATCAACATTACTCAATGCAGAATCTCCTGGTGCAAGAGAAAACGCCCAGTCCTGTGGGTCGCCGCGCAAAAAAGAAATAATAATCAAAACCTGTTGAATAGGATTACCAGAAGAATGAGGTTTCAAGGCCAAAAATAGCTTACAATTATTTCTGAAGCTCAGGAACTTAGTTCTGTCACCAAAAAACAAATCAGGAATCGGAATTCTTGGTTCTAGCATCGATTTCTGATCAATAGTATCTTGAATCTTTTGTACATTTACAACGAGATTATCCATTGAGGAGCACAGAGCCTGAATATCCATGTCCACAGCTGTGTCCTGAAGCACTCTAATGTCTAGGGGAAAAAAAAGACTGAAGACAGAGCTAAGAAAAAAAAATGATGTCAGGATTTCTTTTTTCCCTCTATTGGGAATCATTGGTGGGGCTCCTTGTACTGTTATGGCTGGCAATCAGGCAACACAGCGTGCAGTAATCAGCGCACATACAGAGATCTGGCAATAACCAAAAACAATAGGACGAGCTCTGAGACGTGGAATCTCTGTAGACTGCAGTACCTGATCTATCCTCACACAACTATAAGCAGCAGTGGATTGCGCCTAACAACTACCTATGCAACTCGGCACTGCCTGAGGAGCTGACTAGCCTGAAGATAGAAATACAAGCCTGACTTACCTCAGAGAAATACCCCAAAGGAATAGGCAGCCCCCCACATATAATGACTGTTAGCAAGATGAAAAGACAAACGTAGGAATGAAATAGATTCAGCAAAGTGAGGCCCGATATTCTAGACAGAGCGAGGATAGCAAAGAGAACTATGCAGTCTACAAAAAACCCTAAAACGAAAACCACGCAAAGGGGCAAAAAGACCCACCGTGCCGAACTAACAGCACGGCGGTGCACCCCTCTGCTTCTCAGAGCTTCCAGCAAAAGACAATAGCAAGCTGGACAGAAAAAAACAGAAAACAAACTAGAAGCACTTATCTAGCAGAGCAGCAGGCCCAAGGAAAGATGCAGTAGCTCAGATCCAACACTGGAACATTGACAAGGAGCAAGGAAGACAGACTCAGGTGGAGCTAAATAGCAAGGCAGCCAACGAGCTCACCAAAACACCTGAGGGAGGAAGCCCAGAGACTGCAATACCACTTGTGACCACAGAAGTGAACTCAGCCACAGAATTCACAACAGTGATCCCCTGCCATTGGGATCATGACAGTATAGCCGGCCAATCAGTGGTAATCGTATTGGCTGAAGTAGGAGGAAAAGTAGTCTGAGGAAGTTTTTTTTTTTTTTTTTTTTTCCCTCAGAGTTTGCTGCATAGCCTTAATTGCAGCCTGGCTGCGTCTTACCTCCTCTTAATCCTTGAATGGCTCTGACCTCAGCTGTTTATCATGGACGTCCAGAGTTTGGCTTCCAGCCTGAATAATCTTGCTGCTAAGGTTCAAAATATACAAGATTTTGTTGTACATGCTCCTATGTCTGAACCTAGAATTCCTATCCCAGAGTTTTTTTCTGGAGATAGATCTAGTTTTCTGAATTTTAGGAACAATTGCAAGTTGTTTCTTTCTTTGAAATCTCGCTCTTCTGGAGACCCTGCTCAGCAGGTCAAGATTGTTATATCTTTCCTGCGGGGTGACCCTCAGAATTGGGCATTTGCATTGGCACCAGGGGATCCTGCGTTGCTCAATGTGGATGCGTTTTTTCTGGCATTGGGTTTGCTCTATGAGGAACCTAACTTAGAGATTCAGGCTGAAAAAGCTTTATTGGCTCTCTTTCAGGGGCAAGATGAAGCAGAAATATATTGTCAGAAATTTCGGAAATGGTCGGTGCTTACTCAGTGGAATGAGTGCGCCCTGGCTGCAAGATTCAGAGATGGCCTTTCTGAGGCCATTAAAGATGTCATGGTGGGGTTCCCTGCGCCTACAGGTCTGAATGAGTCTATGACTATGGCTATTCAGATTGATCGGCGTTTACGGGAGCGCAAACCTGTGCACCATTTGGCGGTGTCTTCTGAACAGGCACCTGAGACAATGCAATGTGATAGAATTCAGTCCAGAAGTGAACGGCAAAACTATAGGCGGAAAAATGGGTTGTGTTTTTATTGTGGTGATTCAGCTCATGTTATATCAGCATGCTCTAAACGCACAAAAAAGGTTGATAAGTCTGTTGCCATTAGTACTTTACAGTCTAAGTTCATTCTGTCTGTGACTCTGATTTGTTCATTATCAGCCATTTCCGTCGATGCCTATGTGGATTCAGGCGCTGCCCTGAGTCTTATGGATTGGTCATTTGCCAACCGCTGTGGGTTTAGTCTGGAGCCTCTGGAAGTCCCTATTCCTTTGAAAGGAATTGACTCTACACCTTTGGCTATGAATAAACCTCAGTACTGGACACAAGTGACCATGCGTATGACTCCCGTTCATTAGGAGGTGATTCGCTTCCTGGTACTGTATAATTTACATGATGTCTTAGTGCTTGGTCTGCCATGGTTACAAACTCATAACCCAGTCTTGGACTGGAAAACGATGTCTGTGTTAAGCTGGGGATGTCAGGGGGTTCATGATGATGCACCTCCGATTTCTATCGCTTCATCTACTCCTTCTAAGGTTCCGGTATTTTTGTCTGATTATCGGGATGTTTTTGAGGAGCCTAAGCTCAATTCGCTTCCTCCTCACAGGGATTGCGATTGTGCTATAGATTTGATTCCTGGCAGTAAATTTCCTAAAGGTCGTTTGTTCAATCTGTCAGTGCCAAAGCATACTGCTATGCGGGATTATGTTAAGGAGTCCTTGGAAAAGGGACATATCCGTCCATCTTCGTCCCCTTTGGGAGCAGGTTTTTTTTTTGTGGCCAAAAAAGATGGTTCCTTGAGGCCTTGTATAGATTACCGTCTTTTGAATAAGATTACAGTTAAATATCAGTATCCTTTGCCATTGTTGACTGATTTGTTCGCTCGCATTAAGGGGGCTAAATGGTTCACTAAGATTGATCTTCGGGGTGCGTATAATCTTGTGCGGATAAAGCAGGGTGATGAGTGGAAAACCGCATTTAATACTCCTGAGGGCCATTTTGAGTATTTGGTGATGCCTTTTGGACTTTCTAATGCTCCTTCTGTCTTCCAGTCCTTTATGCACGATATTTTCCGTGAATATCTGGATAAATTTATGATTGTGTATTTGGATGATGTTTTGGTTTTTTCGGATGACTGGGAGTCCGCTGTTCAGCAGGTCAGGAAGGTGTTTCAGGTCCTGCGGGCCAATTCTTTGTTTGTAAAAGGTTCAAAGTGTCTCTTTGGAGTCCAGAAGATTTCTTTTTTGGGGTATATTTTTTCCCCTTCTACTACTGAGATGGATCCCGTCAAGGTTCAGGCTATTTGTGACTGGACGCAGCATACATCTCTTAAGAGTCTACAGAAGTTCTTGGGCTTTGCTAATTTTTATCGTCTTTCATAACTAATTTTTCTAGTGTTGTTAAGCCTTTGACGGATTTGACTAAGAAGGGTGCTGATGTTGCTGATTGGTCTCCTGCGGCTGTGGAGGCCTTTCAGGAACTTAAGCGCCGGTTTTCTTCTGCTCCTGTGTTGCGTCAGCCAGATGTTTCACTTCCTTTTCAGGTTGAGGTTGATGCTTCCGAGATTGGAGCGGGGGCGGTTTTGTCACAGAGAAGCTCCGATTGCTCAGTGATGAAGCCATGTGCGTTCTTTTCTAGAAAGTTTTCGCCCACTGAGCGGAATTATGATGTTGGTAATCGGGAGCTTTTGGCCATGAAGTGGGCATTTGAGGAGTGGCGTCATTGGCTTGAGGGTGCTAGACATCGTGTGGTGGTCTTGACTGATCACAAAAATCTGATTTACCTTGAGTCTGCCAAGCGTCTGAATCCTAGACAGGCTCGTTGGTCACTGTTTTTCTCCCGTTTCGATTTTGTGGTTTCATACCTGCCAGGTTCAAAGAATGTGAAGGTGGATGCTCTTTCTAGGAGTTTTGTGCCTGACTCCCCTGGAAATTCTGAGCCCACTGGTATCCTTAGGGATGGGGTGATTTTGTCGGCTGTCTCCCCAGACTTGCGACGTGCTTTGCAGGAGTTTCAGGCGGATAAACCTGATCGTTGTCCGCCTGAAAGACTGTTTGTTCCGAATAATTGGACCAGTAGAGTCATCTCCGAGGTCCATTCTTCTGCGTTGGCAGGTCATCCTGGAATATTTGGTACTAGAGACTTGGTGGCCAGGTCTTTTTGGTGGCCTTCCTTGTCGAGGGATGTGCGTTCTTTTGTGCAGTCTTGTGAAGTTTGCGCTCGGGCTAAGCCTTGCTGTTCTCAGGCCAGTGGATTGTTGTCACCTTTGCCTATCCCGAAGAGGCCTTGGACGCACATTTCCATGGACTTTATTTCGGATCTCCCTGTCTCTCAAAAAATGTCCGTCATCTGGGTTGTGTGTGACCGCTTTTCTAAGATGGTTCATCTGGTACCCTTGCCTAAGTTACCTTCCTCCTCTGAGTTGGTCCCTCTGTTTTTTCAGAACGTGGTTCGTTTGCATGGGATTCCGGAGAACATCGTTTCTGACAGGGGATCCCAGTTTGTGTCTAGATTTTGGCGGACGTTCTGTGCTAAGATGGGCATTGATTTGTCCTTTTCGTCTGCATTCCATCCTCAGACGAATGGCCAGACGGAACGAACTAATCAGACCTTGGAAACTTATTTAAGGTGTTTTGTTTCTGCTGATCAAGATGACTGGGTTACCTTTTTGCCGCTTGCCGAATTTGCCCTTAATAATCGGGCTAGTTCTGCTACCTTGGTTTCTCCTTTCTTTTGTAATTCGGGGTTTCATCCTCGTTTTTCCTCTGGTCAGGTGGAGCCTTCTGATTGTCCTGGAGTGGACATGGTGGTGGATAGGTTGCATCAGATTTGGAGTCATGTGGTGGACAATTTGAAGTTGTCCCAGGAGAGGGCTCAGCAGTTTGCTAATCGCCGTCGCCGCGTGGGTCCTCGACTTCGTGTTGGGGACTTGGTGTGGTTGTCTTCTCATTTTGTTCCTATGAAGGTCTCTTCTCCTAAGTTCAAGCCTCGGTTTATCGGTCCCTATAGGATCTTGGAAATTCTTAACCCTGTGTCGTTTCGTTTGGATCTCCCGGCATCGTTTGCTATTCATAATGTGTTCCATCGGTCGTTGTTGCGGAAGTATGAGGTACCTGTTGTTCCTTCGCTTGAGCCTCCTGCTCCGGTGCTGGTGGAGGGAGAATTGGAGTATGTTGTGGAGAAGATCTTGGATTCTCGTGTTTCCAGACGGAGACTCCAGTATTTGGTCAAGTGGAAGGGTTATGGTCAGGAGGATAATTCTTGGGTGGTTGCCTCTGATGTTCATGCTGCTGATTTGGTCCGTGCATTTCATAGGGCTCATCCTGGTCGCCCTGGTGGTTCTCGTGAGGGTTCGGTGACTGCTCCTCAAGGGGGGGGTACTGTTGTGGGTTCTGTTTTTGGGCTCCCTCTGGTGGTTACAGATGGTACTGGGTGACTTGTGTTCTCTGCTGTCTCTGGTGTCCACCTGTTCTATCAGGATATGGGAGTTTCCTATTTAACCTGGCTTTCTTGTCATTTCCTCGCCGGCTATCAATGTAATCAGTGTGTCTTGTTACCTCTGCTTCCCGCTTCTGTATTCTTCAGGACAAGTTAAGTTTTTGATTTTCCTGTTCCACGTTTTGCTTAATTTTTGTCTTAGTCCAGCTTGCAGATATGTGATTTCTTTTTGCTGGTTGCTCTAGTGGGCTGATATTACTCCTCATGTTCCATGAGTTGGAACATGAGTTCAAGTAATTTCAGGATGGTTTTTTGTAGGGTTTTTCGCTGACCGCGCAGTTCACTTTTGTATCCTCTGCTATCTAGCTTTAGCGGGCCTCATTTTGCTGAATCTGTTTTCATAACTACGTATGTGCTTTCCTCTCATTTCACCGTCATTACATGTGGGGGGCTGCTATTTCTGTGGGGTGTTTCTCTGGAGGCAAGAGAGGTCTGTGTTTTTTCTAATAGGGAAAGTTAGTTCTTCGGCTGGCGCGAGACATCTAGGAATCATCGTAGGCACGTTCCCCGGCTACAGCTAGTTGTGTGTTGAGGTTCAGGATCGCGGTCAGCTCAGTTTCCATCACCCTAGAGCTTGTTTTGTTTTTTGTGCTTGTCCTTTTGTGATCCCCTGCCATTGGGATCATGACAGGCCCCATAAGATGCTCCATATTAAAATATGCCCCATATAATCCAGCATAAAGGTTAATAATGGTCCCATAAGATGCTCCATAGACACATTTGCCCAATATAATGCTGCACAAATGTTGATTATGGCCCCATAAGATGCTTCATAAAGATATTTGCCCCATATAGTGCTGCACAAAACTTGATTATGGCCGCATAAGATGCTCCATACTGACACTTGCCCCATATAATGCTCCACAAATGTTAATTATGGCCCCATAAGATGCTCCATAAAGATATTTGCCCCATATAGTGCTGCACAAACGTTATGGCCCCATAAGATACTCCATGCAGAAACTTGCCCCATATAGTACTGCGCAAATGTTGATTACGGCCCCATACAAACACTTGCCCCATATAGTGCTACACAAATGTTATGGCCCCATAAGATACTCCATACCGACACTTGCCCCATATAGTACTGCACAAACGTTGATTATGGCCCCATACAGACACTTGCCCCACATAGTGCTGCACAAATGTTGATTATGGCCCCATACAGACACTTGCCCCATATAGTGCTGCAGAAACGTTGATTATGGCCCCATACAGACACTTGCCCCATATAGTGCTGCACAAACGTTATGGCCCCATAAGATGCTCGATACAGACACTTGCCCCATGTAGTGCTGCACAAACGTTATGGCCCCATAAGATACTCCATACAGACATTTGCCTCATATAATGCAGCACAAATGTTAATTATGGCCCCATAAGATGCTTCATAAAGATATTTGCCCCATATAGTGCTGCACAAACGTTGATTATGGCCCCATACAGACACTTGCCCCATATTGTGCTACACAAACATTATGGCCCCATAAGATGCTCCATACAGACACTTGCCCCATTTGCTGTTGCTGCGATAACAAAAATATCACATACTCGCCTCTCGTCGCTCAGGCCCCCATCACTTTCAATATTCACCTGACTTCGTTCTGGCACCGCTCCATCTTCAGCATCTTCTGCACTGACGTTCAGACAGAGGGGCGCGCACTAACCACGTCACCGTGCCCTCTGACCTGAGTGTCACTGCAGAAGATGGAGCAGCGCCTGGAATGGGGAGCATGTAAATATTGCGCAGCGCTCCCCTCCCCGTTATACTCACTTGCTCCTGGCACGGTGCAGTCCCTGTTTCCCTGGCGCCGCAGCTTCTTCCTGTACTGAGCGGTCACCGTTACCACTCATTACAGTAATGAATATGCGGCTCCACCCCTATGGGAGGTGGAGCAGCAGATTCATTACTGTAATGAGCGGTACCATGTGACCGCTCAGTACAGGAAGAAGCTGGGGCACCGGGGAGCCAGGGACCTACAGGGACCAGGAGCAGGTGAGTATAAGTAGACAGCCCCCGCTCCCCCTTCCCTGCCGACCCCTGGGTATGACTCGAGTATAAGCCGAGAGGGGGACTTTCAGTCCCCCAAAATGGGCTGAAAATCTCGGCTTATAATCGAGTATATACGGTAGTTTAGTATCATCTGCAGATATCGATATTATTATTATGATTTATTCATATAGCACCATTGATTCCATGGTGCTGTACATGAGAAGGGGTTACATACAAATTACAGATACCATTCACAGTAAGCAAACTAACAATTACAGACTGATACAGAGCGGAGAGGACCCTGCCCTTGCGGGCTTACATTCTACAGGATGGTGTAGAAGGAGACAATAGATTGAAGGTTGCAGGAGCTCCTGTGTTGGTGAGTCAGAAGCTTCGGTAGTGGTGAGGAGACAGCGGGGTCAGTGCAGGCTGTAGGCTTTCCTGAAGAGGTGCGTTTTCAGGTTCTGGCTGAAGGATCCGAAAGTGGTTGATAGTCGGAAGTGTTGGGGCAAAGATTTCCAGAGGATGGGGGATATTTGGGAGAAGTCTTAGAGGCAGTTGTGTGAGGAGTGAATACATGTGGAGGAGAGAAGGAGGTCTTAGGGGGACCAGAGATTACGTGAGGGAAGATATCAGAGGATTAGTTCAGAGATATATGGAGGAGACAGGTTATGGATTGCTTTGTAGGTCAGTATTAGTAATTTGAACTGGATACGCTGAGGGAATGGGAGCCAATGAAGAGATTTGCAGAGGGGGAAGCGGAGGAGTAACGAGGAGAGAGATGAATTCAGGCAGCAAAGTTAAGGCTGGACTGGAGAGGTGCAAGGCTGTTAGCAGGGATGCCACAGAAAAGGATGTTGCAGTAGTCAAGGCGGGAGATGATGTGGGCATGCACAAGCATTTTAGTAGATTGACGGTTGAGGAAAGGATGGATTCTGGAGATATTTTTGAGCTGGAGGCGACAGGAGGTGGAAAGAGCTTTGATGTGCGGTTTGAAGGACAGGGCAGAGTCAAGGGTTACTCCGAGGCAGCGGACTTCCGGTAGGGGGGAAAGTGTGATTTTGTTAATTGCGATAGATAGGTCAGGTAAGAAAGATCTATGAGATGGAGGAAAGAAGATGAGTTCAGATTTGTCCACATTGAGTTTGAGGAAGCGAGAGGAGAAGAAGGAGGATATGGCTGATAGACACTCCGGGATTCTGGACAGCAGAGAGGTGACGTCTGGGCCAGAGAGGTAGATCTGAGTGTCATCAGCATTAAGGTGGTACTGGAATCCATGAGACTTTATTAGTTGTCCAAGGCTAAGTGTATAGATTGTGATATTTTATTGTGAAACCTTCTACCAGATAATTAATAAATATGTTGAAGAGAATAGGTCCCAACATTGACCACTTGTCACAACAATCCAGTTAGAGAATATACCATTATAACCACCCTCTGCTTTCTATCACTAAGCCAGTTACTTTCCCATTTACACACATTTTCCCCCAGACCCAGCATTCTGATTTTGTGTACCAACCTCTTGTGTGGCACGGAAAAATCAAGATATACCACATCCAATGACTCACCTTGGTCCAGTCTATAGCTTACCTCTTCATAAAAACTGATTAGATTGTTTTGACAGGATTGATTCCTCATAAACCCAAGCTGATATGGAGTTAAACAGTTAAAAGTATTCTCATTGAAATAATAAAGAATAAAATCCCTCAGAAACCCCCTATAAATTCAAACCAGCAAATATTAAGCAGACAGCTGTGTGTTGATATTAACAGCTAGGGAAGGGGTCAGAGATATTGTTTCCCCCCAGGCTACCAACATCAGCCCTCAACCACCCCTAAAATGGCACATTCATAAGAAGAGCCAAATCTGGCATTTAGCCTTGCTCTTCCTACTTGCTCTGTGGCGGTGGCAAGTGGGGTAATAGGGTTAAGGGGTTGATGTCACCTTTATATTTTCAGGTAACATCAAGCCCAGGAGTTAGTAATGGAGTGGCATCTATAAGACGCCTATCCTTTACTAACCCTATAGTCATGTTGTAAATAAGCACACATCAAGAATAAAGTCCTTTATTTTAAACAATACAAAACAATTGGTTTATCACATATATTTAAAAAATAAAAAACACAGTTATACTCACCTTAAGCCCATTCTATTGAAGCCCTTGTCCCTTGAAAAAGAAAATAAAAAAATAACCTAACATATCCCTCACCTTTCCGAAGTGATGATAATCCATACTGTCCCAGACCTTAATCCATCTTGGTGATAACTGCTTTACAACCTGGACAGTGCAATGAAGCGACCATCCAGGCTAAAGAGCAGGATACAATGAGGTGCTGGGAGCGCAGACTCAGTGATGGGCAGTGACATCATAGAGGTCACCGTCAGTCATTAAAGCTGCGTTCCCACACTTCACTGTGAGCTGCCCGATGAACTGCACTGACCCCAAGGACATCAGGCGCCAGCAACTGAATTCAGCATCAATTTTTACCTCCTAGTCGCACTGATCTTAGCATGACCAGGACACAATAATGAGGGCTGCCTTTAGCAGCCAGGCGGGCTCCTGAGAATAGCGCGAACTGTACCTCTTTTGTTCCCAGGTGCCGGTACGTGTCATGCTGATGACAACAGATGCATTTTGTGCGTGCTGCCCCCAAAAAATGGTCCATGTGATAAACAAGATGTGTGCACCAACATTAAATTCAAATATTGTGAATAAAGTGAAGTTGTGGAACTCCTACACTCATAAAAGTGTAAAGCCTGTCAAAAAGTACAAGCAGGGTCATCCATACACCCTTGAAGGCACCAATTGTAGTGGCTCATTGAAATATTGTGAACAAAGAGTAGTTGTGATACTCCTACACTCATAAAAGCTCTGCACACAGTGCAAAGCCTGACAGAATTTACAAGCAGGGTTATCCATACTCCATTGAAAGCACAAACTGTAGTTCTTAATTGAAATATTGTGAACAAAGTGTAGTTGTAGTACTTCTACACTCATAAAAGCAGTGAAAACAGTGCAAAGCCTTCCAAACATTACAAGCAGCTTCATACATGCAAAATTGAAGGCGTTAGCTGTAGTGCCTCATTCAAATATTGTAAACAAAATGTAGTTGTGGTACTCCTACACTCACAAAAGCTCTACACACAGTGTAAAGCCTGCCAAAAATTACTGGCAGGGTCATCCATACACCCTTAAAGGCACCAACTTTCATGCCTTATTCAAATATTGTGAAAAAACTGTAGTTATGGTACTCCTACACACATAAAAGCTCTGCACACAATGAAAAACCAGAAAAAAATATAAGGAAGGTCATCTATACACCCTTGAAGGCACCAAATGGAGTACCTCATAATGGAGTGCCGCATAAAAAATAAGAAAGTTTGTTGTGGCAGTTGTACACTCATAAAGGCTTTGCACTCAGTGCAAAGCCAGGAAAAAAATAATGAGGGTAATCCAGTCATCCATAGACCCTTGAAGGCAAAAACTGGCGGGCCTCATTTAAATATGTTGGAAGTGTAGTTGATGCACTCCTACACTCATAAAGACATTGCACAAAGTGTAATGCCAGGAAAAAATATAAGAAGGGTAATCTTCAGTTGTCCACTTCTTCAATTCCTTGGGAGGCTAGGGTTACTGCCTCCACATGCTTCCTGGAGCCTGATTCCAAGGTGACTGGCCTGTACCTCTGGGTAGTGCTGGAGCTCCTGACATGTAGAAATGGGCAACAGCCTACTGTGTCACATGCACCACTGTCTGCTCCCGCAATGGAGGTAGGAAACCGCAAGGACAGTACAATCTCTTGGGGGTGGTAGCCAATTTTTCTCCCTTTCTTCTGGGATCACATCCACCGCAGTCCATCAATGTTGCCCTTCCATTTTGAGGAACGTGATTCTGGTTTCAGCCATCAGCTCTTTCAGCCTTTTAGGCACGTGTTCCGTCTCTAGTGCCCGCTGGTTGAATAAGATGTGATGATGGGTCCCAAACTCTTCTATGGATCCCTTCTCCGCTACTGGTTGTACATAACAACCTCTCCACGGGTTGCCGACTCTCGGTACCTTGTTGCTAGAGGGCCAGCTAGCGTGTTTCCAGCCCTGGTCCTGGCTCACCTTCTTCTCTCTTCCGACCAGCCTAAGCCCTGCAATTTGCTCTCAAATTATTGGATACTGACTTTCCCATCCAAAGTTCACAAGAACCCCAGCTGTGAAGGCTGCGGCTTCAGATCAGGCCTTGAAGGTTCTGTGAAAGTGGCCGGTTACAGGCCACGCCACAGGCTCATGTCACCTGTGCTCCTGCACAAGCTTGGTCTGACTCCAATTTTCCTCTTCTTCTTTCTTCTTTCTTCATCTTGCCCACCACAGGCAGGCACTGCTCACAAGGGGCTGGACTCTGGGCTCAGTCCACCTCCCATACCAGATGGATTTTTGCACCATTTTACTGCTGGGATGCCTACAATGGGTGGAGTTTTAGGTAGGTAGCTTCTACACCATCATACTCCACCTTTGCTGTTTTAGGTGTTCCTCCACTCTCTTTACGTGAGGACTCTGAATCCTACTGACTATGTCAAGTTGTATGGTGCACAGGGCGGTAGTCATGGATGAGGGGCTGCTGTGTTTCAACACCCTGACACCCTTCAAGTAAAAGGTGTATCATTTCCCTTGTGAATTGTATTGAACTCGCGTTTTGGCAGAAGGCTTTAACTGTCTCGACAATCTTGGATCCAGGTACAGCCATAGAGGCAACAAGAGACACTTTGTCCTTTTCAACCAGGTTAACTTTACAGCACAATACCTTGTCGTGGTTACGGTACTTTCAGCCTGAGCTATCCCTCTCCTCACTGGCATCTTTTGCCCCTGGGAATCTCCACCTGGCACTGCAGCAATCATGAATCCATTCCCAACCTCTGCATGTGGTTTCCCATCCGGCTTCCACTTGTGGGAAGAGAATAAGGCAGGCTCCTTCATGTCTACTTCCGGTCATAAACCCTATATGTCCCAGGAAGATCCACTGAAATTTGTAGTGTCTGTTCTTATGCTGCCCATACCGTTCGTAATCTATTGTGATCTCCAGCTCTCTGGCCTTGAACTTTTTCTCTCTACACTTTTTTCTACTCTCCTCATCTGATCTAAAGCAAGAAGTGTTCCCCTTTTTATCTACTTCTTGAATCTATTGTGCCCACCACTGCACTGTTCCCAGTCCTATCTTATATCTAAAGATAAACCATTATTCCATGTCCTATACCTAATTCTTATCCTTTCCCTATATCTAATACAACAGTACATTACATCTTCATCAAAACACAGTGGAGAGATTCACATCATTAAGCTCTTATAAAATTGTATTTATTAACCCCTTCATGACCGGGGGATTTTTCGTTTTTCCGTGTTCGTTTTTCGCTCCCCTCCTTCCCAGAGCCATAACTTTTTTATTTTTCTGTCAATTTGGCCATGTGAGGGCTTATTTTTTGCGGGACGAGTTGTACTTTTGAACGACATCATTGGTTTTAGCATGTCATGTACTAGAAAACGGGAAAAAAATTCCAAGTGCGGTGAAATTGCAAAAAAAGTGCAATCGCACACTTGTTTTTTGTTTGGCTTTTTTGCTAGGTTCACTAAATGCTAAAAATGACATGCCATTATGATTCTCCAGGTCATTACGAGTTCAAAGACACCAAACATGACTAGGTTATTTTTTATCTAAGTGGTGAAAAAAAATTCCAAACTTTGCTAAAAAAAAAAAAAAAAAATTGCGCCATTTTCCGATACTCGTAGCGTCTCCATTTTTCATGATCTGGGGTCGGTTGATTTTTCGGGCTTATTTTTTGCGTGCCGAGATGACGTTTTTAATGATAGCATTTCGGTGCAGATACGTTCTTTTGATCGCCCGTTATTGCATTTTAATGCAATGTCGCGGCGACCAAAAAAACGTAATTCTGGCGTTTCGAATTTTTTTCCCGCTACGCTGTTTAGCGATCAGGTTAATACTTTTTTTTAATTGATAGATCGGGCGATTCTGAGCGCGGCGATACCAAATATGCGTAGATTTGATATTTTTTTTATTGATTTATTTTGATTGGGGCGAAAGGGGGGTGATTTAAACTTTTATGTTTTTTTTATTTTTTTCACATTTTTTTAAACTTTTTTTTTTAACTTTAGCCATGCTTCAATAGCCTCCATGGGAGGCTAGAAGCAGGCACAGCACGATCGGCTCTGCTACATAGCAGCGATCTGCTGATCGCTGCTATGTAGCGGAATTGCACGTGTGCTGTGAGCGCCGACCACAGGGGGGCGCTCACAGCGACGGGCAATCAGTAACCATAGAGGTCTCTAGGACCTCTATGGTTACAATGGAGACACATCGCCGACCCCTGATCATGTGACGGGGTCGGCGATGACGTCAGTAGTTTGACAGCGGCATTTAACTAGTTAATAGGTGCGGGCAGATCGCGATTCTGCCCGCACCTATTACGGGCACATGTCAGCTGTTCAAAATAGCTGACATGTCCCGGCTTTGGTGCGGGCTCACCGCGGAGCCCTGCATCAAAGCAGGGGAGCCGGCATCGGACGGTATAGTACGTCCGATGCCAGTAAGGGGTTAAATCTCTGACATCACAATACATTAACCATGCACCTTGGTGCTTATAAGGTTTTATGCATAATAAAACACTTTTTTCTATACACAAATTATAGCCTTTTCTTATTAAGGGAGAAGAACATACTAACTGTCACTGTCATACTCTTGCAACCTGTAAAGAAATCACTGTGAGAAGGGCAGTGGTGATCTGTGTTCTTTGCCTATTGTTAACGGTAGAACTTATGTTATCCATCCATATCTTTATAATAGAGACGTGACTATTCAATATCTCGGTGATGATATTGAGACACCAATTGAGAAGTGATCACTAACAGAACAGTAAGCTGGAGTGAAAACTGCAATATTTCAGGACTAAATATTAAATATTTTAGGATAAAATTTAGGATTTGACATATAAAAATGTAAAAGAATTGACTAAAAAGTATAATAAATACAGACTTTATTATTGACATGCTGTTCATTTTCTAACAATATATTCCCTATAAACATAATAATTTTAATAAAGAAATTACTAAAAGTAGAAAATTAAATATGCTTTTCTTTTTGTCGGATACTTTAAAGGGAACCTGTCAGCAGGATAGTCGACCCCCAATTAAAGGCATTAGTGTAAAGCTCCTTTAATGCTTATTAAATTTACACCTTACTTGTAGTAAATAATTGGGGTATTTTTGAGAAGTTCATCCTTGATCTTTTAATCACAATCTTCCCCGCATGCCACCACCCTCTGGTCGTTGATTGACAGCTCACTCTTCTACCAGTGACCTGTCTTCCTTGTGCAGGTGCTGTCATTGCTGTTGAGTTTGTTTAATCAGAAATGGCAATGCATGAGCAATAAGCTTCTACTGGCTTTGTGTGATCAATTGACTGGCTTACGCAATATCATTAGTATGCAACCTTTAATAAGATGCCACCATGTGAAATATCTGCAATCTTACAAACACCACAATCACCCATCAGTGGTATTATTGAAAATTGGAACCACAGTAAAATCAGCCATGAAGGAAGAGACAGACCGAGACACATAGTGAGGTTATGCTAACATGCAAACAATTGCTGGTCCTCTGCCTCATCCAGCCTCTTTTTTTCTGCCACTTACTTTAGTCAATCTGCAGAATTTAAATCTGCATCAGAGTGTAAGATCAGTGTTTCTTCCACTGTGTCGGTGTTTTGAAGGCTGCAGACGATCAATCAAGTGACATTGTTTATATCAGGTAAATAGCGGGAAGCATTAGACATAAATGTAGATACACTAATTAGCCATAATACTTGCTCTTTTATTCAATACAGGTGTGATTTATTTATACTCATTTGTTTCTCATATCCATCTTTACTTTATTGTATTTTAAAGAGGACCCGCTAAAAATTGAGTTAAATACCTTGTAAAAAGCCCTGAGTTCCCCTAAATCTGCAGCACTTTTCTGTTCTGCGCTGCAGCATTCCATTGCAGAGATAATCACATTTCTTTCTGCTGGAACACAGTATGTGAAATCTCTGCTTGCAGTCCAACTAGGCATGTCTTTTCTCTGGAAGTATATGCTTTCACTCCTCCCAGAAACTGCCAAGCTGTGATAATAGTCTAACAGTCTCAGACGTTGACTAGCTGTGATTAACAGCATTTGAGAGGGAGGGATGAAAGTGCATGACCCCCAGAGAATGTTTTAATAAAATGCTCAGGAAAGCTACAAGGAGAGATTTCACATACGGTGCTCCAAAATAAATAAATGTAAATATCATATCTCTGCAACTGAGTAACAGAGCACAAAATGGAAAACAATGGCAGAATCAGGAGAGGACAAGGATTTTTGCAAGGTTTGTAACTCAATTTTTTTGAGCAACTGAAAGGTCCTTTTTAAAATTAAATGACATAAAATACAATTGCGTCTCAATTGACATTTATTAATTTTTACTTTTATTTATAAGTCGTTTGCATTCATTTTTCCAATTGGTAATTAAAACCAAGAAAGTCAAAAAGAATTACTACGATGATATTTAATACAAATAGATAAAGGATGATCTTCTTTTAGTGGTTTATAGTCCAATAGTAGGTTTCAGTTAGGCGTTGTTTAGGACGTGATTGGCAATGTATTTCACAGCCAGCAAAGTTTCTTCACAAGTAGGCTTTATCTGAGATTCTGGGAGAGTAAAGCCATATCTTCCAGTGTCACGCAGCTCAAATGTGAAAGAATACTTTACACCGGTGTCGTAAGCCCAATCGTCAGAGCCTCCAGCAGCCAGGTCTGCAATCCAAAGAGTACAAAATTATTTAAAAGCATATACCATGATAGTGGAGCTAACGGGAAGGAGTTGCTTGCTTTAGAAAAGTTTAGAGAGTTCCAAATAAATGCCCAAAAGCCTATTTTGTAATGATCACATAATCCTCCGCCAAAAACCACTGTCCTTTAGCTTCTTACGTAGTGGCAGGGCATGCGGTTGAGGAAGTCTATGGCTCTTCCAGGAAACCTGGGTGAGGTGTAAGGAATCTGGGAAAGATGGATATTTCTAGCAAAGCATAATTTGCTAAGGGCTTTATTAATTCTTGTTTATAGGCCTGTCTTTTTATGGAATGATAAGCAACATTTGTATCGATGTCTGTCCTTCACCTTGAAGCCTGAGTTCTTCTGTAAGGGCTCATGCAGATGACTGTCATTTAGGTCCTAGTCCGATCTATAAAAACCTCGGATTCAACTTGGATCAGTGTTATTCAATGAGGCAATGCCCATGTCTGATTTTTTTTTCGTTGAACCTAGTGGGCCAAAGAAAAATTTTAGCAGACACGATTTGCCTCTGATAATAACATGGCACTCGCCCATTCATGTCTAAAAGTGGACCAGGCTCAGATGTCATCTGAGTATAGTCCAATTTTCTCGGACAGATTGAATGGGGAAAATGGAGAAACTTTTTTTATTCACTTCCTTTGAGGGAAATGGATCCCACTCTGATCAAACTTTGGTCAAACTGTGATTAGCATAAACGGACTATTTTTCTTTAATGGAGAATATGTTGTCGTCTGCACCTGCCCCAAACCTTGGCCAGTTTAGGTACAGGGCTGATTCATTACTGGATTTAGGAAGGTTTGCAGTGCTTGATATTTAGGTAGAAGGACAAGTGTCTGAAGGGACAGAAGGCGGCTGTTCAAGAGAGTCTTGCTGAGAACTGCTAGTTCCTTGTTATAATACAACTTTTAGATTTTTTTGGTGGTTGGTAATAGGTCATATGTATAGTCTGGGAAGCTGATGTGCAGTTAGTGCTCAGCTCAACAGGTTTGCTTCATATTTTTTGCACCAACAATAAAAAAACAGTATAAACTCTGAGCAGAACTTCTGTATCTCAAAAAACAAACGCAATAGTGTAGGACTTTAGCAGCGCCTCACTGATAGTAGCTGCCTGTGGTGCATTGCGACCATCTCCCCTGATGAACCCCACTTGGACTAACAAATTAAGGGGGGAAACGAGTTGGGTTGGGATACCAGCCCCTTTGAGATAAATGTTTATCTATCTTGCCTGCAATAATTCGTGCCATTCCTTACATGAAGGACTCATCGTGTTTTTTGGGCTGGGACAGGATGACACTGTACTCCTGAATCACATAATCTTTATATTTGATTATCTGTCAGTTGACCATCTTCTCCGTGTTGAGGTGTGTTATATAAGAAGCTTATTTGAAAATATATCTATATAATCTAAGTGTTTCTCTAATTGGGGACTATACACGCCCCCCCCCCCCCCCCACACACACACACACACCTCTCTTATTTTCATCACATTAGGATATTAGTTATAACAGAAAGATTGACCAAGACATATTTATTGCCTTAGAAGGCTCATGACAGATTATAGTTGTGTGGTCATTTTGCATGTCTCTAAAACGCTGAGCTCTGTTGTCTGCACAGCTCAGTATTTGTCAGGCACCAAGAAACAAATAACAGAGAGACAAATAAGTTGATTTTGCACTATAGCAATTTATCGGGTGTTTGGTGGTTGCTTTGTTAAGGAGTCCTGGTGAGGGTCCTTGAGGATCAGTCAACGTAAAGCTGGGGCGCCACTTCGCTACACAGGGTGCCAACCTCCGCTGATAGGAATGGTTACCTTCAGGGATAGGCACAATCCATTTTCCCTAGATCTTTCCTATTATTGTCAATTTTGGAATTTATTGTGCCCTTGTTGCATATCCCGGAGGATAACTTTCACGGGATCATTTCCTCAAGACCCTGTACCGATACTGTTTATAAGAAAAGTTCATTTTTAAAGTGTTTTTATTTTGACACTTGGTTTTCTCCAGAATTTCTGTATCATTGTCTTACTGCATTGATCAAATTTTGTGTACCGCTACGTAGCTACCCTTCCACACTAGGTAAATTATGGATTTCCAGATGAAGGAGAGGACACTGAGTGCGTTACCCAGGGGTGCTTGACCAGTTTAATTTTTAGGGTGTTAATATTTGAAGTGGCAGCTCTAATGTAATAAATAAGTGTACTAATTTATGTATCACACAAGCTTACATATTGTCTAGGCCCTTGTCCAACATTGCAAAACAATTGAGAAGATCCAAATGGTCTATAAGATTGGAAATGTTGTAATATAAACTAAAAATGGAGTGTTGATGAATTTGGAATATCTGATCAAAGCAATGACTCACAGATTGTAGTTCCACCAGGACCATAAGTGTATTTGGTTCCGTAAAGCGCGGTCAATGCGGAAACTGCTCCTTTGGCAACATTGTTCTGCAATAGAAATAGGCACATATAATATGTGTTACACAGTTTCATTTGTGGGTATTATTAGGAAACACACTCCCTGCCCCTAGAACTGAAGGTAAATGTCTGACAGGTGCCAAATTAAAATGAACCATTTAGGATTACTTGTTTATTTGAAGACAGTTACTGTATTATGGAATAGTGGATTACATAAAAACACGGCAAAGAAGAAAATAAATAATTTACACAAAGGAAAATCAAAACATTATCATTTGCTCTCATTTATGTTTTCAAAAGGTAAAGAAATGCCAATTTCAGAGGAAAAAAAATCGCTGTCAGAGTGTACATTGGTATACTACTTATGTACAGTCCTAATCACTAAGATAGCAAAAATCAGAACATTATACTAGGTAGAACGTTTGTATTTGTAATGTCATATCTGTCTAAACATTTGCTTTACTGATATTCTATTTCTTGTATGACCTGGCGGACAGGTGTTTAAGATTATATTGTATTTCCAAGTACATACAGCATTGCTATATAACTAGTCTATTTGTTAGGCTGAGCCAAGTATTGGTGGTAGTTGTCTACCCCTAAGACTACTGTTGGTGTTGACCAGAACACATGATGTATGGTTATTTCAACTTATGAGTATACAACTCCTCCATACTACCTTTAAGAGGTTCCACCACGATCTTAGGACTGTATGTAAATGAAGGCTAAGGGTCTATTCAGCTTGGAGAGGTCCAGGACATTTATCTGTAGCCCAATTCATCTTTTCTTGCTTGAAGTGGCTGACATCTCTGCCTTTACAAATCTTGCGGCAGTATTACAGTGAATTGGTGTATGCACATTGGGAACTCGTTGCATGCAAATGTCTCAATGTTTTTCTGCACATGTTCCCAATTTGAATTGGTAAAAGACCTTTGTGCATCAACTTTGACTTTTGTCAGTGTCATCAAATACTGCGCTACCTTCTCCGCTCCACTCCTCTTCTCAGTGATGTCACTACTCTGCAGACTTTCCAAATTGTGCTGTGCTCTATGTGACCCAGAAATGGTTTTTACCATGTAAGCCTTTGGAGCATCAGAACGATGCCCCATAGCTTACATTGTAAAAGATATATCCTGCTGACACAGAGCGCAGTGTGATCTGTATAGTCTGAAGAGCAGTGACATCATTCAGAAGACGAGAGGAATAGCCCTGGTTTCTAGAGAAGGCGACGGTAGGTAGGTGAGTATATTAGCACATTAGCACTACAGTACATACACATACTGTATACACAGATTTAGGGCTTCTTTAAATCTATCCATACTTTCATCCATTACAAAGTCATGGCAGCAAGTTCTATAACTTTACAATTTTGACAGTAAAATTATTTTTTTGCTTTTTAGAAGAAAACTGCACTACCTTTAAAAGTTGACCCCAAAATTGATATGAGAAACCCAATTTCTCTGCAGAAGATTTTTACATATACTAAAGATGAAAATCAGTGTCCTACTCACCAGTTCCGTATGATCTTTGGCAAGAGAATAGCTGTAGGAATAGGGGAAAAGCAACATCTGGGAATAAGAATGGATGGTCACGTAAGCCTTGATAGAGGAAAGGTTCGAGCGGATGAAGTTGGCAAGGGCTTTGCTTTCAATCTCAGATTCAGGACTAGCACCACAATATGTGTCATCACAGGCTCTTGAAGAAGCTCCAACAGCTTAAAAAGGAAAACAAAAACACTTTATAAGATATAAATGCCCTATATTTAGGCAGCATGTCTGCAAATGACATTTAGTTTGATATTTTGCAGTGTGGGAAAAAACAGTGTTATTACTGAGTGATCTTATTCTTTAGTGTTGTAGAGTGAAGATTTTTGTTTCTCGTACACTTTTTGGATCTTTCCTCCTGACTAGATGGCATCACTGCAAAGTCAGGAATAGTTCACAAATAATACTACATGTTACCAGAGGACTGTGTCTTATAAGACACTTCTTAAAGGGAACTTGTCACTAAACTACTACCACAATCGCAATCATGATATTCCTTTCTTTTACCTCTCTGTAAGTGATGAAGTAAAAAAACATGCTAATTATTACGAGAAGAATGATACATTGAGCCTAGGTGCATTTGTACTTTATCAGCAAACTGAGCATGCGCCAGACACATCAAAGTTCGGACACTCAGCATTCTAGGGCATGCGCAGTGCACTATCGAAGTCTAGGAAGGTAATTTGGGCTTCACAGAGAAAGCCACGGAGGCTTTAAAGCTAGATGTAAAAGAAAGGAAACACATGAATGTGGCGTATTGTGAGAAATCTATGTAACAGGTCCGTTTAATGGAAAAGAAAAGTACTAAGAAAGCTATACTTAAGGGTACATTTGGAAATCTTAAAGAACCAACTTCTATGTCCTAAAGACTAGAGCCTTGATTATTGTAGATCTTGATACCGAAGTTCTGTTCGCTTGTCCACTGCTCTCAAGGCATAGAAGGAATATCCATTGATTTCAATAGACACCTTATTACACTAGGTGATGCTCAGCAGCAAAATGTCCACTGCAACATTTTAGCAGGGTACTGCTATATGTGTATAAAATAGAAGACCTCTTCACAAAAGGAAAAACTGCACTTACTGCACCATCCAGCATTAAAATTTCTGTTGGGATCAGTTCCAATGCAGGAACTATTTTTGTTAACCGAGCGAGTCTTTCTCCACATACGGTTCTATAGAGAACAATTCCAAATATATTACAATTCCGGCAGATTACAGTGACTCAAAGTTAGTTCTATTCTTATGGGCTTAGTTAGTTACTTACTGAGGACCAGGTGTACACATAGCCATCAACATTCATGACTGGAAGGACGTAGAAATCCAGATTGTTAAGGAGGTTGGTCACTTGTGAGTTGACACCATAAGATTCAACAGCCTATAACGAAAATTAAATAGGGGTTGTCCACTTTATATTTATTTGAATAGATGAGCTGGAAACTTGATGTTGTGGCACTTTTGGCTCCACCACCAAAGAAATGTCAACTTGTTACTCTATTCTCCAAAGTACATTTGATGGAGGAGCATGCAATCACACCTGTACATCAACCTTTTCCTACTGAAAAACAGCTTTTCTACATGTGCTCTTCAATAACTGCCATTTTAAGAATGAAAAAGATGTGCAGTCTGTGAGGAAGGCTGCACTAACAAGCCGGATTAGCTTCAAGGATATGGTCAAGGTGACAATTATCCTTTACATTTTATAACCATCTGGGTTAATCAGCGGTGGTCCCACTGAACAATATGTCACCCTTTGTTTGGATAGCTAATAACTTGTTTTCACTTGAGAACTCCTTAAAGAAACATGACAATGAGGTGTTATGAATGATTTAGGTATATATGCACTAAAACTAGAGGTACTACAGTGACCCTACTGTATGTATCTAATGTCAACACACAAAATGATTACTGAGATCATCATGAATGCTAAAATAGTAGTGAGCGTGACCATCTCAATTGTCCTTTGCTCCTATATGTAGTGTGACTGAAGATACTACATTTACTAATGTATAAACTTGTGATGTTGGTAATGCGGCTGATTTATATGGAATTTGCAAAGGCATTTGATTCTGTATCATTTAGCAGTCTTATACTGAAGCTACAGAAGAAAGCACTGGGAAAACTATATGGAGATGGATAAGGAATTGGCTAAATGTCAGGAATCAAAGAGTTGTCAAAAATTGTACGTTCTCTAAATGGGATATATTCAGCGGTGAGGACCGAGGGGATCTGTTAGGACCGATTCTTTTTCATCTCTTTATGACCTTGTACTGTAGATGAGATTGAGAGTAAAGTGTCAAACTATGTAGGATATTAAAAACTGACCTTGACATTACAATATTACAAAACGATCTGGATAAGATGACTGAATGGGCAAACATTTGGCAAATGAGATTTAATGTAGATAAATGTAAAGTAATGCACCTGGGACAGAGTAATCCTATTGCTGCATACACATTAAATGGGAGTATACTCGGGACTACAGAGCAGGAGAAGGCATTCTGGTTACAAGTAAGCTGAACAGCAGTACTCAATGTCAAGCAGCAACCACAAAAGCAAACAAAATTTTAGGATGTATAAAAAGAGAGATAAAATCTTGCGATCCCAAGGTATTGCTAGCCCTTTATAACTCAATGGTGAAACCACATCTAGAATATGGGATCCAGTTTTGGGATCCATATTTTTAAAAGGATATTCAGAAGTTAGTCAATTCAAAGGCAGGCAACTAGATTATTACAATAGATGGCAGGCCTCTCATATGATGAGCAGTTGAAAAAGATGGACTTGTTTAGCTTAGAAAAAAGACGCCTCAGGGGAGATCTCATTTATATGTATAAAGACTGTATATTTGTGGTTAGTACAAAGGACTGGCACATGTCTTATTCCTTCCAAAGACAATACTATGATTGGGGGGCACTCATTATGGGTGGAAGAAAGGTGATTCCGGCAGCTAAGTAGGAAAGTGTTCTTTACAGTTAGAGCAGTCAGACTGTGGAATAACTGACCATAAGAGGTAGTAATGGCAGACACATGGCAGACACACAGCTTTTAAAAAAGGGCTAGACGATTTCCTCAGTACACAATTAACGTGTCAATTTAGTGACAAAATGTATAATTGGTGGAGGAAGATTGATCTTGATGGACCTTGATCTTTTTTCAAGCTGTGTAACTATGTAACTATGATCACTTACGTCCTTCACAAACCACTGGCAGAAAGCAGGGGAGACCCATTCTCTTGCATGAAATCCACAGTCAATGAAGATTGCTTTCTTGTTTGATCCACTCTTTCCGACCTTTAGGGATAGAATGAAACAGATTTGACCACCACCATATAGAGGAAATGTAAGTGGTTACATGTAGGCCTAGATAATCATTACATTTAAGTAGAGCTGTATCTGATTGTATGAATGTACTGTATGTGATTCTTTCATCTACCATTATTTTGTATTAGGGGTGATGCTGAATTCTCCCAGGGTTTGGTTAAAACGGTAGATGGAGCAGAGCACGGTGCAGGACTCTAGCCTTTATGGCACCCAGAGGTAAATATTTTATCATCAAGGGTGCTCCAATGACAAAAGAATTGGGAAAAACTACTTGATGTGTATGGGAAGGACATCTTTCATCAGTGGACCATGGAGAAGAAAAACATAGGGTTGTGATAACACAATTGCAGAGATATGTCTACAGATGAAGCCTTTCTTAAACTAGCTCATGAGAAAGATGTCATGATTCAGAAACTTAACTCCTAACACAATTCTTGCCATTGAATTTGTACAGTTAGTTGTCGACTTACAATAATTTTTTGCATCTAGATATCTGTCATTTTAAGAAAGAGTATATATGTATGTAGATATACACAAACCAATATCTCTGGTACAATATTATCAAGTCATATGTTTTATTGTGTTATGAGGTAAGTGTTAAAAATAGCAGTATCTTGTCCCATTTTATGTATACATGCAGTAACTATGACAGATGTCTAATGATAGTGGCTCAATATCCAATGGAATATATAGATTTAGGTAAAACAAATAAAGTGGCACTCTTGATCCATAAAACATAATATATTTACTAAATCTAAATAAAGAAAATAATCAGCAAGGGAGCAAGAGAGC
The DNA here is from genome assembly GCF_032444005.1 of Ranitomeya imitator. Lineage (NCBI taxonomy): Eukaryota > Metazoa > Chordata > Amphibia > Anura > Dendrobatidae > Ranitomeya > Ranitomeya imitator. The sequence goes on along the minus strand of NC_091286.1, from coordinate 543,963,581 downwards.
TGTATATGACAGTCATTTAACATACAGAGAGGCTTCATCAGGTCATGATGACCAGTAGAAGCATCTTCGCATGGTAAATGGCCATCATCTACATGCATCCTGTTTGCCTGGACATATATTGCATTTGTCTACGATAAGATGAGCATAATTATGTCCATTTCAGCTATATGGTGAGTCCTTTTCATTGTTGTACCCCTGGTGTTTTGATTGTGCCACCCGATCTTTTTTGTCTCACATTAGGCTATATTGATAGAAGTATCTTACCTTCAGCAAGTAAAGAGGTCGACCCTCATATGAGCTTCCAATTTGAGAACGGGACACCAGACCTGGGTTCTGAGCAGCAATGTTGGCAGACCAAGCATTGATCTGTAGAGAAAACACTGGTTAGTTTATTTTTACAGTGTATTTGTAGATGTAATTAGACATATAATTGGCTATTTCATTTTTATGTTGTGAGAGTTTCTTACTGTATCAAGATCATTGTACTTCTCATAGCTGTGCACAGCACGAATGTTGCTATCACGCTGCTTTACTAGGGCCTCCTCGAGGTCATCAATCATGATTCTAAGAGAAAAGGAAAATATAGATTTAGTTCAGTAAATTCTCAGGAGTTAATCCCATAATAAATTTAAAGGGCTAGTCCACTACTCAGACAACCCCTTCTCATTTGCTGTATCCCTCCTTATATATTGCCGTTCCAGCGATATATGCTCCTGATCACGTGAAACCTGCAGCTAATCAGCGGCTGCTTCATTCTCAATTGCTTTGGTCATAACTGGCATCCTGTAGAATGTAAGCCCGCAAGGGCAGGGTCCTCTTCCCTCTGTATCAGTCTGTTATTGTTCGTTTTATTTACTGTGATATTTGTATTTTGATGTAACCCCTTCTCATGTACAGCACCATGGAATTAATGGTGCTCTATAAATAAATAATAATAATAATTTGGAAGACGTCAGAAAGCAGAAGCAGCTCACACTGCTTCTGGATGTCAGTTTTGTCCTAAAGAAGTGACAGTGAATTGGCCACTAATTGTCTGCAGGTCTTACGTGATATAGAAACATCACAGGAACCCGGAAAGAGTCAGTACCGTCACTGGAACAGCACAAGAAGCGGAGGTAAATACAAGGCTGTTTTAAAAGGGAGAATGTAGGGAATGTAGAGATTGAGGAGGCGTTTTCTGAGTAGTGGACAACACCTTTAAATAATACATTTCACCTTCTATCTTAGATTGGGAAATTTGGAATATTAAAAGGCTATTGATTTACATAAAACATCTCACTCAGTTTATTGTGTATTATCAATCAAAGAAATCTGAGACAGTGTTAACTCAGACAACTCAACTTACTCAAAGGGAATTTTACTTTGTTGAAGGAGAGCCTGAACATCAAAGGCCACTTGACTTTCAGCTCGGAAGTCAACATGTTTGCCTGGTTCTACAAGATCGATAGTGTCTGGAACCCAGAAGTCAAGCTGGAATAGAAAAAATAAGATAATTCATATACATCTGCAAAGTTTATTTGGCATAGATTTAAATGTTAATTTATACTATATGGTACCATAAAATATACAATTTATTGTGATGATACATGTTGAATATTATGCTAAGATGCTGACAACCAGTGCAGCCATTCTACATTGTTATGTTTTGTCTTTTTCCTGTGTTATATATGCTTTGTTTGGTTTGCTATATGGGTTTGTAGCATCTATTTGTACATACTCTGTTCTTGATGTCCACTTGTTAAGTTTTTCTAGTACTTACTGGCATCACCACTGAGGCTGTGCAGTGTTCACTTGGCACTATGGCACATCTTTGATCTAATAATGTAAGACATTGCACTCCCCTGCTTCAACAGCAGTAAAGCTTTGGAGGTTGCCTACTAGCCTTAATTTAGAGAATAGGAGAGATAACAACCTATCTCACCACTGCAGACAATTTCTGGTGGCATTGGATCTCTGCAGTTGTCATGTGCCATTACGGTATTGTCATTGCACAAGTACGCGGGGAACATATTTCCCTGGGTTAAGGTCTCTTCTCAATGTGATCATACTCTATTGTGCCCATGCTGATCTCTGTGCATTAACACCACAATCCACTAGAGCAAGCTTCTTTCACTCACATTAAATGTGAAGACTGTAGCCATGACTGCTGCAGTAGGTGACACCCCCTCCGGATGTTGATTCCCGGAGACAAGTAATTAAAGTGTGTCTAACGCCAGTCTGTGATTGCTATTTTCATTTAAGAAAATAGAAAATAGTTGGCAGTCACAAACAGATGATTTTTTTCAAAAGAACACATCAAAAATGCATATTTTTTTGCCTTATTGCCATCTGAAATGACCTTACATTCTAGAAAAGGTCTCCTCTGAAGTTCCAGTTCGAGGCATCCCTGCTTACAGAGTGGGATCCCGCAACCCTCCGCAGCCTTTCTTCCTGTGAAAATGCAAGATCTTGTGTGTTTTCACAAAATCTCATGCTTTAAATAAATCAGTGCAACCACATCTTTTTGTTAGCTGTTAAAGGGTTTTCCAGTGTTTTATTAAAAGTCTGCAGTCACTTTATTTGACTGCAGACTTCTGGATCATCATGGTGTGTTCACCGCACCCTGTTCGGATTTTCCAATGTCAGCAGCGAGATAAATATGCATACTTCCTGTCACATTCAGACTAGACGTATGTGGCCTCCAACCAACTTTTATGATGTGTTATGTCTATCCTGTGTCATAACATACAACTCTTGCAATTTCTTCTAGGTTTCCTAAATTATTATACACCATGTTAAGTGTTGATGGCATGCTACATACCAAAAGGCGCTATTGGATTCTATCATGCAGCATGGAATAGATGTGACTACAACTGAGTGAAACCCCTGCACCCCTTATAATTACTTTCTGAGGACATTTGCTTGTTCTCAATGCAACCTGTAGTGTAATTTAACCCCTTCATGACCCAGCCTATTTTGACCTTAAAGACCTTGCCGTTTTTTGCAATTCTGACCAGTGTCCCTTTATGAGGTAATAACTCAGGAACGCTTCAACGGATCCTAGCGGTTCTGAGATTGTTTTTTCGTGACATATTGGGCTTCATGTTAGTGGTAAATTTAGGTCAATAAATTCTGCGTTTATTTGTGATAAAAACGGAAATTTGGCGAAAATTTTGAAAATTTCGCAATTTTCACATTTTGAATTTTTATTCTGTTAAACCAGAGAGATATGTGACACAAAATAGTTAATAAATAACATTTTTCACATGTTTACTTTACATCAGCACAATTTTGGAAGCAAAATTTTTTTTTGTTAGGAAGTTATAAGGGTTAAAATTTGACCAGCGATTTGTCATTTTTACAACGAAATTTACAAAACCATTTTTTTTAGGGACCACCTCACATTTGAAGTCAGTTTGAGGGGTCTATATGGCTGAAAATACCCAAAAGTGACACCATTCTAAAAACTGCACCCCTCAAGGTACTCAAAACCACATTCAAGAAGTTTATTAACCCTTCAGGTGCTTCACAGCAGCAGAAGCAACATGGAAGGAAAAAATGAACATTTAACTTTTTAGTCACAAAAAATATCTTTTAGCAACAATTTTTTTATTTTCCCAATGGTAAAAGGAGAAACTGAACCACGAAAGTTGTTGTCCAATTTGTCCTGAGTACGCTGATACCTCATATGTGGGGGTAAACCACTGTTTGGGCGCACGGCAGGGCTTGGAAGGGAAGGAGCGCCATTTGACTTTTTGAATCAAAAATTGGCTCCACTCTTTAGCGGACACCATGTCACGTTTGGAGAGCCCCCGTGTGCCTAAAAATTGGAGCTCCCCCACAAGTGACCCCATTTTGGAAACTAGACGCCCCAAGGAACTTATCTAGATGAGGATCTGTTTATACCAAGGAAGGTGACGGGCACAAGGGGGCATTCTTTGCGTCTGGAGGAGAGAAGGTTTTTCCACCAACATAGAAGAGGATTCTTTACTGTTAGGGCAGTGAGAATCTGAAATTGCTTGCCTGAGGAGGTGGTGATGGCGAACTCAGTCGAGGGGTTCAAGAGAGGCCTGGATGTCTTCCTGGAGCAGAACAATATTGTATCATACAATTAGGTTCTGTAGAAGGACGTAGATCTGGGGATTTATTATGATGGAATATAGGCTGAACTGGATGGACAAATGTCTTTTTTCGGCCTTACTAACTATGTTACTATGTTACTATGTATATGTTAGATGCATAGTGAGCACTTTGAACCTCCAGGTGCTTCACAAATTGATCCGTAAAAATGAAAAAGTACTTTTTTTCACAAAAAAATTCTTTTAGCCTCAATTTTTTCATTTTCACATGGGCAACAGGATAAAATGGATCCTAAAATGTGTTGGGCAATTTCTCCTGAGTACACCAATACCTCACATGTGTAGGTAAACCACTGTTTGGGCACATGGTAAGGCTCGGAAGGGAAGGAGCGCCATTTGACTTTTTGAATGAAAAATTATTTCCATCGTTAGCGGACACCATGTCGCGTTTGGATAGCTCCTGTGTGCCTAAACATTGGCGCTCCCCCACAAGTGACCCCATTTTGGAAACTAGACCCCCCAAGGAACTTATTTAGATGCCTAGTGAGCACTTTAAACCCTCAGGTGCTTCACAAATTGATCTGTAAAAATGAAAAAGTACTTTTTTTCACAAAAAAAATTCTTTTCGCCTCAATTTTTTCATTTTTACATGGGCAGTAGGATAAAATGGATCATAAAATTTGTTGGGCAATTTCTCCCGAGTACGTCGATACCTCATATGTGGGGGTAAACCACTGTTTGGGCACTCGGCAGGGCTCGGAAGGGAAGGCGCGCCATTTGACTTTTTGAATGGAAAATTAGCTCCAATTGTTAGCGGACACCATGTCGCGTTTGGAGAGCCCCTGTGTGCCTAAACATTGGAGCTCCCCCACAAGTGACCCCATTTTGGAAACTAGACCCCCCAAGGAACTTATCTAGATGCATATTGAGCACTTTAAACCCCCAGGTGCTTCACAGAAGTTTATAACGCAGAGCCATGAAAATAAAAAAAAAAAAATATTTTCTCAAAAATGATCTTTTAGCCTGCAATTTTTTATTTTCCCAAGGGTAACAGGAGAAATTTGACCCCAAAAGTTGTTGTCCAGTTTCTCCTGAGTACGCTGATACCCCATATGTGGGGGTAAATCACTGTTTGGGCACATGCCGGGGCTCGGAAGTGAAGTAGTGACGTTTTGAAATGCAGACTTTGATGGAATGCTCTGTGGGCGTCACGTTGCGTTTGCAGAGCCCCTGATGTGGCTTAACAGTAGAAACCCCCCACAAGTGACCCCATTTTGGAAACTAGACCCCCAAAGGAACTTATCTAGATGTGTGGTGAGCACTTTGAACCCCCAAGTGCTTCATAGAAGTTTATAATGCAGAGCCATGAAAATAATAAATACGTTTTCTTTCCTCAAAAATAATTATTTAGCCCAGAATTTTTTATTTTCCCAAGGGTTACAGAAGAAATTGGACCCCAAAAGTTGTTGTCCAGTTTCTCCTGAGTATGCTGATACCCCATATGTGGGGGTAAACCACTGTTTGGGCACATGCCGAGGCTCGGAATTGAAGTAGTGACGTTTTGAAATGCAGACTTTGATGGAATGCTCTGTGGGCATCACGTTGCGTTTGCAGAGCCCCTGATGTGGCTTAACAGTAGAAACCCCCCACAAGTGACCCCATTTTGGAAACTAGACCCCCAAAGGAACTTATCTAGATGTGTGGTGAGCACTTTGAACCCCCAAGCGCTTCATAGAAGTTTATAATGCAGAGCCGTGAAAATAATAAATCATTTTTCTTTCCTCAAAAATAATTATTTAGCCTAGAATTTTTTAATTTTCCCAAGGGTAACAGGAGAAATTTGACCCCAATATTTGTTGTCCAGTTTCTCCTGAGTACGGTGATACCCCATATGTGGGGGTAAACTACTGTTTGGGCACATGCCGGGGCTTGGAATTGAAGTAGTGACGTTTTGAAATGCAGACTTTGATGGAATGCTCTGCGGGCGTCACGTTGCGTTTGCAGAGCCCCTGATGTGCCTAAACAGTAGAAACACCCCACAAGTGACCCGATTTTGGAAACTAGACCCCGAAAGGAACTTATCTAGATGTGTGGTGAGCACTTTGAACCCCCAAGTGCTTCATAGAAGTTTATAATGCAGAGCCGTGAAAATAATAAATACGTTTTCTTTCCTCAAAAATAATTATTTAGCCCAGAATTTTTTATTTTCCCAAGGGTTACAGGAGAAATTGGACCCCAAAAGTTGTTGTCCAGTTTCTCCTGAGTACGCTGATACCCCATGAGTGGGGGTAAACCACTGTTTGGGCACACGTCAGGGCTTGGAAGTGAGGGAGCACCATTTGACTTTTTGAATACGAGATTGGCTGGAATCAATGGTGGCGCCATGTTGCGTTTGGAGACCCCTGATGTGCCTAAACAGTAGTAACCCCTCAATTCTAACTCCAACACTAACCCCCCCACACCCCTAATCCCAACTGTAGCCATAACCCTAATCACAACCCTAACCACAACCCTAATTCCAACCCTAACCCTAAGGCTATGTGCCCACGTTGCGGATTCGTGTGAGATATTTCCGCACCATTTTTGAAAAATCCGCGGGTAAAAGGCACGGTGTTTTACCTGCGGATTTTCCGCGGATTTCCAGTGTTTTTTGTGCGGATTTCACCTGCGGATTCCTATTGAGGAACAGGTGTAAAACGCTGCGGAATCCGCACAAAGAATTGACATGCTGCGGAAAATACAACGCAGCGTTTCCGCGTGGTATTTTCCGCACCATGGGCACAGCGGATTTGGTTTTTCATATGTTTACATGGTACTGTAAACCTGATGGAACACTGCTGCGAATCCGCAGCGGCCAATCCGCAGCCAAATCTGCACAGTGTGCACATAGCCTAATTCTTAAGGTATGTGCACACGCTGCGGAAAACGCTGCGGATCCGCAGCAGTTTCCCATGAGTTTACAGTTCAATGTAAACCTACGGGAAACAAAAATCGCTGTACACATGCTGCGGAAAAACTGCACGGAAATGCAGCGGTTTACATTCCGCAGCATGTCACTTCTTTGTGTGGATTCCGCAGCGGTTTTACAACTGCTCCAATAGAAAATCGCAGTTGTAAAACCGCAGTGAAATGCACAGAAAAAAACGCGGTAAATCCGCCATAAATCCGCAGCGGTTTAGCACTGTGGATTTATCAAATCCGCAGCGGAAAAATCCGCAGAGGTCCAGAATACGTGTGCACATACCGAAACCCTAACCCTATTCTAACCCTAACCCTACCCCTACCCCTAACCCTAGCCCTAACCCTAGCCCTAACCCTAACCCTAACCCTACCCCTAGCCCTAACCCTAGCCCTAACCCTACCCCTAACCCTACCCCTAACCCTACCCCTAACCCTAACCCTAACCCTACCCCTAACCCTAACCCTACCCCTAACCCTACCCCTAACCCTACCCCTAACCCTACCCCTAACCCTAACCCTACCCCTAACCCTAACCCTATTCTAACATTAGTGGTAAAAAAAAAATCTTTATTTTTTTATTGTCCCTACCTATGGGGGTGACAAAGGGGGGGGGGTCATTTATTATTTTTTTATTTTGATCACTGAGATAGATTATATCTCAGTGATCAAAATGCACTTTGGTACGAATCTGCCGGCCGGCAGATTCGGCGGGCGCACTGCGCATGCACCCGCCATTTTGGAAGATGGCGGCGCCCAGGGAGAAGACGGACGGGACCCCGGCTGGATCGGTAGATATGATGGGGTGGGGGGGGACCACGGGGGGGGGATCGGAGCACGGGGGGGGGGGGAATCGGAGCGCGGGAGGGGTGGAACGGAGCACGGGGGGCGTGGAACGGAGCACGGGGGGGCTGGAATGGAGCACGGGGGGGTGGAACGGAGCACCGGGGGGTGGATCGGAGTGCAGGGGGGGTGATTGGAGCACGGGGGGGTGATTGGAGCACGGGGGAGCGGACAAGAGCACGGGGGGGAGCGGAGCACTGGACGGAGGGGAGCCGGAGCAGTGTACCGGCCAGATCGGGGGGCTGGGGGGGCGATCGGTGGGGTGGGGTGGGGGCACATTAGTATTTCCAGCCATGGCCGATGATATTTCAGCATCGGCCATGGCTGGATTGTAATATTTCACCCGTTATAATAGGTGAAATATTACAAATCGCTCTGATTGGCAGTTTCACTTTCAACAGCCAATCAGAGCGATCGTAGCCACGAGGGGGTGAAGCCACCCCCCCTGGGCTAAACTACCACTCCCCCTGTCCCTGCAGATCGGGTGAAATGGGAGTTAACCCTTTCACCCGGCCTGCAGGGACGCGATCTTTCCATGACGCCACATAGGCGTCATGGGTCGGATTGGCACCGACTTTCATGACGCCTACGTGGCGTCATGGGTCGGGAAGGGGTTAAAGAAGAGTAGACCTAGACACTACTCATCACTAGTGGAAGTCTAAACTAAGAAATATTCAGGAGTCTTCAGACTTGAAATTATTACTTCTGTTAGTGAATTATGAAGTATTACCATTGTATTAATTATGAAAAGGAATAAAGTTAGTAAAGTAGTGCAATCTATGTCTAATGTGCATAGATCTGGGAGCACGACAGAGGGTGTTCATTGGTGTTCTCTTCGTCTTTCTGGGTCAGTGACTTACTCCTACATTGAGATAATTAAGAACTGCCTTTTAGACATTGTCTGTACTTCTTTTATACCTAGCTAAAATTAAATATATATAGACCACTAAAATATGTCAGAAAGTGTTAATTATATGGGGTGAATGGAAACAGTCAAACCCAATGCATGACTTCAATGTTCCTTGGTGTTTGTTGTTTCTGATGTACAAGGACGGACATGCTTGAAGTTTGATTTAGATTACAGATGAAAGGGAAATTCATTATACAATGAAAGCATGAAGGCTAAAATAATAGAGTTCATTCGTAAAAGTAAAATTCAGCTTGATATTGGCAAACATCCAACTGTTAAAGGGAATACATTAAAAGTACCAGGGTAATCCTTGACACTGATCTCTGATTCAAACCACATATCCAAGCCCTTTCCACTTCCTGCCGCCTTCAGCTCAAAAATATTTCACGCATCCGTACATTCCTAAACCAAGAATCTGCAAACACCCTAATCCATGCCCTCATCATCTCCTGCCTCGAATAACTGTAACCTCCTGCTCTGTGGCCTCCCTTCTAACATTCTCGCACCCCTCCAATCTATTCTAAACTCTGCTGCCCGACTAATCCACCTGCCCACCGCTATTCCCCGGCCTCTCCCCTCTGTCAATCCCTTCACTGGCTCCCCATTACCCAGAGACTCCAGTACAAAAGCCTAACCATGACATACAAAGCCATCCACAACCTGTCTCCTTCATACATCTGTGACCTCATCTCCCGGTACTTTCCTGCACTCAACCTCCGATCCTCACAAGATCTCCTTCTCTACTCCCCTCTTATCTCCTCTTCCCACAATCGCATACAAGATTTCTCTCGCACATCACCCCTACTCTGGAACTCTCTACCACAACACATCAGACTTTCACCTACCATCGAAACCTACAAAAAGAACCTGAAGACCCACCTCTTCCGACAAGCCTGAAACCTGCAGTAACCACCGATCAACCAAAACACTGCACGACCAGCTCTACCCGCGCCTACTGTATCGTCACCCATCCCTTGTAGATTGTGAGCCCTCAGGGCAGGGTCCTCTCTCCTCCTGTACCAGTTGTGACCTGTATTGTTTAAGATTATTGTACTTGTTTTTATTATATATACCCCTCCTCTCATGTAAAGCGCCATGGAATAAATGGTGCTATAATAATAAATAATAATAATAATATACAATTATATACATACACACAGGTAAAACCTGGGTAAGATCTTCTCTACTTCTAAATCTTTGGAGGCATGGAAAGTTCTCGCTTTGGAGAATGGAGTCTTATTGGCAAGGGTCCATGAAAAAACATTAAAATATTAGCTCTTTTCAGGAAGAAGAAAACTATCTTGAGATTGTTAGCTCGTAGGGACAGACACACTGTAAGTCAATGTCTGACTTGTAGAAAAGCCTTGGATCATGATTAGGAAGGAATGTTAGCTAACATAAACCTACAACTCATTAGTGTAAGGGCAAGGTTTGGGTAGCTGAATGAGATGCTCTCGATCAAAAGTTAAAACTGTTTTTCTATTTGTATCACTGAGTCTGTTCTGCAGGACTAAGGTGATGGGTATAGTAGGTAAAGTGGCACCTGAAGTGACATTGAGAAGTTGAGGAGTTGAAGTACATTTTTAGACTACAAAATGAATAAATAAATTATTTGACTTAAAATTTCTTTATTAAATGGCTGAACGAGATAATAACTCTGTAGTTGACCAGGGAACAACATGCACTTTCCTTTATTGCTACAGGAGACTAATAAATTACTGATCATCCATCTTAGAGATATTGCACTGAACTTTAGGAAATGAGAAAACTGGCATTGCATTATGAATCCTGCCTTGGGAAACAAAGGTACCTGTCCTATCCCTGCTGGTCTGCACTGTGTAAACCTATAACTCTTTTCTTAAATGAGGCTATGTTTTGCACCATAATGATTTGAGCTTTGAAGAACAACAGTGGTCCCAAAAAATGTATACACACTTCATAAGTGTTTATCTATACCCTAAAACCTGAATTGAATTATGGCAGCCATATGTACCATTACTGTATGTGGTCTCTAAAGATGTATATAGTCATGTTATTATTAAATCTCCAATGTGGTCATCAGTGGAGTCAATGAAATTGAAATGTCAGTGGACACCGTTACTAAAGTTGTTCGTGCAGTCATTTGCCTGAATCGGAAGTGTCTGGATGTTAATGGTGACCACTTTGAGCACCCAATATGATTACAGAAATCAAACATGACTTACAGCTTTCCATTTTTGTCTATATCTAGGAATAGTTTTGATATAAAGTTTTTATACAGATTTTTTATGTTGGAATATGTATACATTTTTTTGGACTACACTGTTTTGTCATGCGTACAGTTCAGCCCATCTATCTATTTTAACTCTTTGTACACTATTCATCTAGGTCTAAATTGAGATGATGTCTATAGATATCCTGAGATACTCTCAAGTTGCGCCTATAGGTATGGACAGCTATGATCAAACAATTTTTTGGCAGTCCTTTTAATTTACCCATGAGTGGTAAATCTGATCTTATCACAAAGGTAAGGTTAGAGATCATGAAGAAAACACAAATTAATTATGATGCAATTTAGAGAAATTTGCAGAAGTGTGCGTATTGTAGCCCCAACAATATACTGGATGGAGCAATGAACACGATACACCAAACATTTCCTATTTGAGATGAACATACCTTAGCATAATTAGCTAATGTTCTGATGAATTCAACATCCTTGTAGCTTTGTGGAGTTACCCGGAAAACTTTTTCCCTGTAAGTAAAAGGTAATAAATGTTAATGTTAAAACCCTTCTCCATATTTTATTATGTAAACATAGCCCATGTTAAACATGGAACTTACCCTTGAAAGCCTCTGGGTTCAGCGGACACGGCCGCAATGCTCACAAGGATGAGTATGGTCCACATGGTGATGAAAGTAATGGTATTCAGCTTGGTTACCCATTTATATACACTGCCCAGACTGTTTATCTAGGTCATGATTTGCAGAGAGAAGTTTCACGCCCATTGGTCTGTCTCACGCATGATTGATTATAGCACTGGCCTTGTTGTATTTACCCAATACCTTGTTTTTGAGCACCTGTGTATTAATATTTCATGGCCACGGTGTGGAAATTCAAATGGAAAATCCATTGGACAGAAAATGCACACTGTTTTTTAGCTTTCCTGAAATTGAGGATAGGTTTCTGAAAACAAAATTTGAAATCTTTCATTCATGAATGTTTATTATAGAGCAGCTCTTCGGTTTACTTTTCTTAGTAAAACATACAAAGACTTTTACCACATGTTTAGTGTATGTTAAAATGGGAAATTTGGATTGTTTTGCGCAATAATTTTTTTTTTTAGCTAAATTTGCATATAGTTAGCTTTGTAAGGCAGATATACCCTACAAAAATCTAATCTTTCCGCCAGGTTCACAAGAGCATATAAATATTGTCAGAGTATCATCTAGAAAACTCAGATGATTGTTTTCTTACTTGGAATTCCATCTGTTTTTTATGCAGCATTTATTAATAATTTACAAGACCATTTACAGTTTCCTATGTTACAGAATCACAATGTATCAGTACAAAATGATGCTGTACTGTGGCTCCTTATAGCATCCAATTTTGCTATGAGCACCCATAGACATCAATGGGTGAATTTCATTCATTGCACTGAAGACCCTGTGCATACTGTGATTGTTGCACATGAATTTTTGGTCAGTGAAAAAAATTCCTCATCTGCACTGTGCGTTTGAATAACATTTATCCTGATGCTGTCCTTTTCTTTATGGCTAGCACTTGCTATTCTAATCAATGCTCCTGTTCTGTTTAATAAAATCTGTTAATTTGGATGTTCAGTGCACCATTGGTACTGATGGGCGAACCCGAACGATAAAGGTCAGGTCCATACCGAACACCTAGTGTCCATACGCTGACTTTTCCAGAAAGTTTGTGTTAGGAGTCGAGTTTCCTCTGCTGCACAGGGGGAATCTCGATCCGTGTCTACTGCGGTCTCCCATTCGGTATCAGCCGCAGTGGGCTCTGCTCAGCGGAGACGTCGCTCCCAGCGTCTCGCTGGGGCTGATTCGGTGCATAGGGTCACTACTGCCTTTTCTGGCTTTCCTATGGTACCCTGCACTGATCTGCGGCGAGTGAGCCTCTCTGGGACTAAGTCCTTGTTTACTCACACTGAGCATGCCCAGGGCAGGGTCTCCCATTGGAGGTCGAGGGCCACATGTTCGGTCACATGCTCAGGTGCTGCAGTACATTCCATTGGTCCTTCTGGAAGGTTCTGAAAGGGCAAAACATGCTCAGGTACTGCTGCACTTTCCATTGGTCCTTCTGGAAGGTCCTGAAAGGGCAAAAACTTCAGTAGCAGCTTCCTGTGCTGCAACTATATAAACTGCGCATGACCGCACGGCCATGCGCTAGTATTGTCTTATGTTATGTGCTTTGCGCCAGTGTGGTCACATGTATGTGTGTTCAGGGACCCGGCTGAAATAAGCCCCTAGAATGCTGGCTCCTCCGGCGAGGAGATTGAGTCTGAGTGTATTCAGGGACCCGGCTGAAATAAGCCCCTAGAATGCTGGCTCCTCCGGCGAGGAGTTTTGTGTGTTTGTGTGACCACTGACTGCTCTCTGTTTGGGCAGTTAGCCTGTGCCTCTGTGGAGTCTAACAGGGCACAGTGCTTTCCTTTCACGGCTACTCAGTGAATTAACTGAGTTAGTCTATACCGCCATATAGCTCCGCCATTTGCTAGCAGCAGGTACTCCTGCACGGTGGACCCCGGGCTGCGAACGCACCAATATCAATAAACATCTCTATTTACTCGGTGCGTTCCGCTAGCCCTAACAGAATACTAGCGCCAGGGTCTGGCTAGTAAATGGCGGACATTCAGCAATCTTTGCGGTATATCCAGCAGCTGGAGGGTAGGTTGGCGGCTCTCGAGAGCTCAACCTCAGCTGTGGATGTTACCGCAGTTGCTGTACAGGCTGCTAGCGTGGCTGCAGCAACCTTGTCCACTGCCACCCCTGTTCCGACGTTATCTCGCCTCCCGCTGCCAGAAAAATTTTCTGGAAATAGCAAAACTTGTAGGGGATTCGTGAGTCAGTGCTCTCTTCACCTCGAGCTCCTGGCTGCACGTTTTCCTACAGAGCGGGCTAAGGTGGGATTTATTGTGTCTCTTTTGTCAGACAGGGCGTTGGAGTGGGCTACGCCGCTGTGGGAGCGTGGTGATCATGTGGTGCAGAGTGCTCCATTGTTCCTGAGCACTCTGAAAAAGGTCTTTTTAGGACCTCAAGTCACCCATGACACAGCGCTCCAACTACTGGCATTAACTCAGGGTGAGTCCTTGGTCAGCCATTTTTCCGTCCGCTTCCGTACTTTAGCTTCCGAGCTGGAGTGGTCGGATAAAGCCCTTATCCCCATATTTTGGAGGGGCCTGGCTGACCACATTAAGGACGCTCTGGCCACTAGGGAGATTCCTGCCACACTGGAGGAGTTAATAACTTTCTCTACTCGTATTGACCTCCGTTTTAACGAGCGGAGGTTGGAGCGAGCCCAGTGTAGGCAGAGGTTTTGGCTGGCTCCCACCTTTGCCAAACCCTTGGAATCTCCAGTCCAGGCATCCGAGTCACATGAGGCCTTAGAGGTGACACGAGCGGGATCCAAGTCTCAGTCTGCCCGTGCACATAAGGTCCGTCATGTTTGCCAGCAGTCAGGACACCTTGCCTCCAAGGGTCCTCAGCGGTCGGGGAAACGTCAGCGTCTAGTGGCAGTTGGAGGAGGTACACTAGACACGGCGACGTTTGCCTCAAAATTGTCCTTCAAGGGGACAATTACCATAGGCCCATCCACTCTTATGGTCGAGCTATGCGTGGATTCTGGGGCAGAGGGTAACTTTATGTCTTCCGCTTTTGCCCAGCGTCACGCAATACCCTTGGTGATGCTCGCCAAGCCAGTAACCGTTCGAGTGGTAAATGGGTCAACACTACCTTCACAGATTACCCACCAAACCATTCCTTTCACGCTATCTGTGTCTCCATCACATCAGGAGATAATCTCCCTATTAGTCATTCCTGAGGGAATTGATGAGGTCCTGTTGGGGATACCATGGCTTCGCTACCATTCTCCTCATATTGAATGGTCCTCTGGGAGAATTTTGGGATGGAGTAAATCCTGCGAGGGTAGATGTCTGAGGGAGTGCGTTCAGGTTGCTACTACACAGGTACCCGCAGATCTTTCCTCTCTCCCCAAGCCCTATTGGCCCTATGCAGACGTGTTCTCCAAAAGAGCTGCGGAGACCCTTCCGCCTCACCGCCCCTATGACTGTCCTATTGACCTCTTGCCTGGTGCTGAGCCTCCCCGGGGTCGAGTCTATCCGTTATCTCTCCCGGAGACGGAGGCAATGTCCCAGTACATCCAAGAGAATCTGGCAAGAGGATTCATTAGCAAGTCAGTGTCACCGGCAGGGGCAGGGTTCTTCTTCGTACAAAAGAAGACTGGAGACTTACGTCCATGCATAGACTACAGGGGTCTTAACGCCATCACCGTTAAGAACAAGTACCCACTACCCCTGATATCTGAGCTGTTTGATAGGCTACGGGGAGCGAGGGTATTTACAAAGTTAGATCTGCGGGGTGCTTACAACCTGATTCGCATCCGTGAGGGGGATGAATGGAAGACGGCTTTTAACACCAGGGATGGGCACTATGAATATCTGGTGATGCCCTTTGGGCTCTGTAATGCCCCAGCCGTTTTCCAAGACTTTGTGAACGACATCTTCCGGGATATGCTCACCACCTCGGTCGTAGTCTATCTGGATGATATTCTCATCTTCTCTCCAGATATTGACTCCCATCGGAGAGATGTTCGCAAAGTCTTCGACCTCTTACGGGCAAACTCCCTCTACGCCAAGTTGGAGAAGTGTGTGTTTGAGCAGGAGTCCTTGCCTTTCCTTGGTTATATCATCTCTGCCCAGGGTTTGGCTATGGATCCTGCCAAGCTACAGGCTGTAATGGACTGGCAGGAACCCCATTCTCTTAAAGCGGTGCAGCGCTTTATGGGGTTCATTAATTACTATCGCCAGTTCATTCCACACTTCTCAACTTTGGTAGCTCCCTTGGTTGCCCTCACCAAGAAGGGAGCAAATCCCAAGTTGTGGTCAGAGGAGGTCTCCAAAGCCTTTCTCTCGATCAAGTCACACTTCGCTAGCGCTCCCATCCTACATCGCCCCGATGTTGATAAGCCATTTATCTTGGAGGTGGATGCCTCATCCGTTGGTGCTGGAGCAGTCCTTTTCCAAAAGGATGCTCAAGGTCGGAAGCATCCTTGCTTCTTCTTCTCCAAGACCTTCACACCAGCGGAGAGGAATTATTCCATCGGAACAGGGAGTTGCTGGCCATGAAGTTGGCTTTTTTGGAGTGGAGACATCTCTTGGAGGGAGCTCGCTTTCCCTTCCAAGTCTTCACTGACCACAAGAACTTGGTGTATCTGCAAACGGCCCAGCGGCTGAATTCTCGCCAGGCTAGATGGTCCCTGTTCTTCTCCCGGTTTCATTTTACTCTCCATTTCCTCTCCGGGGAGAAGAACGTTCGTGCTGAAGCTCTCTCCCGCTCCGTGTTGCCATCGGAGGAGGAGGAGCCTCGGCTTATTGTCCCTTCTGAGAGCCTGAGAACTGTAGCTCCGGTTTCGCTAGAGTCTGTGCCCCCGGGCAAGACTTTCGTACCAGCTAACTTGCGACCGGAGGTTCTCTCTTGGGCTCACTCCTCCAGAGTGGGTGGGCATTTTGGGACCAAGAGGACATCTGAGCTTCTGGCGAGAACATACTGGTGGCCGCATATGGCCCGAGATGTCAAGGACTATATTCAGGCGTGCGTTTCTTGCGCCCAGAATCGGTCTCCTCGGCAACGGCCTGCTGGGTTGCTTTACCCTCTACCGGTGGCAGACAGGCCCTGGGAGATGGTCGGGATGGACTTTGTGGTGGGTCTACCCAAGTCGCGTGGCTGCTCCATTATTTGGGTTGTCACCGACCATTTCTCCAAGATGGTGCATTTGGTGCCGCTTCCTCGGTTACCCTCAGCACGGGCCTTGGCAGTGTTGTTCATTAAACACGTTTTCCGATTGCATGGTATGCCTGATAAGATTGTCAGCGATCGGGGTCCCCAGTTCGCATCTCGGTTTTGGAGAGAGCTCTGCCGTTTACTCAGCATAGAGTTAAACCTCTCCTCTGCATACCATCCCGAGACGAATGGGTTGGTGGAGAGAACCAACCAGACTCTGGTGACATATTTGCGACATTTCGTCTCTGCTAGGCAGGATGACTGGGCATCTTTGCTACCTTGGGCGGAATTTGCCCTGAACAACGCCGTAGCCGATTCCACTGGTCAAACTCCTTTTCTCCTTAATTACGGCCAGCATCCGCGTGTCCCTGTGCCCATGCCCGTGTCATCCACTGATTCTAGGGTGGCAGACTGGGCGGTGGAGGCACGTGACATCTGGGACCGCACACAGGATGCCATCCGGGCCTCCAAGGAGAGAATGAGGGTTTCGGCTGATACACACCGGCGCCCCGCTCCGGTCTTTGCTCCTGGTGACTTAGTGTGGCTCTCCGCCCGTAACATCAGGCTGCGAGTTGAGTCCACTAAGTTTGCTCCTTGCTACATTGGTCCGTTTAAGGTTCTGGAACAGGTCAACCCTGTGGTCTACCGTTTGGCTATTCCTCCACGCCTTGGTATCACCGATACTTTCCACGTTTCCCTCTTAAAGCCCGTTCATTTGTCCCGGTTTTCCGAGTCATCTGCTGGGACATCGGGTTCATCCACGGATGAGTTTGAGGTGAATGCTATTGTGGGGTGCAAGGTGGTACGTGGCAAGAAATTTTATCTGGTGGACTGGAAGGGTCACGGCCCAGAGGATAGAACCTGGGAGCCTGTGGAGCACATTCGGGCTCCGCTGCTTATCGCAGCTTTTGAGCGTAGTGAGGCTCAAGGAGGGGGGGGCCCTAGGAGGGGGGGTAATGTTAGGAGTCGAGTTTCCTCTGCTGCACAGGGGGAATCTCGATCCGTGTCTGCTGCGGTCTCCCATTCGGTATCAGCCGCAGTGGGCTCTGCTCAGCGGAGACGTCGCTCCCAGCGTCTCGCTGGGGCTGATTCGGTGCATAGGGTCACTACTGCCTTTTCTGGCTTTCCTATGGTACCCTGCACTGATCTGCGGCGAGTGAGCCTCTCTGGGACTAAGTCCTTGTTTACTCACACTGAGCATGCCCAGGGCAGGGTCTCCCATTGGAGGTCGAGGGCCACATGTTCGGTCACATGCTCAGGTGCTGCAGTACATTCCATTGGTCCTTCTGGAAGGTTCTGAAAGGGCAAAACATGCTCAGGTACTGCAGCACTTTCCATTGGTCCTTCTGGAAGGTCCTGAAAGGGCAAAAACTTCAGTAGCAGCTTCCTGTGCTGCAACTATATAAACTGCGCATGACCGCACGGGCATGCGCTAGTATTGTCTTATGTTATGTGCTTTGCGCCAGTGTGGTCACATGTATGTGTGTTCAGGGACCCGGCTGAAATAAGCCCCTAGAATGCTGGCTCCTCCGGCGAGGAGATTGAGTCTGAGTGTATTCAGGGACCCGGCTGAAATAAGCCCCTAGAATGCTGGCTCCTCCGGCGAGGAGTTTTGTGTGTTTGTGTGACCACTGACTGCTCTCTGTTTGGGCAGTTAGCCTGTGCCTCTGTGGAGTCTAACAGGGCACAGTGCTTTCCTTTCACGGCTACTCAGTGAATTAACTGAGTTAGTCTATACCGCCATATAGCTCCGCCATTTGCTAGCAGCAGGTACTCCTGCACGGTGGACCCCGGGCTGCGAACGCACCAATATCAATAAACATCTCTATTTACTCGGTGCGTTCCGCTAGCCCTAACAGAATACTAGCGCCAGGGTCTGGCTAGTAAATGGCGGACATTCAGCAATCTTTGCGGTATATCCAGCAGCTGGAGGGTAGGTTGGCGGCTCTCGAGAGCTCAACCTCAGCTGTGGATGTTACCGCAGTTGCTGTACAGGCTGCTAGCGTGGCTGCAGCAACCTTGTCCACTGCCACCCCTGTTCCGACGTTATCTCGCCTCCCGCTGCCAGAAAAATTTTCTGGAAATAGCAAAACTTGTAGGGGATTCGTGAGTCAGTGCTCTCTTCACCTCGAGCTCCTGGCTGCACGTTTTCCTACAGAGCGGGCTAAGGTGGGATTTATTGTGTCTCTTTTGTCGGACAGGGCGTTGGAGTGGGCTACGCCGCTGTGGGAGCGTGGTGATCATGTGGTGCAGAGTGCTCCATTGTTCCTGAGCACTCTGAAAAAGGTCTTTTTAGGACCTCAAGTCACCCATGACACAGCGCTCCAACTACTGGCATTAACTCAGGGTGAGTCCTTGGTCAGCCATTTTTCCGTCCGCTTCCGTACTTTAGCTTCCGAGCTGGAGTGGTCGGATAAAGCCCTTATCACCATATTTTGGAGGGGCCTGGCTGACCACATTAAGGACGCTCTGGCCACTAGGGAGATTCCTGCCACACTGGAGGAGTTAATAACTTTCTCTACTCGTATTGACCTCCGTTTTAACGAGCGGAGGTTGGAGCGAGCCCAGTGTAGGCAGAGGTTTCGGCTGGCTCCCACCTTCGCCAAACCTTTGGAATCTCCAGTCCAGGCATCCGAGTCACATGAGGCCGTAGAGGTGACACGAGCGGGATCCAAGTCTCAGTCTGCCCGTGCACATAAGGTCCGTCATGTTTGCCAGCAGTCAGGACACCTTGCCTCCAAGGGTCCTCAGCGGTCGGGGAAACGTCAGCGTCTAGTGGCAGTTGGAGGAGGTACACTAGACACGGCGACGTTTGCCTCAAAATTGTCCTTCAAGGGGACAATTACCATAGGCCCATCCACTCTTATGGTCGAGCTATGCGTGGATTCTGGGGCAGAGGGTAACTTTATGTCTTCCGCTTTTGCCCAGCGTCACGCAATACCCTTGGTGATGCTCGCCAAGCCAGTAACCGTTCGAGTGGTAAATGGGTCAACACTACCTTCACAGATTACCCACCAAACCATTCCTTTCACGCTATCTGTGTCTCCATCACATCAGGAGATAATCTCCCTATTAGTCATTCCTGAGGGAATTGATGAGGTCCTGTTGGGGATACCATGGCTTCGCTACCATTCTCCTCATATTGAATGGTCCTCTGGGAGAATTTTGGGATGGAGTAAATCCTGCGAGGGTAGATGTCTGAGGGAGTGCGTTCAGGTTGCTACTACACAGGTACCCGCAGATCTTTCCTCTCTCCCCAAGCCCTACTGGCCCTATGCAGACGTGTTCTCCAAAAGAGCTGCGGAGACCCTTCCGCCTCACCGCCCCTATGACTGTCCTATTGACCTCTTGCCTGGTGCTGAGCCTCCCCGGGGTCGAGTCTATCCGTTATCTCTCCCGGAGACGGAGGCAATGTCCCAGTACATCCAAGAGAATCTGGCAAGAGGATTCATTAGCAAGTCAGTGTCACCGGCAGGGGCAGGGTTCTTCTTCGTACAAAAGAAGACTGGAGACTTACGTCCATGCATAGACTACAGGGGTCTTAACGCCATCACCGTTAAGAACAAGTACCCACTACCCCTGATATCTGAGCTGTTTGATAGGCTACGGGGAGCGAGGGTATTTACAAAGTTAGATCTGCGGGGTGCTTACAACCTGATTCGCATCCGTGAGGGGGATGAATGGAAGACGGCTTTTAACACCAGGGATGGGCACTATGAATATCTGGTGATGCCCTTCGGGCTCTGTAATGCCCCAGCCGTTTTCCAAGACTTTGTGAACGACATCTTCCGGGATATGCTCACCACCTCGGTCGTAGTCTATCTGGATGATATTCTCATCTTCTCTCCAGATATTGACTCCCATCGGAGAGATGTTCGCAAAGTCTTCGACCTCTTACGGGCAAACTCCCTCTATGCCAAGTTGGAGAAGTGTGTGTTTGAGCAGGAGTCCTTGCCTTTCCTTGGTTATATCATCTCTGCCCAGGGTTTGGCTATGGATCCTGCCAAGCTACAGGCTGTAATGGACTGGCAGGAACCCCATTCTCTTAAAGCGGTGCAGCGCTTTATGGGGTTCATTAATTACTATCGCCAGTTCATTCCACACTTCTCAACTTTGGTAGCTCCCTTGGTTGCCCTCACCAAGAAGGGAGCAAATCCCAAGTTGTGGTCAGAGGAGGTCTCCAAAGCCTTTCTCTCGATCAAGTCACACTTCGCTAGCGCTCCCATCCTACATCGCCCCGATGTTGATAAGCCATTTATCTTGGAGGTGGATGCCTCATCCGTTGGTGCTGGAGCAGTCCTTTTCCAAAAGGATGCTCAAGGTCGGAAGCATCCTTGCTTCTTCTTCTCCAAGACCTTCACACCAGCGGAGAGGAATTATTCCATCGGAACAGGGAGTTGCTGGCCATGAAGTTGGCTTTTTTGGAGTGGAGACATCTCTTGGAGGGAGCTCGCTTTCCCTTCCAAGTCTTCACTGACCACAAGAACTTGGTGTATCTGCAAACGGCCCAGCGGCTGAATTCTCGCCAGGCTAGATGGTCCCTGTTCTTCTCCCGGTTTCATTTTCTCTCCATTTCCTCTCCGGGGAGAAGAACGTTCGTGCTGAAGCTCTCTCCCGCTCCGTGGTGCCATCGGAGGAGGAGGAGCCTCGGCTTATTGTCCCTTCTGAGAGCCTGAGAACTGTAGCTCCGGTTTCGCTAGAGTCTGTGCACCCGGGCAAGACTTTCGTACCAGCTAACTTGCGACCGGAGGTTCTCTCTTGGGCTCACTCCTCCAGAGTGGGTGGGCATTTTGGGACCAAGAGGACATCTGAGCTTCTGGCGAGAACATACTGGTGGCCGCATATGGCCCGAGATGTCAAGGACTATATTCAGGCGTGCGTTTCTTGCGCCCAGAATCGGTCTCCTCGGCAACGGCCTGCTGGGTTGCTTTACCCTCTACCGGTGGCAGACAGGCCCTGGGAGATGGTCGGGATGGACTTTGTGGTGGGTCTACCCAAGTCGCGTGGCTGCTCCATTATTTGGGTTGTCACCGACCATTTCTCCAAGATGGTGCATTTGGTGCCGCTTCCTCGGTTACCCTCAGCACGGGCCTTGGCGGTGTTGTTCATTAAACACGTTTTCCGATTGCATGGTATGCCTGATAAGATTGTCAGCGATCGGGGTCCCCAGTTCGCATCTCGGTTTTGGAGAGAGCTCTGCCGTTTACTCAGCATAGAGTTAAACCTCTCCTCTGCATACCATCCCGAGACGAATGGGTTGGTGGAGAGAACCAACCAGACTCTGGTGACATATTTGCGACATTTCGTCTCTGCTAGGCAGGATGACTGGGCATCTTTGCTACCTTGGGCGGAATTTGCCCTGAACAACGCCGTAGCCGATTCCACTGGTCAAACTCCTTTTCTCCTTAATTACGGCCGCGTGTCCCTGTGCCCATGCCCGTGTCATCCACCGATTCTAGGGTGGCAGACTGGGCGGTGGAGGCACGTGACATCTGGGACCGCACACAGGATGCCATCCGGGCCTCCAAGGAGAGAATGAGGGTTTCGGCTGATACACACCGGCGCCCCGCTCCGGTCTTTGCTCCTGGTGACTTAGTGTGGCTCTCCGCCCGTAACATCAGGCTGCGAGTTGAGTCCACTAAGTTTGCTCCTTGCTACATTGGTCCGTTTAAGGTTCTGGAACAGGTCAACCCTGTGGTCTACCGTTTGGCTATTCCTCCACGCCTTGGTATCACCGATACTTTCCACGTTTCCCTCTTAAAGCCCGTTCATTTGTCCCGGTTTTCCGAGTCATCTGCTGGGACATCGGGTTCATCCACGGATGAGTTTGAGGTGAATGCTATTGTGGCGTGCAAGGTGGTACGTGGCAAGAAATTTTATCTGGTGGACTGGAAGGGTCACGGCCCAGAGGATAGAACCTGGGAGCCTGTGGAGCACATTCGGGCTCCGCTGCTTATCGCAGCTTTTGAGCGTAGTGAGGCTCAAGGAGGGGGGGGCCCTAGGAGGGGGGGGTAATGTTAGGAGTCGAGTTTCCTCTGCTGCACAGGGGGAATCTCGATCCGTGTCTGCTGCGGTCTCCCATTCGGTATCAGCCGCAGTGGGCTCTGCTCAGCGGAGACGTCGCTCCCAGCGTCTCGCTGGGGCTGATTCGGTGCATAGGGTCACTACTGCCTTTTCTGGCTTTCCTATGGTACCCTGCACTGATCTGCGGTGAGCGAGCCTCTCTGGGACTAAGTCCTTGTTTACTCACACTGAGCATGCCCAGGGCAGGATCTCCCATTGGAGGTCGAGGGCCACATGTTCGGTCACATGCTCAGGTGCTGCAGTACATTCCATTGGTCCTTCTGGAAGGTCCTGAAAGGGCAAAACATGCTCAGGTACTGCAGCACTTTCCATTGGTCCTTCTGGAAGGTCCTGAAAGGGCAAAAACTTCAGTAGCAGCTTCCTGTGCTGCAACTATATAAACTGCGCATGACCGCACGGCCATGCGCTAGTATTGTCTTATGTTATGTGCTTTGCGCCAGTGTGGTCACATGTATGTGTGTTCAGGGACCCGGCTGAAATAAGCCCCTAGAATGCTGGCTCCTCCGGCGAGGAGATTGAGTCTGAGTGTATTCAGGGACCCGGCTGAAATAAGCCCCTAGAATGCTGGCTCCTCCGGCGAGGAGTTTTGTGTGTTTGTGTGACCACTGACTGCTCTCTGTTTGGGCAGTTAGCCTGTGCCTCTGTGGAGTCTAACAGGGCACAGTGCTTTCCTTTCACGGCTACTCAGTGAATTAACTGAGTTAGTCTATACCGCCATATAGCTCCGCCATTTGCTAGCAGCAGGTACTCCTGCACGGTGGACCACGGGCTGCGAACGCACCAATATCAATAAACATCTCTATTTACTCGGTGCGTTCCGCTAGCCCTAACAGTTTGTATTACTGTTTGGGGTTTGGCAGCCTGAATATTGGGTGTTTCCCATGCTGTTGTGGCACCCCAGGAGTTCAGGTTCCACAGTGGTATTGCCTTCCTTTTGGGGAGGGTGATGCCATGCCTGGAAACAAGGAGGATCCCTTTAACAGGTAATCTGTACATGCAACATGTTCTGACTCCAGGCAAGAAGGGGGAGCTCTGAACCCGGTTTCAGGGGAGCTTCCCTAGATATATATTCTGGCTTGAAAGAGGAGTTAGTTGAGTTTCAGTTTGTGTAAGACAGTGAAGGAGGACTGGGCTCCCTCCACGCTGAAGCGCAGAGACCGGACACCCGGAGTCCGATGCTGTGTGGGACTGTATGCCCCACAGCGGAAACCAGAGGCAGGAGATTGAAAGTAACTTGCCCTCATCTACACCCTGAGGTACAGCAACATACAGAGCTCGGAGTCACCATGAATAGAGACCCTTATAAAACGGCTCATGTTGCCTACCATACAGGTACTGTCTCAGGACAGAGAGTGAGAGAGGACCTTGAAAGAAGCCATAGGCAGCAAGGGACTATAATTCAGTGCATAGTGGAAGACTCCCAATCTGACCTGGGAAAGGGAATTCAACTCGTTTCCAGTCTGCCTGAACTCCACCATCACCTGTTGCTGATACCCTGGACTGTGGCCGTAAACCACCAGTAAAACAGATAAAGAGACTGCAACCTTGTGTCCTCTGATTATTTCTGATACCACACTATCTTTGCCAAACACAACGGGAGCCCTGGGGATCCTGCTTCACCTGTGGGAAGCCATACCATCCTTGCTGCAGAGCCATCACGCCCCAGAGGACCCCTTTAAGCAGCATTGGTCACCCCTGACTACCACAGGTGGCATCACGAACATTCTTATTTCTAACCTGCTTTAAAGACCTTCCCTTTAATTTGGACTCCCAGGGCCACGGACCGGGTCTTTGCCACCTTGACCACCCCTTTAATGGTGACCGGACCAGGTACCGAGTAACCCAGGCTCGGGGGGCGCTCCACTGTCATCTGTGTGACAGCATGAGAAACACTGACTCTGATCGATGGTAAGTTTGTTACTGCCAGTCAGAACGTTGCGGTTTCCATGCTGTCGTACAGATGAGTTTAAAAGGTTACCACCTATTACAGTCGTTGTCTGATGAGAGTACTACTCTCAGCATCATGCGCCTGCTCTTGTTGATATGATGATGAGAGTATTCATCAGCTGGCACCTGTGCAAAAATACTGATGATCACAACTGCTGGCTCTCACACGCTGTAATCTGCAACAAACTTATCGCCAATTAAAGCATGTGTTCCTCGCGATGTCACACAGATGACCGTGTGGGAAACACCTGATGTTTGGGCCTCCCATTCATTTGAATGGGTTTGAGTTTGGGTATCGTTTTGGTACCCAAACCAAACTTTTTAAAATGTTCAGCTGGACCAGAACATCCATGGTTTCATCCATGTCTAGTCAAGAGACAAAACAAGGGTGAAGTGCATTGTTCCCGCTCTGGTTTTGCATTCCCTCACCGCTCTCACTGTTAATTGACAACACTGACTTGTCTGGGCTTTCTCTGTAGATGGTGTTTGCTCCAGACAAACCAGAGCAGTCAATCAACAGTGAGGGAAGTGGCGGCTTGGAAATCTAGTGGTTCGAACAGTGAATTGAGCTTTTTGGCCACACAAAAGAAGCACCAAGCAGTCTAATTAGCATACATGATAAAACTTCAGTTTATGCAGAATGCAAGCAGCAAGTAAAACACTAAAGGTGCAATATTATATGGACGATAATATGGTCAGTTTGGACCTGAAGACATAGCTTGTAGTGGAATGGTGCATCATGGATATCAGTAAGAGGAGGTAGTTTTAGTCTGCTAGGGCTTCTGGTGTGGCTTGGAGCTGTGGTGCCATCAGTCAGAAAGAATGGGTATGTATTTTGTCCAGCAGCTCAGCTGGAGTAATCAGCTATCTGCAGTGGTCATTGGGGCAGTGCCGTACCCCTTTTCAGCTCCAACCATACTTTTGCAAATTGTGTTTGGATATATCCTTGAGCTCTGATGCTTTATCACAGTTCTGTTTATCCTGATCCTAACTTAGCTTGTTTCTGACTGCGTCTTTCTCTATAAATCCTACAGAATTTGACCTCAGCTTATCTTACTTATGTTTTGTTTGAACTTGATTTTGCCTGCTGTATCAATTCCTGGCTTTGTCTCTCCTGCTACTGACCCAGCTAAGGTTTCAGTAGCCTTGACTCAAGCTCACTCTTCCAGCCAACAGTGACTCCATGTATGCAACCCAGATGGCCCCGTTGTAAGTGCAGTTCCCCGCATAGTGGTTAAAAGGTGAAGGCTGGGTTTCTTTGGGACCTGCCAAAGGAAGTGGCCCTAATTCTGTCTGAAGTAGTCTATTTGAGATGATGACCTCCAACAGACCATTACACCATCATATAATAGATAAAGTATTTTGAAAGAATTTTATGGTCTAAATAAATTATCGCCAATGTTATATAAATTATGGTCCACTGCTGAAACTTGAGTTACGTTGTTTCATCTCTGGCTGTAAGACTGAGTTTAATGGAGTGGCTGGTAGTGCATTTTCCCTGCCACTCCATTCTACATCTTATAAAATTAGCAGGGTGCATAACCTACAGCTTCATTCCACTGCATGAGTTAATGATCATCATAGAGTGTGAGACATGACCGGGAGTGACCTATGAAGAGTCGTTCTCATAACAACGCTCCATAGGTTGCTGTACAGAATAGCTGGACATTGTAGGATCTTGATGGATTACATCAGAGTTGTGAGGATTTTTTAAAATAATAAATTGGTTAATGAGGGAGTGTTTCTTGTTTTTATATCTTTCCCACTGTCTTTTAATGTGTTTCATGCTCCCATTTTTGTATCTTGAAATTGCACCCAAGGATGAGCCAGACTTGTGCAAGTCCACAATTCTCTTCCTGATATCTTGGCTGCTTTTTTGAGACCTTCCCATGATGCTCCAATGTTTCAGGTGTGCATTAACCCCTTAACCTCTGGAGGTATTTTCTTTTGCCTTTTTGGTTTTGGTCCCCTTCTTCCCAGAGCCATAACTTTTTTTATTTTTTGGTCAATATGGCCATTTGAGGGCTTGTTTTTTTGTGGGATGAGTTGTACTTTTGAATGACACCATTGGTTTTAGCATATTGTGTACTAAAAATGGGGAAAAATTCCAAGTGCGGTGGAATTTCAAAAAAGTGCAATCCCACAGTTGATTTGTGTTTTTTTTTTACCATGTTCACTAAATACTAAAACTGACCTGCCATTATGATTCTCCAGGTCATTATGAGTTCATATACGCCAAACATGTCTAGGTTCCTTTTTATCTGCGGTAAGTGGTGAAAAAAAATTCCAAAGTTTGCTAAAAAAAAATTATGCCATTTTCCGATACCGGGTATATTTGGTCTTGGTTTAGGTGAGTGTTGTGAGTTCTGTTTTTGGGCTCCCTCTGGTGGTTACTGATGGTACTGGGTGATTTGTGTTCTGCTGTCTCTGGTGTCCACCTGTTCTATTAGCATTTGGGAGTTTCCTATTTAACCGGGCTTTCTTGTCATTTCCCCGCCGGCTATCAAGGTTATCAGAGTGTTTTGTTACCTCAGCTTCTGGCTTCAGTTATCTTCAGGACAAGCTAAGTTTTTGATTTTCTTGTTCCACGTTTTGCTTTATTTTTGTCTTGTCCAGCTTGCATATAATTGTTTCTTTGCTGCTGGTTGCTCTAGTGGGCTGTAATTGCTCCTCATGTTCCATGAGTTGGAACATGAGTTCAAGTAATTACAGGATGGTTTTTGGAAGGGTTTTTTGCTGACCGCGCAGTTTACTTTTGTATCCTCTGCTATCTAGTTTTAGCGGGCCTCATTTTGCTGAATCTGTTTTCATACTGTGTATGTGCCTTCCTCTCATTTCACCGTCATTATATGTGGGGGGCTGCTATTTCTGTGGGGTATTTCTCTGGAGGCAAGAGAGGTCTGTGTTTCTTCTAATAGGGGAAGTTAGATCTTCGGCTGGTGCGAGACGTCTAGGATCAACGTAGGCACGTTCCCCGGCTATTGTTATTTGTGTGTTCAGGTTTAGGGTCACGGTCAGCTCAGGTTCCATCACCCTAGAGCTCGTTGGTGCTTGTCCTTTTGTGATTCCCTGCCATTGGAATCATGACAGTATAGCCGGCCCAAATGTTTGGGCTGAAGTAGGAGGAAAAGTAGTCTGAGGAAGTTTTTTTTTTTTTTCTCTCCTCTGAGGTTGCTGCCTAGCCTTAATTGCAGCCTGGCTGATTTTTTTTTTCCTCCTCTTAATCCTTGAATGGCTCTGACCTTAGCTGTTTATCATGGACGTCCAGAGTTTAGCTTCCAGCTTGAATAATCTTGCTGCTAAGGTTCAAAATATACAAGATTTTGTTGTACATGCTCCTATGTCTGAACCTAGAATTCCTATTCCAGAGTTCTTTGCTGGAGATAGATCTAGTTTTCTGAATTTTAGGAACAATTGCAAGCTGTTCCTTTCTTTGAAATCTCGCTCTTCTGGAGACCCTGCTCAGCAGGTTAAGATTATTATATCTTTCCTGCGGGGTGACCCTCAAAATTGGGCATTTGCATTGGCACCAGGGGATCCTGCGTTGCTTAATGTGGATGCGTTTTTTCTGGCATTGGGTTTGCTCTATGAGGAACCTAACCAGGAGATTCAGGCTGAAAAAGCTTTATTAGCTCTCTCTCAGGGGCAAGATGAAGCAGAAATATATTGTCCAAAATTTCGGAAATGGTCAGTGCTTACTCAGTGGAATGAGTGCGCCCTGGCTGCAAAGTTCAGAGATGGCCTTTCTGAGGCCATTAAAGATGTTATGGTGGGGTTCCCTGCGCCTACGGGTCTGAATGAGTCTATGACTATGGCTATTCAGATTGATCGGCGTTTACGGGAGCGCAAACCTGTGCACCATTTGGCGGTGTCTTCTGAGCAGGCACTTGAGACAATGCAATGTGATAGAGTTCAGTCTAGAAGTGAACGGCAAAACTATAGGCGGAAAAATGGGTTGTGCTTTTATTGTGGTGATTCAGCTCATGTTATATCAGCATGCTCTAAACGCACAAGAAAGGTTGATAAGTCTGTTGCCATTAGTACGTTACAGTCTAAGTTCATTCTGTCTGTGACTCTGATTTGCTCATTATCATCCATTTCCGTCGATGCCTATGTAGATTCAGGCGCTGCCCTGAGTCTTATGGATTGGTCATTTGCCAAGCGATGTGGGTTTAGTCTTGAGCCTCTGGAAGTCCCTATTCCTTTGAAGGGAATTGACTCTACACCTTTGGCTATGAATAAACCTCAGTACTGGACACAAGTGACCATGCGTATGACTCCCGTTCATCAGGAGGTGATTCGCTTCCTGGTATTGTATAATTTACATGATGTTCTAGTACTTGGTCTGCCATGGTTACAAACTCATAATCCAGTCCTTGACTGGAAAACAATGTCTGTGTTAAGCTGGGGATGTCAGGGGGTTCATGATGATGCACCTCCGATTTCTATCGCTTCATCTACTCCTTCTGAGGTTCCTGTATTTTTGTCTGATTATCGGGATGTTTTTGAGGAGCCTAAGCTCAGTTCGCTTCCTCCTCACAGGAATTGCGATTGTGCTATAGATTTAATTCCTGGTAGTAAATTTCCTAAAGGTCGTTTGTTCAATCTGTCAGTGCCAGAGCATACTGCTATGCGGGATTATGTTAAGGAGTCCTTGGGAAAGGGACATATCCGTCCATCTTCGTCCCCTTTGGGAGCAGGTTTTTTTTTCGTGGCCAAAAAAGATGGGTCCTTGAGGCCTTGTATAGATTATCGTCTTTTGAATAAGATTACCGTAAAATATCAGTATCCTTTGCCTTTGTTGACTGATTTGTTTGCTCGCATTAAGGGGGCTAAATGGTTCACTAAGATTGATCTTCGGGGTGCGTATAATCTTATACGAATAAAGGAAGGTGATGAGTGGAAAACCGCATTTAATACGCCTGAGGGCCATTTTGAGTATTTGGTAATGCCTTTCGGACTTTCTAATGCTCCTTCAGTCTTCCAGTCCTTTATGCACAATATTTTCCGTGAATATCTGGATAAATTTATGATTGTGTATTTGGATGATATTTTGGTTTTTTCTGATGACTGGGAGTCTCATGTTCAGCAGGTCAGGAAGGTGTTTCAGGTCCTGCGGGCTAATTCCTTGTTTGTAAAGGGCTCAAAGTGTCTCTTTGGAGTCCAGAAGATTTCTTTCTTGGGGTATATTTTTTCCCCTTCTACTATTGAGATGGATCCCGTCAAGGTTCGGGCTATTTGTGACTGGACGCAGCCTGCATCTCTTAAGAGTCTGCAGAAGTTCTTGGGCTTTGCTAATTTCAATCGTCGTTTTATAACTAATTTTTCTAGTGTTGTTAAGCATTTGACGGATTTGACTAAGAAGGGTGCTGATGTTGCTGATTGGTCTCCTGCGGCTGTGAAGGCCTTTCAGGAACTTAAACGCCGGTTTTCTTCTGCTCCTGTGTTGCGTCAGCCTGATGTTTCGCTTCCTTTCCAGGTTGAGGTTGATGCTTCCGAGATTGGAGCAGGGGCGGTTTTGTCGCAGAGAGGCTCCGATTGCTCGGTGATGAAGCCGTGTGCGTTCTTTTCTAGGAAGTTTTCACCCACTGAGCGGAATTATGATGTGGGTAATCGGGAACTTTTGGCCATGAAGTGGGCATTTGAGGATTGGCGTCATTGGCTGGAGGGTGCTAGACATCGTGTGGTGGTCTTGACTGATCACAAAAATCTGATTTACCTTGAGTCTGCCAGGCGTCTGAATCCTAGACAGGCTCGTTGGTCACTGTTTTTCTCTCGTTTCAATTTTGTGGTTTCATACCTGCCAGGTTCAAAGAATGTGAAGGCGGATGCTCTTTCTAGGAGATTTGTGCCTGACTCCCCTGGAAATTCTGAGCCCACTGGTATCCTTAGGGATGTGTTGTGAATTCTGTGGCTGAATTCACTCCTGTGGTCACAAGTGGTACTGCAGCTTCTGAGCTTCCTCCCTCAGGTGTTCTGGTGAGCTCGTTGGCTGCTTTGTTATTTAACTCCACCTGATTCTGTCTTCCTTGCTCCTTGTCAATGTTCCAGTGTTGGATCTGAGCTTCTGGATCTTTCCTGTGGCCTGCTGCTCTGCTTAGATAAGTGCTTCTTAGCTTTTGTTGCTATTTTTTCTGTCCAGCTTGTATTTTCGTTTTGCTGGAAGCTCTGAGACGCAAAGGGTGTACCGCCGTGCCGTTAGTTCGGCACGGTGGGTCTTTTTGCCCCCTTTGCGTGGTTTTTTGCTTTAGGGTTTTTTGTAGACTGCAAAGTTCTCTTTGCTATCATCGCTCTATCTAGAATATCGGGCCTCACTTTGCTGAATCTATTTCATCCCCACGTTTTGTCTTTTCATCTTGCTAACAGTCATTATATGTGGGGGGCTGCCTTTTCCTTTGGGGTATTTCTCTGAGGCAAGCCAGGCTTGTTTTTCTATCTTCAGGCTAGTCAGCTCCTCAGGCTGTGCCGAGTTGCATAGGTAGTGTCAGGCGCAATCCACAGCTGCCTTTAGTTGTGTTTAGGATAGGTTCAGGTATTGCGGTCTACAGAGATTCCACGTCTCAGAGCTCGTTCTTTTGTTTTTGGGTTATTGTCAGATCACTGTATGTGCTCTGATTGCTGGCACACTGTGTCACTAGATTGCATACATAACAGTACAAGGAGCCATTCTAATGATTCTCAATAGAGGGAAAAAAGAAGTTCTGACATCATTTTTTTTTTCTCAGCTCTGTGTTCAGTCTTTTTTTTCCCCTAGACATTTGGGTGTTTCAGGACACAGGTGTGGACATGGATATTCAGGGTCTGTGCTCTTCAATGGATAATCTCGTTACAAATGTACAAAGGATTCAAGATACTATTGATCGGAAATCTATGTTAGAACCAAGAATTCCTATTCCTGATTTGTTTTTTGGTGATAGAACTAAGTTTCTTAATTTCAAAAATAATTGTAAGCTATTTCTGGCCTTGAAACCTCATTCTTCTGGTAATCCTGTTCAACAGGTTTTGATTATTATTTCTTTTTTGCGCGGCGACCCTCAGGACTGGGCATTTTCTCTTGCGCCAGGAGACCCTGCATTGAGTAATGTCAATGCGTTTTTCCTGGCGCTCGGATTACTTTACGATGAGCCTAATTCAGTGGATCAGGCTGAGAAAAATTTGCTGGCTTTGTGCCAGGGTCAGGATGATATAGAAATATATTGTCAGAAATTTAGGAAGTGGTCAGTACTCACTCTGTGGAATGAATCTGCGCTGGCAGCTTTGTTCAGAAAGGGTCTCTCTGAGGCTCTTAAGGATGTCATGGTGGGTTTTCCTATGCCTGCTGGTTTGAATGAGTCTATGTCTTTGGCCATTCAGATCGGTCGACGCTTGCGCGAGCGTAAATCTGTGCACCATTTGGCGGTATTGTCTGAGATTAAACCTGAGCCTATGCAGTGCGATAGGACTATGACCAGAGTTGAACGGCAAGAACACAGACGTCTGAATGGTCTGTGTTTCTACTGTGGTGATTCCACTCATGCTATTTCTGATTGTCCTAAGCGCACTAAGCGGTTCGATAGGTCTGCCGTCATTGGTACTGTACAATCCAAATTCCTTCTGTCCATTACCTTGATATGCTCTTTATCATCGTATTCTGTCATGGCGTTTGTGGATTCAGGCGCTGCCCTGAATCTGATGGATTTGGATTATGCTAAACGTTGTGGGTTTTTCTTGGAGCCGTTGCGGTGTCCTATTCCGTTGAGAGGAATTGATGCTACACCTTTGGCCAAGAATAAACCTCAGTACTGGACCCAGCTGACCATGTGCATGGCTCCTGCACATCAGGAAGTTATTCGCTTTCTGGTGCTACATAATCTGCATGATGTGGTCGTGTTGGGGTTGCCATGGCTGCAAACCCATAATCCAGTATTGGATTGGAACTCTATGTCGGTATCCAGCTGGGGTTGTCAGGGGGTACATGGTGATGTTCCATTTTTGTCTATTTCGTCATCCACTCCTTCTGAGGTCCCAGAGTTCTTGTCTGATTATCAGGATGTATTTGAAGAGCCCAAGTCCGATGCCCTACCTCCGCATAGGGATTGTGATTGTGCTATCAATTTGATTCCTGGTAGTAAATTCCCTAAAGGTCGATTATTTAATTTATCCGTGCCTGAACACGCAGCTATGCGCAGTTATGTGAAGGAGAAGGGACATATTCGCCCATCGTCATCACCACTGGGAGCAGGGTTCTTTTTTGTAGCCAAGAAGGATGGTTCGCTGAGACCGTGTATTGATTACCGCCTTCTTAATAAGATCACTGTTAAATTTCAGTATCCCTTGCCATTGTTATCTGACTTGTTTGCTCGGATTAAGGGGGCTAGTTGGTTCACTAAGATAGATCTTCGTGGTGCGTATAATCTTGTGAGAATCAGGCAAGGAGAAGAATGGAAAACTGCATTTAATACGCCCGAGGGTCATTTTGAGTATCTAGTGATGCCGTTCGGACTTGCCAATGCTCCATCTGTGTTTCAGTCTTTTATGCATGACATCTTCCGTGAGTATCTGGATAAATTCCTGATTGTTTACTTGGATGACATTTTGATCTTCTCAGATGATTGGGACTCTCATGTGAAGCAGGTCAGAATGGTTTTCCAGGTCCTGCGTGCTAATTCTTTGTTTGTGAAGGGATCAAAGTGTCTCTTCGGTGTGCAGAAAGTTTCATTTTTGGGGTTCATCTTTTCCCCTTCTACTATCGAGATGGATCCGGTTAAGGTCCAAGCCATCCAGGATTGGACTCAGCCGACATCTCTGAAAAGTCTGCAAAAATTCCTGGGCTTTGCTAATTTTTATCGTCGCTTCATCTGTAATTTTTCTAGCATTGCCAAACCATTGACCGATTTGACCAAGAAGGGTGCTGATTTGGTTAATTGGTCTTCTGCTGCTGTGGAAGCTTTTCAGGAGTTGAAGCATCGTTTTTGTTCTGCCCCTGTGTTGTGTCAACCAGATGTTTCTCTTCCGTTCCAGGTCGAGGTTGATGCTTCTGAGATTGGAGCAGGGGCGGTTTTGTCACAGAGAGGTTCTGGTTACTCAGTGTTGAAACCATGTGCTTTCTTTTCCAGGAAGTTTTCGGCTGCTGAGCGTAATTATGATGTGGGCAACCGAGAGTTGCTGGCCATGAAGTGGGCATTCGAGGAATGGCGTCATTGGCTTGAAGGAGCTAAGCATCGCGTGGTGGTATTGACTGATCATAAGAACCTTACTTATCTCGAGTCTGCCAAGCGCTTGAATCCTAGACAGGCCCGTTGGTCGTTATTTTTTGCCCGCTTCGATTTTGTGATTTCGTACCTTCCGGGCTCTAAAAATGTGAAGGCGGATGCTCTGTCTAGGAGTTTTGTGCCCGACTCTCCGGGTTCATCTGAGCCGGCGAGTATCCTCAAGGAAGGAGTCATTGTGTCTGCCATCTCCCCTGATTTGCGGCGAGTGTTGCAAAAATTTCAGGCGAATAAACCTGATCGTTGTCCGGCGGAGAAACTGTTCGTCCCTGATAGGTGGACTAGTAAAGTTATCTCTGAACTTCATTGTTCGGTGTTGGCTGGTCATCCTGGAATCTTTGGTACCAGAGAGTTAGTGGCTAGATCCTTCTGGTGGCCATCTCTGTCACGGGATGTACGTACTTTTGTGCAGTCCTGTGGGATTTGTGCTAGGGCTAAGCCCTGCTGTTCACGTGCCAGTGGGTTGCTTTTGCCCTTGCCGGTCCCAAAGAGGCCTTGGACACATATTTCGATGGATTTCATTTCTGACCTTCCCGTTTCTCAAAAGATGTCAGTCATTTGGGTGGTCTGTGATCGCTTTTCTAAAATGGTCCATCTGGTGCCCTTGGTTAAATTGCCTTCCTCCTCTGATTTGGTGCCTTTGTTCTTCCAGCATGTGGTTCGTTTGCATGGCATTCCTGAGAATATTGTTTCTGACAGAGGTTCCCAGTTTGTTTCAAGGTTTTGGCGAGCCTTTTGTGGTAGGATGGGCATTGACCTATCTTTTTCCTCGGCTTTCCATCCTCAGACTAATGGCCAGACCGAACGAACCAATCAGACCTTGGAAACATATCTGAGATGTTTTGTTTCTGCAGACCAGGATGATTGGGTGTCCTTTTTGCCGTTGGCTGAGTTCGCCCTTAATAATCGGGCCAGCTCGGCTACCTTGGTCTCTCCATTTTTCTGCAATTCTGGGTTCCATCCTCGTTTCTCTTCAGGACAGGTTGAGTCTTCGGACTGTCCTGGTGTGGATTCTGTGGTGGACAGGTTGCAGCAGATCTGGACTCAGGTAGTGGACAATTTGACCTTGTCCCAGGAGAAGGCTCAACTTTTCGCTAATCGCAGACGCCGTGTGGGTCCCCGACTTCGTGTTGGGGATCTGGTTTGGTTATCTTCTCGTCATATTCCTATGAAGGTTTCCTCTCCTAAATTTAAACCTCGTTTTATTGGTCCGTATAGGATTTCTGAGATTCTCAATCCTGTGTCTTTTCGTCTGACCCTCCCAGACTCCTTTTCCATACATAATGTATTCCATAGGTCGTTGTTGCGGAGATACGTGCCACCTATGGTTCCATCTGTTGAGCCTCCTGCCCCGGTTTTGGTGGAGGGGGAATTGGAGTATATTGTGGAGAAAATTTTGGATTCTCGTGTTTCTAGACGGAAACTCCAGTATCTGGTTAAATGGAAGGGTTATGCTCAGGAAGATAATTCCTGGGTTTTTGCCTCTGATGTCCATGCTCCAGATCTTGTTCGTGCCTTTCTTGTGGCTCATCCTGGTCGGCCTGGGGGCTCTGGTGAGGGTTCGGTGACCCCTCCTCAAGGGGGGGGTACTGTTGTGAATTCTGTGGCTGAATTCACTCCTGTGGTCACAAGTGGTACTGCAGCTTCTGAGCTTCCTCCCTCAGGTGTTCTGGTGAGCTCGTTGGCTGCTT
This sequence comes from Ranitomeya imitator, assembly GCF_032444005.1. Lineage (NCBI taxonomy): Eukaryota > Metazoa > Chordata > Amphibia > Anura > Dendrobatidae > Ranitomeya > Ranitomeya imitator. The sequence continues at coordinate 543,927,820 of NC_091286.1, read as the reverse complement.
TGTTATTTAACTCCACCTGATTCTGTCTTCCTTGCTCCTTGTCAATGTTCCAGTGTTGGATCTGAGCTTCTGGATCTTTCCTGTGGCCTGCTGCTCTGCTTAGATAAGTGCTTCTTTGCTTTTGTTGCTATTTTTTCTGTCCAGCTTGTATTTTCGTTTTGCTGGAAGCTCTGAGACGCAAAGGGTGTACCGCCGTGCCGTTAGTTCGGCACGGTGGGTCTTTTTGCCCCCTTTGCGTGGTTTTTTGCTTTAGGGTTTTTTGTAGACTGCAAAGTTCTCTTTGCTATCCTCGCTCTATCTAGAATATCGGGCCTCACTTTGCTGAATCTATTTCATCCCTACGTTTTGTCTTTTCATCTTGCTAACAGTCATTATATGTGGGGGGCTGCCTTTTCCTTTGGGGTATTTCTCTGAGGCAAGCCAGGCTTGTTTTTCTATCTTCAGGCTAGTCAGCTCCTCAGGCTGTGCCGAGTTGCATAGGTAGTGTCAGGCGCAATCCACAGCTGCCTTTAGTTGTGTTTAGGATAGGTTCAGGTATTGCGGTCTACAGAGATTCCACGTCTCAGAGCTCATTCTTTTGTTTTTGGGTTATAGTCAGATCACTGTATGTGCTCTGATTGCTGGCACACTGTGTCACTAGATTGCCTACATAACAGGGATGGGGTGATTTTGTCGGCCGTCTTCCCAGACTTGCGACGTGCTTTGCAGGAGTTTCAGGCGGGGAAACCTGATCGTTGTCCGCCTGAGAGACTGTTTGTTCCGGATAGTTGGACCAGTAGAGTCATCTCCGAGGTCCATTCTTCTGCGTTGGCAGGTCATCCTGGAATATTTGGTACTAGAGACTTGGTGGCCAGGTCTTTTTGGTGGCCTTCCTTGTCGAGGGATGTGCGTTCTTTTGTGCAGTCTTGTGAGGTTTGTGCTCGGGCTAAGCCTTGCTGTTCTCGAGCCGGTGGATTGTTGTCACCTTTGCCCATCCCGAAGAGGCCTTGGACGCACATTTCCATGGACTTTATTTCGGATCTCCCTGTCTCTCAAAAAATGTCCGTCATCTGGGTTGTGTGTGACCGCTTTTCTAAAATGGTTCATCTTGTACCCTTGCCTAAGTTGCCTTCCTCCTCTGAGTTGGTCCCTCTGTTTTTCCAGAACGTGGTTCGTTTGCATGGGATTCTGGAGAACATCGTTTCTGACAGGGGATCCCAGTTTGTGTCTAGATTTTGGCGGACGTTCTGTGCTAAGATGGGCATTGATTTGTCCTTTTCGTCTGCATTCCACCCTCAGACGAATGGCCAGACGGAGCGAACTAATCAGACCTTGGAAACTTATTTGAGGTGTTTTGTTTCTGCTGATCAGGATGACTGGGTTACCTTTTTGCCGCTGGCCGAGTTTGCCCTTAATAATCGGGCTAGTTCTGCTACCTTGGTTTCTCCTTTCTTTTGTAATTCGGGGTTTCATCCTCGTTTTTCCTCTGGTCAGGTGGAGCCTTCTGATTGTCCTGGAGTGGACATGGTGGTAGATGGGTTGCATCGGATTTGGAGTCATGTGGTGGACAATTTGAAGTTGTCCCAGGAGAAGGCTCAGCAGTTTGCTAATCGCCGTCGCCGCGTGGGTCCTCGACTTCGTGTTGGGGACTTGGTGTGGTTGTCTTCTCGTTTTGTTCCTATGAAGGTCTCTTCTCCTAAGTTCAAGCCTCGGTTCATCGGTACTTATAGGATCTTGGAAATTCTTAACCCTGTGTCGTTTCGTTTGGATCTCCCGGCATCGTTTGCTATTCATAATGTGTTCCATCGGTCGTTGTTGCGGAGGTATGAGGTACCTGTTGTTCCTTCGCTTGAGCCTCCTGCTCCGGTGCTGGTGGAGGGAGAATTGGAGTATGTTGTGGAGAAGATCTTGGATTCTCGTGTTTCCAGACGGAAACTCCAATATTTGGTCAAGTGGAAGGGTTATGGTCAGGAGGATAATTCTTGGGTGGTTGCCTCTGATGTTCATGCTGATGATTTGGTCCGCGCTTTTCATAGGGCTCATCCTGGTCGCCCTGGTGGTTCTCGTGAGGGTTCGGTGACCCCTCCTCAAGGGGGGGGTACTGTTGTGAGTTCTGTTTTTGGGCTCCCTCTGGTGGTTACTGATGGTACTGGGTGATTTGTGTTCTGCTGTCTCTGGTGTCCACCTGTTCTATTAGCATTTGGGAGTTTCCTATTTAACCGGGCTTTCTTGTCATTTCCCCGCCGGCTATCAAGGTTATCAGAGTGTTTTGTTACCTCAGCTTCTGGCTTCAGTTATCTTCAGGACAAGCTAAGTTTTTGATTTTCTTGTTCCACGTTTTGCTTTATTTTTGTCTTGTCCAGCTTGCATATAATTGTTTCTTTGCTGCTGGTTGCTCTAGTGGGCTGTAATTGCTCCTCATGTTCCATGAGTTGGAACATGAGTTCAAGTAATTACAGGATGGTTTTTTGAAGGGTTTTTTGCTGACCGCGCAGTTTACTTTTGTATCCTCTGCTATCTAGTTTTAGCGGGCCTCATTTTGCTGAATCTGTTTTCATACTGTGTATGTGCCTTCCTCTCATTTCACCGTCATTATATGTGGGGGGCTGCTATTTCTGTGGGGTATTTCTCTGGAGGCAAGAGAGGTCTGTGTTTCTCCTAATAGGGGAAGTTAGATCTTCGGCTGGTGCGAGACGTCTAGGATCAACGTAGGCACGTTCCCCGGCTATTGTTATTTGTGTGTTCAGGTTTAGGGTCGCGGTCAGCTCAGGTTCCATCACCATAGAGCTCGTTGGTGCTTGTCCTTTTGTGATTCCCTGCCATTGGAATCATGACAGGTGAGGGCTTCTTTGTTGCGCACTGAGATGATGTTTTTAATTATGCCATTTTGGTGCAGATACGATCTTTTCATCGCTCGCTATTACAATTTAATTCAATGTTGCGGCAGCCAAAAAAAGTATTTCTGGCATTTTGACTTTTTTCTCACTACGACATTTAGCGATTGGGTTAAAAAGTTTTAGATTGATAGATTGCGGCAATTCTGAACGCGGCAATACCAAATATGTGTATATATATTGTTTTATTGTTTTATTTTGAATAGGGCGAATGGGGGTTGATTTGAACTTCTATACACTGCTCAAAAAAATAAAGGAAACACTAAAATCCCACATCCTAGATATCACTGAATGAAATATTCCAGTTGTAAATCTTTATTCATTAAATAGTGGAATGTGTTGAGAACAATAAAACCTAAAAATTATCAACGTAAATCACAACTAATATCCCACAGAGGTCTGGAGTTGGAATCATGCTCAAAATCAAAATGGAAAATTAAGTTACAGGCTGATCCAACTTCAGTGGAAATGCGTCAAGACAAGGAAATTATTCTCAGTAGTGTGTGTGGCCTCCACGTGCCTGTATAACCTCCCTACATGCATGGGCATGCCCCTGATGAGTCGGCGGATGGCCTCCTGAGGGATCTCCTCCCAGACCTGTACTAAAGCATCCGCTAACTCCTGGACAGTCTCTGATGCAATGTGACGTTGGTGGATGGTGCGAGACATGATGTCCCAGATATGTTCAATCGGATTCAGGTCTGGGGAATGGGCGGGCCAGTCCATAGCTTCAGTGCCTTCATCTTGCAGGATCTGCTGACACACTCCAGCCACATGAGGTCTGGCATTGTCCTGCATTAGCAGGAACCGAGGGCCAACCGCACCAGCATAAGGTCTTAAAAGGGGTCTGAGGATCTCATCTCAGAACCTAATAGCAGTCAGGCTACCTCTGGCGAGCACACGGAGGCCTGTGCGACCCTCCAAAGAAATGCCACCCCACACTATTACTGACTCACTGCCGAAGCAGTCATGCTGAAGGAAGTTGCAGGCAGCTGATCACTCTCCACGGCGTCTCCAGACTCTGTCACGTTTGTCATATGTGCTCAGTGTGATACTGCTTTCATCTGTGAAGAGCACAGGGCGCCAGTGGCAAATTTGCCAATCCTGGTGATCTGTGGCAAATGCCAAGCATCCTGCATGGTGTTGGGCTGTGAGCACAACCCCATCTGTAGATGTCGGGCACCCAGACCATCCTCATGGACTCTGTTTCTAACCATTTGTGCAGACACATGCACATTTGTGGCCTGCTAGAGTTCATTTTGCAGGGCTCTGACAGTGCTCCTCCTGTTCCTCCTTGCACAAAGGTTGAGGTAGCAATCCTGCTGCTGGGTTGTTGCCCTCCTACGGCCCCTCCATGTCTCCTGGTGTACTGGCCTGTCTCCTGGTAACGCCTTCAGGCTCTGGACACTATGCTGACAGACACAGCAAACCTTCTTGCCACAGCTCACATTGATGTGCCATCCTGGATGAGCTGCACTACCTAAGCCACTTTTGTGGGTTGTAGAGTCCGTTTCATAGTACCACAAGTGTGAAAGCACAACCAACATTCAAAAGTGACCAAAACATCAGCCAGAAAGCATTGGTACTGAAATGTTGTATGTGGTCCCCACCTGCAGAACCACTCCTTTATTGAGTGTGTCTTGATAATTGCCAATAATTTCCATCTGTAGTCTACTCTATACCATTTGCATAACAGAATGTGATATTGATTGATTGTCAAACAGTGCTGCTTCCTAAGTGGACAGTTTGATTTCACAGAAGTTTGATTAACTTAGAGTTATATTTTGTTGTTTAAGTGTTCTCTTTATTTTTTTGAGCAGTGCATATATATATATATATATAAATATATATATATATATATATATGTATGTATATTTTTTATATTTTTCAAAACTTTTTTAACTCATCGGCATGCTTCATTAGTCTCATAACAATAGTCAATTAGCGGAGAACAAAGGAGCATTCGAAATACCAAATTAAAAATATACAAAATTTTATTGAATACAAAAAAACACATACAACCATATACTTAAAATAAGGACACTAAAAGGGCCACCCCTAACACCCGTAGCGGTCATGAAGAGTATCACACATATATAATACAAAAATGAGTGTGACACAAAAGTGTTACATAGTGATAACCACGTCCATACATAGCACCATGAGGTAATAGAGCTACAAACGTCACCACAATCTCTCTATGGTCCCCAGTATGGACCTATATGAGGCTATTTCACAAGGTGATATACCACTAAAGGTACACAATCCAAGACGCGCTGTAAGAGACTAGTCAAATTGCCAGTGTCATAGAAACATATAGCGTAATAGACGCAGTAACCACAGTCTCCCAAAGCTCCTCTTACCCAGGTGAAGGGATGGATCTAGTTGGGCAGCACCCCCGACGTACGTTTCGCTTTGGCGTTCTATAGCTTTTTCAAGGGGAAGTGTCCATGTTCCACCACGGAATCCTTATATCCAGTACTTCCGGTCACATGAAGAATCATGTGACCCGGAAGTCAGCAGGGTTGCTAATGTGCGGCGCATGCGTCCATGGCTCCCGACGCCGCAACCACCCCGCCCAGCCAGGCTACCGAGCCAGATGACTGGGGGCACGGCAATTACCATGGCACCCAGTCACCGGCCAGGGACGCCAAACGGCCGGACCGAGGAGGGGCGGGGCCGGGAGCAAACGGACGCATGCGCACAGCGAACCCAGAACCGCACCAGAGCATAAAACTACTATAAGATGTATATACAAGAACCACAATAAGATGGTAAAATTAAAACACCACTCGTAATGAAAAAATGACGCTATGATAACAAGTGTCATATGTCACAATCCAGTATAAGATGTACATTGAGAGATCATATGGAGAATGTATATTGGGTCCTTCAGATCTTTCAGCATGCCACTCTGCGGTCCAGTTTTCAAAGGATACCAGGAATACTGTATAACAGACTATAATAAACACAGAGAAACAAGTAATTAAAATTAAAACCAAATAAAAAAGGTGAAACAGACACCTTACAACAGAGGGGAGAAAACAAGATCTTAAAAGGGCTACAGAAACGGGGCAAAATTGAGAGCTTCATTGAGGCCCCCGGGTCTCACAGTGCCCAGGGTCACGATCCACCTCAGTTCACGTTGGGCGAGGAGTTGTTTGATGTTACCCCCCCGTATGCCCGTATGGACAAGGTCAATCCCCCTTACCATGAATTGGCTGGGGTCACAATCATGGTACTTCCTAAAATGCTTCGGTATGGTCTTCAATTGGGAAACATCCTCCACCGTGCTGGCCGCGCCAATGTCCCGCACATGCTCCCTCACCCTTACTCTTAATTCGCGTGATGTTAACCCTATCTAGATAAGGTGGCAACTGCAAGTAGCATAGTAGATCACGTTTCTGCTACTGCAAGATATATAATGTCTTATGTCAAAATCTCTTTTGCCGTCCGCCGAGGAGAATGAGGAGCTGCGCAGGACATTGGCGCAGGCAACACAGTGTCCACAGGTGTAGCACCCCACGGTGCGACGCACTGAACCAAAGAGGGGAGTGGTAGGTGCCACATAATGGCTCTTGACCAAAAGATCTTTTAAACTCCTGGCCCTCCTAGGAGTCATCAGGGGACGGTCGGACAGGAAGGAGCTCAACGAGGGCTCAGTACTTAAAATCCGCCAATGCTTACTCAAAATGGTACGTATACTGTCCCATTCGTGATTGAATTCAGATATAAATCGTATTGACTCATCCGTCTTTGTATCCTTTTTAGAATATAACAACCGATTACGTGAGGTATTCTTGGCCCTGTTATACCCGTATCTCACACACCGATGGCTATATCCACGTTGTTTAAAGCGTTCTCTCAAATCACTTGCCTGCTGTTCAAAGGTATGATCATTCGAGCAGATCCGCCTGACCCGGAGAAACTGTCCGACCGGGACGGCCCTAACTGTGGCTTGACTGTGCCCAGAGGTGGCATGCACCAAGGCGTTAACAGCCGTATTTTTGCGAAAAACCTGTGTCTCTATAAGCTGATTGTCCCCTACCCTCAGGAATATATCCAGAAAGTCAATTTCACGGGGGTCAGACTTATAGGTTAATCTAATGTTGAAGTTGTTAGAATTGAGCACAGTCATAAAATCCTCGAGCTGCTGTTCCGTTCCACGCCATAAAAATAAAACATCATCTATGTAGCGCCACCAGCACAGCACATGGTCGGCGGCCCCTCCCCCTGCACCACCAAACACCAACCTCTCCCAGAAACCCAAGAAGAGGTTGGCGTAGGCCGGCGCACAGGCCGCCCCCATGGCTGCGCCACGCTTCTGATGATAAAAACAGTCCTTGAAAGTAAAAAAATTATGCGTCAGAACAAATTCCAGCAGCTCGAGGATAAGCTCACATAATGGGCCGTCCAGGTCGGAGGCCTCCAGGAAAAAACGGACCGCCCGCAGCCCATCGGTGTGATCAATACAGGTATACAGGGCCTCCACGTCTGCTGTAACCAATAGGACATCACGGTCCACAGAGACTCCGTCAACCCTCGTCAAGACGTCCGTCGTGTCCTTCACAAATGATGGCAATGTTTCCACCAGTTTTTTCAAATAAAAATCAACAAATTTACATATTGGATCACATAAACCTTGCATACCTGACACGATAGGACGTCCCGGAGGGCTGACTCGGTCTTTGTGGACTTTCGGAAGAAGATAAAACGTTGGTACTTTAGGGAACTTAACCGTCAGACCATCTAAAACTTTCTTATTGATTATTCCCTCCTCGAATGCCCTATAAAGAATTTTCTGTAACTGCACCGAGAAGGAGGCAACCGGATTATGGGTGAGCCTGGAATAAACACTGTTATTACGCAATTGCTTAAAGGCTTCCTTTTCATACATCACCACCGGCCAAACCACGATGTTTCCCCCCTTGTCTGCAGCCTTAAATACCACGTCATTGAGGGACTGAAGTTGTTTAATGGCCTCCCTCTCCTTCCGTGTTAAATTGTCGAAACGTCTCCTCGTGGAGAGTTCCTTGAAATCTTCGGTTACTAATTTAGTAAACACCTCCACCGCAGGGCACAGAGACAAAGGGGGAAACCTCGTGGACTTGGGAAGTATTGCCGGTGGAAACTCACCTCTTTCTGGAGCAGACTGCTCCTCCAGTAGCTCCTCCAAAATTCGGAGGGCCTCCCCCTCAGTGCAGTCCAGGACGTCCGATTCATGTCCACCTCTCGAGTGTAATTTTTTAAGAATCAACTTGCGTGAAAACAAGTGTAAGTCTTTTAGGGCTGTAAAAAAATTAAAGCCATTAGTTGGTGCAAATGATAAGCCTTTACCCAATACACTTAATTGACTCTCAGAGAGGACATGGTCAGACAGATTGATTACCTGGAGCCCCCCCTGATGACTCCGACCGTCCGACTGTTTATTCATCGGGCCCCTTTTAACATTTTGTCTTGTTATCATTTTAGTACTTGTTTGGGGGTCCTCTTTATCCCTCTCCTGGGCCCCCTTTCTTGCTACATGCCTATCATCAATGGATATAGAGGATTTATGAGATGTGGATCGGGATCTTGACCTTGACTCATTTCTGTAGTAAGGACGAGACCGTTCATTCCCACTTCTCCATTTATACATCTTATTAGTTTGCTTGTCATTGGTGTCTCGTTGAAACTTCTTAGATTTGATTTGCTGAATATCCTCTACCCATTTCAGGACCTCAGCCTCCACTTCATTATTAAATTTACTCAGGGCTTCACTGGACATTTCCTTTTTTATTGTAGTCTGTAGAGTGTCAATCTCACTCTCAATTTCTCTAATGGAGACAGAATTCATCTCCTTAAGGATCTCCATGAAACCCATAGAACATTGGCTGGCGCATTTTTCCCATCTTTCCCTAATATTGATGTCTTCCACCGGGAAAGAGGGGAACACTTGCACCCGGAGGCCCCTCGGGATTAATCCTTTTTGTAAATATCTGTCAAGAAAGGCGTGATTCCACCAAATCTTTGTTCTTTTTCATAATAGGTCTTTAAACTTCAATACCGTATCCTGTAGCCCAATATTAATCCCCTCCGAGCCCAACTCATTAGTGTCCTTAAAAACATCATTTAGCTGTGTGAGCCAAGCACCGTCGCGGGCCCGAAAATCCATTTTAGCAGTGCTGGGACCTGCTGTGAGAAGCACAGAAATACATATCAGTACATATAAACCCAGGCTCATAGTACACCGTGTCCAAGAACCATGTCCTGGACACTATCGAATCCAGCTCCAAAAAGCACTAGTCAATTAGCGGAGAACAAAGGAGCATTCGAAATACCAAATTAAAAATATACAAAATTTTATTGAATACAAAAAAACACATACAACCATATACTTAAAATAAGGACACTAAAAGGGCCACCCCTAACACCCGTAGCGGTCATGAAGAGTATCACACATATATAATACAAAAATGAGTGTGACACAAAAGTGTTACATAGTGATAACCACGTCCATACATAGCACCATGAGGTAATAGAGCTACAAACGTCACCACAATCTCTCTATGGTCCCCAGTATGGACCTATATGAGGCTATTTCACAAGGTGATATACCACTAAAGGTACACAATCCAAGACGCGCTGTAAGAGACTAGTCAAATTGCCAGTGTCATAGAAACATATAGCGTAATAGACGCAGTAACCACAGTCTCCCAAAGCTCCTCTTACCCAGGTGAAGGGATGGATCTAGTTGGGCAGCACCCCCGACGTACGTTTCGCTTTGGCGTTCTATAGCTTTTTCAAGGGGAAGTGTCCATGTTCCACCACGGAATCCTTATATCCAGTACTTCCGGTCACATGAAGAATCATGTGACCCGGAAGTCAGCAGGGTTGCTAATGTGCGGCGCATGCGTCCATGGCTCCCGACGCCGCAACCACCCCGCCCAGCCAGGCTACCGAGCCAGATGACTGGGGGCACGGCAATTACCATGGCACCCAGTCACCGGCCAGGGACGCCAAACGGCCGGACCGAGGAGGGGTGGGGCCGGGAGCAAACGGACGCATGCGCACAGCGAACCCAGAACCGCACCAGAGCATAAAACTACTATAAGATGTATATACAAGAACCACAATAAGATGGTAAAATTAAAACACCACTCGTAATGAAAAAATGACGCTATGATAACAAGTGTCATATGTCACAATCCAGTATAAGATGTACATTGAGAGATCATATGGAGAATGTATATTGGGTCCTTCAGATCTTTCAGCATGCCACTCTGCGGTCCAGTTTTCAAAGGATACCAGGAATACTGTATAACAGACTATAATAAACACAGAGAAACAAGTAATTAAAATTAAAACCAAATAAAAAAGGTGAAACAGACACCTTACAACAGAGGGGAGAAAACAAGATCTTAAAAGGGCTACAGAAACGGGGCAAAATTGAGAGCTTCATTGAGGCCCCCGGGTCTCACAGTGCCCAGGGTCACGATCCACCTCAGTTCACGTTGGGCGAGGAGTTGTTTGATGTTACCCCCCCGTATGCCCGTATGGACAAGGTCAATCCCCCTTACCATGAATTGGCTGGGGTCACAATCATGGTACTTCCTAAAATGCTTCGGTATGGTCTTCAATTGGGAAACATCCTCCACCGTGCTGGCCGCGCCAATGTCCCGCACATGCTCCCTCACCCTTACTCTTAATTCGCGTGATGTTAACCCTATATAGATAAGGTGGCAACTGCAAGTAGCATAGTAGATCACGTTTCTGCTACTGCAAGATATATAATGTCTTATGTCAAAATCTCTTTTGCCGTCCGCCGAGGAGAATGAACTGAGGTGGATCGTGACCCTGGGCACTGTGAGACCCGGGGGCCTCAATGAAGCTCTCAATTTTGCCCCGTTTCTGTAGCCCTTTTAAGATCTTGTTTTCTCCCCTCTGTTGTAAGGTGTCTGTTTCACCTTTTTTATTTGGTTTTAATTTTAATTACTTGTTTCTCTGTGTTTATTATAGTCTGTTATACAGTATTCCTGGTATCCTTTGAAAACTGGACCGCAGAGTGGCATGCTGAAAGATCTGAAGGACCCAATATACATTCTCCATATGATCTCTCAATGTACATCTTATACTGGATTGTGACATATGACACTTGTTATCATAGCGTCATTTTTTCATTACGAGTGGTGTTTTAATTTTACCATCTTATTGTGGTTCTTGTATATACATCTTATAGTAGTTTTATGCTCTGGTGCGGTTCTGGGTTCGCTGTGCGCATGCGTCCGTTTGCTCCCGGCCCCGCCCCTCCTCGGTCCGGCAGTTTGGCGTCCCTGGCCGGTGACTGGGTGCCATGGTAATTGCCGTGCCCCCAGTCATCTGGCTCGGTAGCCTGGCTGGGCGGGGTGGTTGCGGCGTCGGGAGCCATGGACGCATGCGCCGCACATTAGCAACCCTGCTGACTTCCGGGTCACATGATTCTTCATGTGACCGGAAGTACTGGATATAAGGATTCCGTGGTGGAACATGGACACTTCCCCTTGAAAAAGCTATAGAACGCCAAAGCGAAACGTACGTCGGGGGTGCTGCCCAACTAGATCCATCCCTTCACCTGGGTAAGAGGAGCTTTGGGAGACTGTGGTTACTGCGTCTATTACGCTATATGTTTCTATGACACTGGCAATTTGACTAGTCTCTTACAGCGCGTCTTGGATTGTGTACCTTTAGTGGTATATCACCTTGTGAAATAGCCTCATATAGGTCCATACTGGGGACCATAGAGAGATTGTGGTGACGTTTGTAGCTCTATTACCTCATGGTGCTATGTATGGACGTGGTTATCACTATGTAACACTTTTGTGTCACACTCATTTTTGTATTATATATGTGTGATACTCTTCATGACCGCTACGGGTGTTAGGGGTGGCCCTTTTAGTGTCCTTATTTTAAGTATATGGTTGTATGTGTTTTTTTGTATTCAATAAAATTTTGTATATTTTTAATTTGGTATTTCGAATGCTCCTTTGTTCTCCGCTAATTGACTAGTGCTTTTTGGAGCTGGATTCGATAGTGTCCAGGACATGGTTCTTGGACACGGTGTACTATGAGCCTGGGTTTATATGTACAGTCTCATAACAATCCAGCAGTGACAACCATAGATGTCTAATGGAGACCTCTGGTTGTCATGCCAACCCATCGGCAACCCGCAATTATGTGACACAGGCACCTATGGGCTGGATTTCTGGCCTGCTTGTCAGAATCGCATGTTAAATGCCACTGTCAGATTTTGAAAGCAGAATTTAAATAGTTAACAGCCACGGGTGGATTGCGATTCCACTCACGGCTTTTAGAGGCACATGTTAGCTGACATATTCTGGAAAAGATGTGGGCTCAGCACCGGAGCCCACATCAAGGGGAGGATGTCTGACATCGGCATACTATTATGCCTGGTGTCGGAAAGGGGTTAAAGTACATTCACAGGTGTGTCTTTAATCAAATCAGATGTTGCCAAAAAAAACTATCATAAGCTTCCAAACACGTGACATCATCGTATGGGCAGTCCAGAAATATTTAACCCCTTTCTGCCATTGGACGTAATATTCCGTCCATGTGGGGTGGGCCTTAATTCCCAAGGACGGAATATTACGTTCAGCGCGATCGGCCGCGCTCACGGGGGGAGCGCGGCCGATCGCGGCCGGGTGTCAGCTGCTTATCGCAGCTGACATCCGGCACTATGTGCCAGGAGCGGTCACGGACCGCCCCCGGCACATTAACCCCCGGCACACCGCGATCAAAGATGATCGCGATGTGCCGGCGGTGCAGGGAAGCTTCCCGCAGGGAGGGGGCTCCCTGCGTGCTTCCCTGAGACCCCCGCAGCAACGCGATGTGATCGCGTTGCTCCGGGGGTCTCCTACCTCCCTCCCTGCAGTAAGTCCCGGATCCAAAATGGCCGCGGATCCGGGTCCTGCAGGGAGGGAGGTGGCTTACCAAGTGCCTGCTCAGAGCAGGCACTTGGTAACGCTGCACTGCTCTCAGACAGATCGGTGATCTGACAGAGTGCTGTGCAAACTGGCAGATCACCGATCTGTATTGTCCCCCCCTGGGACAAAGTAAAAAAGTAAAAAAAAAAAATTTCCAAGTGTGTAAAAAAAAAAAAAAAATCCTAAATAATGAAAAAAAAAAAAAAATATTATTCCCATAAATACATTTCTTTATCTAAATAAAAAAAAGAAAACAATAAAAGTACACATATTTAGTATCGCCGCGTCCGTAACGACCCGACCTATAAAGCTGTCCCACTAGTTAACCCCTTCAGTAAAAACCGTAAGAAAAAAAAAAAAAAAACGAGGCAAAAAACAACGCTTTATTATCATACCGCCAAACAAAAAGTGGAATAACACGCGATCAAAAAGACGGATATAAATAAACATGGTACCGCTGAAAGCGTCATCTTATCCCGCAAAAAATGAGCCACCATACAGCAACATCAGCAAAAAAATAAAAAAGTTATAGTCCTCAGAATAAAGCGATGCAAAAATAATTATTTTTTTCTATAAAATAGTTTTTATCGTATAAAAGCGCCAAAACATAAAAAAAATGATATAAATGAGGTGTCGCTGTAATCGTACTGACCCGAAGAATAAAACTGCTTAATCAATTTTACCAAACGCGGAACGGTATAAACGCCTCCCCCAAAAGAAATTCATGAATATCTGGTTTTTGGTCATTCTGCCTCACAAAAATCGGAATAAAAAGCGATCAAAAAATGTCACGTGCCCGAAAATGTTACCAATAAAAACGTCAACTCGTCCCGCAAAAAGCAAGACCTCAAATGACTCTGTGGACTCAAATATGGAAAAATTATAGCTCTCAAAATGTGGTAACGCAAAAAATATTTTTTGCAATAAAAAGCGTCTTTCAGTGTGTGACGGCTGCCAATCATAAAAATCCGCTAAAAACCCGCTATAAAAGTAAATGAAAAAAATGTATTTATTTTCATTTTCCCATTAGGGTTAGGGCTAGGGTTAGGGCTAGGGTTAGGGTTAGGGCTAGGGCTAGGGCTAGGGTTAGGGCTAGGGCTAGGGCTAGGGTTAGGGCTAGGGTTAGGGCTAGGGTTAGGGCTAGGGTTAGGGCTAGGGTTAGGGCTAGGGCTAGGGTTAGGGCTAGGGCTAGGGCTAGGGTTAGGGCTAGGGTTAGGGCTAGGGTTAGGGCTAGGGTTAGGGCTAGGGTTAGGGTTAGGGCTAGGGCTAGGGTTAGGGCTAGGGTTAGGGATAGGGTTAGGGATAGGGTTAGGGTTAGGGCTAGGGTTAGGGTTAGGGCTAGGGTTAGGGCTAGGGTTAGGGCTAGGGCTAGGGTTGGGACTAGGGTTAGGGTTAGGGTTGGGGCTAGGGTTAGGGCTAGGGCTAGGGTTAGGGTTAAGGCTACAGTTAGGTTTGGGGCTAAAGTTCGGGTTAGGGTTTGGATTACATTTGCGATTGGGATTAGGATTAGGGGTGTGTCTGGGTTAGAGGTGTGGTTAGGGTTACCGTTGGGATTAGGGTTAGGGGTGTGTTTGGATTAGGGTTTCAGTTATAATTCGGGGGTTTCCACTGTTTAGGCACATCAGGGGCTCTCCAAACACGACATGGCGTCCGATCTCAATTCCAGCCAATTCTGCATTGAAAAAGTAAAACAGTGCTCCTTCCCTTCCGAGCTCTCCCGTGTGCCCAAACAGGACTTTACCCCAACATATGGGGTATCAGCGTACTCAGGACAAATTGGACAACAACTTTTGGGGTCCAATTTCTCCTGTTACCCTTGGGAAAATACAAAACTGGGGGCTAAAAAATAATTTTTGTGGGAAAAAAAGAGATTTTTTATTTTCACGGCTCTGCGTTATAAACTGTAGTGAAACACTTGGGGGCTCAGCCTGGGAGCTTTCTAGGTAATTTCCCACGATCTATGAACAGCCAGCAGAGGGCGCCTCACCGCAAATGAAGCTAAATACAGATCATTGATCTATTTTTAGCCTCATTCCCTGGAGTTTTGCAGCCAGGAGCAGCCTGCATTAGCACAGCTCCTTGCTGCAAAATGTTTTAACCCCTTCAGAAGGATTTACATCGTTGGACGTTACAGATCTGCGGAGGGTAAGTATATTGTTGGTTTATTATGTTTTTTTATTCACAGAACGAGGGTCTTCAGTGACTGGATTGGGCGCTGAATAAAATACTGCAACAACCATTGTTTTTATTTCATTAAAATAATTTTAAAAAATGTGTTTGTGTTTTATTTAACCCTTTACTAGTATTGGATTAATAATGGATAGGTGTCATAATTGACGCCTCTCCATTATTAATTAGGCTTAATGTCACCTTACAATAGCAAGGTGGCATTAACACTTCATTACCCCATATCCCACCGCTACACGGGAATGGGAAGAGAGTGGCCAAGTGCCAGAATAGGCGCATCTTCCAGATGTGCCTTTTCTGGGGTGGCTGGGGGCAGATATTTTTAGCCAGGGGGGGGCCAATAACCGTGGACCCTCTCCAGGCTATTAATATCTGCCCTCAGTCACTGGCTTTACTACTCTGGCGGAGAAAATTGCGCGGGAGCCCACGCCAATTTTTTCCGCCATTTAACCCTTTATTTTAAGAGCTAGAACGGCCAAATTTTGCAGATACACACTACTGACATTAGTAGTGTGGAATCTGCAAAAAAAATGGAGAGAAGACATGGTTTACTGTATGTAAACCATGTCTCAAATCATGTCGGGTTTTAGGAAGGAGAAGGAAAAAGCCGGTAATTGAATTACCGGCTTTCAAGCTGTCTAGCGCTGGAATAAATATTAATATATATACATATATGTGTCTCACTGACATATATATATATATATATACCTATTCTATGTGTACACATTTATTCTACCTATTCTACTGTAAGCTGTCAGTGTGATTTTACTGTACACCGCACTGAATTACCGGCTTTTCTCTCTAACAGCGCTGCGTATTTCTCGCAAGTCACACTGCTTGTCCGTGTGTAATCCGTATTTTTCTGGCTTCCATAGACTTTCATTGGCGTATTTCTTGCGCAGTACGGTGACAAACGCAGCATGCTGCGATTTTGTACGGCCGTAGAAAGCCGTATAATACTGATCAGTAAAATACGGCAAATAGGAGCAGGGGCATAGAGAATAATTGTGCCGTATTTTTTGCGAGTTTTACGGACGTAGATTCTGCGCTCTTACGTCCGTAAAACTCGCATGTGTGACGGCGGCCTAATACAAATGCCTTAAAACATTCTCTCTCATATAACTCTGGCATTTGTCAAATATTAATAATTATGGTAATCCTAACTGACCTAAAATGGGAAAGCTTTATGCTGATTTCATGTCAGATATTGAGAAAAACATGCATTTGTGTAATTTTATATAGTATATGTAAACTTCTGGTTTCAACTGTATCTAATCTATCAATCTATCTATGTAGCTGTAAATTACATTAAGAATTACAGTATGTAAGAGATTATGTCTGTGGGAGATAGGGGGAGAGAGAAAAGTTAGAGCTTGACACGCTGAAACATATATCGTAAACCTTTGAAAATGAATTTAGCTGGCGAGTGCCGTACCTGCTGGTGCTTTCAGCCGAAGTGAGAAAAAAGGAGGGGTATTTCCAGCACGTCCTTCTAGTTTAAATAAAATTTCTTTTTATTGGAACTGTCACGATGTGACTGTCCTAGCGTGACACGACCCGATGAGGAGGCAGCCACAAAACAGCGAAACACACAAGGGTACACTGGGGACTACCTGTCGGTAGGGAACGGGGAATTGGTCACCTCCTGCACTCACCTGAGGATGTGCTCTGCTCTTTCTATCATCCCTATACTGGTTCTTTTATCCCATTGTCGAGCAGGACAAATAATCCCTCACTTGCCCTGCTCCTATCAATAAGTAGGGAACTGGCAGCTGAGATCACTGGTCCCACCGCTGCACTAATACAACACAGGAGAAAGTTACAGACAACAAAGGGACAAAGAAACAATAAACACCACACTTAGCATTCTCTGCTGCAATGCACTGCACAGCAGAGATAGGCACCTGATATCAGTATTCAGCTGAAGAACCACAGCACTCGGCAAGCTTCTTCTCCAGCCAGATTGGTCTCCAAAAGGACCTGTATAACCAACAGTCAGCTGATACATCAGGTGACCTTTTGAAGGATGGAGGGAGTGGTCACCACCAACATCAGCAGACTAGGCAGCAATGTAATTACACCAGCTGCCACCAGGGAAAAACTGCATTATCCCCCGATAGCCTGAAAGGAAAAAAGTTTTAATCTGAGAGGCCAGATCTGCCACAGATCCAAATATGGATCGTGACAGGAACATTTTAAAAACCAATTGTAATATTGAGATAGAAACTATCTGCCTGACACATTTCTAGCGCACCTTGGCGCCCTTCCTATGACTAAGGCTGTCGAGGTGCGCCAGAAACGCCTCTCTCTCTGATTGGTTTTTAAAATGTTCCTATGTAAAAGTTGTTGCTAAAATTGAATTGCACACCTATGTCATAATGATGGTAGGTTCTGGATCAACATCGGACCAATTTTTTTATACGTTCCACGTTTCATTGCTGAATTCCAAACTATTGATAAAATTCAGCACACAGTTGCTTAGGTGCTTTGAACAAGTAGAGTTTTAGTGTGACATGCACCCAGATAGACATTCAGTTGTCATGTTCACCTGGACAAAGGAAACCCTTGAGATCATTCCATGTTCACTGTAGTGTGAGGATAGATAACAGAAAAGGACTTGTTAGTGAAATACTTAATGACTCTTATGCTTTTCAGTTTTAGTTGTACCAGTGTCCTTGGTTTATGAAACCTTAGCATGAACCAGTTTCAGAGAAGAGACTGTGCCAGATACCAGGATCCAGGTCACCCTTTACACCGTATCCTTAAATGATTGTTTTGTCTTTTTATATGCATTATATAAATATAGAGCATGTGGAAAGAGAGATATAAGCAGTAAAATATGATTGTAAGTATTACAAATTTGGCAAATAACTACAATATATTGTTATGTAATATAATATGGTTGGCGCAAAGTATAATAGAGATGTTATTGCCGCTGCAAAAAACAGGACACCAACCACCAATGTTGTCCAAAGTGAATACTATGTAAAAAGAAAATTAAAAATTTGTTTTGCGCTGAGGAAAAACAATCTCTATAAGCATTACCGCATTCTTATATGTCCCCCATGTCCTCTAGCATATTTAGAGTACCAAATATAAAAATGCCTAATAAGTACCTGTTAAAAATCCGAAATGAATCTTCCACGGTAGCGAAAAAGTTGTCTGGGAGAAACGTAGATTGTCAGAGAGAGAGATTTCTTCAGGAATGTAGTCCCGGCCGGTGACTCACATCCCCCTCTGGTAATATCCCCGCTAGCGATGCAAAGATGGAGCCGGTGTGTGCTCGGTGCACGTTCGGAAACTGTGGTGCTGCAGACGCCGAAGCAGGACCTAGCGTGACGTAGGGGATCACGTGATTGTCCAAAGTAAGGAACGCTGTGTGGAATTGGTCCACACAGCGTTCCTTACTTTGGACAAGCACGTGATCCCCTACGTCACGCTAGGTCCTGCTTCAGCGTCTGCAGCGCCACAGTTTCCGAACGTGCACCGAGCACACACCGGCTCCATCTTTGCATCGCTAGCGGGGATATTACCAGAGGGGGATGTGAGTCACCGGCCGGGACTACATTCCTGAAGAAATCTCTCTCTCTGACAATCTACGTTTCTCCCGGACAACTTTTTTGCTACCGTGGAAGATTCATTTTGGATTTTTAACAGGTACTTATTAGGCATTTTTATATTTGGTACTCTAAATATGCTAGAGGACATGGGGGACATATAAGAATGCGGTAATGCTTATAGAGATTGTTTTTGCTCAGCGCAAAACAAATTTTTAATTTTCTTTTTACAATATATTGTTGTTTTAGTGGGAAAAGTTTCAACTGAGAATTTCAATTTTTGCTCAGATTCATTGACAAAATAGAACATTGTAATTTCATGAATTTAATAGATTTGACAATGAAAAAAGATATGCAAATTATCACTTGAACTTTCCATCCGGAATAGACTAATATCCGGGGCGTGTGAAATCTCTGCCTCCTGTCTTCATTAGCATTGCACTCCGCTGCACAGTAGCAGTGACTCCCTGCATCTGTGTAAAAGAAGGATGAAGACACTGCTCATAGAAGAGTGAATAAGGTTCGGATAATAGCGTGAGTGCAGGGCGCAGGAGCCGGGATTACAGCACAACAACTGCATGTTACAGGGCCGTGTGAAGTGCATGGGAGGAAGGTGCTATGATAATGAAGACACCACACAGCCCCGTGAATGGAAGAAATAGTTAGCATAAAAGAATAAAACTCAATACCTCAACAACAACTAGGCTTCAGCTATGAGGCATACAGGCAAGACTATTCTATCCATTCTATTGCCTGCATAGTAATAGCTAAAAAGCATCCCAGGCGGTAACAGATTCCCTTTAAATCAAAAATAGTTCAAGTTTCTTAAGTGTCTTTTGATCAGACTTTCATCAAACTTTAGTCTAAGTGTCAGTTTTTACCATTAGAGTTTCATCAAGTTTTCTCATGTAAAAATAAAGATTAAAAAATGGAGGTTCTCAAGATGCTTCTATCAAACAGTCTATGGAAAACACATAGCACATGGACAGTATGCAATTTTTTTCATGAACCAATACACTTAATCTGTAACATGTCTTCGCAATTTTTTTTTGAAGACCGCTCAGTCCACAAATTGCACCTACATGTGAATAGCCCTATATGCTATAATAGGTACATGTTCTATCCATGAAAAACATGGATCAAACTCGTTTGTGGAAAACTGCACATATGAACGAGTTTTAGGGGAGTCATAAATATTTTTTTTTTATTCTTTATTTATAAATTTTAAACATACAATGAAGGGGAATGTAAAACAATAATAAACAGAATAAAAGGAACAAGACATATACTAGGTGTATCTATACACTTACAGACAGCATAGATTCATTGAGTAAACAATTATTTGTGATTAATATGTTAATAGAATCAAACTTGTAATCCTAGAAAAGATTTTGTAGCTAAAATCAAGAGTCGAGTAAACTATAGAGGAAACCATTGGGTCACCTGAAGGGGCCTTCTCTCAAGGGAGCTCGACCACCGCGGCATCCAGGAGGAAATTAGTGACCCCAATCCTTTTCAGACCATCCAGTCCAGGGAGCCCAAATCTAAAGAAAATGGTTGTGAGAGAGGGTCTCCCAACTCGAGAGTTCATCCAGACTGTAGATATCCTTCATTTTTTCTAACCATTCCCCTATAGTTGGTGGGGTTTGCTGTTTCCATTTTAAGGCAATTAGGCGTTTTGCAGGGAGCCAGAAATATTTTTAATGCAGATGAATGTAACTAATGTTTTTAGACATGACAGGATCCCTTTAAATAATTTAAGTCAGAAAACTGGTATAAAAAGTTTTATACAATATTTTGGTTAATTTTTTGTATTTTGTAACACAAACAACACGTATCTGCCAGACAGAACCCTATCAGTAATAGTTGTCCAATATTTGGCCTTGTTCAGATCACGTTTTTTGCTTTCAAAATACCAGATGAAGAGGACACTCTTTAGCCTCCATCTGACACCTAAGTGTGTACATTGAGTTTTCCTACCACATGGCAATATGTTTTTATGATGGTTACTGGTAGGATTAGAAATGATAAAGGTACTATATATAATCGGGTGTAAGCCGACCCAAGTATAAGCCGACCGCCCTAATTTTGCCACAAAAAACTGGGAAAACGTAGTGACTCGAGTATAAGCCTAGGGTGGAAAATGCAGCAGCTACTGGTAAATGTCAAAAGTAAAAATAGATACCAATAAAAGTAAAATTAATTGAGACATCAGTAGGTTAAGTGTTTTTGAATATCCATATTGAATCAGGAGCCCCATATAGTGCTCCATAAAGTTTCTGATGGCCCCATAAGATGCTCCATATTAAAATATGCCCCATATAATCCTGCATAAAGGGTAATAATGGCCCCATAAGATGCTCCATAGACACATTTGCCCAATATAATGCTGCACAAATGTTGATTATGGTCCCATAAGATGATCCATAAAGATATTTGCCCCATATACTGTAGTGCTGCACAAACCTTGATTATGGCCCCATAAGATGCTCCATACAGACATTTGCCCCATATAATGCTGCACAAACATTAATTATGGCCCCATAAGATACTCCATATAGATATTTGTCCCATATTATGCTGCACAAACGTTATGGCCCCATAAGATGCTCTATACAGGCACTTGCCCCATATAGTGCTGCACAAACGTTGATTATGGCTCCATAAGATGCTCCATACAAACACTTGCCCCATATAGTCCTGCACAAATGTTATGGCTAGAGTTGAGCGACCTTGACCTTTTTAGAGTCGAGCCGGGTTTTGCGAAACCCGACTATCTCAAAAGTCGGGTCGAGTGAAATCGGCCGATTATGACGTAAAGTCGGGATCGACCGAAACACGAAACCCAATGCAAGTCAATGGGGCAGCATAGTCGGCAGTGAGTGGGGGCCAGGAAAACACCTAGAGTGCCCATTTTAATATCAAAACCATCCATTCTTCTTAATGAAGCTTGTCAAGCGTAATTTACCTTATAATAATTGGAAGGCATTTGAAATTAGGGGTCATTTGGCTAAAGTTGTGGTGGGTAGGGCTGGTTTAAGTAATTAGTGGGCCCAGGAAATCTGGACCATGTCACGGCAGTGGAGCAGGGAGAGGTAAGTATTTCAACTTTGCAAGTGCTGTGAACCTGAGCAAGCAGGGGGGGCCCACTCGTTGGCATTGGCACTGGCACAGGGCCCCTCAAAGTACAGCGGTGTGTTTGCACGGCGGGGGCGCCTCCCACCGGCAGCAACACTTTTGCGTACTATGAGAGGCCCTGTGCCAGTGACGTCGCCAACTAGTATTCCTCCCCCCACCTGATGAAGGAACCTGCACTTTCATCTGCACCTTCCTCTTTGTCCCCGTGTAAGGTGGTATGGTATGCGGGAAGAGCAACCTGACTTTCAGCAGGGTCACAATGTTGTTGTGTAGCGTGCACGGGGAATGTTGCGTTATGGGTCAATGTACCAGCAGACTCATCTATCACTGGCTGGGCAATGGGCAGGATGAGGAGGAAACACAGATATAGGCCCAAATAATAAAGTGGGCTAAATGCAGTTCAAAATTGGTAACACAGGAATAACCAGGGGGCATTGCAGTGGAGGACAACTGGAATGAGAGGCTGACACAGAGAGTAGGCCCAAATCAGTAAGTAGTCGAAATGCAGTTCAAAATTGGCAACCGTAGTAAACAGGCAGCACAGCTTTGTTCAGTGGAGGAGAACAGCAAGGAGTGGCAGACACCGATAGTAGGCCCCAACCCAACTAGTAGGCCAAATGCAGTCTAACATTAACAACTACTTAACGAGCGCCTGAAAACGGAATTTCAGGACAGGAAACCAGGAGAACAGCAAGGAGCGGCAGACACTGTTAGTAGGCCCCAAACCAACTAGTACGCCAAATGCAGTTGTTCCATTTAACCACAATTTAACGAGAGCCTGAAGATAGAAGCTCAGGAAAGGCAACCTGGAGAACACCTTGGAGTGGAACCCACCATCTCTCTCCACCCCATACCCATTTTGTAGGCCTAATGCAGTGTAGTTTTCTACAACTACTAAACGAGAGTCGGAAGACCGAAGCAATGGCAAGGCAACCTGGGGAACACCTTGGAGTGTAACACACCATCTCTCTCCACCCGATACCCATTTTGTAGGCCTAATGCAGTGTAGTTTTCTACAACTACTAAACGAGAGTCGGAAGATCGAAGCAATGGCGAGGAAACCTGGAGAACACCTTGGAGTGTAACACACCATCTCTCTCCACCCCATACCCATTTTGTAGGCCTAATGCAGCCTACTTTCCGACAACTACAAAACGAGAGCATGAAGATCGAAGCTCAGGAAAGGCAACCTGGGGAACACCTTGGAGTGTAACACACCATCTCTCTCCACCCGATACCCATTTTGTAGGCCTAATGCAGTGTAGTTTTCTACAACTACTAAACGAGAGTCGGAAGACCGAAGCAATGGCAAGGCAACCTGGGGAACACCTTGGAGTGTAACACACCATCTCTCTCCACCCGATACCCATTTTGTAGGCCTAATGCAGTGTAGTTTTCTACAACTACTAAACGAGAGTCGGAAGATCGAAGCAATGGCGAGGAAACCTGGAGAACACCTTGGAGTGTAACACACCATCTCTCTCCACCCCATACCCATTTTGTAGGCCTAATGCAGCCTACTTTCCGACAACTACAAAACGAGAGCATGAAGATCGAAGCTCAGGAAAGGCAACCTGGGGAACACCTTGGAGTGTAACACACCCTCTCTCTACACCACGGAAGGGCTGATTCTTAGGAAGGAAGGCTGTCGGAAAGAAGCAGGGCGCGTCCGAGGGTGATTATATTCTTATTAGGTATATACTCACCCTCGGACGCGCCCTGCTTCTTTATTTGTAATGAATGTTTATTTGCAATGTGGTTTTGACTTACTCTATTTTTTTGGTAAATAATGATTTTATTATTTTCATTGTTTTGCATCTTCTTGGCAATAATATAAAGAAGACGCGACAGGACAACACTCGGTGGATGCAATATCTGTGTTTTAAATTGAAAAAAACTTTCAGTTAACTACTTGCAGGAGAAAGTTATTGTAACTGGTGGCCATTTTTAGTACTGTACCAGATTTTTGTTGTATGTGTTTGTTTTTAATGTTAAAATGTCTGCATTTGATATCTCTCCAGTATTTTCTTTTTTATAAGCAAAATACTTATTTTTATATTTTCTGATGTTGGTTCAAGGGGTACACGGGCATCAGTAGACAGGTCAGTGGAGGCCTAGTGGAAGGAGGGACCGCAGACAGGCTTCGAAGCCCTAACATAATAAATTGGCCTGGCTGTAGGCAATTTACAATTGGTTCCAGGGGAACACGGGCGGCAGTAGACAGGTCAGTGGAGGCCTAGTGGAAGGAGGGACCGCAGACAGGCTTCGAAGCCCTAACATAATAAATTGGGCTGGCTGTAGGCAATTTAAAATTGGTTCCAGGGGAACCCGGGCAGCAGTAGACAGGTCAGTGGAGGCCTAGTGGAAGGAGGGACCGCAGACAGGCTTCGAAGCCCTAACATAATAAATTGGGCTGGCTGTAGGCAATTTAAAATTGGTTCCAGGGGAACCCGGGCAGCAGTAGACAGGTCAGTGGAGGCCTAGTGGAAGGAGGGACCGCAGACAGGCTTCGAAGCCCTAACATAATAAATTGGCCTGGCTGTAGGCAATTTACAATTGGTTCCAGGGGAACACGGGCGGCAGTAGACAGGTCAGTGGAGGCCTAGTGGAAGGAGGGACCGCAGACAGGCTTCGAAGCCCTAACATAATAAATTGGGCTGGCTGTAGGCAATTTAAAATTGGTTCCAGGGGAACCAGGGCAGCAGTAGACAGGTCAGTGGAGGCCTAGTGGAAGGAGGGACCGCAGACAGGCTTCGAAGCCCTATCATAATAAATTGGCCTGGCTGTAGGCAATTTACAATTGGTTCCAGGGGAACACGGGCGGCAGTAAACAGGTCAGTGGAGGCCTAGTGGAAGGAGGGACCGCAGACAGGCTTCGAAGCCCTAACATAATAAATTGGGCTGGCTGTAGGCAATTTACAATTGGTTCCAGGGGAACACGGGCGGCAGTAGACAGGTCAGTGGAGGCCTAGTGGAAGGAGGGACCGCAGACAGGCTTCGAAGCCCTAACATAATAAATTGGGCTGGCTGTAGGCAATTTAAAATTGGTTCCAGGGGAACCCGGGCAGCAGTAGACAGGTCAGTGGAGGCCTAGTGGAAGGAGGGACCGCAGACAGGCTTCGAAGGCCTAACATAAGAAAAATGTCAATACAATGGTATTGACAGTGCCAGGCATTGAAGGATGTCAGCGCATAGACTAAACATTGGTGGAGCTGTGAGAGAAAATTTTGCAAGTGGTAGAGCACTGTTTGACCTGGGGGGGGGGACTGTCTTGTGGCCGGCGGTACAGGCCCACGGCCCTTCATATTACAACGGTGTGTCTGACGTTGGGTGCGCACCACCACCGCCAGACACTTTATTGTACTATGAGGGACCTAGTGGCAGTGCCGTCGACCAAAAGCGGGCACACCCACCTCTTCAGACAAACAGTACTCTCACGGGTGCTGGCGCCAAGTGGCGATACCACGGCCCCGTGTGGGGACTTTGGCCATTTAGGGAGGTGTTAACATGTCGGATGCTGGACAATCAGGTGCTGCAAATTACGAGATTGGAAAAGTCGTTCAGAATAGTCCACAGGCAAGACCTTTACATAGGAAAGCTAGGTGTCAGCCGGGCAAGGTGGGGCAAAAGATTTCGAAATCCAGTTGTGGTTCATTTTAATGAAGGTTAGATCATCTACATTTTGGGTAGCCAGACGAGTCCTTTTTTCTGTTAGTATTGAACCTGCAGCACTGAATACTCTTTCTGATAGGACACTAGCTGCCGGGCAAGCAAGCTCCTGCAATGCATATTCTGCCAATTCTGGCCAGGTGTCTAATTTTGATGCCCAGTAATCAAATGGGAATGACGGTTGAGGGAGAACGTCGATAAGGGATGAAAAATAGTTAGTAACCATACTGGACAAATGTTGTCTCCTGTCACTTTGAATTGATGCTGCAGTACCTGTCCTGTCTGCGGTCATAGCAAAATCACTCCACAACCTGGTCAGAAAACCCCTCTGGCCAACGACACTTCTGATTTCTGCCCCTCTAACACCTCTGGTCTGCTGGCCCCTGCAGCTCGTGTTAGAACGATCACGGGCGCTGTGTGCAGGGAATGCCAGAAGCAAACGGTCAACAAGAGTTGATTGTTTGGTTGCTAATATTAGTTCCAAGTTCTCATGTGGCATTATATTTTGCAATTTGCCTTTATAGCGAGGATCAAGGAGGCAGGCCAACCAGTAATCGTCATCGTTCATCATTTTTGTTATGCGTGTGTCCCTTTTGAGGATACGTAAGGCATAATCCGCCATGTGGGCCAAAGTTCCAGTTCTCAAATCTGTGGTTGTGCTTGGTTGAGGGGCAGTTTCAGGCAAATCCACGTCACTTGTGTCCCTCCAAAAACCAGAACCCGGCCTTGCCGTGCCAACAATTTCCACTGGCCCCGGAAAAGCTTCCTCATTAAAAATATAATCATCCCCATCATCCTCCTCGTCCTCCTCCTCCTCTTCGCCCGCTACCTCGTCCTGTACACTGCCCTGGCCAGACAATGGCTGACTGTCATCAAGGCTTTCCTCTTCCTCAGCTGCAGACGCCTGATCCTTTATGTGCGTCAAACTTTGCATCAGCAGACGCATTAGGGGGATGCTCATGCTTATTATGGCGTTGTCTGCACTAACCAGCCGTGTGCATTCCTCAAAACACTGAAGGACTTGACACATGTCTTGAATCTTCGACCACTGCACAGCTGACAACTCCATGTCTGCCATCCTACTGCCTGCCCGTGTATGTGTATCCTCCCACAAAAACATAACAGCCCGCCTCTGTTCACACAGTCTCTGAAGCATGTGCAGTGTTGAGTTCCACCTTGTTGCAACGTCTATGATTAGGCGATGCTGGGGAAGGTTCAAAGAACGCTGATAGGTCTGCATACGGCTGGAGTGTACGGGCGAACGGCGGATATGTGAACAAAGTCCACGCACTTTGAGGAGCAGGTCGGATAACCCCGGATAACTTTTCAGGAAGCACTGCACCACCAGGTTTAAGGTGTGAGCCAGGCAAGGAATGTGTTTCAGTTGGGAAATGGAGATGGCAGCCATGAAATTCCTTCCGTTATCACTCACTACCTTGCCTGCCTCAAGATCTACAGTGCCCAGCCACGACTGCGTTTCTTTCTGCAAGAACTCGGACAGAACTTCAGCGGTGTGTCTGTTGTCACCCAAACACTTCATAGCCAATACAGCCTGCTGACGTTTGCCAGTAGCTGCCCCATAATGGGAGACCTGGTGTGCAACAGTGGCAGCTGCGGATGGAGTGGTTGTGCAACTGCGGTCTGTGGACGAGGTCTCGCTTCTGCAGGAGGACGAGGAGGAGGAGGAGGGGGTGCGAATGGCTACAGCCAATTGTTTCCTAGACCGTGGGCTAGGCAGAACTGTCCCAAACTTGCTGTCCCCTGTGGACCCTGCATCCACCACATTTACCCAGTGTGCCGTGATGGACACGTAACGTCCCTGGCCATGCCTACTGGTCCATGCATCTGTTGTCAGGTGCACCTTTGTGCTCACAGATTGCCTGAGTGCATGGACGATGCGCTCTTTAACATGCTGGTGGAGGGCTGGGATGGCTTTTCTGGAAAAAAAGTGTCGACTGGGTAGCTCGTAGCGTGGTACAGCGTAGTCCATCAGGGCTTTGAAAGCTTCGCTTTCAACTAACCGGTAGGGCATCATCTCTAACGAAATTAGTCTAGCTATGTGGGCGTTCAAACCCTGTGTACGCGGATGCGAGGCTAAGTACTTCCTTTTTCTAACCATAGTCTCATGTAGGGTGAGCTGGACTGGAGAGCTGGAGATCGTGGAACTAGCGGGGGTGCCGGTGGACATGGCAGACTGAGAGACGGTGGGAGATGGTATTGTTGCCGCCGGTGCCCTAGATGCAGTGTTTCCTACTACGAAACTGGTGATTCCCTGACCCTGACTTCTTTGGCCTGGCAAAGAAACCTGCACAGATACTGCAGGTGGTGCAGAAAATGGTGGCCCTACACTGCCGGAAGGGATGTTGCGTTGATGACTAGCTTCATTGGCCGAGGGTGCTACAACCTTAAGGGACGTTTGGTAGTTAGTCCAAGCTTGCAAATGCATGGTGGTTAAATGTCTATGCATGCAACTTGTATTGAGACTTTTCAGATTCTGCCCTCTGCTTAAGGTAGTTGAACATTTTTGACAGATGACTTTGCGCTGATCAATTGGATGTTGTTTAAAAAAATGCCAGACTGCACTCTTTCTAGCATCGGATACCTTTTCAGGCATTGCAGACTGAGCTTTAACCGGATGGCCACGCTGTCCTCCAACAGGTTTTGACTTTGCCACGCGTTTTGGGCAAGATACGGGCCCGGCAGATGGAACCTGTTGAGATGTTGATGCCTGCTGCGGCCCCTCCTCCTCCGCTTCAGAACTGCTGCCGCCTGCACCCTGTTCCCCCAATGGCTGCCAATCGGGGTCAAGAACTGGGTCATCTATTACCTCTTCTTGTAGCTCGTGTGCAACTTCGTCTGTGTCACCTTGTCGGTCGGTGGTATAGCGTTCGTGATGGGGCAACATAGTCTCATCAGGGTCTGATTCTTGATCAGCACCCTGCGAGGGCAATGTTGTGGTCTGAGTCAAAGGACCAGCATAGTAGTCTGGCTGTGGCTGTGCATCAGTGCACTCCATGTCAGATTCAACTTGTAATGGGCATGGACTGTTAACTGCTTCACTTTCTAAGCCAGGGACGGTATGTGTAAAGAGCTCCATGGAGTAACCCGTTGTGTCGCCTGCTGCATTCTTCTCTGTTGTTGTTTTTGCTGAAGAGGACAAGGAAGCGACTTGTCCCTGACCGTGAACATCCACTAACGACGCGCTGCTTTTACTTTTACCAGTTTCACGAGAGGAGGCAAAAGAGCTAGAGGCTGAGTCAGCAAGATAAGCCAAAACTTGCTCTTGCTGCTCCAGCTTTAAAAGCGGTTTTCCTACTCCCAGAAAAGGGAGCGTTCGAGGCCTTGTGTAGCCAGACGACGAACCTGGCTCCACAGCTCCAGACTTAGGTGCAATATTTTTTTTCCCACGACCACCTGATGCTCCACCACTACCACTACCCTCATTACCAGCTGACAATGAACGCCCCCGGCCACGACCTCTTCCACCAGACTTCCTCATTGTTTTAAAAACGTTACCAAACTAACGGTATTTGTTGCAGTCACACAACTTACACGGTGAGCTATAACTTCAGTATGATTTAGCTACCCCTTTACAGGTGGGTGAGACCACAACGAAAATCAGGCACAATGTTACACACTCTGTTGTTGGTGGCAACAAATGAGAGAGATGCCACACACGCAGGACTGTCACTGAAGCGCAAATGTAAATATTAATCTCCCACTGATTTGTGTTTTTTTTTTAAAAAAAGGAGACTTTAGAAGAAAAAAAAAAAAAAATGATTTTTTAAGGAAGAATTTATAAACCAAATAAAACGAAATGATTTTTTCAGGGAGAATTTAGAAAACAAATAAAACATAAAATAGCCTTTCTAGGGCCCAGTGAGTGAGAGAGGACGCACACAGGAGTCATGAGTGGCACACAAGCCCAGAGGCCAATATTTATCTCCCACTGATTGATTTAGTGATTTTTTCAGGTAGATTTTGGAACCCAAATCAAGCAAAAAAATTAATAGGCTTTCTATGGCCCACAATTGGAGAGAGAGAGATGGCACACCCAGGAGTCAAGACTGGCACACAAGCAGAAAGGGCAATATTAATCTCCCACTGATTTGATTTTTTTTTTTTTCAGGGAGACTTTAGAAAAAAAAATACAAAAAAATGAATTTTTCAGGAAGAATTTAGAAACAAAATAAAATAAAATGATTGTTTCAGGGAGAATTTAGAAAACAAATAAAAAAAAATAGGCTTTGTAGGGCCCACTGAGTGAGAGAGGACGCACACAGGAGTCAGGAGTGGCACACAAGCCCAGAGGCCAATATTTATCTCCCACTGATTGATTTAGTGATTTTCTCAGGTAGATTTTGGAACCCAAATCAAGCAAAAAAATTAATAGGCTTTCTATGGCCCACAATTGGAGAGAGAGAGATGGCACACCCAGGAGTCAAGACTGGCACACAAGCAGAAAGGGCAATATTAATCTCCCACTGATTTGATTTTTTTTTTTTTTTTTCAGGGAGACTTTAGAAAAAAAAAAATGAATTTTTCAGAAAGAATTTAAAAACAAAATAAAATCAAAATTATTGTTTCAGGGAGAATTTAGAAAACAAATGAAAAAAAAATAGGCTTTGTAGGGCCCACTGAGTGAGAGAGGACGCACACAGGAGTCAGGAGTGGCACACAAGCCCAGAGGCCAATATTTATCTCCCACTGATTGATTTAGTGATTTTTTCAGGTAGATTTTGGAACCCATATCAAGCAAAAAAATTAATAGGCTTTCTATGGCCCACAATTGGAGAGAGAGAGATGGCACACCCAGGAGTCAAGACTGGCACACAAGCAGAAAGGGCAATATTAATCTCCCACTGATTTGATTTTTTTTTTTTTTTCAGGGAGACTTTAGAAAAAAAAATACAAAAAAATGAATTTTTCAGGAAGAATTTAGAAACAAAATAAAATAAAATGATTGTTTCAGGGAGAATTTAGAAAACAAATAAAAAAAAATAGGCTTTGTAGGGCCCACTGAGTGAGAGATGACGCACACAGGAGTCAGGAGTGGCACACAAGCCCAGAGGCCAATATTTATCTCCCACTGATTGATTTAGTGATTTTTTCAGGTAGATTTTGGAACCCAAATCAAGCAAAAAAATTAATAGGCTTTCTATGGCCCACAATTGGAGAGAGAGAGATGGCACACCCAGGAGTCAAGACTGGCACACAAGCAGAAAGGGCAATATTAATCTCCCACTGATTTGATTTTTTTTTTTTTTCAGGGAGACTTTAGAAAAAAAAATACAAAAAAAATGATTTTTTTCAGGAATAATTTAGAAACCAAATAAAATAAAATGATTTTTTCAGGGAGAATTTAGAAAACAAATAAAACATAAAATAGCCTTTCTAGGGCCCAGTGAGTGAGAGAGGACGCACACAGGAGTCATGAGTGGCACACAAGCCCAGAGGCCAATATTTATCTCCCACTGATTGATTTAGTGATTTTTTCAGGTAGATTTTGGAACCCAAATCAAGCAAAAAAATTAATAGGCTTTCTATGGCCCACAATTGGAGAGAGAGAGATGGCACACCCAGGAGTCAAGACTGGCACACAAGCAGAAAGGGCAATATTAATCTCCCACTGATTTGATTTTTTTTTTTTTTCAGGGAGACTTTAGAAAAAAAAATACAAAAAAATGAATTTTTCAGGAAGAATTTAGAAACAAAATAAAATAAAATGATTGTTTCAGGGAGAATTTAGAAAACAAATAAAAAAAAATAGGCTTTGTAGGGCCCACTGAGTGAGAGAGGACGCACACAGGAGTCAGGAGTGGCACACAAGCCCAGAGGCCAATATTTATCTCCCACTGATTGATTTAGTGATTTTCTCAGGTAGATTTTGGAACCCAAATCAAGCAAAAAAATTAATAGGCTTTCTATGGCCCACAATTGGAGAGAGAGAGATGGCACACCCAGGAGTCAAGACTGGCACACAAGCAGAAAGGGCAATATTAATCTCCCACTGATTTGATTTTTTTTTTTTTTTTCAGGGAGACTTTAGAAAAAAAAAAATGAATTTTTCAGAAAGAATTTAAAAACAAAATAAAATCAAAATTATTGTTTCAGGGAGAATTTAGAAAACAAATGAAAAAAAAATAGGCTTTGTAGGGCCCACTGAGTGAGAGAGGACGCACACAGGAGTCAGGAGTGGCACACAAGCCCAGAGGCCAATATTTATCTCCCACTGATTGATTTAGTGATTTTTTCAGGTAGATTTTGGAACCCATATCAAGCAAAAAAATTAATAGGCTTTCTATGGCCCACAATTGGAGAGAGAGAGATGGCACACCCAGGAGTCAAGACTGGCACACAAGCAGAAAGGGCAATATTAATCTCCCACTGATTTGATTTTTTTTTTTTTTTCAGGGAGACTTTAGAAAAAAAAATACAAAAAAATGAATTTTTCAGGAAGAATTTAGAAACAAAATAAAATAAAATGATTGTTTCAGGGAGAATTTAGAAAACAAATAAAAAAAAATAGGCTTTGTAGGGCCCACTGAGTGAGAGATGACGCACACAGGAGTCAGGAGTGGCACACAAGCCCAGAGGCCAATATTTATCTCCCACTGATTGATTTAGTGATTTTTTCAGGTAGATTTTGGAACCCAAATCAAGCAAAAAAATTAATAGGCTTTCTATGGCCCACAATTGGAGAGAGAGAGATGGCACACCCAGGAGTCAAGACTGGCACACAAGCAGAAAGGGCAATATTAATCTCCCACTGATTTGATTTTTTTTTTTTTTCAGGGAGACTTTAGAAAAAAAAATACAAAAAAAATGATTTTTTTCAGGAATAATTTAGAAACCAAATAAAATAAAATGATTTTTTTCAGGGAGAATTTAGAAAACAAATAAAACAAAAAATAGGCTTTCTAGGGCCCACTGAGTGAGAGAGGACACACACAGGAGTCAGGAGTGGCACACAAGCCCAGAGGCCAATATTTATCTCCCACTGATTGATTAAGTGATTTTTTCAGGTAGATTTTGGAACCCAAATCAAGCAAAAAAATTAATAGGCTTTCTATGGCCCACAATTGGAGAGAGAGAGATGGCACACCCAGGAGTCAAGACTGGCACACAAGCAGAAAGGGCAATATTAATCTCCCACTGATTTGTTTTTTTTTTTTTTTTTCAGGGAGACTTTAGAAAAAAAAATACAAAAAAAATGATTTTTTTCAGGAATAATTTAGAAACCAAATAAAATAAAATGATTTTTTCAGGGAGAATTTAGAAAACAAATAAAACAAAAAATAGGCTTTCTAGGGCCCACTGAGTGAGAGAGGACGCACACAGGAGTCAGGAGTGGCACACAAGCCCAGAGGCCAATATTTATCTCCCACTGATTGATTTATTGATTTTTTCAGGTAGAATTTAGAACCCAAATCAACCAAAAAAATTAATAGGCTTTCTATGGCCCACTATTTGTGAGAGAGATGGCACGCTCAGGACTGGCACACAAGCCCAGAGGCCAATATTAATCTCCCACTTTTTTTTTTTTTTCCAGGGAAAATTTATAAACCCAATAAAAAAAATAATAAATAGGCTTTCTATGGCCCACTATCTGAGAGAGAGAGATGGCACGCTTAGGACTGGCACACAAGCCCAAAGGCCAATATTAATCTCCCACTGATTGATTTATTGATTTTTTCAGGTAGAATTTAGAACCCAAATCAACCAAAAAAATAAATAGGCTTTCTATGGCCCACTATTTGTGAGAGAGATGGCACGCTCAGGACTGGCACACAAGCCCAGAGGCCAATATTAATCTCCCACTTTTTTTTTTTTTTCCAGGGAAAATTTATAAACCCAATAAAAAAAATAATAAATAGGCTTTCTATGGCCCACTATCTGAGAGAGAGAGATGGCACGCTTAGGACTGGCACACAAGCCCAAAGGCCAATATTAATCTCCCACTGATTGATTTATTGATTTTTTCAGGTAGATTTTGGAACCCAAATCAAGCAAAAAAATAAATAGGCTTTCTATGGCCCACTGAGAGATGGCACACACAGGAGTAAGGAGTGGCACACAAGCCCTGAGGCCAATATTTTTCTCCCACTGATTGATGTAGTGATTGTTTCAGGTAGATTTTAGAACCCAAATCAAGCAAAAAAATAAATAGGCTTTCTATGGCCCACTGAGTGAGAGATGACACAGACAGGGATGGCACTCTAGCAGAAATGCCAATCTTAATCTCCCACAAAAAAAAAAAAAAAAAAAAGGAACTGTCCTTCAATTGCTATCTCCCTGCAGTAATCTCAGCCAGGTATGGCAGGCAGCAATAAGGAGTGGACTGATGCACAAATTAAATAAAAAGTGTGGACAAACAAACAAGATAGCTGTGCAGAAAGGAAGGAACAAGAGGATTTGTGCTTTGAAAAAAGCAGTTGGTTTGCACAGCGGCGTACACACAGCAATGCAGCTATCAGGGAGCCTTCTAGGGAAGCCCAATGAGCTACAGCGCTGAGGAAAAAAAAAAAAATGTAGCTTCCACTGTCCCTGCACACCGAAGGTGGTGTTGGGCAGTGGAAATCGCTACAGCACAAGCGGTTTGGTGGTTAATGGACCCTGCCTAACGCTATCCCTGCTTCTGACGAAGTGGCAGCAACCTCTCCCTAGGCTCAGATCAGCAGCAGTAACATGGCGGTCGGCGGGAACGCCCCTTTATAGCCCCTGTGATGCCGCGGACAGCAAGCCAATCACTGCAATGCCCTTCTCTAAGATGGTGGGGACCAGGACCTATGTCATCACGCTGCCCACACTCTGCGTTTACCTTCATTGGCTGAGAAATGGCGCTTTTCGCATCATTGAAACGCGACTTTGGCGCGAAAGTCGCGTACCGCATGGCCGACCCCACACAGGGGTCGGATCGGGTTTCATGAAACCCGACTTTGTCAAAAGTCGGCGACTTTTGAAAATGTTCGACCCGTTTCGCTCAACCCTAGTTATGGCCCCATTAGATGCTCCATACAGACACTTGCCACATTTGCTGTTGCTGCTGCGATAAAAAAAATCACATACTCACCTCTCCATCGCTCAGGCCCCCGGCACTTTCAATATTCACCTGACTTCGCTCCGGCACAGCTCCATCTTCAGCGTCTTCTGCACTGACGGACAGGCAGAGAGCGCACTAACCACGTCACTGCATCCACTGACCTGAGCGTCACTGCAGAAGACGCTGAAGATGGAGCGGCGTCTGGAAAGCGGAACAGGTGAATATCGCGCAGCGCTGCTCTCCCCTCCCTGTTATACTCACCTGCTCCCAGCGCGGTGCAATCCCTGCTTCCCCGGCACCGCAGCTTCTTTCTGTACTGAGCGGTCACCGTTACCGCTCATTACAGTAATGAATATGCGGCTCCACCCCTATGGGAGGAGGGGGCGCATATTCATTACTGTAATGAGTGGTACCATGTGACCGCTCAGTACAGGAAGAAGCTGGGGTGTCGGGGAGCCAGGGACCTGCAGGGACCGCGCCAGGAGCAGGTGAGTATAATTAGACAGCCCCCGCTCCCTCTCCCCTGCCGACCCCTGGGTATGAATCAAGTATAAGCCGAGAGGGGGACTTTCAGCCCCAAATAATGGGCTGAAAATCTCGGCTTATACTCGAGTATATACGGTAAGTCCACAAGAAATTTTATTTTATGGACATAATGTTTGAGTGATTATATTATCTATTCATAACAAATTATAGAATAATCAGAAATTCATTTTTGATCCTATTAAGGTATTACAACCTTTTTAAACCCTTCATGACCTTGGGATTTTCCGTTTTTCCGTGTTCGTTTTTCGCTCCCCTCCTTCCCAGAGCCATAACTTTTTTATTTTTCCGTCAATATGGCCATGCGAGGAATTGTTTTTTGTGAAACAAGTTGTACTTTTGAACGACATCATTGGTTTTAGCATGTCGTGTACTAGAAAACGGGAAAAAAATTCCAAGTGCGGTGAAAATGCTAAAAAAGTGCAATCTCACACTTGTTTTTTGTTTGGCTTTTTTGCTAGGTTCACTAAATGCTAAAACTGACCTGCCATTATGATTCTCCAGGTCATTACGAGTTCATAGACACCAAACATGTCTAGGTTATTTTTTATCTAAGTGGTGAAAAAAAATTCCAAACTTTGCTAAAAAAAATAATAAAATTGAGTCATTTTCCGATACCCGTAGCGTCTCCATTTTTCAAGATCTGGGGTCCGTTGAGAGCTTATTATTTGCATGCTGAGCTGGAGTTTTTAATGATACTATATTGGTGCAGTTACATTCGTTCTTTTGATCGCCTGTTATTGCATTTTAATGCAATGTTGCCTTGACCAAAAAAGGTAATTCTGGCGTTTCGAATTTTTTTCTCTTTAGCCGTTTAGCGATCAGGTTAATCCTTTTTTTATTGATAGATCGGGCGATTCTGAACGCGGCTGTACCAAATATGTGTAGGTTTGATTTTTTTTATTGACTTATTTTGAATGGGGCGAAAAGGGGGGGGGGGTGATTTAAACTTTTATATTTTTTTTATTTTTTTCACATTTTTTTGAACTTTTTTTTTTACTATTGCCATGCTTCAATAGGCTCCATGGTAGGCTAGAAGCTGGCACAACTCGATCAGCTCAGCTACATAGCAGCAATCATCAGATCGCTTCTATGTAGCTTAATTGCAGGTGTGCTATGAGCGCCGACCACAGGGTGGCACTCACAGCTAGCCAGGATCAGTAACCATAGAGGTCTCAAGGACCTCTATGGTTACTGTGCAGAAGCATCACAGACCCCCAATCATGTGACGGGGTCGGTAATGCGCTCATTTCTGGCCAGATGGCTGGAGCGCCGGTTAAATGCCGCTGTCAGCGCTTGACAGCGGCATTTAACTAGTTAATAGCGGCGGGTGAATCGCAATTTCACCCGCCGCTATTGCGGGCACATGTGAGCTGTTCAAAACAGCTGACATGTCCCGGCTTTGATGCGGGCTCACCGCCAGAGCCCGCATCAAATCAGTGGATCTGACCTCGGACGTACTATCCCGTCTGAGGTCAGAAAGGGGTTAAGAATATATTCAACCACAAGAATGCTCATTAATAATTATTGTGTATTTAAACTAATTTTGACTCTTAATCAAGAGTATAAACTTACTGTGGGATGGTGAAAGAATTGGATGATATTTCATCATTATCAATGTGTAAAGCAACCTTTACTCGGAAAAGGAAATAATAGATTATGCCTCAATGAACTCTCCCTTACTTATACTCTCTTAGGCCAGTCTCACACATCCAGATAATTCCGGTACCGGAGAAAACTGTACCGGAGTTATCCGTGTGTGTGTGTGTGTGACACAAGTGTGGCAGCCGTGTGCCGCCCATGTGCCTCCTGAGGACCACATGGACCATGCAGGAGAGACAGCGCTACAGTAAGCACTGTCCCCAGCGTGTGGGCTGAAGGCAGCATTCATCTCTTCTCCCCTGCAGGGGAGAAGAGATGAAAAATCAATTAATTTTTTTTTTGGTTAAAAATAAAGTTTGGGGTCATCTCCCGCCTCCCACCCACCGTGCGCCCGCCCGCTTGCAGAGAAATACTCACCCAGCTCCCCACGATGTCTCCTCTTAGCGCCGGCAGCTTGTCCTGTGTGTGAGCGGTCACGTGGTACCACTCATTACAGTGATGAATATGCGGCTCCACCCCTATGGGTGACCCCAAACTTGATCTTTCATCCCTTCTCTCCTGCAAGCGCTGCTTTCAGCCGAGCAGGACAGAAGGGATGAATGCCGGCTTCAGCACCACACGCAGGGGACAGCGCTTAACTGTAGCGCTGTTTCTCCTGCGGCGGTATGTGCACACGGAGGAGAGTGCACGTGTGCCGGACGCTTTGCGGTCCGTGCTGCCGGAGAAAAGCGAACATGTCTCCGTGTTTTGCACACGGACACACGGTCCGTGAAAACACGCAGGCATGTGCATAGACCCATTCATTTGAATGGGTCTACATGTGTCAGTGTCTCCGGTATGTGAGAAAACTGTCACTACACGTACCGGAGCCACTGACGTGTGAAACCGGCCTTACAGAATGTTCTGTCACATCACATTATCAGCTAAAAGTTTCAATGACTGATGTATAGACATCTGAAGGCTGCGCTGGAACAAGTAAGTGGACGGGCTTGATGATGGTGCTGGTTGACTCTGGGCAACAACAGGTGCAGGACGTGAGGCATTTTCACATGCATAGAGAACTGGGAATTGGCTTCTACCCAAAACAATGGAAGAAGAAATGCTGTCACCTGCAGACACTGTTCCAAACCTTCGGGGCAGTACCCCAAAACACAGTGTCTGCAAATTGAGATTCTGGTTTGGCTTTTATCCTAAGTCATGTGACAAGGCTCTTTTAAGGGTCAACATTGACTTGTAGGATTGCTACCTTCCAATCGGTGGCTCTAGAGTTCTAGCTCTCTTCCTCTCTGAAGAGACAATTTGCAAAATTAGCATATTACCCAGAGGAGCATTGCAGCTTTAAGTCTCCTCATCTCGACATGCTTAACATGTTGATCTTCGCAAGGAGAAACGATACTTCTTGGGCAACGGTCTGACGCCTCTCACACAGCCAAACCAGATCTCCACTTTGCACTGAGAGGGCTAATACCCCGAAGCACAGTGTCTGCAAATTGAGATTCTGGTTTGGCTATCATTCTAAGTCATGTGACAAGGCTCTTTAAAGGGTCAACATTGACTTGTAGGATTGCTACTTTCCAATAGTGGAACTAGAGTTCTAGCTCCTTTCCTCTCTAAAGAGACAATTTGCATAATTAATTTGTTTACTTTAAGACATATCACTAATTTAATTAAACTGTACTTGGAGTTAGCACAAACAAAATAAAAAAATAAAATGGGTTTCACATACTGCTGTACCTTTGTTTTCTTCAAAAACACTGGAAAACCTGATGCAAGTGTGTTTACTGCATTTTTTTTACTTACTCCTTGCTTTCTATGGGTGAAAAAACATTGCAAAAATTCTAAAAGAATTGACATGCTGCAGTTTTCAAAAACGCAGCAATTTTTTAGTTCAGTCAGGAAAAAAAAACAAGTGTGTGCATAACATTTCTGGTCTCATAACTTTTGCCGATACTGTAAAAAGCAGCTTTTAATTTGCATAAAGAACGCTGCAAACAATCCAATGTGTGAACATAGCCTAAAGTGCAGAAATAAAAAATTGTCCGGTCCTTAAGGGGGCTAAGAAACAAAAAATAAAAATAGATTACTCTGTATCAGTGGGAATAATATAAGAGCAAAAGCTGGAAACTTTTGGCCTGATGAGAGATTATCTTTAGCAAATGTTTATGAGTACATAAAATATATATATTTTTTTTTACCAATTTACACTATATCGTGTATGTATTATTAGGAATAACAGAAAAGATGTGTATACAGTGGGGAAAAAAGTACTTAGTCAGCCACCAATTGAGCACTTAAAAAGATGAGAGAGGCCTGTCATTGACAAATAGACGACCACAACTATGAGAGTCAAAATTAAGAAAACAAATCCAGAAAATCAGCTGATCTGGCGAGGTACTTTTGTTGAACTTGAGCCATTTTTTCTGGATCTCAACAGGAATGATCTTATCATACACTTATCTTACAATTCCAGCTATCAGCAAATTGAATTTTTGGATGTCTTGGTCAAAAGGGGCCCTGATGGTCTTCTGCTTTCTGATGCCTTACGTAAGGATACAGCGGTGAATTCAATTCTCCATGCCAGTTCCTCACACCCTCCTCATGTTGTGAATGCTGTCCCTATGGGCCAATTCCTTCGCATTAGAAGAATATGTCCCAGTATGACAGATTTTGAAACTAGAGCAACAAAAATAAAAGCACGCTTTCTGGAGAGAGGATATAGTGGGAGATCCATCTAAAAAGCTTACAACAGGGTCAGAAACACTGATCGCAATAGATTGCTATAAGGTACCGTCACACTCAGCAACTTTTCAACGAGAACGACAACAATCTGTGACGTTGCAGCGTCCTGGATATCGATCTCGTTGTGTTTGACATGCAGCAGTGATCTGGATCCCGCTGTGTTATCGCTGGTCGGAGCTAGAAGTCCAGAACTTTATTTGGTCGCTAGATCGGCGTGTATCGTCATGTTTGACATCAATAGTAACGATGCCAGCAACGTTTTTACATGGAGCGAGAACGATA
This sequence comes from Ranitomeya imitator, assembly GCF_032444005.1. Taxonomy (NCBI): domain Eukaryota; kingdom Metazoa; phylum Chordata; class Amphibia; order Anura; family Dendrobatidae; genus Ranitomeya; species Ranitomeya imitator. The sequence goes on along the minus strand of NC_091286.1, from coordinate 543,888,228 downwards.
AGTGAGTCGACGTTACATCACTGGTTTGCTCCTGCATCGTTCTGGAGTTGCTGTGTTTGACGTCACTACAGCGACCTAAACAGCGACACTCCAGCGATCTAGTTTAGGTCGGATCGTTGTCTATATCGCTGCAGCATCGCTTAGTGTAATGGTACCTATACTCTTCAAATGAAAAAGAAACATCTAGTCAGGTAAGATTGGTAACTATGTATAACTCACAATGCAATAGGTTGAGATTGCGAAACGACATTGGCCCATTGTGCTGGCTGATCCAGTGCTTGAGCAATATTTGTCTTGCACACCATCAATCACAGCCAGATGATCACAGAATTTGGAGAATATTTTAGCGAGGCGCTATTATATACCTAAGCCGCCTCCCCCACTTTCTCCGGTGGACAACAAGACCAACGCTCAGTTTGGGGGTGTAAACCATGTGGCAAATACTTGGTATGCCCCAATATTGATAGTTCTGACAGTTTTGTTTCATCAGATAGGTGGGTGTTTAAAATCACCCATACCATCACATGTTCAACATCAGCAGTGGTTTACTATGCCTTCTGTTCCTGTGTCAAAATCTATTTTGGCTTGACGACACGAGCCCTTAAAGTAAGAGTAAGACAGAACATAAGGGACATACTAGCAGCCAAAGAGGAAGACAATGTTGATTTATTGAAAAGTATACCTAGACATTTAAAAAAATTTAATTCATGTGATCCTACTGACCTTCGAGTCAAGGGTATTGATTGTGTTCGTATGGACCTTCGAGGAGGGAACATCAGTCGCCTTTTAGCCCAGAAGGAATCCCACTGGATCTGGGAACTGCATACTCTGCAACCACAGGGTTTAAAATAAGTTTTGCTCCATTTTTCTGAAGTACCTGCTGCCATGTTTTTATTTGGTTTCGTTGTGTCAGTTGTTTTAAATTGTATATAATTTTATTGTTTGTGTGTTCATGTTTGATTTTAATCCAGATTACTTACAAAGGACTAGAAATAGGAAAAACCCAATGTGGCTAAACAAAGAAGTAAGACAGGCAATTAACAGTAAAAAGAAAGCATTTGCACTACTAAAGCAGGATGGCACCATTGAAGCTCTAAAAAACTATAGGGAGAAAAATACTTTATCTAAAAAACTAATTAAAGCTGCCAAAAAGGAAACAGAGAAGCACATTGCTAAGGAGAGTAAAACTAATCCCAAACTGTTCTTCAACTATATCAATAGTAAAAGAATAAAAACTGAAAATGTAGGCCCCTTAAAAAATAGTGAGGAAAGAATGGTTGTAGATGACGAGGAAAAAGCTAACATATTAAACACCTTCTTCTCCACGGTATTCACGGTGGAAAATGAAATGCTAGGTGAAATCCCAAGAAACAATGAAAACCCTATATTAAGGGTCACCAATCTAACCCAAGAAGAGGTGCGAAACCGGCTAAATAAGATTAAAATAGATATATCTCCGGGTCCGGATGGCATACACCCACGAGTACTAAGAGAACTAAGTAATGTAATAGATAAACCATTATTTCTTATTTTTAGTGACTCTATAGCGACAGGGTCTGTTCCGCAGGACTGGCGCATAGCAAATGTGGTGCCAATATTCAAAAAGGGCTCTAAAAGTGAACCTGGAAATTATAGGCCAGTAAGTCTAACCTCTATTGTTGGTAAAATATTTGAAGGGTTTCTGAGGGATGTTATTCTGGATTATCTCAATGAGAATAACTGTTTAACTCCATATCAGCATGGGTTTATGAGAAATCGCTCCTGTCAAACCAATCTAATCAGTTTTTATGAAGAGGTAAGCTATAGACTGGACCACGGTGAGTCATTGGACGTGGTATATCTCGATTTTTCCAAAGCGTTTGATACCGTGCCGCACAAGAGGTTGGTACACAAAATGAGAATGCTTGGTCTGGGGGAAAATGTGTGTAAATGGGTTAGTAACTGGCTTAGTGATAGAAAGCAGAGGGTGGTTATAAATGGTATAGTCTCTAACTGGGTCGCTGTGACCAGTGGGGTACCGCAGGGGTCAGTATTGGGACCTGTTCTCTTCAACATATTCATTAATGATCTGGTAGAAGGTTTACACAGTAAAATATCGATATTTGCAGATGATACAAAACTATGTAAAGCAGTTAATACAAGAGAAGATAGTATTCTGCTACAGATGGATCTGGATAAGTTGGAAACTTGGGCTGAAAGGTGGCAGATGAGGTTTAACAATGATAAATGTAAGGTTATACACATGGGAAGAGGGAATCAATATCACCATTACACACTGAACGGGAAACCACTGGGTAAATCTGACAGGGAGAAGGACTTGGGGATCCTAGTTAATGATAAACTTACCTGGAGCAGCCAGTGCCAGGCAGCAGCTGCCAAGGCAAACAGGATCATGGGGTGCATTAAAAGAGGTCTGGATACACATGATGAGAGCATTATACTGCCTCTGTACAAATCCCTAGTTAGACCGCACATTGAGTACTGTGTCCAGTTTTGGGCACCGGTGCTCAGGAAGGATATAATGGAACTAGAGAGAGTACAAAGGAGGGCAACAAAATTAATAAAGGGGATGGGAGAACTACAATACCCAGATAGATTAGCGAAATTAGGATTATTTAGTCTAGAAAAAAGACGACTGAGGGGCGATCTAATAACCATGTATAAGTATATAAGGGGACAATACAAATATCTCGCTGAGGATCTGTTTATACCAAGGAAGGTGACGGGCACAAGGGGGCATTCTTTGCGTCTGGAGGAGAGAAGGTTTTTCCACCAACATAGAAGAGGATTCTTTACTGTTAGGGCAGTGAGAATCTGGAATTGCTTGCCTGAGGAGGTGGTGATGGCGAACTCAGTCGAGGGGTTCAAGAGAGGCCTGGATGTCTTCCTGGAGCAGAACAATATTGAATCATACAATTATTAGGTTCTGTAGAAGGACGTAGATCTGGGTATTTATTATGATGGAATATAGGCTGAACTGGATGGACAAATGTCTTTTTTCGGCCTTACTTACTATGTTACTATGTTACTATGTTACTATGTTACTTTATATTTTTTTCAGTTGCCAGTCAGTGAATTTCTTTCTGATACTGCCCATTTTTTGAATATCCATTTGATATGAAAGAAGTCTCCCTGTGTATATGTTGATTCTACACATATAGACACTATTTCAATTTTTTACTCCATAACCCCCTTTTTATGTCCTTCTTCCAATTGACAATTAGCATTGCATATATATATATATATATATATATATATATGTATGTATTTATACACTTCTTTGTATCATTTATGCATGTTAATCATGCATTCTAGCACATTCAAGATAAATTATATTCTCTTGTTCACGTTTTCATGGCTATATGATATATGTATTATTGTAATTTTATCACTTTCACTTATAGTTTATTGTAAGTATATCTTAATGAAGTAACAAATTGTTTGACTATATTTATAATATTAGGTAACTATTCACGTTGTTAATGTTTACATAATCCCTACCTGTTAGTATTATTAATATTGTTTATTAAGTACATTTACATAACCCATAAGATTAATGTTTGCAGTGTAGCACGACTGTCAGCTGTAATTCATGTCTTCTTTTGATATATATGTTACTGTAAAAGTCAGAAGGACGGTAAAACCTAGGATTTACCGGTCAATCTGGACATTCACCGAGGCCGTTGGTAAAAGCTCAAAATAAATATTGGACTTTTACCAGTGAAGTCTTGGTAAATGTTAACATTTCTCAACAGCATTGGTAAAAGTCAGAAATATCTGGTGTGAAGATGGAACATCTGACTTTAACCAAGCGCTGTTGGTAAATGTGCACATTTACCACGGCTTCTTTGTAAATGTAGCTGAGAAGGGTGTAATAAAAAGTGTTTCCTTGTATTTGCGTTAATTTATATTTCTTGAGAAGTATTTTGCAGCATAAATGTTTTCTATTTGCATTTTCCTATTTGTCTTTGTTCATTTGCATTTGCATTTTGAAGAATAAAAATATTTCTAATGATTAAGGCCTTCATCAGAGTTGGAAATTGCATTTAGTTAACTTTTACCACCATCATCTGCTGGTCAGAGTCAGAATTATGTGACTCAAAGTTACTTTTACCAACACATGCTGGTAAATGTAAAGATTTACTAATTCGCCCAGGTAAAAGTCCAAAATCGTTCGTTTATATGGAACACATCTGAATTTTACTAATGCTGTTGAGAAATGTTAACATTTACCAAGACTTCACCGGTAAAAGTCCAATATTACTTTTCATTTTGAGCTTTTACCGACGGCCTCAGTGAATGTCCAGATTGACCGGTAAATCCTAGGTTTTACCGTCCTTCTGACTTTTACATACACAAGGGGAGACAATAAAGCCAGAAACAAGGCGACCAAAAAAGTCCATATAAAGTGTTATGAAAAAGATTTCTTTATTAAGACATATATAAAACAGTACAAAGGACCAGACTCAAAAGATGGCACATACAGAAAGCAAACCAATGTAAAAAAAGAAACAATATGAGTAAGTGCGAGCGGACACATGGAGAGAACCCACCCAGGCGGTAAAAATGTATTATGTGAAAACATACAACTGTGTATTCATGTCTGAAATTACAGACTGCAAAGTACTTCAATATAAATATCGTATGTCCACCATATGCAGCATAGAAAGATACAAAAATATACTGAGTGTGGTAAAATTAGCCTGGTAAACTGAAGACATTACCTATTACTGCTGCAGGGTATAGGAAACTTCCAGGGGTCCGCTCACACACCTCAACGATCGTTTCGGACACTCCTTCTTCAGGGGGCATAAGAATGAGTGTCGGAAGCCGTTTTAAGTAGTGGTGAATACCGGAAGAACACACACAGGTGACTCCGGAAGTACTGGAGTTACCACGGTAACCAATAGACAAATATAAAGCATGCACCAAAATGGAGCGAAAAGCGGTGTGGCCAGTCCCTGTCACCCCGGCGCAGTACCCGCGCTAGGCCACAGCAGGAAAAACATGGGGCCCCGTGCATTACACCGCCGGGCGAGCAACAGGAAGAAGCGCCAGGAAAAAGGGGCGAAGCCAACACCACGCATACGCACTAATGGATAAAGACCGAGGAAACTCCATAAGAAGTAAGGGCAACATCCAATACTATGTATAACTAGCGGACAAAGAGAGTGAGGGACTAAAACACAGAGTACAGGCAAATATACGACTTATACAAGAACTAAGGCCTCTTGTTTAGATAATGACAATCGATATAGCAAGTGGCACACTGTGTAATGGAATTAGGACTTAGCACTATAATATGTCAAATCGCACATCTAAATATATGCAATCAATATATTATATAAATACAGCAATAGAATACTTGTATAACCATTAGTATATATAGGCTTATACATAGTTAACAGAGGCTTTAAGTATAATATTATCCAATGAGATATATATAGATAATTAAATAATTAAAGCCACAACTTATCTTAATGACAACATATACACAGTCTGAAATATACCATTATAAAGTAAGGAGGTCTTGAACTTGTTGATTGAAGGTCATCTAGCCACAGATCTTTTCACATCTCCAAAAACTAAGCAGTTATGAACTTAGATCCATTCATTAGTATCGCAGTACCAGTGCCAAGATGTAAGAAAAACCAAACAAAAACTACAAAAACCACACCGACAAACAAAATCAAGTTTTATGACGATGGAGGACGACGATAGAAGTCACTAAAAGGTAATGAATGATAAAAACAGGATTAAGAACAATATTCCAAAAAACAATGGAATGCAAAAGATGTCAAATATTGCAGTGTATAGTGATCACAGGAATGGCGCAAAACTGAGGCTCTCATTAAGGCCACGTGGGTGGACTGTGTCCAGTGTCCAGATCCACCGTGACTCTAACCGTGCTAGCCGTTGGAAAATTTTACCACCTCGAATGCCTGTCTCAATGGTATCAATGCCTTTAATCCTCAACTCTCTACTATTACAGTTATGAAATAATTTGAAATGTCTTGGTATCATTTTTAGTAAAGTGGTGTCAGCCTGATCTTTTGCAGCTATGATACCCCGCACATGCTCCCTGACCCGGACCTTCAGTTGACGTGTCGTGAGTCCGACATAGATCAGGGAGCATGGGCATATTGCATAATATATTACATTAGTAGTAGTACTTGTAATCCGCTTCTGTATCTTAAAATTATTTTGACCAGAGGAGTCACAAAAAGTGTCACTCCGATCAATATTGACACAGGCCACGCAATGGACACAGGGGGTACATCCGTGCCGAACTTTAATATTATCAAAGAACGTCTGAGGAGTTGTATGATTGTAATGGATCTGTACCAAATGATCCCGTAAATTTTTGGCCCGTCTAAAGGTGATCTGTGGTTGTTCAGGTAGCAACTTAGCAATTTTAGGGTCTGCCATAAGGATAGGCCAGGATTTCATAAGGGATGTCCTAGTTAGTTCAGCCTGTGAATTATTGTTGGTCATGAAACGTATTATATTTGAACCCTGCCCATTGTGTATATTATCATATAGTAGGCTATTCCTGTCAGACCACTTGGCTCTCTGGTATGCTCTCTTAATTGCTCTATTGCTATACCCACGTTCACGGAAACGTATTTTCAATTTCTCTGCCTCCTGTTCGAAAGTCAATTGTGTGGAACAAATACGGCAGAGGTGGAGAAATTGACCCACTGGTACTGAACGCATCTGATGTTGGGGATGTGAGGAGGTGGCGTGCAAAAGTGCATTAGTAGCAGTAGGTTTCCTATATATACTGGTACATATATTGTCGTTATCGCCCCTTTTAAAAATCACATCCAAAAACTCGATCTCATTGGGATGATGATTAACCGTGAGATGTATTTTGAGAGAGTTTCAGTTAAGCTCCTGTATCAACTCCTTAAGAGCTGGAACTGACCCCTGCCAGACCAAAAAGACATCATCGATGTACCGCGTCCAAGTGAGGACGCGGCCCATCGATGATGACCGTTGGTCTGACAGGAAGAGGTCCCTTTCCCACAGCCCCAGGAACAGGTTAGCATAGGAGGGGGCAAAAGCCGCTCCCATGGCTGTTCCCTGGAGCTGCAGGAAAAAGGACCCCTTAAAAACAAAAAAATTATGAGTCAGAGTGAATTCGAGGAGCTGAAGCGCAAGGGCCCTAAAATTGGGGGAGCAATCCGATGATCCTAGAAAGAATTTTACCGCATTCAGACCATCAGTGTGTCTGATACTCGTATATAACGATTCTACATCTGCGGTAATTAAAAGTGTATCAGGGTCAAGTGGAAGACCATCAAACATACGCAACAGGTGGGTTGTATCCCTTAGGAAGGAAGGTAATGGTTGATGGTCTTCCACTTGACCCTGATACACTTTTAGTTACCGCAAATGTAGAATCGTTGTCATTAACCCCTTTACCCCCAAGGGTGGTTTGCACGTTAATGACCAGGCCAATTTTTACAATTCTGACCACTGTCCCTTTATGAGGTTATAACTCCGAAACGCTTCAACGGATCCTGGTGATTCTGACATTGTTTTCTCGTGACATATTGTACTTCATGATAGTGGTAAAATTTCTTTGATAGTACCTGCGTTTATTTGTGAAAAAAACGGAAATTTGGCGAAAATTTTGAAAATTTTGCAATTTTCAAACTTTGAATTTTTATGCAATTAAATCACAGAGATATGTCACACAAAATACTTAATAAGTAACATTTCCCACATGTCTCCTTTACATCAGCATAATTTTGGAACCAATTTTTTTTTTTGTTAGGGAGTTATAAGGGTTAAAAGTTGACCAGCAATTTCTCATTTTTACAACACCATTTTTTTTTAGGGACCACGTCTCATTTGAAGTCATTTTGAGGGGTCTATATGATAGAAAATGCCCAAGTGTGACACCATTCTAAAAACTGCACCCCTCAAGGTGCTCAAAACCACATTCAAGAAGTTTATTAACCCTTCAGGTGTTTAATAGGAATTTTTGGAATGTTTAAATAAAAATGAACATTTAACTTTTTTACACAAAAAATTTACTTCAGCTCCAATTTGTTTTATTTTACCAAGGGTAACAGGAGAAATTGGACCCAAAAAGTTGTTGTCCAATTTGTCCTGAGTACGCTGATACCCCATATGTGGCAGTAAACCACTGTTTGGGCGCATGGGAGAGCTCGGAAGGGAAGGAGCGCTATTTGACTTTTCAATGCAAACTTGACAGGAATTGAGATGGGACGCCATGTTGCGTTTGGAGAGCCACTGATGTGCCTAAACATTGAAACCCCCCACAAGTGACACCATTTTGGAAAGTAGACCCCCTAAGGAACTTATCTGGATGTGTGGTGAGCACTTTGACCCACCAAGTGCTTCACAGAAGTTTATAATGCAGAACCGTAAAAATAAAAAATCATATTTTTTCACAAAAATTATATTTTTGCCCCCAATTTTTTATTTTTCCAAGGGTAAGAGAAGAAATTGGACCTCAAAAGTTGTTGTCCAATTTGTCCTGAGTACGCTGATACCCCATATGTGGCAGTAAACCACTGTTTGGGCGCATGGGAGAGCTCGGAAGGGAAGGAGCGCAGTTTGACTTTTCAATGCAAAATTGACAGAAATTGAGATGGGACGCCATGTTGCGTTTGGAGAGCCACTGATGTGCCTAAACATTGAAACCCCCCACAAGTGACACCATTTTGGAAAGTAGACCCCCTAAGGAACTTATCTAGAGGTGTGGTGAGCACTTTGACCCACCAAGTGCTTCACAGAAGTTTATAATGCAGAACCGTAAAAATAAAAAATCATATTTTTTCACAAAAATTATATTTTTGCCCCCAATTTTTTATTTTTCCAAGGGTAAGAGAAGAAATTGGACCTCAAAAGTTGTTGTCCAATTTGTCCCGAGTACGCTGATACCCCATATGTGGCAGTAAACCACTGTTTGGGCGCATGGGAGAGCTCGGAAGGGAAGGAGCGCCATTTGACTTTTCAATGCAAAATTGACAGGAATTGAGATGGGACGCCATGTTGCGTTTGGAGAGCCACTGATGTGCCTAAACATTGAAACCCCCCACAAGTGACACCATTTTGGAAAGTAGACCCCCTAAGGAACTTATCTGGATGTGTGGTGAGCACTTTGACCCACCAAGGGCTTCACAGAAGTTTATAATGCAGAGCCATAAAAATAAAACAAAATTTTTTTCCCACAAAAATTATTTTTTAGCCCCCAGTTTTGTATTTTCTCTAGGGTAAGAGGAGAAATTGGACCACAAAAGTTGTTGTCCAATTTGTCCTGAGTACGCTGATACCCCATATGTGGGGGGGAACCACCGTTTGGGCGCATGGGAGGGTTCGGAAGGGAAGGAGCGCCATTTGGAATGCAGACTTAGATGGAATGGTCTGCAGGCGTCACATTGCGTTTGCAGAGCCCCTAATGTACCTAAACAGTAGAAACCCCCCACAAGTGACACCATTTTGGAAAGTAGACCCCCTAAGGAACTCATCTTGATGTGTTGTGAGAGCTTTGAACCCCCAAGTATTTCACTACAGTTTATAACGCAGAGCCATGCAAATAAAAAATATTTTTTTTTCCACAAAAATTATATTTTAGCCCCCAGTTTTGTATTTTTCCAAGGTTAGCAGGAGAAATTGGACCCTAAATGTTGTTGTCCAATTTGTCCTGAGTACGCTGATACCCGATATGTGGGGGGGAACCACCGTTTGGGCGCATGGGAGGGCTCGGAAGGGAAGGAGCATCATTTGGAATGCAGACTTAGATGGATTGGTCTGCAGGCGTCACATTGCGTTTGCAGAGCCCCTAATGTACCTAAACAGTAGAAACCCCCCACAAGTGACACCATTTTGGAAAGTAGACCCCCTAAGGAACTTATCTGGATGTGTGGTGAGCACTTTGACCCACCAAGGGCTTCACAGAAGTTTATAATGCAGAGCCATAAAAATAAAACAAAATTTTTTTCCCACAAAAATTATTTTTTAGCCCCCAGTTTTGTATTTTCTCTAGGGTAAGAGGAGAAATTGGACCACAAAAGTTGTTGTCCAATTTGTCCTGAGTACGCTGATACCCCATATGTGGGGGGGAACCACCGTTTGGGCGCATGGGAGGGTTCGGAAGGGAAGGAGCGCCATTTGGAATGCAGACTTAGATGGAATGGTCTGCAGGCGTCACATTGCGTTTGCAGAGCCCCTAATGTACCTAAACAGTAGAAACCCCCCACAAGTGACACCATTTTGGAAAGTAGACCCCCTAAGGAACTCATCTTGATGTGTTGTGAGAGCTTTGAACCCCCAAGTATTTCACTACAGTTTATAACGCAGAGCCATGCAAATAAAAAATATTTTTTTTTCCACAAAAATTATTTTTTAGCCCCCAGTTTTGTATTTTCCCAAGGGTAACAGGAGAAATTGGTCCACAAAAGTTGTTGTCCAATTTGTCCTGAGTACGCTGATACCCGATATGTGGGGGGGAACCACCGTTTGGGCGCATGGGAGGGCTCGGAAGGGAAGGAGCATCATTTGGAATGCAGACTTAGATGGATTGGTCTGCAGGCGTCACATTGCGTTTGCAGAGCCCCTAATGTACCTAAACAGTAGAAACCCCCCACAAGTGACCCCATATTGGAAACTAGACCCCTCAATGAACTTATCTAGATGTGTTGTGAGAACTTTGAACCCCCAAGTGTTTCACTACAGTTTATAACGCAGAGCCGTGAAAATAAAAAATCTTTTTGTTTTCCCACAAAAATTATTTTTTAGCCCCCAGTTTTGTATTTTCCCAAGGGTAACAGGAGAAATTGGTCCACAAAAGTTGTTGTCCAATTTGTCCTGAGTACGCTGATACCCGATATGTGGGGGGGAACCACCGTTTGGGCGCATGGGAGGGCTCGGAAGGGAAGGAGCATCATTTGGAATGCAGACTTAGATGGATTGGTCTGCAGGCGTCACATTGCGTTTGCAGAGCCCCTAATGTACCTAAACAGTAGAAACCCCCCACAAGTGACCCCATATTGGAAACTAGACCCCTCAATGAACTTATCTAGATGTGTTGTGAGAACTTTGAACCCCCAAGTGTTTCACTACAGTTTATAACGCAGAGCCGTGAAAATAAAAAATCTTTTTGTTTTCCCACAAAAATTATTTTTTAGCCCCCAGTTTTGTATTTTCCCAAGGGTAACAGGAGAAATTGGTCCACAAAAGTTGTTGTCCAATTTGTCCTGAGTACGCTGATACCCCATATGTTGGGGTAAACCCCTGTTTGGGCACACAGGAGAGCTCGGAAGGGAAGGAGCACTGTTTTACTTTTTCAACGCAGAATTGGCTGGAATTGAGATCGGACGCCATGTCGTGTTTGGAGAGCCCCTGATGTGCCGAAACAGTGGAAACCCCCCAATTATAACTGAAACCCTAATCTAAACACACCCCTAACCCTAATTCCAACGGTAACCCTAACCACACCTCTAACCCTGACACACCCCTAACCCTAATCCCAACCCTATTCCCAACTGTAAATGTAATCTAAACCCTAACCCTAACTTTAGCCCCAACCCAAACTGTAGCCCCAACCCTAACCCTAGCCCTAACCCTAACCCTAGCCCTAATCCTAGCCCTAACCCTAGCCCTAACCCTAGCCCTAACCCTAGCCCTAACCCTAGCCCTAACCCTAGCCCTAACCCTAGCCCTAACCCTAACCCTAGCCCTAACCCTAGCCCTAACCCTAGCCCTAACCCTAGCCCTAGCCCTAACCCTAGCCCTAACCCTAGCCCTAATGGGAAAATGGAAATAAATACATTTTTTTTTATTTTTCCCTAACTAAGGGGGTGATGAAGGGGGGTTTGATTTACTTTTATAGCGAGTTTTTTAGCGGATTTTTATGATTGGCAGCCGTCACACACTGAAAGACCCTTTTTATTGCAAAAAATATTTTTTGCAATACCACATTTTGAGAGCTATAATTTTTCCATATTTTGGTCCACAGAGTCATGTGAGGTCTTGTTTTTTGCGGGACGAGTTGACGTTTTTATTGAAAACATTTTTGGGCACGTGACATTTTTTTATCGCTTTTTATTCCGATTTTTGTGAGGAAGAATGACCAAAAGCCAGCTATTCATGAATTTCTATTGGGGGAGGCGTTTATACCGTTCCGCGTTTGGTAAAATTGATAAATCAGTTTTATTCTTCGGGTCAGTACGATTACAGCGATACCTCATTTATATCATTTTTTTATGGTTTGGTGCTTTTATACGATAAAAACTATTTTACAGAAAAAATAATTATTTTTGCATCGCTTTATTCTCAGGACTATAACTTTTTTATTTTTTTGCTGATGATGCTGTATGGCGGCTCTTTTTTTGCGGGACAATATGACGCTTTCAGCGGTACCATGGTTATTTATATCTGTCCTTTTGATCGCGTGTTATTCCACTTTTTGTTCGGCGGTATGATAATAAAGCGTTGTTTTTTGCCTCGTTTTTTTTTTTTTTTTCTTACGGTGTTTACTGAAGGGGTTAACTAGTGGGCCAGTTTTATAGGTCGGGCCGTTACGGACGCGGCGATACTAAATATGTGTACTTTTATTGGTTTTTTTTTTTTATTTAGATGAAGAAATGTATTTATGGGAATAATATTTTTTTTTTTTTTTCATTATTTTGGAATATTTTTTTTTATTTTTTTTACACATTTGGAAATTTTTTTTTTTACTTTTTTACTTTGTCCCAGGGGGGGACATCACAGATCAGTGATCTGACAGTTTGCACAGCACTCTGTCAGATCACTGATCTGATAGGAGTGCAGGCTGCTTCACAGTGCCTGCTCTGAGCAGGCTCTGTGAAGCCACCTCCCTCCCTGCAGGACCCGGATCCGCGGCCATCTTGGATCCGGGGCTCGAGCAGGGAGGGAGGTGAGGAGACCCTCGCAGCAACGCGATCACATCGCGTTGCTGCGGGGGGCTCAGGGAAGCCCGCAGGGAGCCCCCTCCCTGCGCGGTGCTTCCCTGTACCGCCGGCACATCGCGATCATCTTTGATCGCGGTGTGCCAGGGGTTAATGTGCCGGGGGCGGTCCGTGACCGCTCCTGGCACATAGTGCCGGATGTCAGCTGCGATAAGCAGCTGACACCCGGCCGCGATCGGCCGCGCTCCCCCCGTGAGCGCGGCCGATCGGCTATGACGTACTATCCCGTCCAGGGTCAGATAAGCCCAGGGCACCTCGACGGGATAGTACGTCTAAGGTCACAGAGGGGTTAAGATTAGTTGTGGCTTTAATTATTTAATTATCTATATATATCTCATTGGATAATATTATACTTAAAGCCTCTGTTAACTATGTATAAGCCTAAATATACTAATGGTTATACAAGTATTCTATTGCTGTATTTATATAATATATTGATTGCATATATTTAGATGTACGATTTGGCATATTATAGTGCTAGGTCCTAATTCCATTGCACAGTGTGCCACTTGCTACATCGATTGTCATTATCTAAACAAGAGGCCTTAGTTCTTGTATAAGTCGTATATTTGCCTGTACTCTGTGTTTTAGTTCCTCACTCTCTTTGCCTGCTAGTTATACATAGTATTGGATGTTGCCCTTACTTCTTTTGGAGTTTCCTCGGTCTTTATCCATTAGTGCGCATGCGCGGTGTTGGCTCCGCCCCTTTTTTCCAGCGCTTCTTCCTGTTGCTCGCCCGGTGGTGTAATGCATGGGGCCCCGTGTTTTTCCTGCTGTGGCTTAGCGGGGACTGGCCACACCGCTTTTCGCTCCATTTTGGTGCATTCTTTATATTTGTCTATTGGTTACCGTGGTAACTCCAGTACTTCCGGAGTCACCTGCGTGTGTTCTTCCGGTATTCACCACTCCTTAAACCGGCTTCCGACACTCATTCTTATGCCCCCTGAAGAAGGAGTGTCCGAAACGATCGTTGGGGTGTGTGAGCGGACCCCTGGAAGTTTCCTATACCCTGCAGCAGTAATAGGTAATGTCTTCAGTTTACCTGGCTAATTTTACCGCACTCAGTATATTTTTGTATCTTTCTATGCTGCATATGGTGGACATACGATTTTTATGTTGAAGTACTTTGCAGTCTGTAATTTCAGACATGCACACACAGTTGTATGTTTTCACATAATACATTTTTACCGCCTGGGTGGGTTCTCTCCATGTGTCCGCTCGCACTTACTCATATTGTTTCTTTTTTTACATTGGTTTGCTTTCTGTATGTGCCATCTTTTGAGTCTTAATAAAGAAATCTTTTTCATAACACTTTATATGGACTTTCTTGGTCGCCTTGTTTCTGGCTTTATTGCCTCCCCTTGTGTATGTGCTCTGTTAGCGATCAGTCCACAATAATTAATCCACCAAGTTTCAGCTGGCCAGCATTATGGTTCTAATATATTATTAGTAAACATTATCGGTTCCCAATTTCTGCCATGCTGAATATATATTGGGTTGTGAGTTTTGTATTTTCTGACTTTTACAGTAACATATACATAAGATTGATGTTTGAAGTGGTTATATGGCATTTCTATGTACTTAATTGCCTCTGACCTGTGGTTCCACCATTGGTAGTTTTCACTATCAGAATATCCCTTATTGCTACAGTTATGTTTTTATTAATTACATAATAAAGTACTCCTTTTAATGTTATTGTTATTTTTGGCGCAATCCTTTGTTTATATGGGCTAAAAGGTAGTAATGGCAGACACTATAAAAGCTTTTAAAAAAGGGCTGGATGATTTTCTCAGTACACATAACATTGTAGGTTATAGTTAATTTAGTGACAAAATGTATGAGTGGTGGAGAAAGGTTGAACTTGATGGACCTAGGTCTTTTTTCAACCTATTTAACTATGTCCATGATTGCCACATCAGGATCTTGAAATGTACAGTATATACAGTAAGTATATGTGAACAGAGGGACAGAGGAAGGACCAAGTAGGTAATGGCTGATTACTATTAAGCTCCCCCCTCATGATTGATAGGGGTGATGAATGAATTACAGTTTCTCTAAGTGTAAATTGAATCTTATTGCATATCTCTGATGTAATGTGTCTAATCTCTGTGATGTGTCTATTTAGACACTCTAAAGACTCATTTAAGTTTCACAATTTTTATGACTTGTTCTCTGGTCTAGACTTGGTCACCACAGTGGGTGGATTCATAGACTTCCGAAAATCATTTATTTTTCTTTGTCTTCATAAATCATATGCAACATCAAAAATGACTTAACTCCAGATTAGAAATATATCTTTTATAATACGCAAAACATCCCAAAAAGTAATATTTTTTACTCTATTATCGTAAATTTTCAAAAGTTTACTAACTTCTGTCGAGTGGCACAGAAAGTCGTCTAATCTTCTGATACAGTTGTGCTCAAAAGTTTACATACCCCAGCAGAATTTTTGCTTTCTTAGCCTTTTTTTCAGAGAATATGAACGATAACACCAACATTTTTCTTCCACTCATGGTTAGTGGTTGGGTGAAGTCATTTATTGTCCAAACACTGTGTTTTCTCTTTTTAAATCATAATGACAACCCAAAACTTCCAAATGACCCTGATCAAAAGTTTACATACCCTGGTGATTTTGGCCTGATAACATGCACAGAAGTTGACACAAATGGGTTTTAATGGCTACTAAAGGTAACATCCTCACCTGTGACCTGTTTGGTTATAATCAGTGTGTGTGCATAAAAGCTGACTGAGTTTCTGGGATCCAGACAGACTCTTGCATCTTTCATCCAGCTACTGATGCTTCTGAATTGTGAGTCATGGGGAAAGAAAAAGAATTGTTATTGGTTCTACAGGAAAAGGTAGTTGAACTGTATAAAACAGGAAAGGGATACAAAAAGATATCCAAGGAATTGATAATGTCAGTCAGCAGCATTCAAACTGTGATTAACAAATGGACAATCAGGGGCTCTGTAAAAACAAAACCACGGTCAGGTAGACCCACAAAAATGTCATCCTAAGCTGCCAGGAAAATTGTTGGAATGCAAAGAAAAACCCCAAATAACATCAGTTGAGACATACAAGACTCTGAAAACTAGCGGAGTGGCTGTTTCAAGATGCACAATATGGAGGTACTTGAAAAAATGCCATTACTATGCAAATGCCACAACGTTTCTCACCTACAATACACTAAACAGCACAGAGACAAGCCTCAAAACTTCTGCAATAAGGTAATTTGGAGTGATGAGACCAAAATTGAACTTACTGGCCACAACCATAAACGTTACATTTGGAGAGGTCAACAAGACCTTTGATGAAAGGAACACCACTCCTACTGTCAAGCACATAGGTGGATCGCAGATGTTTTGGGGATAGGTGAGCTACAAAAGCACAGGAAACTTGGTAAAAGTTGAAGGAAAGATGAATGCAGCACGTTATCAGCAAATACTGTAGGCAAATTTGCACTCATCAGCCTGGAAGCTGCGCATGGGATGTACGATCCAAAACACAAGGACAGGTAAGCCTGTCATTGGCTACAACAGAACAAAGTGAAGGTTCTGGAGTGGCCATCTCAGTTTCCTGAATGCAATTTTATTGAGCCACTCTGGTCTGGGGAGATCTCAAGCTTGCAGTTCATTCTAGTCAGCATAGGAATTTGCAGGAACTGAAGGCTTTTTGCCTAAAAGTGTGGGCAGCTTTACCATCTGATAAAATAAAGAACTTCATCCACAACTACCACAAAAGACTTCAATCTGTCATTGATGTTATTAGAAATACCCTGGTTTAGGGAAAGAGGGGAAAAAAAAAAAAAAGAGACAAGTGCGGCGCTTCCTCTGAGCGTAATACGTTTTTACCAACAAGTTAAAAACATTTCTTTTATTTGTAGTTATGCTCACCTTCTATCGGTAAGAAATGCACGTTGAGATTCTCAAGGAATCAATTCTTTAGGCAACTCTTCTTCGTATGTTGTATAATCCAATAAGGTGTGCAGCTCACTTTGGAGAACTATGTGTTGATCCTGCTTCAGATCCACATAGGTGGCAATTTCAAAGAGAAAAAAAAAAAAAACTCCAAGTAAATGTGGCGCTAAGCACCTACGGATTTTTTGAATTCATCCACTTCAAGTGAAAAATGTTAAAAAATTCATTTATTTTCTCAAAATAAAAAAATAAAAAAATAAAATATATTTGTAAATTTTTTTAAAAAACAGTACAACGCGTTTCGGCTGCTATTTTTACAGTGCAGCCTTCATCAGGTAGTAAAAAAACAAAAAGAACAAACAATACAATAAGCACTATAAAATGATGTTACAACCTCCAAGTTCTCCAAGGACCATGTAGTTAGTCATCAGGAAAGGAGAACCTGATCCCCGGTCCCGCCCTGCTAATCCCTTCTAGGAACCCTCATAAATAAGAGAACTTGGAGGTTGTAACATCATTTTATAGTGCTTATTGTATTGTTTGTTCTTTTTGTTTTTTTACTACCTGATGAAGGCTGCACTGTAAAAATAGCAACCGAAACGCGTTGTACTGTTTTTTAAAAAATTTACAAATATATTTTATTTTTTTATTTTGAGAAAATAAATGAATTTTTTAACATTTTTCACTTGAAGTGGATGAATTCAAAAAATCCGTAGGTGCTTAGCGCCACATTTACTTGGAGTTTTTTTTTTCTCTTTGTCATTGATGTTAGAGAGGGCAATACACAGTATTAAAAATGTGGTATGTAAACTTTTGATCAGGGTTATTTGGATGTTTTGGGTTGTCATTATGATTTAAAAAGAAAAAACACAGTAGTTTTACAATGAATGGCTTCACCCAACCACTAACCATGAGTGGTGAAAAAAGGTCAAGAAAGCAAAAATTCTGCTGGGGTATGTAAACTTTTGAGCACAACTGTGTGTAATAAAATAATCTGTAGCCTTGTTTTGGTACAGTGAAACATACATACTAATAAAAATAAAAGTGCCAGAACAACTAGCTTCACACCTCAAGTTCCTCTGGGAGTTTAATTTAAAAAAAAAAATACTTCAAAGTCTATGGCATAAAAAAGAAGCAGGCAATGTAAATAAAAGTTCTTGCAAAGTAAAGTACTGTATCTTTATCTGACGATGATAAGTAGCTGGGACATTATCTTTCTTGGTAAGTAAATTTGTATTGCAACATAGTGAATGGTAGCACATACTGTAGCCTGATGCAACAATCTGTATTTTTGCAATGTATGAGCTCAACAAGTCCTATTACTATTTTGTTAACCCTTTTACCCCTGAAGGTGATTTGCACATTAATGACTGGACAATTTTTAAAATTCTGAACACTGTCCCTGGAACAATTCAATGGATCACGGTGATTCTAAGTTTGTTTTCTCATGACATATTGATCTTCACGATAGTGGTACAATTTCTTTGATATGACTTGCATTTATTTGTGAAAAAAGCTGAAATTTGGCAAAAATTTTAAAAATGTACAATTTTCCAATTTTGAATTAAATCCCTTAAATCACAGAGATATGTCACATAAAATACTTAATAAGTAACATTCCCCCATGTCTAGTTTACATCAGCACAATTTTGGAACCAAATTTTTTTTTGTTAGGAAGTTATAAGGGTTAAAAGCTGAACAGTGATTTCTCATTTTTACAACACCATTTTTTAAGGGACCACATCACTATTGAAGTCACTTTGAGGGGTATATATTGTAGAAAATAACCCAAAAGTGACACTATTCTAAAAACTGCAGCCCTCAAGGTGCTCAAAACCACATTAAAGACATATTTTAACCCTTCAGATGCTTCACATGAATTTTTGGAATGTTTTAAAAAAATGAACATTTAACTTTTCTCACAAAAAATTTGCTTCAGGTCCAAATTTTTTTATTTTCCCAAGGGTAACAGGAGAAATTGAACCTCAATATATGTTGTGCAATTTGTTCAGAGTATGCTGATACCCCATATGTGCGGGTAAACCACTGGGCGCATCTCAGAGCTCAGAAGGGAAGGAGCGCCATTTAACTAAATCAATGCCAAATTGGCTGAAATTGAGATCAGACACCATGCCCCTGATGTGCCTAAACAGTGGAAACACCCGACATGTGACACCCTTTTGGAAACTAGACCCTCCAAGGAACTTATCTAGATGTGTGGTAAGCACTTTGAACTCTCAAGTTTATAGCATAGAGCTGTGAAAAAAAATCATATTTTTTCCTCAACAATGATCTGTTTGCCCCCAATTTTTTATTCTCCCAAGGGTAACAGGAGAAATTTGACCCCAAATGTTGTTGTCCAATTTGTACTGAGTACACTGATACCCCATATGTAGGGTTAAACCATTGTTTGGGCGCATGGCAGAGCTCGGATGGGAAGGTGCGCCATTTGACTTTCTCAATGCAAAATTGGCTGGAATTGACATCGGATGCTATGTCATGTTTGGAGAGCCCCTGATGTGCATAAACAGTAGAATCCCCCCACAGGTGACACCATTTTGGAAACTAGACACCTGAAGGAGCTTATCTAGATGTGTGGTAAGAACTTTTAACCCCCAAGTGCTTCACAGAAGTTTATGATCTATAGCCGTGAAAATAAAAAATCATATTTTTTTCCACAAAAATGATTTTTTGCCCCCAATTTTTTTTTACCAAGGGTAACAGGAGAAACTATACCCTAAAAGTTTTTCTGCAATTTGTTTTGAGTATGTTGATACCCCATATGTGGGATTAAACCACTGTTTTGAGCTGTAGAGATTGTACTCACTCCGGTGCGGCTGGAGGAAGACAAGAGCCGTATTTCTACAAAAAAGTCAGTGCAGGTTTATTTGCTCTGTAAACCCCTAAGCAATAACAAAAGTTCCACGGCCTTTAGGCTGGCGATTCAACACAAAATGTCCTTAGCAAGGCCTGGGCACAAAGGCTGGGCAATATCCAGCATGCAGGCTCGATCTGGAGCCACACACACAGGAGGGCTTTTCCCTCACCAGACACAGACCATGAGCCAAACAAAAGCTTACATTATTTAGGCTGTAAACACACCCACATGTGAGTTATTTTGGTAGCCAGATCCGCATATCTCTCATAGCTACTCGCAACTCAGACTCAGGTGCACCAAACAACATCATCCTAGTGCTTACGTGCACTAGAGAAAAATACTCCGGGTTACATCACAGGGAGCAGCCATCCCTGTGACACATACAGTGGGGCAAAAAAGTATTTAGTCAGTCAGCAATAGTGCAAGTTCCACCACTTAAAAAGATGAGAGGCGTCTGTAATTTACATCATAGGTAGACCTCAACTATGGGAGACAAACTGAGAAAAAAAAATCCAGAAAATCACATTGTCTGTTTTTTTATCATTTTATTTGCATATTATGGTGGAAAATAAGTATTTGGTCAGAAACAAACAATCAAGATTTCTGGCTCTCACAGACCTGTAACTTCTTCTTTAAGAGTCTCCTCTTTCCTCCACTCATTACCTGTAGTAATGGCACCTGTTTAAACTTGTTATCAGTATAAAAATACACCTGTGCACACCCTCAAACAGTCTGACTCCAAACTCCACTATGGTGAAGACCAAAGAGCTGTCAAAGGACACCAGAAACAAAATTGTAGCCCTGCACCAGGCTGGGAAGACTGAATCTGCAATAGCCAACCAGCTTGGAGTGAAGAAATCAACAATGGGAGCAATAATTAGAAAATGGAAGACATACAAGACCACTGATAATCTCCCTCGATCTGGGGCTCCACGCAAAATCCCACCCCGTGGGGTCAGAATGATCACAAGAACGGTGAGCAAAAATCCCAGAACCACGCGGGGGGACCTAGTGAATGAACTGCAGAGAGCTGGGACCAATGTAACAAGGCCTACCATAAGTAACACACTACGCCACCATGGACTCAGATCCTGCAGTGCCAAACGTGTCCCACTGCTTAAGCCAGTACATGTCCGGGCCCGTCTGAAGTTTGCTAGAGAGCATTTGGATGATCCAGAGGAGTTTTGGGAGAATGTCATATGGTCTGATGAAACCAAACTGGAACTGTTTGGTAGAAACACAACTTGTCGTGTTTGGAGGAAAAAGAATACTGAGTTGCATCCATCAAACACCATACCTACTGTAAAGCATGGTGGTGGAAACATCATGCTTTCGGGCTGTTTCTCTGCAAAGGGGCCAGGACGACTGATCCGGGTACATGAAAGAATGAATGGGGCCATGTATCGTGAGATTTTGAGTGCAAACCTCCTTCCATCAGCAAGGGCATTGAAGATGAAACGTGGCTGGGTCTTTCAACATGACAATGATCCAAAGCACACTGCCAGGGCAACGAAGGAGTGGCTTCGTAAGAAGCATTTCAAGGTCCTGGAGTGGCCTAGCCAGTCTCCAGATCTCAACCCTATAGAAAACCTTTGGAGGGAGTTGAAAGTCCGTGTTGCCAAGTGAAAAGCCAAAAACATCACTGCTCTAGAGGAGATCTGCATGGAGGAATGGGCCAACATACCAACAACAGTGTGTGGCAACCTTGTGAAGACTTACAGAAAACGTTTGACCTCTGTCATTGCCAACAAAGGATATATTACAAAGTATTGAGATGAAATTTTGTTTCTGACCAAATACTTATTTTTCACCATAATATGCAAATAAAATGTTAAAAAAACAGACAATGTGATTTTCTGGATTTTTTTTTCTCAGTTTGTCTCCCATAGTTGAGGTCTACCTATGATGTAAATTACAGACGCCTCTCATCTTTTTAAGTGGTGGAACTTGCACTATTGCTGACTGACTAAATACTTTTTTGCCCCACTGTATCTCCCATTGATTACACAGTCATCAGCCTCTTTACAAGGTCCATGGCAGAGCTCGGAAGGGAAAGAGCGCTGTTTGACTTTCTCAATGCAAAATTGGCTGGAATTGAGATTGGACGCCATGTCGTGTTTGGAAAGCCCCTGATGTGCCTAAACAGTAGAAACTCCTGACAAGTGACAAAATTTTAGAACCTAGACCCCCAAGGAGCTTGTCTAGATGTGTGGTGAGCACTTTGAACCCCCAAGTGCTTCACAAAAGTTTATAACATCATATTTTTTCCACAAAATGATCTTTTTGCTCCCAATTTTTTATTTTACCAAGGGTAACAGGAGAAATTGGACCCCAAAAGATGTTGGACAATTTGTCCTGAGTATACTGGGGTAAACCACTGTGGGGCACGTGGCAGAGCTCGGAAGGGAATGAGCGCCGTTTGGCCAGCTGGAATTGAGATCTGACACCATGTTGCATTTGGAGAGCTCCTGATGTGCCTAAACAGTGGAATCCCCCAGAAGTGACCCCATTTTGGAAACTAGACCCCCAAGGAACTTTTCTAGATGTGTGGCGACCACTATAAACCCTTTAAGTGCTTTACAGAAGTTTGTATCGTAGAGCCGTGAAAATAAAAACTTCATATTTTTTATTTTGCCAAGGGTAACAGGAGAAATTGGAATTGTCTTATTTTTTGGTTTTGTCTTTTTACAGGAGAACGAAGGCTTCGGTGGAATAGGCGTTAAGTGAGTATAACTGTGTTTGTAGTTTTAAATAAAAACGGAAAAGTGAGTTTTGTTTTATTTCTAATAGAAGACTTTATTCTGGCTGTGTCTTTATTTACCATACAACTATAGGATTAGTAATGGATAGGTGTCTTATCGACGCTTCTCCATTACTAAGCCGTGGGCTTGATGTCACCAGACAATACAAAGGTAACATCATCCACACAAATATGAACCCCACTTGCCACCGCTGCAGGGCACGTGAGAAGAGCTAGACACATTGCCAGAATAGGCACATCTGAAAGATGTGCCTTTTCTGGGCAGCTGTGCGCTGCTGTTTTTAGGCCGGGGGGTCAATATCCATGGCCCCTTACCAGCCTGAAAATACCAGTCCCCAACTGTGAGCTTTAGCAAGGCTGGTTGTCAAAAATGGGGGGACCACATGCTGTTTTTTTAAATCATTTATTTAAATATTTAAAAAGACAGCATGGGACCCTCTATCCTTGATAGCATGCGTTGCTAATGCTGACAGCTGAGGGTTGCAACTCCTGGCTGTGAGCTTTGCCTGGCTGGTTATAGAAAATACAGGGGAACCCATGCTGCTTTATTCATTTATTTATTTATAGCGCAGGCAGTGGCTGATAAATACCCTCATCAGCCACTCCTGATGTCACTGTTATTTGCAGAAGTAGGGGTATTCTGATGGGAATAACAATCCCATCAGCCGCCTGCTGTCTTTTTTATCCCTTAAATGTAACTCTTATCATTATCCTCTGCTCACACTGATCACTGGCAGAGCAGGGAGAATGATGAGAGCTGTGTTCGGCACCCAGTCTGGGGAACAGCGCTTACTGTAATGCTGTTCCCTGACACCCGTCCGTGTGGTATTGATGCGGCACACGGTTACCACACGTGTGATGCAAATATTACACACACGAACACTGACATATACAGTACCAGAAATATCAGCACGTGTGAAAGAGACTTTATAGCGGATTTTTATGTTTGGCTGCTGTCACACTAAAAGACGCTTTTTATTGCAAAAAATAGTTTTTCCATCACCATATTTTGAGAGCTATAATTTTTCTATATTTTGGCCCACAGAGTTATGTGAGGTCTTGTTTTTTGCAGGACAATTTGATGTTTTTATTGGTACCATTTTCAGGCACATAACATTTTTTGATCACATCCTATTCCGATTTTTGGGAGGCAGAAAGAACAAAAAACAGCAATTCATAAATTTCTTTTTTTTTGAGGGGGGTGATGTCAATCCGTATGTGGTAAAATCAATAAAGCAGTTTTATTCTTCGGGTTATTTTGATTACAGCGATACCTCATTTATATCTTTTTTATGTTTTGGTGCTTTTGCACAATAAAAACTATTTTATAGAAAAAATAATTATTTTTGCATCACTTTATTCTGAGAGCTATAACTTTTTTTATTTTTCCATTGATGGAGTTTTATGGCAGCTTGCATTTTGCGGGATATTATGATGTTTTCAGTGGTACCAAGTTTATTTATATCCATCTTTTTGATTGCGTGTTATTCCACTTTTTGTTTGGCTGTATGATGATAAAGCATTGTTTTTTGCCTTTTTTTTTATAGTGTTCACTAAATGGGTTAACTAGTGGGACAGTTGTGTTTTTTGTTTTTACAAATAAATTATTATTATTATTTATTTATTTATATAGCACAATTGATTCAATGATGCTTTACATGAGAAGGGGTTACATACAAGTTACAGATATCACTTACAGTAAACAAACTAACAATGACAGACTGATACAGAAGGGCGAGGACCCTGCCGGGCTTACGTTCTACAGGATTATGGGGAAGGAGACAGTAGGTTGAGGGTTTCAGGAGCTCTGGTGTTGGTGAGGCGGTAGCTTCGGTAGTGATGGAA
Organism: Ranitomeya imitator; assembly: GCF_032444005.1. Classification (NCBI taxonomy): domain Eukaryota; kingdom Metazoa; phylum Chordata; class Amphibia; order Anura; family Dendrobatidae; genus Ranitomeya; species Ranitomeya imitator. The sequence continues at coordinate 543,863,859 of NC_091286.1, read as the reverse complement.
ATGCAAGTCATATTGAAATATTTTTTATCACTATCATGATATACAATATGTCACGAAAAAACTATTTCAGAATCAGTGGGATCCATTCCAGAGTTATTATCACATAAAGTGACACTGGTTAAAATTGTAAGATTTAGTCTTGTCATAAAATGCAAACAGCCCTGTTGGGTAAATAAGTTAAGGTGGCAATTTACGTTAGCTAAAATGTATTGTTTCAGACCTCCTTTTCCCTAAAACACAATCATTGTTGGATCAAAATGGTAGATTCAGCTAACATTTTTCTTTTTTAGTTTTTGGTACATAATTTTGCTAAATAAGCAGGTCATTTTTCTTTTTTTCGATGAACAAGCAAGCCATCTTAACCTGTGCATCTATTGATGGTGTCATAGTAGTAAGCAGCCACAGGGAATCCCATATTTCTTTAATGTCACAGGTAAGTCATAATCAGGCATAAATCTGATATCCATCCATAATTCCACACCCACACCCACATTCTCTCACAGCGGAGCAGTGTTAATCCCAGATGTATTCTGAGCCATGGGTCTGAGCCAAACGCTTATGGAGGAAAACACGCACACCAGAAGACTTCATACACTTCAAATTTATGTTAAGGACCTATAACTCGCCAAACAGACTTACTTCACCACCCTGATCTCCTCACTATCCAACAACCCCAATAATTTTTTGACACCTTTCACTCGCTCCACAGGCCTAAAACACAAGCCCCTATCACAGACATTTGTGCTAATGACCTGGCTTCCCACTTTATAGAGAAAATAGACAATGTCCATCAGGAAATCCACTCCCAGACACCAAGTGCAGTGACTCCCATCCCTCCCTGCATCTCCTCTGGCTCACTCTCCACATTCGATCCCATCACAGAAGAAGAAGTCTCCAGGATCCTCTCCTCTTCTCGTCCGACTACATGCACCACTGTCCCCATTCCCTCACACCTCCTCCAGTCTCTCTCTCCAGTTGTCACAATTCACCTAACTGCAATCATTAATCTCTCCCTCTCCTCTGGCATTTTTCCCTCCTCCTTCAAACACTCTATCATTACTCCATTACTAAAGAAACCCTCCCTCGACCCATCCTGCACAAACAACTACAGACCAGTCTCCAATCTCCCCTTCATCTCTAAACTCTTGTAGTGCCTGATCTACTCCCGCCTTACCCGTTACCTCTCCACTCACTCCCTCCTAAACCCTTCACAGTTCGGTTTACGCCCCCTACATTCGACAGAAACTGCACTCATCAAAGTGACCAATGACTTTCTGACAGCAAAATGTAATGGTGACCACTCTCTGCTCATTCTTCTCGACCTTTCTGTAACTTTCGACACTGTTGACCACCCGCTCCTACTCTCTAGGCTCCAGTCACTAGGCATTAAGGACACTGCTCTCCTGGTTCTCTTCCTATCTTTCTGACCGCTCCTTCACTGTTCTGTTCTCTGGCTCCACTTCATCTCCTCTTCCTCTCACTGTCAGGGTACCTCAGGGCTCAGACCTTGGCCCCCTTCTCTTCTCCCTCTGCACAGGCCCAATTGGACAGACCATCAGCAGATTTGGCTTTCAGTACCATCTTTATGCCAACGACACACAACTATACACATCATTCCCTGACCTTACCCCCGCTGTACTACAGAATGCCACTGACTGTCTGTCTGCAGTCTCCAACATCATGTCCGCTCTCTATCTGAAATTCAACCTCTCCAAAACTGAACTTCTTCTGCTCCCGCCATCTACTAACCTCCCTAAATCTGACATTACGCTCTCCGTGGGTGGCATCATAATAACACCCTGGCAGCAGGTGCGATGTCTGGGTGTTATGTTTGACTCCGATCTCTCCTTCACCTCCCATATACAATCTCTTGCCCGCTCGTGCTGCTTACACCTAAAGAACATCTCTAGAATCCGCCCTTTTCTCACTATGGAAACAACAAAAACCCTCACTGTCGCCCTGATCCAATCCTGCTTGGACTACTGCAATGCTCGATTAATTGGACTCCCCCTCACTCGACTTTCCCCTCTCCAGTCTATCCTTAATGCAGCAGCCAGGGTTGTTCATCTGGCTAATCGTTACTCTGACTCGTCCGCTCTTCGCCAGTCATTACACTGGCTGCCCATTCATTACAGGATACAATTCAAAGTACTTGTTCTCACCCACAAAGCTCTCTACAGTGCGGCACCCCCTTACATCTCCTCTCTCATTTCTGTCTATCGGCATAACAGACCACTGCGCTCTGCAAATGACTTTCGACTAACCTCTGCACTAATCCGTACCTCCCACTCCCGACTCCAAGACTTCTCCCGTGCTGTGCCAATCCTCTGGAATGCTCTACCCTAAGATTTTAGGACCATCCTCAATTTGCATAGTTTTAGGCGCTCGCTCAAAACACATTTGTTCATAACGGCCTACCACGTTCACTAATCAAAGTAATTTTATGTTTGTGTTTGTGTAGCCCATTCACTATCTCCATCTATTCCTCCCGAAGATGGCTGGACCATCATTGTAAATACATCATTGTAAATACACACTTGTGCTTTGTATCTCCCCCACCTCATTGTAGATTGTAAGCTCTCACGAGCAGGGTCGTCTTATTGTGCTTTAATTATTTTATTGTTAATGTTGTTACTTATGACTATTGTGTTTGAAACTGTTAAACTGTAAAGCGCTGCGGAATATGTTGGCGCTATATAAATAAAGATTATTATTATTATTATTATTATTAGATGTTAGTCTGATCCAATTATCTTTCAAATTCCACCACCTTTCAAATTACAGATTTCTAATTACAATACTTTGAATTAGATTTGAATTCTAAGATGTATTTGGCTGCTCACCACCATCAGTCCTATAATATTGTCATCATCTTCATCACCGACGAGATCATCTAATCAAGTTGTCTCCTCTTTCCACAGTTATGCTCTGAATGTACCCATCTTTCCAAGGCTCCTGTGTGTGAATTGCAGTTACTCTCTCTATGGTATGCTCTGAATGTACCCATGTTTCAACGGCTCCTCAGGATATAATCTTTTCCTGGTATGCTTTCTTACCTATCATCTTGTTTCCATGATCTGATTCATTTCTCTTACTATGGTATTCTGGCATATCTTTGAGTGGTCACTCTAACCCCTCCTTCTCTTTATGATCTTTGCTTAACTCTCAACATTTGGTATCACCATACCCATCCACCTCCTCACTCACACCTGATTGCCCTTAGCTGGGGATATATTCAGACCCAGGAAACTGATCCAGACTTTAGTCTGATCCATGTATCTTTCAAATTACAGATTTCTAATTACAATACTTTGAATTGGACTTGAATTGGACTGGAATTGACTGAAAGGTAATGGAATATCAAACCAATACAATATTTCAGTTTCTTTTCTCTCTCACACTGTTAGGACTGGCGAAACGCAACAAATAATATTTAGAGAGGATATCAGGTGCGTTCGCTGTCCAGGGTCCACCGTGCAGAAAGGACACCTGCTGCTTGGTAATGGCGGACTAGATGGTGGTGTAATGTGAATACACACACGGGTTAGCTTCACCCGGTATGAAGGAAGCGATCCCTGTTGCGTCACAGGGCCGCGATACTGCAAAGAGCGCAAGTAAAGGGTCACAGAACTCTGTCCCAAGACACAGGGAAAGAGTTCCTCTAGACCTCTTACGCTAGACACCGTTACTGTGGTGTTAGGGGTAGAACTAAAATAATAATAATAATTTATTGCACAAGAGTGCGTACAACGCCGCTCTGGCGGACGCCACTAACCACCCTAACCAGGGCCCGGAAAGTGCAGTAAGCGCATTGCACCGCACTGGCGGTTGCTGCTGAGAGACGCTGATTTGTGTGCTGGATGTGCTGAGTAGCACTGTCTGGCGGTAGGTAGCTTCCACGATTCGCAAGCAGGCAACAACACTAGGGATGGGAATGATTCGGAGCTTTCATCCATAGACAGGCATTCATCTACACACACACAAGTACATAAGTTTACACCAGCGCATGGCCAAGCGGCCATGTGAACTTTTTATAGCAGTAGCGCTCCAGGACCTTCCAGATGGTCCAATAGGAGCCGCAACAGGACCTGAGCATGTGACCCCCGACCTCCAATGGGAGGTCGTCCCGTGGGCATGCTCAGTATGGGAAAAGCAGGACTTAGTCCCAGAAAGGCCTGGTTGCTGCTGATCAGTGCTGGCTACAAAGGCAGAGCCTGAAAAGGCAGCAGTAACCGTTCACACAGTATCAGCTTGAGCCAGATGCTGGGACCAATGTCTCCGTTGAGCAGGTTTCACTGCAGCTGGAGGAGAATGGGAGACCGCAACGGACATGGTTCGAGATTCCCTCTGTGCAGCGTTGGGAACTCAACACCTAACACACACCTATAAAACTCTATTTTTCCCTACCTCCTGTAATCCCCCACCTAGTAAGGAGCAAGTAATTTCACCCTCCATCCTCCCCAGCCATCTCTCCTCCTCACAGCTGTACCTTAACATACAATCCTTTTTCTCCAGACACACATGGCTGCATCATGTCTTTTCCTTCTAACACTCTCTCTGCTACTCCTCAGCAATGGTGATGTATCCCCAAATCCTTGCCCTCCTCAACAAATCCCCTCACTCATTTCTAACCCCCTGCCACGATCCTCTATACATTTTGCCAACCATGATAACCTCATACCCATTCATCCAGTCCCCACTTCCCTGGTCCCCCTACCTGGAGCACTGTCATTTATCCATGACCTCTTCATCACCACCTAACTCTCCTTCCTCGGCATCATTGAAACCTAGCTCACCTCCTCTGACTCAGCCTCTCCAGCTGCCCTTTCCTATGGCGGATTCCACCGCTTTCACACCCCTCGCCCCAGCACCAATCGTTGTGGAGGAGTTGGCTTGCTCCTGTCCGACACCTGCTCCTTTACTCCAATCCCGCTACCACCCTCTGCTACTCTTCTCTCGATTGAGGTCACTCTGTTCACATCTATTCCCCCTCCAACCTCCAGTTGACTGTCATCTACCACCCCCCAGAACTAGCCATGTCCACCTTTATCGTCCATTTCACCACCTGGCTACTTCATTTCCTCTCTGCTGACATCCCCACTATCATCATGGGTGACTTCAATATCCCCATTGACACTTCCACCTCAGCTGCCTCTAAACTTTTATCGCTCACTGCCTCCTTCGGCCTCACTCAATGATCCTCTGTGGCCACTCACAAAGATGGTCACAAACTACACCTTATCAGTCCAAGAAAAAAGTAAAGCTGCACAGCCGCTGTGTATACCAACTGCAATACACTCGTGGTTGAATAGGAGAGCCTGATCCTCACAACAGCGGTGCTCGCATGAAGACAAGTGAAAGTCTGTACCATATAAAAGAAAGAATGCGGCAGCACTCACCGAAGATTGCGTGGTCCAAGTCCTTTATTAAGAACACTTACAGTGCAAGTAGCATGCTGACGGCACGGGGGAGCAGGAAAGACAAGGAGGTGAGCAGGGAAAGACGACGGCCGTTTCGCGCCGACTGTAGGAGACCCGTTGAAGCGCTACAGTCGGCGCGAAACGGTCGTCGTCTTTCCCTGCTCACCTCCTTGTCTTTCCTGCTCCCCCGTGCCGTCAGCATGCTACTTGCACTGTAAGTGTTCTTAATAAATGACTTGGACCACGCAATCTTCGGTGAGTGCTGCCGCATTCTTTCTTTTATATGGTACAAACTACACCTTATCTTTACCCACTTCTGTTCTCTTAGGGTACCGTCACACAGTGGCATTTTGATCGCTACGACGGCACGATCCGTGACGCTCCAGCATCGTAACAATATCGCTCCAGCGTCGTAGACTGCTGTCACACTTTGCAATGTACGACGCTGGAGCGATAATTTCATGACGTATGTGCGATGTAGAAGCCGTTGGTTACTATGCGCACATCGTATACAATATCGTGCACACCTTTGTTACACCATGCGATCATGCCGCCACAGCGGGACATTAGACGATGAAAGAAAGTTTCAAACGATCTGCTACGATGTACGATTCTCAGCGGGGTCCCTGATCGCAGGAGCGTGTCAAACACTGCGAGATCGTAACTATATCGCTGGAACGTCACGAATCGTGCCGTCGTAGCGATCAAAATGCCACTGTGTGACGGTACCCTTATTAATCTCACTAACTTACCCCTCCCCCTGTCTGACCACAACCTAAAGACATTCTCTTCCCACTGATGACACGCAGATCTACCTATCCAGACCTGACCTCACCTCCTTACTCACCAAAATCCCACACTGTCTGACTGCTATCTCGGCCTTTTTTTCTGCTTGCTTTCTAAAACTGAAAATGGAGATAACAGAATTCATCATATTTCCCCCATCTCACTCTACCCCTCCATCAGACCTATCGATGTCAATGGCTGCTTTCTTTCCCCAGTCCCGCATGCTTGGTGCCTTGGGGTGATCTTCGACTCTGCCCTCTCTTTCAAGTCACATATCCAAGCCCTTGCCTCCTCCTGCCATCTCAAACTCAAAATTATTTCCCGGATCCAAGCATTCCTTGACCACGAAACCACAAAAACACTAGTGCATGCTCTTATCATCTCCCACCTTGACTACTGCAACTGCCTACTCTCTGGCCTCCCCTCCACCACTCCAATCCATCCTACACTCTGCTGCCTGACTAATCTACCTGTCTCCCTGCTATTCCCCAGTCTCTCCCCTATGCCAAGCCCTTCACTGGCTTCCTATCGCCCAGAGACTCCAGTTCAAAACCCTCACAATGACATACAAAGCCATCCACAACCAGTCTCCTCCATACATCTGTGACATGGTCTCTTGGTACTTACCTACAAGTATCCTTTGATCCTTACTAGATCTCCTTCTCTACTCCCCTCTTATTTCTTCTTCCCACAACTGCATCCAAGATCTCTCCCGTGCTTCCCCCATACTATGGAACTCACTACCCCAATACATCAGACTCTTGCCTACCATAGAAACCTTCAAAAAGAACCTGAAGATTTACCTCTTCCAACAAGCCTGCAGCCTGCAGTGATCCTCAAATTATTGAACCGCCGCACAACCAGCTCTACCCTCTCCTAGTGAATCCTCACCCATCCCCTGCAGACTGTGAGCCCTCGCAGGCAGGGTCCTCCCTCCTTCTGTGCCTGTTAGTGCCTTGTTTTTGCTCATGTTTATTGTATTTGTCTATGTTTGCCCCCTTTTTCACATATAAAGCATCATGGAATAAATGGTGCTATAAGAAATGTATAATAATAATAATAATTCTTTACAGTTGACTGGATAAACATTTATTTGGATATAGGCTTGCAAACATAAAAAATAATAAACCTCCCAAAACTCATCCTCCCCTGGTTCATTGCTGCCTCTATTGTCGCTGCCTCGATCTTTTTTGACAGCTTGCCGCAGTGAAATCATAACTACAGTGCACGTGACCGCTCAAGAATTGTTATCGTGCTAATATTAGCTCCATGGCCCTTTTTGTTGTTTAGCAGTCACAGCCTTGCGCTGCTGCCCAGATGCCAGAAGAAAAGCAATATTCCCATGACAGCAATGGAGAATACAAGAACCTCACTAAAGAAATGGATGACTGGACCGCTCTGCATTTGTTTCCCATAGCATCATTTTCAAAGCCACATGGTTTATGTAATCACCTAATAAAAATTAAACCTCTCTTGCAATATTTATTTTGGGTGATCTTTCAGTATTTTGCCTATTATGACTAGAACAAGCTAATAAAAAGTCTCACAGTGCATCTCTATTACATCCACAGACTGGCAATGAGTGACATTTAGAACGTCATTGTCATGTTTTCTTTTGTGAGAGCGGCAGCCGGTCCAGGGCAGGATGAATAGTGACTTATGCTAGAGCACTTTGGTTGCCTCAGAGCAGTTTAGTAACCAAAAATGTCCGTTTGCATTTTTCTCACAGGAACAGATGTGCGCACATCATTAAAAAGGAAAGACACAGTTACACGACTGAGGTTGACTATTATTAGCATGGAAAATCTTGTCAAAAGACTCATGATATAGACTCACAAGCTTCTAAGATTCAATGACTATGAATGTTTAACTCTGTATTTAAAAAGAGCCTATCCCCAGTCTGTGCCTGCACTTTTTATTTCAGGAATCAGTGAGGACAGACTGATGCTTTTTCTAAAAATTAGTTATTATTGAAAGTGTCTATAAGTGTCACTAATGCCCACCTAGAGGATCCAACTTTCCAGCAAAAGTCAAATATCTTAAGAACGTCTATGGTCTCTTCACAGTGAAAGTGTAGTACTGCTGCATCCTTTGCTCAGCAATTACGGATTGGTAGCCATTCGGTATTAAAGGACGTGAGAGTGTTGGGCTAGTCTAAAGCCCAAGATCTTTATGCCACGTCTGATAATAAGATATATTTAGAAAAATCACCCACTGATTTCCAAAATAAAAATGGAAGCCCCAGACTGCGGATTGATTTACAATACAATACTCATGCTCTTTGTACAGCTAAAGGCGTTCTCTGAGATTTAGTGGAACCATAGTCCAGTGTCTGTTGAATAGCAGGAAAACTCACATTGAACACAATGCATATTATAAAAAACAGTGTATTAGAAACAGTGTTTACCTACATTGTCTGTCCCGTGTGGACTGTGGCAACGTTACCCAACAGGTGTTTCGCTTCGATGTCACTTCCTCGGGTGGCCCACAAACTATATATATGCAGTAACGATACTGGGTCACGGCGGTTCCAAGTGCTAGTTGAGTCCAACCACGGGCACGCGACAGTCTTTGTCAATTGTTTGGTTAATAATAATTTTAATAAAAAGGTTTGAGATGCCAATTGGGATGTTCGGTCTGGTATGGCCGGGCACTGTTGAAGGTCCCTGGGAGTTGGAGCAGGAATAGAGTAGCAGAGAATAATCAACATTAGACAGGGGAATGATCAGTTTTTACGTTTTACTAAAGTTCTGCAAACAGCTCCAGAAGCTTCCATGCAATTCAGATACAGGGCTTTGGTCAGGCAATACATATATAAGTGTATCGCACATGCAGGCATTTTATGGCGCTACAGGCACAGGCACCACATGGGCACAATATATATGTTACCCTTACTGGGCAGTAAAGTGCATCATTTCAGTTTAGGGGCTTCAGCGTACTGATACTTTGTTTCACATAAACGTATAATACTAAAAGAACTCTCATTTATTTAATTTATCATGTCCTGACCTATTTTTTGGACTTTTCACTTAGGGATCTAATAATTATATGTACCCTTAATATTTATATACTGTTATTTGTCTATTTTAATTATAGCTTTGTGTAAAATTAAAATTTTGCAATTTTTTTAAGCACATTTAACTCTAGTTCTCCTTTTAAATTATATTATGATGAGTCCCTAATACATGAGTACATCATGTGGTACTTGTATTCTCATAAAACACTAAGGTTGTAATTTGTATAGACTATATTCCAACAGATTACTATCACTACCTTATGATCCAATAATCTATCACTCTCATTCACAGGTATGTCTGTTTTGAGCGGCAACACTGATTCCAGCATCCCCTTAATCTGATTGTGTTGATCCTTAAGGTACCGTTACACTCAGCGACGCTGCAGCGATTTAGACAACGAGCCGATCGCTGCAGCGTCGCTGTTTAGGTTGCTAGGAGATGTCAAACACCGGCAACAGCTGAACGATGCAGGAGTGATCCAGTGACGTACTTATCGTTCTCGCTGGTTGTTAGCTCTGTGAAAAAACATTGCAGGCATCGTTGCTTTTGCTGTCAAGCATGACGAATCACGCCGACCTGACGACCAAATAAAGTTCCGGACTTTCAGCAACGACCAGCGATGTCACAGCAGGATCCTGATCGCTGCTGCGTGTCAAACACAATGAGATCGCTATCCAGGATGCTGCAATGTCATGGATCGCTGTCGTTCTCGTTGGTAAGTTGCTAAATGTGACGGTACCTTAAATCACACCTCTGTATCTGTCCCTGGATTTTCCCAAACATCCCCTATCCTCTACAATTCAAAATTTCACCACATCAGACTGTCAAATATTTAGACACAGCCTGAAAATGCTCATTTTCAGAAAAAACTGCACACTGCAATAACCCCACTACCACATCAATACCACTTTAGTTGCTCCTAACCCACAACCTACTGTCTCCCTCCCAATTACCCTATAGATTGCAAGTCTGTGAGGGCAGAGTCCTCTCCACCACTTTACTAGTCGGTCACAGTTTGTTTGCTACATGTTATATAGGTTGTATATACAGTACAGACCAAAAGTTTGGACACACCTTCTCATTTAAAGATTTTTCTGTATTTTCATGACTATGAAAATTGTACATTCTCACTGAAGGCATCAAAACTATGAATTAACACATGTGGAATTATGTACTTAACAAAAAAGTGTGAAACAACTGAAATTATGTCTTATATTCTAAGTTCTTCAAAGTAGCCACCTTTTGTTTGATGACTGTTTTGCACACTCTTGGCATTCTCTTGATGAGCTTCAAGAGGAAGTCACTATGAATGGTCTTCCAAAAATCTTGAAGGAGTTCCCAGAGATGCTTAGCACTTGTTGGCCCTTTTGCCTTCACTCTGCGGTCCTCTCCACAAACCATCTCGATTGGGTTCAGGTCTGGTGATTGTGGAGGCCAGGTCAACTGGAGTAGCACCGCATCACTCTCCTTCTTGGTCAAATTCTTGGTCTTTGTCCTGAGTACGCTGATACCCCATATGTTGGGGTAAACCCCTGTTTGGACACACAGGAGAGCTCGGAAGGGAAGGAGCACTGTTTTATTTTTTCAATGCAGAATTGGCTGGAATTGAGATCGGACGCCATGTCGCGTTTGGAGAGTCCCTGATGTGCCTAAACAGTGGAAACCCCCCAATTATAATTGAAATTCTAATCCAAACACACCCCTAACCCTAATCCCAACGGTAACCCTAACCACACCTCTAACCCAGACACACCTATAACCCTAATCCCACCCTTATTCCCAACCGTAAAATGTAGCCCCAACCCTAACCCTAACATTAGCCCCATCCCTAACCCTAACTTTAGCCCCAACCCTAACTGTAGCCTTAACCCTAGCCCCAACCCTAACCCTAGCCCTAACCCTAGCCCTAACCCTAACCCTAGCCCTAACCCTAACCCTAGCCCTAACCCTAACCATAACCCTAGCCCTAACCCTATTGGGAAAATGGACATAAATACATTTTTTGAATTTTTTAATTTTTCTCTAACTAAGGGGATGATGAAAGGGGGTTTGATTTACTATTTAAAGCGGGGTTTTTAGTGGATATTTATGACTGGCAGCCGTCACACACTGAAAAACGCTTTTTATTGCAAAAAATATTTTTTGTGTTACCACATTTTGAGAGCTATAATTTTTCGATATTTGGGTTCACAGAGTCATGTGAGGTCTTGTTTTTTGCAGGACGAGTTGTCGTTGTTATTGGTGACAATTTTCAGGCACGTGACATTTTTTGATCGCTATTTATTCCGATTCTTGTGAGGCAGAATGACCAAAAACCAGCTATTCATGAATTTCTTTTGGGGGAGGCGTTTATACTGTTCCGCATTTGGTAAAATTGATAAAGCAGTTTTATTCTTCGGGTCAGTACGATTACAGCGATACCTCATTTATATATTTTTTTTATGTTTTGGTGCTTTTAGACGATAAAAACTATTTTATAGAAAAAATTATTATTTTTGCATCGCTTTATTCTGAGGACTATAACTTTTTTATTTTTTCGCTGATGATGCTGTATGGTGGCTCATTTTTTGCGGGACAAGATGACATTTTCAGTGGTACCATGATTATTTATATCAGTCTTTTTGATCGCGTGTTATTCCACTTTTTGTTTGGCGGTATGAGAATAAAGCGTTGTTTTTTGCCTCGTTTTTTTTTTTTTTTTACGGTGTTCACTGAAGGGGTTAACTAGTGATATAGTTTTATAGGTGGGGTTGTTACGGATGCATCGACACTAAATTTGTGTACTTTTATTGTTTTTTTAATTTAGATAAAGAAATGTATTTATAGGAAGAATATTTTTTTTTTTTTAATTTTTTGGGGAATTTTTGTTAAATTTTTTTTACACATGTGAATATTTTTTTTTTACACTATAACATTGCCCCGGCAGGGGGGGGGGCATCATGTTATAGTGTAAGATCGCTGATCTGACACTTTGCTGTGCACTGTGTCAGATCCGCGATCTGACGTGCATTTCGCCTAGCTTCCCGGCGCCTGCTCTGAGCAGGCACAGTGAAGCCACCTCCCTGCAGGACCCGGATGCCGCGGCCATCTTGGATCCGGGTCTGCAAAGAGGAGGAGGTAAGAGACCCTTGCAGCAACGCGATCACATCGCGATGCTCCGGGGGTCTCAGGGAAGCCCGCAGGGAGCCCCCTCCCTGCGCGATGCATCCCTATACTGCCGGCACACCGCGATCATGTTTGATCACAGTGTGCCAGGGGTTAGTGTGACGGGGGCGGTCTGAGACCACTCCTGGCACATAGTGCCAGATGTCAGCTGTGATAGTCAGCTGACACCCGGCCGCGATCGGCTGTGCACCCCCTGTGAGCGCGGCGGATTGCTATGATGTACTATCCCGTCGGTGGTCATACGGGCCCACCCCACCTCGACGGGATAGTACATCATTTGTCAGAAAGGGGTTAAAAGTAAATTGCTAAATAATATTCCTTGTCTATTGCTTAAAATACCTAAAATTAGTCTAGCAGTTGTGCAACCGATGCAATCTGGGTAGAGATAATCTTACGTGACAATTTAGCAGGGGCAATAATCTTCATTACTCTGCATTTGGAGTGTGTCAGCAAGGCGATCTTTAAAAATATCCTAATTTTCCATTGGTTTAAAAAAATGGCATATCTTCATATAGCAGTTGTGCGACTGGTGCAATCTGGGTAGAGATAATCTTATGTGACAATTTAGCAGGGGCAAAAATCTTTATTACTGTTACTATTATTTCACTATTTGATCATCATGACTAAAAACTGGTTATTTTTACTAAAGCAATCATTTTTTAACACATTTACGGTATGAAGTTAAAGTTTTGGCTGCGCCAACTATCATCTCAGAAAATACCGATTACATGAGCTAATTTATCAGAGTACATATTTTATATATTTTTTGTTTTTATCCATTTATTTTTTCTTTCCAATATCAAGAATTGAAATATACTTTCCTGCTTTTGGCCCTGATGTGGCACTGATAATGTGACACAGGCTATAAGATTCACCAACAACATCTGCAAAAGTTTGTGTTTTCCCCATGTTTGCGTGGGTTTCCTCCGGGTTCTCCAGTCTCCTCCGACACTCCAAAGACATAATTCATGTAAATTTAGATTATGATATGATATGATATGATATGATACACTTTATTGATCCCGTGGGAAATTATGGTATCACAGCAGCACAACTTAAATCATAAAAATCATAAAGGAATTCCATAGTTGACATGACAGTTTGTTGACAGAAGAACATTATACATTAGAATAGGTCATACACAACGAGTGAACTGAAATGTAGAGAAATAAGTAGACATTCACCTTGGTGGTTTAACCCTAATGTTATTGTTGTACATTCCCATGGCAGTTGGCACAAACGATTTCCTATATTTTTCCTTCTTACACCTCAGAAGTATTAGCCGGTTGCTGAAGGTGCTCTTCTGTCTCATGAATAGCTCATATAATGGATGTGCATTATTGTTCATAATTGTCATACACTTTCTCAGAGTTCTTTTCTCCACTACCTCCCCAAAAGAGTCCAGATTGTAGCCCACAGCAGAACTTGCCTTCTTAATAATCTTATTCAGCTTATTAGTATCAGAGGCCCGCACACTACTACCCCAGCACGTGATTGCAAAAAAGATGGCACTTGCCACCACAGATTGGTAGAACATTTCTAACATTTTGCTACACACATTAAAAGACCTCAGTTTCCTTAGGAAATACAGTCTGCTCATCCCCTTCTTGTAGACAAACTCTGAGTGGCATCTCCAGTCCAGTTTGCTATCCAAATGGACCCCCAAATATTTGTAACTCTCCACCTGCTCTACCTCCTGACCAGCAATAGTGATCGGTAAGCATTCCAACTTTATCCTGCTATAGTTGGCCACCAACTCCTTGGTTTTCTTAACATTTAGCTGCAGATAGTTACCATTGCACCAATCCACGAAATTCGACACCACCCTTCTATATTCCTCATCCCCCTGATCTCCCCTAATGCATCCCACAACCACAGAGTCATCCGAAAATTTTTGAAGATGGCAAAGTTCAGATTTATACTGAAAGTCTGAAGTATACAGTGTGAATAGAAAGGGCGCAAGCACCGTTCCCTGGGGGGCACCTACACTGCTCAATAATCTGCTTGACACCACTGCTCCCATCTGTACAAACTGTGGCCGATCTGATAGGTAGTCAGTTATCCAATTTCTCATCCCCTCCTCCACCTTCATATCAGTCATCTTTTTGTGTAGTAAAAGTGGCTGCAGGGAGTTAAATGCACTCGAGAAATCGAAGAACATCGCTCGCACCGTGGCTCCGTCATTCTCCAGAAATGAATGTACCCTATGTAACAGAGAAAGAATAGCATCATCCACCCCCAATCTATGTCGGTAAGCAAACTGAAGGGGATCAATAAAAGCATTGACCCTCGGTCTTAAGTGAGCAAGCACTAATCTTTCCAAGGCCTTCATAGCATGAGATGTTAAGGCTACAGGACGATAGTCATTTAGGGTTGCAGGAGAAGTCGTCTTGGGTACCGGCACCAGACAGGAAGTTTTCCATAACACCGGTACCCTCTGTGTTTGTAGACTTCCATTAAATAGGCGCGTAAAGACAGTACACAGCTGGTCTGCACACACTTTAAGGACACGTGAGCTGAGTCCATCTGGTCCTGCAGCTTTACCAATGTTAAGTGACTTAAACTGCCTCCTCACATCATTTTCGGATACTCTAAAATAGGTCTGCTCATCCTCCAATATCGATGTTGCAGAATTTGCACCCAGTTCCCATCCACTATCAGTTGGCACATGTACACATGTACTGCTGAACCTGTTGAAATACTCATTCATCTCATTAGCCTTGTCCATTGTTCCTGGATCATTTTCAAGCCTCAGCTTAAGCCCAGTCAGTAATTTCATTCCTGCCCAAACCTCTCTGGTATTATTGTGGGACAGTTTCTTTTCAAGTTTAATTCTGAAGGCTTCCTGGGCCTCCTTTATTTTATGCTTCAATTCATGCTGTATCATTTTAATTTCCTCTTTGTCACCCAGTTTAAATGCCTTTTTTTTCCTGTTGAGCAAATGCTTCAATTCCTTTGTTATCCATGGCTTGTTGTTTGCAAAACACCTAATCTTTTTAGTCGGCACCAACATATCAGTGCAGAAGTTAATGTAGTCAGTCACTCTACCAACCACTTCATTAACATTTGTATACTTGTCCATTGTCCCAAGCAGCACATCCCAGTCTGTAAGATGAAAGCAATCCTGTAAAGCCTGTTCATTTGTTGGATTCCACATTCTAACTGATTTAATCTTAGGAGGCTGTGTACTAACAACAGGTTGTAACTAAACAATAATCAATAAGCACATCAGAAAAATGGGGTCGAGAAAAAACCACTCGTGTAACCCCCTTAATATTACCCAGATGTCTCGGGTTATAAGGACAACTCCAATAAACATATAGACCCAAAAAAAGGAGTAAACCAGTCCCACAAAACATAATAAAAATCAATAGTACTTTATTATTACAGAAAATCGTATCTACAAACACACATATAACACATAAATCCAGTAAACTGCTATCATAGCAAATAAAGAAGGAATTCAGGAAGGAAAAATACCGGTGAGCTGGGTAGCCTACATAGGAACTAATGCATCCACAGGGAAGCACATGGGACTCATAAATGAGTATAAGGTGCAAGTGCCAATAAAAGGTGCTCTACCGCACAATCAGTGCTGCCAGCAAATAAGCTACATACTCATTCCCACAAGCTTACCCATTATGTAGAAGGATGGTTCCCCGCGGCTCCCAGCTGCCCCTTGACGCGCGTTTCGCCGCCTAGCTTTTGAGAAAGCTAGGCGGCGAAACGCGCGTCAAGGGGCAGCTGGGAGCCGCGGGGAACCATCCTTCTACATAATGGGTAAGCTTGTGGGAATGAGTATGTAGCTTATTTGCTGGCAGCACTGATTGTGCGGTAGAGCACCTTTTATTGGCACTTGCACCTTATACTCATTTATGAGTCCCATGTGCTTCCCTGTGGATGCATTAGTTCCTATGTAGGCTACCCAGCTCACCGGTATTTTTCCTTCCTGAATTCCTTCTTTATTTGCTATGATAGCAGTTTACTGGATTTATGTGTTATATGTGTGTTTGTAGATACGATTTTCTGTAATAATAAAGTACTATTGATTTTTATTATGTTTTGTGGGACTGGTTTACTCCTTTTTTTGGGTCTATACTAACAACAGGTTGGTAGACTGGTGACAATAGTACAAGATTGTGATCAGATTTCCCCAAGGGCGGCAGGGTAGACGATGAATAAGCATTCTTGACATTCGCATAGAGTAAGTCCAACGTAATTTTGTCACGTGTTGTACATTTAACAAATTGATAGAATTTAGGTAAGGCAGTAGACATTTTAGCCCGGTTAAAATCCCCAGAGATTACAGTAAGCGAGTTGGGGTGTTTCATCTGGAGCCGGGCAATGACTCCTGACAGCACTTCACCTGCAGCCTCATGGTTTGCAGTTGGTGGTATGTACAACACTATTGCAATAACAAGCGAGAATTCTCTAGGAATATAGTAAGGTCTGAGGCCAACAGCTAGCAATTCAATGTTCGGACAACAATGGCGCTCCCTTACAGTCACATGCCCCTGATTGCACCAACCATTGTTTATGTAGAGTATAACTCCACCACCCTTTTTTTTGCCGCTCTTCATAGTGTCTCTATCCGCCCGGACCATGTGAAATCCTGGTACTGAAACACTTGAGTCCGGGATCTCGCCACGTAACCATGTTTCAGTAAAACATATCAAACTGCATTCCTTGTATTCCCTCTGGGTCCGTATTAATGCCAGCAGTTCATCCGACTTATTACCCAGTGATTGAACATTCCCCATGATGATGGACGGAACTACAGGTTTAAACCGTCTTCACCTTGCCTTAAGTTTTTTGCCCGCTCTGCAGCCTCTGTAGGGTCGCCTTACCTCACACGGGACACATGGTCTACCCACCGCAGGAGAAGGCATTAGCCTGCGCAGCTCCAGAAGTCGGACCCTTGAGTAAGCAACACGTTTATGAACAGACTTAGGGACATCAATCAAAACCTTGCCCATGTTAGTCGCACTAAGCCTGTCCGTGTAGGGAGGTATACAGTGCACGCCTCCAGACATAACTGTACCAATTCCCAGACAGGTAGTGGCCGCCTGGCAGTAGGTGCATATAATGCCAGTCCTAGGTTGCAAGGAGATCACAAATGCACTGTAAATCCAGATAGCTGCGGGTAGCAGCAAACATCCAAGGGAAACCTTCCAGGGGAGCCAAGGATCAGAAGCATACATCCAGAAAGCTGTGGGTAGCAGTATGCATCCAGGGGAAACAAATCAGAGTATCCCAGGTTCAGAAGCAACCAGCCAAGGGGAAATCCAAGGGTTCAGCATAAATCCAAGGGTTCAGCATAAATCCAAGGGAAGCATTCCAGCGGATCCAAGTTCAGAAGGAGAAGGTATTGGGGAAAAGAAAATTCCTTAGGAGTACCAAAAAGCTGAGGTTCAGAAAGAAAAAGGTTCACACATAACAAAAATAATTCCAAAATAAAATAAAGTAAAGTAGAACAAAACAAAATAAAACAAAACAAAACTAAAACAAAACAAAACTATTGCTGCTGCAATGGGCTGCCACTAGCACGGCGCCTTATTGTTCTTATCCAGCAGAGAGCAGACAGACACGTCTGCTCTCCTTGGTGTCTACTTACGGTCACACCACTCCACTGAAACTGCCCTAACTAAGGTCACCAATGACCTATTAACCGCCAAGAGCAAGCGACACTACTCTGTCCTCCTCCTCCTGGACCTGTCCTCTGCCTTTGACACAGTGGACCATTCCCTGCTGCTGCAGACCCTCTCATCCCTTGGCATCACAGAATTGGCCCTATCCTGGATCTCATCATACCTAACTGACCGTACATTCAGCGTCTCCCACTCACACACCACCTCCTCACCTCGCCCCCTATCTGTCGGAGTCCCGCAAGGTTCAGTTCTAGGACCCCTGCTCTTCTCCATCTACACCTTTGGCTTGGGACAGCTCATAGAATCTCACGGCTTTCAGTATCATCTCTATGCTGACGACACACAGATCTACATCTCTGGACCAGATATCACCTCCCTACTAACCAGAATCCCTCAATGTCTGTCTGCTATTTCATCCTTCTTCTCCACTAGATTTCTAAAACTTAACATGGACAAAACAGAATTCATCATCTTTCCCCCATCTCACGCGATCTCCCCAACGAACCTATCCATTACAGTAAACGGCTGCCCACTCTCCCCAGTCCCACAAGCCTGCTGTCTTGGGGTAATCCTTGACACTGATCTCTCCTTTAAACCACATATCCAAACCCTTTCCACTTCCTGCCGCCTCCAACTCAAAAATATTTCACGGATCCGCACATTCCTAAACCAAGAATCTGCAAAAACCCTAGTCCATGCCCTCATCATCTCCCGCCTTGACTACTGTAACCTCCTGCTCTGTGGCCTCCCCTCTAACACTCTTGCACCCCTCCAATCTATTCTAAACTCTGCTGCCCGACTAATCCACCTGTCCCCCCGCTATTCCCCGGCCTCTCCCCTCTGTCAATCCCTGCACTGGCTCCCCATCACCCAGAGACTCCAGTACAAAAGCCTAACCATGACATATAAAGCCATCCACAACCTGTCTCCTCCATACATCTGTGACCTCGTCTCCCGGTACTTTCCTGCACGCAACCTCCGATCCTCACAAGATCTCCTTCTCTACTCCCCTATTATCTCCTCTTCCCACAATCGCATACAAGATTTCTCTCGTGCATCCCCCCTACTCTGGAATGCTCTACCACAACATATCAGACTCTCGCCTACCATCGAAACCTTCAAAAAGAACCTGAAGACCCACCTCTTCCGACAAGCCTACAACCTGCAGTAACCACCGATTGACCAAACCGCTGCACGGCCAGCTCTACCCTCACCTACTGTATCCTCACCCATCCCTTGTAGATTGTGAGCCCTCGCGGGCAGGGTCCTCTCTCCTCCTGTACCAGTTGTGACTTGTATTTTTCAAGATTATTGTACTTGTTTTATTATGTATACCCCTCCTCACATGTAAAGCGCCATGGAATAAATGGCGCTATAATAATAAATAATAATAATAATAATCTATCTATCTATCTATCTATCTATCTATCTATCTATCTATCTATCTGTTTTGAAGAAGATTTGGTTTTAAAACGGTGTACAGTTATGTATTACAATGCGATTTTAACATGAGCTTTTACATACAGAGAACTGCTGTATGTAAAAGCTAATGTTAAAATCGCATTGCATACGGATGTCACATGGTTACTTGATGCAAGGAAATTGTATAACAAACGGATCATTGTTCAGAGAATATTTGTGCGATCCCCAATGGGGACAGTAATTATAATGTCTGTAAAGTGCTGCAGATTATGGCCCTATATAAGCAAAGCTTAATAAATCAATAAGGAGGAAAAAGCTTATGCTTAGTACTGATGCTTTTCGAACAAGGCACAGTCCTTAATCATTGTATGAATGATGTTGTGACTCTGTGACCTACAGTAGCATGACATCCATACTAGTGATGAGGGAACATGTTCGGAAAAGGCATTATCCGAGCATGCTCGGGTGCTAACCAATTGTCTTCAGCGTGTTCGAAAAATATGTTAGAGCTCTTGCGGCTGCATGTCTCATGGCTAGGGTTGAGCGAAACAGATCGGTCATTTTCAAAAGTCGCCGACTTTTGGCACAGTCGGGTTTCATGAAACCCGACCCGATCCCTGTGTGGGGTCGGCCATGCGGTACGCGACTTTCGCACCAAAGTCGCGTTTCAATGACTGTTAAATATTAATTATTCTTATTTTTATTCTGTACTGAGCACATTGCTTCTTGCTGACACTATGAAAAGCTATTTCTGTGTATGTAGCTCAGAGTATAAGTTAACTCCATATACAGAAGACACGTGATCTGTAGAAACCATATAAATAACGTCTCTAAGGAGGGTGGGGGGCTTTTGTCACGTGGGACGGTCACCTCCCTTCCTTCACCATCATTCTCCATGGACATGAGACAAGACACGAGGAACAACAGCTGTTAGCTACTCCATGCCATGATGACTTCAGACTTTCACACAGACAGATGACTTCTACCATTCAGGAC
This sequence comes from Ranitomeya imitator, assembly GCF_032444005.1. Classification (NCBI taxonomy): domain Eukaryota; kingdom Metazoa; phylum Chordata; class Amphibia; order Anura; family Dendrobatidae; genus Ranitomeya; species Ranitomeya imitator. The sequence goes on along the minus strand of NC_091286.1, from coordinate 543,843,405 downwards.
CCTGGAAAGATGAGTAACAGGAGAAGCGCTGATATCTACACATGGACACTCTCTTTGTAATTGTTTCATCTACCTTTTATGTTTTTGTTGCGATGGTGGATAACTCAATAAACCACTATACTTTCTTCAGAAAATCATGACATTTTTCTTTTAAGAATAACGCACCTGGTTAAGTCTTGATTAGATATTTTTGCTAAATAACGATTTTTAACATTTGGCCTAGCCAGCCAGTTTTGATTTTTTGTGCTATTTTTGCGTGAATTTCCTTCTTCTTGCACACGGGGGAAGACAGAAGAGTTCCGCTAGATTGTGCAAGTATTCAGGAATTCCACTTCAAAACTTCAAGTCACAAAGAACTCATACAAGAACCTACGAATTACGAAGACTTTAACAGGTGTCAGACGGATTGACAGCAAGCACTGGTAGTGCTGAAGATAGATGTGCTAAAAATAGCCGTGCTGAAGTCCGGAACCCAGCGTTGTAAAAGCAAAGGGATTACAAGCTGAGATTTCAAGGTAAGACAAATGGATTTGATAAATTCATATGCTAAATCAAGTCAGATAGAATTTGTAAGTTTGTACGGATCTAGCTTAGAAATATTTTGGTCTAATTTATTTGCAGAATGCAGAATAGCGAATTCGAATTTGAATTTAGATTCTAAGCTAATGTCTAAGAAAAAAGAAAAAGAGCAACTGAAAAATATTTTACATATGGTTTATGTATTTAACGAGTTTGTGACAGAGAAGTCCAAAAAAGACAGTGTAGAAAGAATTTCTAAGGAAACGAATGATGTTCCCAAGATTGACTGTAATGAGAAGAGTGAGAAAGATGTGACGCACGTATCTGTAATGACGATGACCACCCAAAGTGACATTGACTTTGTGACACAAAATGAAAAACAAGATGGAGGAAGTGAAGGAGACATGACAATTGACAAAGATGATCTACGAGGGACAGATGTACCATTACCCTTAAAAATAGACGACTCAGAGGCCCAACTCCAACCTAAATCTAGGAAAATTCTGCTAAAATTATGCAAAACCATTCCTGCATATGATGACAAAATCCATGTGTGTAGAAATTCAGAGATATTTGAAAGTTTTGCTGATAAGTTTGATTTGACTAATCAGGAGAAAAATAATTTGTTTAAAATTTGGCTGCCAGTAACTTTTATGAGAAGATATTCATTAGAAATGCAGAATGAGGAGTATGAAAAGATGACTGATGTAGAAAGATTAAGAATTTTGATTTTCTGTGGATTAAAAGAAAATTATCCAGATCTTGATATTCTTCTAAAATTGAAGATTGGCCAGAAAGAATGTACTTTTACATTCATGTCCATTTTTGAAAGGGTTTATAAATTGGTCTGTACGAATTTGAATCAACAATCCATGATAAATTGTTTTGTAAACAAGTTTAAATTCTTAAATCCTGTATCTCGTGCAATTGCTACACAGAAAAATTCTTTATACGAATGCGCCCAATCCCTTGATTTTTCTAGAAAACACGAGAATCTTGAAAGGAAAACACATTTTACTAAGTTTTTGAAACCAGTCAGAATTCAATCTTATCAAAAGCCAAAATCAAAATCTTCAAATCTGATCCAAAATCAAATCTATGAAGTACGAAGAAAATTACATATTTGTTACAAACCGTATGAAAAGATTCAGGAGTCTATTAAAGAAATTTCTCTGAAAGATTTAAAATCTGAAGGCTCAGATCTGTCTCTAAAGATGGTGGAAACTGACAGACGGAAGCAGGTGAGTATCCCAGGGGGAGCTCAGCTGAACACTCCATTATCACAGCAGCTCTTCAAAGAGTCCATAGGGTTAAAACTGACCTTACTAAATTTAGCATCTCAGCAGATTATCGACAAACAGCCAAATTTTGGGATAGGAATTGGCTAAAAATGTAATTATATTATATGATGAGTTATACAATGTATTATTTATTAATGTAATTATTTTATTCTATATAATTCTGCAGTTACATATATTAATATAGTATACAGTAAATACTGTAGCATATTTGTATAAATAGAGATTATATTAACTGTATTTTTATATATATATAGTGAAATAATTAAAATTTACTCCAGTAAAAAATATTTAGAATTACAATTAAATACATTTATTAAATATATACATATGTATAAGATATTTAAATTATTTTGTTTTGAAATAAATATGAAATTAACCTTTATCTTTCATTTCCCTTAGAATTTTACTTTCAAAGCGAGGATTGAACAAAAAATACCTGTTTCATGAATTTATGTCTTATTCACACAGGAAGTTATATTAACTGCATGATTTTTATATATATATTTGACACTAACAAAATAAATAATATATCTAACAACCTAAAAATGTGTGTACTACATGTAAATTTTCTTTCTGTAATAATCTAAAACGTGTTTTTTTTTTTCCTCCCACTGCATGGTGCATGACGTGACAGCTGTGAGTTAAGGGATATCATATAGCCTTGATTTTTAACTTTAGGAATTTTCCTCAGCCTTTACTTGCATTCAACCGGATTCAGTTACAGGCTTGTTCCAGGATTAGCTGTGAAACATTCAACTCGGGTTTCTTGTAAATGGAGGAGTCCTTTCTATAGGTTAAAACATAGTGGTAGATAATATTTGGGGAATATTCAAAGGAATATTAGAATACTAAATTTAATAGATTACAATGCGCATTGATTGATAATTAGGATACAATATTTTGGGTTAATATACATGTTTTTTATTCTTTGTATGTGAAATGTATTGTGAACGTCTATGTGTGTCACAGTTTGAGTGACAGGTAACAGAGAAGTGTATGGGCAGCTGCTAAGGGTGAATCCAATGTAAGAGTGACCAGAGCGTGGTATGTGGAATGTGGAATGTGGATGCACAGTTTGACTGAGGCCTCATGATTTATGGTATGTTTGAAAAAAAAAAAAACAACAACTTTGTGTTTAATAAATAATAAGATTCAGTTAAATTATTAGAATATTAAGATATATTTAAATATTATTATTCAACATATATTTCTTTAGTGATTATTAGTGAATAAGTACAATAACACTTTCCAAATTATAATTTTTTTCATATTCAGTGTTTTTTTATGGTTACATAGATGAGTACACATCTTCAAACAAATATATGGCACAAGTTGATATGACAGTTATAAAAATAATGATTTTTCACTTGGGTTTTTACAAATTAATTTTTTAATAAAATAATATTTTTTGATATTAAGGGGGAAATGTGTTTTTGATCCTGATCACATCATCACATTTCATCAATACCTCTTCTTCACACATTTTAATAAAGAAGAAATATTAATAAGGTATTATTGGGTATAATAACAATAAATATTATAAATATCATTTTTTTCTCTAATGAAGGGTATTATATGCAAAGCTGCATAATTTCAATATTTTGGTGATCCAAGGTTATGACAACATCTACATGAGGAAGTATTAAGGGAGTGTGTTACTGAAACAATCTCAGCATTTGTCATCAACATATAAAGGCCTTATTTTTATTTTTATTTTTATTTTTTATTCTCATTTTTATTTTTCATTTTTTTTTCCACTTTTCTTTCAATTTTTATTTTTCATTCTTATTTTTCATCAAGGAAAAATCAATATTTAATAGAGTAATGTCTACAAGCATATTGCTTTATCAAATATAGTGATCATATGGTTTCATTATATAAGAAATGTTTCAATTCCTGAGTTAAATACAACAATTCTTTCACTCATTCATTCATTTATTCATATATATATTCTTATTTTGGTTCATGGCTATACATACTTACATATTATTGGTTTACTGAACATAAATTAATAAAGTTTTAATAATAAATATCAGCACTTGTTACATAAAAGACATACTGACATCTATGGGTTCAAGAAGAAATTACACCTACGACATAAAAATGTCCAATCACATGAAGAATATGGTAAATAATATATCATTTATTATTATTATTTTATTTTCTAAATATAAATTTCATATTAATATAATTTAATAATTATATGGATATTATTGATTGCTATGGTACGCTGTGATGTTATAAGTTAGGGAAAAGAACCAGATTTGGTATAGAATAGGGAATGAAGACTTCAATCAAGATACCGGAGATACGTTAATAAAGACTTTACATTTTTCTAAATTCAATTGATTCTTAAAAATTGCAAGAAGAAAAGCCGTTATCCAGAAGTTCCACAAGGTAACAATGCTATGATTTCTGAGTAATAATAGACTGTGTCAAATACAATTCATGTCACCATTCACAACTACAGCATCCATCACTGACAACTGAGTACAGTATCAAAGATGAACTGTGTTATTACGTTCTTATCACGATCCAGTGGTTTCCTATCACCTATAAGACTTCCATGAAAGCTGATGAACACTCAGGTAATTGTCAGGACGCTACAACCCTGACATGTGTCCTGTGCACTAAGGACTGGTTATGGTGCTATGTTTGGCAAAGAAGAGTCAATGTAACCCTTGCTGTGCTGACCAAAGACGTCACACCTGTCCCAAGACCAGTGCGGACGATATGAGGATTCCAGATGATTTCCAAGGCGAGCCAATGTAAGTCCAGGTCTCTAAAAGTGACACTGCACAGATATTAAAGCTACATTTCATCTATGGACTTTGTTTTCTTATCAACATTTGAATTTATGGACTTTGATTGACACATGACACACGGTCTCTACATATCTACATGCTATCATCTATTGCAAAAGACATATTAAAGATTGTTTGAAAGAACCAAGAAGAAGAACCAAGATGAAGACCAGATGACATCAGATGACATCACACCTGAGATGCTTCAAGTAGATATAGGGAAGTATAATATATATTTTATATGAATATTAGTCATGGCTTACCATAACAAGAATTACCATAACATGAATTACCATAACATGAATTTACATATCATTATATTATTGAGAACATATAACGATATTATTATTAATAATATTATTTATTACATCATTTTGCCAAAGAAGAAAGTAGATTTTATTAATATTTTAATTTGAGGGTTCCAATCAATGTCTGTCACCCTCAAAAGGGGGAATTGTTAAATATTAATTATTCTTATTTTTATTCTGTACTGAGCACATTGCTTCTTGCTGACACTATGAAAAGCTATTTCTGTGTATGTAGCTCAGAGTATAAGTTAACTCCATATACAGAAGACACGTGATCTGTAGAAACCATATAAATAACGTCTCTAAGGAGGGTGGGGGGCTTTTGTCACGTGGGACGGTCACCTCCCTTCCTTCACCATCATTCTCCATGGACATGAGACAAGACACGAGGAACAACAGCTGTTAGCTACTCCATGCCATGATGACTTCAGACTTTCACACAGACAGATGACTTCTACCATTCAGGACCCTGGAAAGATGAGTAACAGGAGAAGCGCTGATATCTACACATGGACACTCTGTTTGTAATTGTTTCATCTACCTTTTATGTTTTTGTTGCGATGGTGGATAACTCAATAAACCACTATACTTTCTTCAGAAAATCATGACATTTTTCTTTTAAGAATAACGCACCTGGTTAAGTCTTGATTAGATATTTTTGCTAAATAACGATTTTTAACAATGACGCGAAAAGCCAATGAAGGTGGACGCAGAGTGTGGGCAGCGTGATGACATAGGTCCTGGTCCCCACCATCTTACAGAAGGGCATTGCAGTGATTGGCTTGCTGTCTGCGGCGTCACAGGGGCTATAAAGGGGCGTTCCCGCCGACCGCCATCTTACTGCTGCTGATCTGAGCATAGGGAGAGGTTGCTGCCGCTTCGTCAGAAGCAGGGATAGCGTTAGGCAGGGTACATTAACCCCCAAACCGCTTGTGCAGTAGCGATTTCCACTGTCCAACACCACCTTTTGTTTGCAGGGACAGTGGAAGCTACATTTTTTTTTCCTCAGCGCTGTAGCTCATTGGGCTGCCCTAGAAGGCTCCCTGATAGCTGCATTGCTGTGTGTACGCCGCTGTGCAAACCAACTGCTTTTTTCAAAGCACAAATCCTGTTGTTCCATCCTTTCTGCACAGCTATATTTTTTGTTTGTCCACACTTTTGATTTAATTTGTGCAGCAGTCCACTCCTTGTTATTGCTGCCTGCCATAGCTGGCAGAGATTACTGCAGGGAGATAGTAATTGTAGGACAGTCCCTGTTTTTTTTTTGTTTTTTTTTTAATTCTCCCTAAAAATAAAAGTAGTGGGAGATTAAGATTGGCATTTCTGCTAGAGTGCCAGTCCTGTGTGCCATCTCTCTCAAATAGTGGGCCACAGAAAGCCTAGTGTCTGTTTTTGGTTTTTAAATTCTCCCTGAAAAAAAAAAATAAATAAACAGTGGGAGATTAATATTCGCCTTTGTGCTTGTGTGCCAGTCCTGTGTGCCATCTCTCTCAAATAGTGGGCCACAGAAAGCCTAGTGTCTGTTTTTTTTTTGTTTTCTTTGTTTTGGTTTTTAAATTCTCCCTGAAAAAAAAAATAAAGAGTGGGAGATTAATATTGGCATTTCTGCTAGAGTGATAGTCCTGTGTGCCATCTCTCTCAAATAGTGGGCCACAGAAAGCGTAGTGACTTTTTTTGGTTTTTAAATTCTCCCAGAAAAAAAAAATAAACAGTGGGAGATTAATATTGGCCTTTGTGCTTGTGTGCCAGTCCTGTGTGCCATCTCTCTCAAAGAGTGGGCCACAGAAAGCCTAGTGTCTGTTTTTTTTTTGTTTTGGTTTTTAAATTCTCCCTGAAAAAAAAATAAACAGTGGGAGATTAATATTGGCCTTTGTGCTTGTGTGCCAGTCCTGTGTGCCATCTCTCTCAAATAGTGGGCCACAGAAAGCCTAGTGTCTGTTTTGGGTTTTAAAATTCTCCCTGAAAAAAGAAAAATAAACAGTGGGAGATTAATATTGGCCTTTGTGATTGTGTGCCAGTCCTGTGTGCCATCTCTCTCAAATAGTGGGCCACAGAAAGCCTAGTGTCTGTTTTGGGTTTTTAAATTCTCCCTGAAAAAAAAAATAAACAGTGGGAGATTAATATTGGCCTTTGTACTTGTGTGCCAGTCCTGTGTGCCATCTCTCTCAAATAGTGGGCCACAGAAAGCCTAGTGTCTGTTTTGGGTTTTAAAATTCTCCCTGAAAAAAAAAAACAGTGGGAGATTAATATTGGCCTTTGTGCTTGTGTGCCAGTCCTGTGTGCCATCTCTCTTAAATAATGGGCCACAGAAAGCCTAGTGTCTGTTTTTTGTTTTTTTTGTTTTTGTTTTTAAATTCTCCCTTAAAAAAAAATAAACAGTGGGAGATTAATATTGGCCTTTGTGCTTGTGTGCCAGTCCTGTGTGCCATCTCTCTCAAATAGTGGGCCACAGAAAGCCTAGTGTCTGTTTTTGGTTTTTAAATTCTCCCTGAAAAAAAAAATAAACAGTGGGAGATTAATATTGGCCTTTGTGCTTGTGTGCCAGTCCTGTGTGTCATCTCTCTCAAATAGTGGGCCACAGAAAGCCTAGTGTCTGTTTGGGGTTTTAAAATTCTCCCTGAAAAAAAAAAATAAACAGTGGGAGATTAATATTGGCCTTTGTGCTTGTGTGCCAGTCCTGTGTGCCATCTCTCTCAAATAGTGGGCCACAGAAAGCCTAGTGTCTGTTTTGGGTTTTAAAATTTTCCCTGAAAAAAGAAAAATAAACAGTGGGAGATTAATATTGGCCTTTGTGATTGTGTGCCAGTCCTGTGTGCCATCTCTCTCAAATATTGGGCCACAGAAAGCCTAGTGTCTGTTTTTTTTGTTTTTTTTTTGTTTTTAAATTCTCCCTGAAGAAAAAAAATAAACAGTGGGAGATTAATATTGGCCTTTGTACTTGTGTGCCAGTCCTGTGTGCCATCTCTCTCAAATAGTGGGCCACAGAAAGCCTAGTGTCTGTTTTGGGTTTTAATATTCTCCCTGAAAAAAAAAAAAAAACAGTGGGAGATTAATATTGGCCTTTGTGGTGCTTGTGTGCCAGTCCTGTGTGCCATCTCTCTCAAATAGTGGGCCACAGAAAGCCTAATGTCTGTTTTTTTGGGGGGTTTTTAAATTCTCTTTGAAAAAAAAAATAAACAGTGGGAGATTAATATTGGCCTTTGTACTTGTGTGCCAGTCCTGTGTGCCATCTCTCTCAAATAGTGGGCCACAGAAAGCCTAGTGTCTGTTTTGGGTTTTAATATTCTCCCTGAAAAAAAAAAATAAACAGTGGGAGATTAATATTGGCCTTTGTGGTGCTTGTGTGCCAGTCCTGTGTGCCATCTCTCTCAAATAGTGGGCCACAGAAAGCCTAGTGTCTGTTTTTTTTTTTTTTTTTTGTTTTTAAATTCTCCCTGAAGAAAAAAAATAAACAGTGGGAGATTAATATTGGCCTTTGTACTTGTGTGCCAGTCCTGTGTGCCATCTCTCTCAAATAGTGGGCCACAGAAAGCCTAGTGTCTGTTTTGGGTTTTAATATTCTCCCTGAAAAAAAAAAATAAACAGTGGGAGATTAATATTGGCCTTTGTGGTGCTTGTGTGCCAGTCCTGTGTGCCATCTCTCTCAAATAGTGGGCCACAGAAAGCCTAATGTCTGTTTTTTTGGGGGGTTTTTAAATTCTCTTTGAAAAAAAAAATAAACAGTGGGAGATTAATATTGGCCTTTGTACTTGTGTGCCAGTCCTGTGTGCCATCTCTCTCAAATAGTGGGCCACAGAAAGCCTAGTGTCTGTTTTGGGTTTTAACATTCTCCCTGAAAAAAAAAATAAACAGTGGGAGATTAATATTGGCCTTTGTGCTTGTGTGCCAGTCCTGTGTGCCATCTCTCTCAAATAGTGGGCCACAGAAATCCTAGTGTCTGTTTGGGGTTTTAAAATTCTCCCTGAAAAAAAAAATAAACAGTGGGAGATTAATATTGGCCTTTGTGCTTGTGTGCCAGTCCTGTGTGCCATCTCTCTCAAATAGTGGGCCACAGAAAGCCTAGTGTCTGTTTTGGGTTTTTAAATTCTCCCTGAAAAAAAAATAAACAGTGTGTTAGGGCTAGCGGAACGCACCAAATAATAAGACTGATAGTGTACGGTGCGTTCGTAGCCCGGGGTCCACCGTGCAGAGATGGAACCTGCTGCTGAGTAATGACGGACTATATGGCGGTACTCATAAGTATACTCGCGTGGGTTAAACTTCACCCAACGTGAATGAAGTGATCCTGTTGCGTCACAGGATCGCGGTACCGCACATAGAAGGCGAGCAAGCAGTCAGCGAACTTAACCCCAACTAGGATTGAAGTCCGATTAGACCACTTGCTGACACAACACCGCAACAGGGTGTGTTAGGCAACTCTTATAATTAGAGCACTGAAGTGCGAACTGTGCCGTGCTGGCAGGCACCACTAAGCACCCAGATGTGGGTCAGGAAGCGCACTACTGGCACGTGGCACCGCACTGGCGGTCACAGCAATAGACGCTGATACGTGTGTGACACGTTGAGTGATTTGTCGGGCGCTAGATAGCAGCCATACTCCATACGCGAACAGTCATACAATAGGGTAGGGGTATTTAATGAACGACTTGCACTCACAACAAACACACGTATTCAATTGTACACTAGCGCATGGCCGTGCGGTCATGCGCAGTTTATATAATTGCAGGACAGGAAGTGGCCACAGAAACTTTGCCCTTCCAGGGCCTGCCAAGAGGACCAATGGAATGCGCTGCAGAGCCAGAGCACATGACCCTCGATCTCCAACGGGAGATCTTGCTCTGGGCATGCTCAGTGTGCGCAAACATGGACTTAGTCCCAGGGAAGTCCGCTCGCCGCTGACCAGCACTGACTTTAATGGCAGGAGCTGAAGAAGCAGCAATAACTCTCTGTACAGAGTGAGAGCGAGCAAGACACTGGGAGCGACGTCCCTGCTGAGCAGACTCCACTGAGGCTGGAGGAGAATGGGAGACCGCAGCGGAGACGGATCGAGATTCCCCCTGTGCAGCAGAGGAAACTCGACTCCTAACACAGTGGGAGATTAATATTGGCCTTTGTGCTTGTGTTCCAATCCTGTGTGCCATCTCTCTCAAATAGTGGGCCACAGAAAGCCTAGTGTCTGTTTTGGGTTTTAAAATTCTCCCTGAAAAAAAAAACAGTGGGAGATTAATATTGGCCTTTGTGCTTGTGTGCCAGTCCTGTGTGCCATCTCTCTCAAATAGTGGGACATAGAAAGCCTAGTGTCTGTTTTTTTTTTGTTTGTTTTGGTTTTTTAATTCTCCCTGAAAAAAAAAAAAAACAGTGGGAGATTAATATTGGCCTTTGTGCTTGTGTGCCAGTCCTGTGTGCCATCTCTCTCAAATACTGGGCCACAGAAAGCCTAGTGTCTGTTTTGGGTTTTAAAATTCTCCCGGAAAAAAAAAACAGTGGGAGATTAATATTGGCCTTTGTGCTTGTGTGCCAGTCCTGTGGACCATCTCTCTCAAATAGTGGGCCACAGAAAGCCTAGTGTCTGTTTTGGGTTTTAAAATTCTCCCTGAAAAAAAAAAATAAACAGTGGGAGATTAATATTGGCGTGTGTGCTTGTGTGCCAGTCCTGTGTGCCATCTCTCTCAAATAGTGGGCCACAGAATGCCTAGTGTCTGTTTTTTTGTTTTGTTTTTTTGTTTTGGTTTTTAAATTCTCCCTGAAAAAAAAAATAAACAGTGGGAGATTAATATTGGCCTTTGTGCTTGTGTGCCAGTCCTGTGTGCCATCTCTCTCAAATAGTGGGCCACAGAAAGCCTAGTGTCTGTTTTTGGTTTTTAAATTCTCCCTGAAAAAAAAAAAATAAACAGTGAGAGATTAATATTGGCCTTTGTGTTAGGGGTCGAGTTCCCGCTTCTGCACAGGGGGAATCTCGAGCCACCTCCGCTGCGGTCTCCCATTCTTGTCCAGCCACAGTGGAGTCTGCTCAGCAAAGACGTCGGTCCCAGCGTCTTGCTCATTCTCACTCTGTTCTGAAAGTTACTGCTGCTTCTCCAGTCTCTGCCATTAAAGTCAGTGCTGGTTAGCAGCGAGCGGACTTCTCTGGGACTAAGTCCTTGTCTGCACGTACTGAGCATGCCCAGGGTAAGATCTCCCGTTGGAGATCGAGGGTCATGTGCTCAGGCTCTGCAGCACATTCCATTGGTCCTCTTGGCAGGTCTTGGAAGGGCAAAGGTGCTGTGGCCACTTCCTGTGCTGCTGCTATATAAACTGCGCATGACCGCACGGCCATGCGCTAGTATTGTCTTTCAATCGCTAATGTGTGTATGTTGTGAGTGCAAGTCGTCCTTGGATACCCCTACCCTATTGAATGACTGTTCGCGGAAGGTGTATGGCTGCTACCTAGCGCCCGACTTATCCTACAGCACTAGTCACACATTATAGCGTCCAGTTGCTGTGACCGCCAGTGCGGCGCCGTGCACTTCCTCTGTGCTTTCCTTACCCAAGCCTGGGTGGTTAGTGGCGTTCATCAGTGCGGCACTGCATGCACTCTTGTGCCTTAATATTGCTCTTCAGTTTCCTTACACACCCAGTTGCGGTGTAGTGCCAGCAAGGGTCTAATCGGACTTTAATCCTAGTTGTGGTTGAGTTCGCTGACTACTTGCTCGCGCTTTAGGTGCGGTACCGCGGTCCTGTGCCTTAACAGGATTGCTTCTTTCACGCTGGGTGAGGTCAACCCATGCGTGTATACTTTAGTGTACCACCATATAGTCTGCTAATTGCTAGCAGCAGGTTTTCACCTGCACGGTGGACCCCGGACTGCGAACGCATCTATACCATCTGTCTTGGTGCGTTCCACCAGTCCTAACAGAATACTAGCGCCAGGGTCTGGCTAGTAAAATGGCGGATGACCAGCGTTTACAGCGGTACATCCAGCAGCTGGAGGGAAGGTTGGCGGCTCTTGAGCGTTCAACCTCAGCTGTGGATGTTACTGCTGTCGCTGTTCAGGCTGCAATTGTGGCTGCAGCTACCTTGTCCACTGCCGCCCCTGTACCGACGCTATCTCGCCTCCCGCTACCAGAGAAATTTTCTGGTGACAGTAAGTCCTGTAGGGGTTTCGTGAGTCAGTGCTCAATACATCTCGAGCTTCTGGCCTCTCGTTTCCCTACAGAGCGGGCTAAGGTGGGCTTTATAATTTCCTTATTGTCGGACAGGGCGTTGCAGTGGGCTACGCCGCTGTGGGAGCGTGGCGATCATGTGGTGCAGAGTGCTCCGTTATTCCTGAGCACTCAGAAACAGGTCTTTCTAGGACCTCGTGTCACCCATGACACGGCGCTCCAACTGTTGGCACTGACTCAGGGCTCGTCCTTGGTCAGCCTTTTTGCCATCCATTTCCGCACTCTAGCATCTGAGCTGGAGTGGTCGGATAAAGCTCTTATCCCTATATTTTGGAGGGGGCTGGCTGACCACGTTAAGGATGCTCTGGCCACTAGGGAGATTCCCGCCACACTGGAAGAGTTAATAACAGTATCTACTCACATCGACCTCCGTTTTCACGAGCGGAGGTTAGAGCGAGCCCAGTGTAGGCAGAGGTTTCGGCTGGCTCCCACCTTCGCCAAACCTTTGGAATCTCCAGCCCAGGCTCCTGAGTTCCAGGAACCTAAGGTGGTGTCACGAGCGGGATCTAAGTCCCAGACCGCTCGTGCACTCCAGGGTTGCCATGTATGCCAACAGTCAGGACATCTTGCCACCAGATGTCATCAGCGGTCGAGGAAACGTCAGCGTCTAGTGGTAGTAGGTGGAGGTGCACTAGACACTGCGACGTTTGCCTCCAAATTGTCCTTTAAGGGGACAATTACCTTTGGCTCATCCTCCCACTCGGTAGACCTCTGCGTGGATTCTGGGGCGGAGGGCAATTTTATGTCTTCTGCCTTCGCCCAACGTCACGCAATACCCCTGGTTATGCTATCTCAACCAGTAACGGTACGAGTGGTGAATGGGTCGACACTCCCCGCACAGATAACACATCAGACCATCCCTGTTACTCTGTCCATGTCGCCATCCCATCAGGAGATTATTTCTCTGCTCATCATTCCTGAGGGTATTGATGAGGTCCTGTTGGGGATACCTTGGCTACGGTATCACTCTCCTCACATCGAGTGGTCCTCAGGCAGAATTCTGGGATGGGGTGAATCATGTGGGGGTAGGTGTCACCGAGAGTGCGTTCAGGTTGCTACTACTGAGGTACCCGCAGATCTATCATCTCTCCTCAAGCAATATTGGTCTTACACAGACGTGTTCTCCAAAAAGGCGGCGGAGACCCTTCCGCCCCATCGCCCCTATGACTGTCCTATCGATCTCTTGCCTGGTGCGGAGCCTCCCCGGGGTCGAGTTTATCCATTATCTCTCCCGGAGACGGAGGCCATGTCTCAGTACATTCAAGAGAATCTGGCAAGAGGGTTTATCAGGAAGTCAGTGTCACCTGCTGGGGCAGGGTTCTTCTTCGTGCAGAAGAAGAATGGGGAACTACGTCCATGCATAGACTACAGGGGTCTTAACGCTATCACCGTTAAGAACAAGTATCCTTTGCCCTTGATATCCGAGCTCTTCGATAGGCTTCGGGGAGCTAGAGTGTTTACTAAATTAGATCTGCGGGGTGCTTACAACCTGATTCGCATCCGTGAGGGGGACGAATGGAAAACGGCGTTTAACACCAGAGATGGGCACTATGAGTATCTGGTGATGCCCTTCGGGCTCTGTAATGCCCCAGCCATTTTTCAAGACTTTGTCAACGACATCTTCCGGGATATGCTTTCCACCTCAGTTGTAGTCTATCTGGATGATATTCTCATCTTTTCTCCAGATATTGACTCCCACCGGAGAGATGTTGGCAGAGTCTTCGACCTCCTACGGGCAAACTCTCTTTACGCTAAGTTGGAGAAGTGTATGTTTGAGCTGGAGTCTTTGCCGTTCCTGGGCTATATCATCTCCGCCCAGGGATTGGCTATGGATCCTGCCAAACTACAGGCTGTAATGGACTGGCAAGAGCCCCATTCTCTTCAAGCGGTGCAGCGCTTTATGGGGTTCATTAACTATTACCGCCAGTTCATTCCCCACTTCTCAACTCTGGTAGCTCCCTTGGTAGCCCTCACCAAGAAGGGAGCGAATCCTAAATTGTGGTCGGAAGAGGTCTCCAAGGCCTTCACTTCTATTAAGTCCCATTTTGCTAGCGCTCCCATCTTACATCGTCCCGATGTGGATAAGCCATTCCTAATGGAGGTGGATGCCTCATCCGTTGGTGCTGGAGCAGTCCTCTATCAGAAGGATGCTCAAGGTCGGAAGCATCCATGCTTCTTCTTCTCTAAGACCTTCTTGCCAGCGGAGAGAAACTACTCCATCGGGGATAGGGAGCTGATAGCAATGACGTTGGCCTTTTCAGAGTGGAGACATCTTCTGGAAGGTGCGAGGTTTCCCTTCCAGGTTTACACTGACCACAAAAATTTGGTCTACTTACAAACAGCCCAGCGGCTAAATTCTCTCCAAGCCAGATGGTCCTTGTTCTTTTCCCGGTTCCACTTTTCTCTTCATTTTCTCGCCGGGGAGAAGAATATTCGTGCTGATGCTCTCTCTCGCTCCCTTATGTCAACTGAAGAGGAGGAAGAGGAGCCTCGGCTTATTGTTCCTTCTGAGAGCCTGAGAACCGTAGCGCCGGTTTCGCTTGAGCCTGTGACTCCGGGCAAGACTTTTGTGCCCATTAATTTGCGACCGGAGGTTCTCTCTTGGGCTCATTCGTCCAGAGTGGGTGGACACTTTGGGACAAAGAGGACATCTGAGCTACTGGCGAGGACATACTGGTGGCCGCATATGGTCCAGGATGTCAGGGATTATATTCTGGCGTGTGTCTCCTGCGCCAAAAATAAATCTCCGCGTCAAAGGCCAGCTGGGTAGCTCTATCCCTTGCCGGTGGCAGATAGGCCCTGGGAGATGGTCGGGATGGACTTTGTCGTGGGTTTGCCCAAGTCTCGTGGCTGTACCATCATTTGGGTCATCACCGATCATTTCTCGAAAATGGTGCATTTGGTGCCGCTACCACGGTTACCTTCTGCACGGGCCTTGGCTGCGTTGTTCATTAAGCACATCTTCCGCCTACATGGTATGCCTGACAAAATTGTCAGTGACCGGGGTCCCCAGTTTGCGTCTCGGTTCTGGAGAGAGCTATGTCATCTTCTCAGTATTGAGTTGAATCTCTCTTCCGCTTATCATCCCGAGACGAATGGGTTGGTAGAGAGGGCCAACCAGACCTTGGTCACATACCTGCGACATTTTGTTTCAGCCAGGCAGGATGACTGGGCATCCTTGCTATCATGGGCAGAGTTTGCGCTGAACAACGCCGTAGCCGACTCCACTGGACAAACCCCATCCCTCCTCAACTATGGTCAGCATCCACGGGTACCTGTGCCTATGCCCGTGTCTTCCGCAGACTCCAGGGTGGCAGACTGGGCTGTGGAGGCACGGGATATTTGGGACCGCACTCAGGATGCCATTCGGGCCTCTAAGGAGAGAATGAGGTCCTCCGCCGATGCTCATCGGCGCCCCGCTCCGACCTTTGCTCCTGGCGACTTGGTGTGGCTCTCCGCCCGTAACATCAGGCTGCAAGTTGAGTCCACTAAATTTGCTCCTCGCTACTTAGGTCCCTTCAAGGTCCTCGAACAGGTTAATCCTGTGGTCTACCGTCTGGCCCTTCCTCCACGCCTTGGTATCACCGACACCTTTCATGTGTCCCTCCTTAAGCCCATATACATGTCCCGGTTTTCTGAGTCATCTGCCGGGACATCGGGTTCGTCTACGGACGATTTCGAGGTGAACGCTATCTTGGGGTGCAAGGGGGTACGTGGCAAAAAATTTTTTTTGGTGGACTGGAAGGGTTACGGCCCTGAGGATAGGTCCTGGGAGCCTGCTGAGCACATTCGGGCTCCGCAGCTCATTGCTGCCTTTGAACGTAGCGAGGCCCAAGGGGGGGCGCTAGGAAGGGGGGTAATGTTAGGGGTCGAGTTCCCGCTTCTGCACAGGGGGAATCTCGAGCCACCTCCGCTGCGGTCTCCCATTCTTGTCCAGCCACAGTGGAGTCTGCTCAGCAAAGACGTCGGTCCCAGCGTCTTGCTCATTCTCACTCTGTTCTGAGAGTTACTGCTGCTTCTCCAGTCTCTGCCATTAAAGTCAGTGCTGGTCAGCAGCGAGCGGACTTCTCTGGGACTAAGTCCTTGTCTGCACGTACTGATCATGCCCAGGGTAAGATCTCCCGTTGGAGATCGAGGGTCATGTGCTCAGGCTCTGCAGCACATTCCATTGGTCCTCTTGGCACGTCTTGGAAGGGCAAAGGTGCTGTGGCCACTTCCTGTGCTGCTGCTATATAAACTGCGCATGACCGCACGGCCATGCGCTAGTATTGTCTTTCAATCGCTAATGTGTGTATGTTGTGAGTGCAAGTCGTCCTTGGATACCCCTACCCTATTGAATGACTGTTCGCGGAAGGTGTATGGCCGCTACCTAGCGCCCGACTTATCCTATAGCACTAGTCACACATTATAGCGTCCAGTTGCTGTGACCGCCAGTACGGCGCCGTGCACTTCCTCTGTGCTTTCCTTACCCAAGCCTGGGTGGTTAGTGGCGTTCGTCAGTGCGGCACTGCATGCACTCTTGTGCCTTAATATTGCTCTTCAGTTTCCTTACACACCCAGTTGCGGTGTAGTGCCAGCAAGGGTCTAATCGGACTTTAATCCTAGTTGGGGTTGAGTTCGCTGACTACTTGCTCGCGCTTTAGGTGCGGTACCGCGGTCCTGTGCCTTAACAGGATTGCTTCTTTCACGCTGGGTGAGGTCAACCCACGCGTGTATACTTTAGTGTACCGCCATATAGTCTGCTAATTGCTAGCAGCAGGTTTTCACCTGCACGGTGGACCCCAGACTGCGAACGCATCTATACCATCTGTCTTGGTGCGTTCTGCCAGTCCTAACACTTTGTGCCTGTGTGCCAGTCCTGTGTGCCATCTCTCTCAAATAGTGGGCCATAGAAAGCCTAGTGTCTGTTTTGGGTTTTAAAATTCTCCCTCAAAAAAAAAAAAAACAGTGGGAGATTAATATTGGCCTTTGTGCTTGTGTGCCAGTCCTGTGTGCCATCTCTCTCAAATAGTGGGCCACAGAAAGCCTAGTGTCTGTTTTGGGTTTTTAAATTCTCCCTGAAAAAAAAAATAAACAGTGGGAGATTAATATTGGCCTTTGTGCTTGTGTGCCAGTCCTGTGTGCCATATCTCTCAAATAGTGAGCCATAGAAAGCCTAGTGTCTGTTTTTTTATTTTTTTTTGTTTTGCTTTTTAAATTTTTCCTGAAAAAAAAATAACAGTGGGAGATTAATATTGGCCTTTGTGCTTGTGTGCCAGTCCTGTGTGCCATCTCTCTCAAATAGTGGGCCACAGAAAGCCTAGTGTCTGTTTTGGGTTTTAAAATTCTCCCTGAAAAAAAAAACAGTGGGAGATTAATTTTGGCCTGTGTGCTTGTGTGCCAGTCTTGTGTGCCATCTCTCTCAAATAGTGGGCCACAGAAAGCCTAGTGTCTGTTTTTTTTTTTTTTTTGTTTTTGTTTTAAAATTCTCCCTGAAAAAAAAAAATAAACAGTGGGAGATTAATATTGGCCTTTTTGGTGCTTGTGTGCCAGTCCTGTGTGCCATCTCTCTCAAATAGTGGGCCACAGAAAGCCTAGTGTCTGTTTGTTTTGTTTTTTGTTTTTAAATTCTCTTTGAAAAAAAAAACAGTGGGAGATTAATATTGGCCTTTGTACTTGTGTGCCAGTCCTGTGTGCCATCTCTCTCAAATAGTGGGCCACAGAAAGCCTAGTGTCTATTTTGGGTTTTAAAATTCTCCCTGAAAAAAAAAAAAACAGTGGGAGATTAATATTGGCCTTTGTGGTGCTTGTGTGCCAGTCCTGTGTGCCATCTCTCTCAAATAGTGGGCCACAGAAAGCCTAGTGTCTGTTTTGGGTTTTAAAATTCTCCCTGAAAAAAAAAATAAACAGTGGGAGATTAATATTGGCCTTTGTGCTTGTGTGCCAGTCCTGTGTGCCATCTCTCTTAAATAGTGGGCCACAGAAAGCCTAGTGTCTGTTTTTTGTTTTTTTTTGTTTTGGTTTTTAAATTCTCCCTGAAAAAAAAAACAGTGGAGATTAATATTGGCCTTTGTGCTTGTGTGCCAGTTCTGTGTGCCATCTCTCTCAAATAGTGGGCCACAGAAAGCCCAGTGTCTGTTTTGGGTTTTAAAATTCTCCCTGAAAAAAAAAAATAAACAGTGGGAGATTAATATTGGCCTTTGTGCTTGTGTGCCAGTCCTGTGTGCCATCTCTCTTAAATAGTGGGCCACAGAAAGCCTAGTGTCTGTTTTTTTTTTTTTTTTTTTGTTTTGGTTTTTAAATTCTCCCTGAACAAAAAAATAAACAGTGGGAGATTAATATTGGCCTTTGTGCTTGTGTGCCAGTCCTGTGTGCCATCTCTCTCAAATAGTGGGCCACAGAAAGCCTAGTGTCTGTTTGGGGTTTTAAAATTCTCCCTGAATAAAAAAAATAAACAGTGGGAGATTAATATTGGCCTTTGTGCTTGTGTGCCAGTCCAGTGTGCCATCTCTGTCAAATAGTGGGCCACAGAAAGCCTAGTGTCTGTTTTGGGTTTTTAAATTCTCCCTGAAAAAAAAATAAACAGTGGGAGATTAATATTGGCCTTTGTGCTTGTGTGCCAGTCCTGTGTGCCATCTCTCTCAAATAGTGGGCCATAGAAAGCCTAGTGTCGTTTTTTTTTTTTTTTTTTTGGTTTTTAAACTCTCCCTGAAAAAAAAAATCAGTGGAAGATTAATATTGGCCTTTGTGCTTGTGTGCCAGTCCTGTGTGCCATCTCTCTCAAATAGTGGGCCACAGAAAGCCTAGTGTCTGTTTTGGGTTTTAAAATTCTTCCTGAAAAAAAAAAAAACAGTGGGAGAATAATATTGGCCTTTGTGCTTGTGTGCCAGTCCTGTGTGCCATCTTTTTCAAATAGTGGGCCATAGAAAGCCTAGTGTCTGTTTTTTTTGTTTGTTTTGGTTTTTTAATTCTCCCTGAAAAAAAAAAAACAGTGGGAGATTAATGTTGGCCTTTGTGCTTGTGTGCCAGTCCTGTGTGCCATCTCTCTCAAATAGTGGGCCACAGAAAGCCTAGTGTCTGTTTTGGGTTTTAAAATTCTCCCTGAAAAAAAAAAAACAGTGGGAGATTAATATTGGCCTTTGTGCTTGTGTGCCATCTCTCTCAAATAGTGGGCCACAGAAAGCCTAGTGTCTGTTTTGGGTTTTAAAATTCTCCCTGAAAAAAAAATAAATAAAAAGTGGGAGATTAATATTGGCCTTTGTGCTTGTGTGCCAGTCCTGTGTGCCATCTCTCTTAAATAGTGGGCCACAGAAAGTCTAGTGTCTGTTTTTTGTTTTGTTTTTTGTTTTGTTTTTTAAATTCTCCCTGAAAAAAAAAATAAACAGTGGGAGATTAATATTGGCCTTTGTGCTTGTGTGCCAGTCCTGTGTGCCATCTCTCTCAAATAGTGGGCCACAGAAAGCCTAGTGTCTGTTTGGGGTTTTAAAATTCTCCCTGAATAAAAAAAATAAACAGTGGGAGATTAATATTGGCCTTTGTGCTTGTGTGCCAGTCCTGTGTGCCATCTCTCTCAAATAGTGGGCCATAGAAAGCCTAGTGTCGTTTTTTTTTTTTTTTTTGTTTTGGTTTTTAAATTCTCCCTGAAAAAAAAAATCAGTGGGAGATTAATATTGGCCTTTGTGCTTGTGTGCCAGTCCTGTGTGCCATCTCTCTCAAATAGTGGGCCACAGAAAGCCTAGTGTCTGTTTTGGGTTTTTAAATTCTCCCTGAAAAAAAAAAAAACAGTGGGAGATTAATATTGGCCTGTGTGCTTGTGTGCCAGTCTTGTGTGCGATCTCTCTCAAATAGTGGGCCACAGAATGCCTAGTGTCTGTTTTTTTGTTTTGTTTTTTTGTTTTGGTTTTTAAATTCTCCCTGAAAAAATAAATAAACAGTGGGAGATTAATATTGGCCTTTGTGCTTGTGTGCCAGTCCTGTGTGCCATCTCTCTCAAATAGTGGGCCACAGAAAGCCTAGTGTCTGTTTTGGGTTTTAAAATTCTCCCTGAAAAAAAAAAAACAGTGGGAGATTAATATTGGCCTTTGTGCTTGTGTGCCAGTCCTGTGTGCCATATCTCTCAAATAGTGGGCCATAGAAAGCCTAGTGTCTGTTTTTTTGTTTTTTTCTGTTTTGCTTTTAAATTTTTACTGAAAAAAAATACAGTGGGAGATTAATATTGGCCTTTGTGCTTGTGTGCCAGTCCTGTGTGCCATCTCTCTCAAATAGTGGGCCACAGAAAGCCTAGTGTCTGTTTTGGGTTTTAAAATTCTCCCTGAAAAAAACAAACAGTGGGAGATTAATATTGGCCTGTGTGCTTGTGTGCCAGTCTTGTGTGCCATCTCTCTCAAATAGTGGGCCACAGAAAGCTTAGTGTCTGTTTTTTTTTTTTTTTTTTGTTTTTAAATTCTCCCTGAAAAAAAAAAAATAAACAGTGGGAGAATAATATTGGCCTTTGTGCTTGTGTGCCAGTCCTGTGTGCCATCTCTCTCAAAGAGTGGGCCACAGAAAGCCTAGTGTCTGTTTTTGGTTTTTAAATTCTCCCTGAAAAAAAAAAAAACAGTGGGAGATTAATATTGGCCTTTGTGCCTGTGTGCCAGTCCTGTGTGCCATCTCTCTCAAATAGTGGGCCATAGAAAGCCTAGTGTCTGTTTTGGGTTTTAAAACTCTCCCTGAAAAAAAAAAACAGTGGGAGATTAATATTGGCCTTTGTGCTTGTGTGCCAGTTCTGTGTGCCATCTCTCTCAAATAGTGGGCCACAGAAAGCCTAGTGTCTGTTTTTGGTTTTTAAATTCTCCCTGAAAAAAAAAAAAACAGTGGGAGATTAATATTGGCCTTTGTGCTTGTGTGCCAGTCCTGTGTGCCATCTCTCTCAAATAGTGGGCCACAGAAAGCCTAGTGTCTGTTTTGGGTTTTAAAATTCTCCCTGAAAAAAAAAAATACACAATGGGAGATTAATATTGGCCTTTTGCTTGTGTGTCAGTCCTGTGTGCCATCTCTCTCAAATAGTGGGCCACAGAAAGCCTAGTGTCTGTTTTGGGTTTTAAAATTCTCCCTGAAAAAAAAAAATACACAGTGGGAGATTAATATTGGCCTTTGTGCTTGTGTGTCAGTCCTGTGTGCCATCTCTCTCAAATAGTGAGCCACAGAAAGCCTAGTGTCTGTTTTTTTTTTGTTGTTGTTTTGGTTTTTAAATTCTCCCTGAAAAAAAAAATAAACAGTGGAAGATTAATATTGGCATTTGTGCTTGAGTGACAGTCCTGCGTGTGTGGCATCTCTCTCATTTGGTGCCACAGAAAACCGAGTGTGTAACATTGTGCCTGATTTTCCTTGCAGTCTCACCCACCTATAAAGGGATATCTAAATCCTACAGAAGTTTGAGTTCACCTTGTAAGTCGTTTTATAGTAACAAATACCGTTACATTGGTTATGTTTTTAAAACAATGAGGAAGTCTGATGGAAGAGGTCGTGGCCGTGGGCGTTCATTGCCAGCTGGTAATGATGGTAGTGGTGGTGGAGCATCAGGTGGTCGTGGGAAAAACATTATAGCACCTAAGTCTCGAGCTGTGAAGCCAGGTTCGTCGTCTGGCTACACAAGGCCTCGAACGCTCCCGTTTCTGGGAGTAGGAAAACCGCTTTTAAAGCCGGAGCAGCAAGAGCAAGTTTTGGCTTACCTTGCTGACTCAGCCTCTAGCTCTTTTGCCTCCTCTTCTGAAACTGGTAAATGTAAAAGCAGCGCGTCGTTAGTGGATGTTCACGGTCAGGGACAGGGACAAGTCGCTTCCTTGTCCTCTTCAGCAAAAACAACAACAGAGAAGGATGCGTCAGGCGACACAACGGGTTACTCCATGGAGCTCTTTACACATACCGTCCCTGGGTTAGAAAGTGAAGCAGTTAACAGGCCATGCCCATTACAAGTTGATTCGGACATGGAGTGCACTGATGCACAGGCACAACCAGATTACTATGCTGTTCCTTTGACTCAGACCACAACAATGCCCTCGCAGTGTACTGATCCAGAATCAGACCCTGATGAGACTATGGTGCCCCGTCATGAACGCTATACCACCGACATACACGGTGTTAGGACTGGCGGAACGCACCAAGTAAGATGATATAGATGCGTTCGCAGTCCGGGGTCCACCGTGCAGGCGAAACCCGCTGCTAGTGAATGACAGACTATATGGCGGTACTAAAAGTATAAACACGTGGGTTAAACCTCACCCAACGTGAAGAAAGCGATCCTGTTAAGTCACAGGACCGCGGTACCGCACATAGAGCGCGAGCAAGTAGTCAGCGAACTTAACCCCGAAAGGGATTGAAGTCCGATTAGACCCTTGCTGGCACAACACCGCAACTAGGTGTGTAATGAACCTTATTAGTAATAAATGAGCACAAGAGTGCGTGCGATGCCGCACTGACGGACGCCACTAACCACCCAGGCTTGGGTATGGAAAGCGCAAGGCAAGCGCACGGCGCCGTACTGGCAGGCACAGCTATAGGACGCTGTGATGTGTGTAACATACAGATGGATAGTCGGGCGCTAGAGAGCTACCATCATCCGCGAGCAATCAACAACTCTAGGGAGGGATACTTAGGAGCTTTCATCCATCGACATACATCCATCTACACACACACATAATAATTGTACACTAGCGCATGGCCGTGTGGTCATGCGCAGTATATATAGTTGCAGGACAGGAAGTGGCCACAGAAACTTTGCCCTTCCAAGACCTGCCAAGAGGACCAATGGAATGCGCTGCAGAGCCTGAGCACATGACCCTCGATCTCCAACGGGAGATCTTGCCCTGGGCATGCTCAGTGTGCGCAAACAAGGACTTAGTCCCAGAGAAGTCCGCTCGTTGCTGACCAGCACTGACTTTAATGGCAGGAGCTGAAGAAGCAGCAGTAACTCTCTGTACAGAGCGAGACCGAGCAAGACGCTGGGACCGACGTCCCTGCTGAGCAGACTCCACTGCGGCTGGATAGGAATGGGAGACCGCAGCGGAGACGGCCTGAGATTCCCCCTGTGCAGAAGTGGGAACTCGAGACCTAACACACGGTGACACAGACGAAGTTGCACACGAGATAGAAGAGGAGGTCATAGATGACCCAGTTGTTGACCCCGATTGGCACCCATTGGGGGAACAGGGTGCAGGTGGCAGTAGTTCTGAAGCGGAGTAGGAGGTGCCGCAGCAGGCATCAACATCTCAACAGGTTATATCTGCCGGGCCCGTATCTGGCCCAAAACGCGTGGCAAAGCCAAAACCTGTTGGAGGACAGCGTGGCCATCCGGTTAAAGCTCAGTCTGCAATGCCTGAAAAGGTATCCGATGCTAGAAAGAGTGCAGTCTGGCATTTTTTTAAACAACATCCAATTGATCAGCGCAAAGTCATCTGTCAAAAATGTTCAACTACCTTAAGCAAAGGTCAGAATCTGAAAAGTCTAAATACAAGTTGCATGCATAGACATTTAACCACAATGCATTTGCAAGCCTGGACTAACTACCAAACGTCCCTTAAGGTTGTAGCACCCTCGGCCAATGAAGCTAGTCAGCAACGCAAAATCCCTTCTGTCACTGTAAGGCCACCATTTTCCGCACCACGTGCAGTATCTGTGCAGGTTTCGTTGCCAGGCCAAAGCAGTCAGGGTCAGGGAATCACCAGTTTCGTAGTAGGAAACACTGCATCTAGGGCACCGGCAAGAATACCGTCTTCAACCGTCTCTCAGTCTGCCATGTCCACCGGCACCCCCGCTAGATCCACGATCTCCAGCTATCCAGTCCAGCTCACCCTACATGAGACTCTCGTTAGAAAAAGGAAGTACTTAGCCTCGCATCCACGTACACAGGGTTTGAACGCCCACATAGCTAGACTAATCTTGTTAGAGATGATGCCCTACCGGTTAGTTGAAAGCAAAGCTTTCAAAGCCCTGATGGAATACGCTGTACCATGCTACGAGCTACCCAGTCGACACTTCTTTTCCAGAAAAGCCATCCCAGCCCTCCACCAGCATGTTAAAGAGCGCATCGTCCATGCACTCAGGCAGTCTGTGAGCACAAAGGTGCACCTGACAACAGATGCATGGACCAGTAGGCATGGCCAGGGACGTTACGTGTCCATCACAGCACACTGGGTGAATGTGGTGGATGCAGGGTCCACAGGGGACAGCAATATTGGGACAGTTCTGCCTAGCCCACGGTCTAGGAAACAGTTGGCTGTAGCCGTTCGCACCCCCTCCTCCTCCTCGTCCTCCTGCAGAAGCGAGAGCTCGTCCACATACTGCAGTCGCACAACCACTCCATCCGCAGCTGCCACTGTTGCACACCAGGTGTCAGCAGGTGCTGACAAGCGTCAGCAGGCTGTATTGGCTATGAAGTGTTTGGGCGACAACAGACACACCGTGGAAGTTCTGTCCGAGTTCTTGCAGAAAGAAAGGCAGTCATGGCTGGGCACTGTAGATCTTGAGGCAGGCAAGGTAGTGAGTGATAACGGAAGGAATTTCATGGCTGCCATCTCTCTTTCCCAACTGAAACACATTCCTTGCCTGGCTCACACCTTAAACCTGGTGGTGCAGTGCTTCCTGAAAAGTTATCCGGGGTTATCCGACCTGCTCCTCAAAGTGCGCGGACTTTGCTCGCATATCCGCCGTTCGCCCGTTCACTCCAGCCGTATGCAGACCTATCAGCGGTCTTTGAACCTTCCCCAGCATCGCCTAATCATTGACGTTGCAACAAGGTGGAACTCAACGCTGCACATGCTTCAGAAACTGTGCGAACAGAGGCGTGCTGTTATGTATTTGTGGGAGGATACACATACACGGGCAGGCAGTAGGATGGCAGACATGGAGTTGTCAGGTGTGCATTGGTCGAAGATACAAGACATGTGTCAAGTCCTTCAGTGTTTTGAGGAATGCACACGGCTGGTTAGTGCAGACAACGCCATAATAAGCATGAGCATCCCCCTAATGCGTCTGCTGATGCAAAGTTTGACGCACATAAAGGAGCAGGCGTCTGCAGCAGGGGAAGAGGAAAGCCATGATAACAGTCAGCCATTGTCTGGTCAGGGCAGTGTACAGGACGAGGTAGCGGGCGAACAGGAGGAGGAGGAGGACGAGGAGGATGATGGGGATGATTATTTTTGTAATGAGGAAGCTTCTCCGGGGCCAATAGCAACTGGTGGCGTTGCAAGGCCGAGGTCAGGTTTTTTTAGGGAGACAAGTGACTTAGATGTGCCTGAAACTGCACCTCAACCCAGCACAACCGCAGATTTGACAACTGGAACTTTGGCCCACATGGCGGATTATGCCTTACGTATCCTCAAAAGGGACACACGTATTTGTAAAATGATGGCTGATGACGATTACTGGTTGGCCTGCCTCCTTGATCTTCGCTATAAAGGCAAATTGCAAAATATTATGCCACATGAAAACCTGGATCAAATATTAGCAACCAAACAATCAACTCTTGTTGACCGTTTGATTCAGGCATTCCCAGCACACAGCACCGGTGATCGTTATCACATGAGCTGCAGGGGGCAGCAGGCCAGAGGTGTTAGAGGTGCACAAATCAGAAGTGGCGTTGGACAGAGGGGATTTCTGACCAGGTTATGGAGTGATTTTGCTATGACCGCAGACAGGACAGGTACTGCAGCATCAATTCAAAGTGACAGGAGACAACATTTGTCCAGTATGGTTACTAACTATTTTTCATCCCTTATCGATGTTCTCCCTCAACCGTCATTCCCATTTGATTACTGGGCATCCAAATTAGACACCTGGCCAGAATTGGCAGAATATGCATTGCAGGAGCTTGCTTGCCCAGCAGCTAGTGTCCTATCAGAAAGAGTATTCAGTGCTGCAGGTTCAATATTAACCGAAAAAAGGACTCGTCTGGCTACCCAAAATGTTGATGATCTAACCTTCATTAAAATGAACCACAACTGGATTTCGAATTCTTTTGCCCCACTTTGCCCGGCTGACACCTAGCTTTCCTATGAAAAGGTCTTGCTTGTGGACTGCTCTGACTGACTTTTCCAATCTCGTAATTTGCAGCAGCTGTTTGTCCAGCATACGACATGTTTACACCTCCCTAAATGGCCAAACTCCCCCCACTGGGCCGTGGTCTCGCCACTTGGCGGAAGCACCCGTGAGAGTGCCGTTTGTCTGAAGAGGTGGGTGTGCACGCTTTTGGTCGACGGCACTGCCACTGGGTCCCTCATAGTACAATAGTGTCTCTGGCGGTGGTGGTGCGCACCCAACGTCAGACACACCGTTGTAACATGAGGGGCCCTGGGCCTGTACCGCCGGCCACAAGTGAGTTCTCCCCCCAGCTCAAACAGTGCTCTACCACTTGCAAAATTATCTCTCACAGCTCCACCAATGTTTAGTCTATGCGCTGACATCCTTCAATGCGTGGCACTGACAATACCAATGTGTTGACATGTATGATGCTACTTAAAATAGTCAGGGGCAGTGTCCTATATTTACACCAGTAAATACTTTGTGCCAAATTACTAGGTCTGAAACTCAGCAGAGGAGCCCACCCCTGTACCTAAGTATGCCACCCTTTTGTCTTTTGGTTTTGTTGTATTGCGAGACATTAACATCTATTTATTCATCTATTTATTTTTGGTGAGTACTACCTGTCAGACACTCATTACAATCAGCCTCTTCTGACAACACCAATGCTGCCTGTGTACCCCTGCAAGATAATTCCAAGTGTGTACAGCCTACTTTTGTTATGTTAGGCCTACTAAGCCTGTCTGTGGTCCATTATAGAAATTGTCCTTCACTGACCACACCACTGCTGCCCGTGTACCCCTGGAACCTTTTTTAAAGTGCCTACAGCCTACTTTTGTTATGTTAGGCCTACTAAGCCTGTCTGCGGTCCCTTCTTCCACTAGTCCTCCACTGACCAGACCACTGCTGCCCGTGTACCCCTAGAACCTTTTTTAAAGTGCCTACAGCCTACTTTTGTTATGTTAGGCCTACTAAGCCTGTCTGCGGTCCCTCCTTCCACTAGTCCTCCACTAACCAGACCACTGCTGCCCGTGTACCCCTGGAACCTTTTTTAAAGTGCCTACAGCCTACTTTTGTTATGTTAGGCCTACTAAGCCTGTCTGCGGTCACTCCTTCCACTAGTCCTCCACTGACCACACCACTGCTACCCGTGTACCCCTGGAACCTTTTTTAAAGTGCCTACAGCCTACTTTTGTTATGTTAGGCCTACTAAGCCTGTCTGCGGTCCCTCCTTCCACTAGTCCTCTATTGACCAGACCACTGCTGCCCGTGTACCCCTGGAACCTTTTTTAAAGTGCCTACAGCCTACTTTTGTTATGTTAGGCCTACTAAGCCTGTCTGCGGTCCATCCTTCCACTAGTCCTCCACTGACCAGACCACTGCTGCCCGTGTACCCCTGGAACCTTTTTTAAAGTGCCTACAGCCTACTTTTGTTATGTTAGGCCTACTAAGCCTGTCTGCGGTCCCTACTTCCACTAGTCCTCCACTGGCCACACCACTGCTGCCCGTGTACCCCTGGAACCTTTTTTAAAGTGCCTACAGCCTACTTTTGTTATGTTAGGCCTACTAAGCCTGTCTGCGGTCCCTCCTTCCACTAGTCCTCCACTGACCAGACCACTGCTGCCCGTGTACCCCTGGAACCTTTTTTTAAAGTGCCTACAGCCTACTTTTGTTATGTTAGGCCTACTAAGCCTGTCTGCGGTCCCTCCTTCCACTAGTCCTCCACTGACCAGACCACTGCTGCCCGTGTACCCCTGGAACCTTTTTTAAAGTGCCTACAGCCTACTTTTGTTATGTTAGGCCTACTAAGCCTGTCTGCGGTCCCTCCTTCCACTAGTCCTCCACTGACCACACCACTGCTGCCCGTGTTCCCCTGGAAGCTATTTTAAAGTGCCTACAGCCTACTTTTGTTATGTTAGGCCTACTAAGCCTGTCTGCGGTCGATTATAGAAATTGTCCTTCACTGACCACACCACTGCTGCCCGTGTACCCCTGGAAGCTATTTTAAAGTGCCTACAGCCCACTTTTGTTATGTTAGGCCTACTAAGCCTGTCTGCGGTACCTCCTTCCACTAGTCCTCCACTGACCACACCACTGCTGCCCGTGTACCCCTGGAACCTATTTTAAATTGCATAGAGCATCCTTTTTTTTATTGTAGGCATACTAAGTCTGTCTGCGGTCCATAATTGAAATTGTCCTCCACTGACCAGAGCAATGCTGCCTGTGTACCCCTGTAACCTTTTTTAAACGGCATTGAGCCAAATTTTTGGTTTAAGGCCAAGTCTGCGCCACTCAATACAGCTGTCCTCCTCTGAAAAAAGCTGAGCTTCAATAGTCTGGTTTTCAGCCTAGAGGAATTTGAAAACTGCATTGGGGCTACTACTTCGGTAGGGCCTACTAATGGTGTCTGCCGCTCCAAGGTGTTCTCCAGGTTGCCTCTCCATTGCTTCAATCTTCATGCTCGTGTTAAGTAGTTGTTGAAACAACACTGCATTAGGCCTACAAGTTGGGTCTGGGTTGTAGAGACGGTGTCTGCCGCTCCAAGGTGTTCTCCAGGTTGCCTCTCCATTGCTTCGATCTTCTTGCTCTCGTTAAGTAGTTGTTGAAAACAACACTGCATTAGGCCTACAAGTTGGGTCTGGGTTGTAGAGACGATGTCTTTCGCTCCAAGGTGTTCTCCATGTTGCCTCTCCATAGGTTCGATCTTCTAGCTCTCGTTTAGTAGTTGTTGAAACAACACTGCATTAGGCCTACAAGTTGGGTCTGGGTTGTAGAGACGGTGTCTGCCGCTCCAAGGTGTTCTCCAGGTTGCCTCTCCATTGCTTCAATCTTCATGCTCGTGTTAAGTAGTTGTTGAAACAACACTACATTAGGCCTACAAGTTGGGTCTGGTGTTGTGAATTCCGCTCTTGGGCTCCCTCCGGTGGTTGTAAGTGGCACTTTTGTGAGTTCTGCTCTTGGGCTCCCTCTTGTGGTTTTTAGTGGTATGGCTGCTCTTTGGAGTTAGCTGTCATCAGCTGCCTCTACTTATCGTCTCTTCTGCTCGGCTATTTAAGTCTGGCTCTATCTTCAGCCAGTGCCACTTGTAAATGGTTCCTGGTTGGATTCACATCTCTTTGGAGTTCCCTGTTATCCTGACCAGTTCAGCTAAGCTAAGTTTTTGCTTGCCCTTTTCTGTCCATAGATTGTGGACTTATCCATTCTGTGCTTTCTATGTTTGTCCAGCTTATCAGTGTGAATTAATTCTGTCTTGCTGGAAGCTCTGGGAGGCAGATTTGCCCTCCACACCTTTAGTCAGGTGTGGAGATTTTTTGTAAACTCTGCGTGGATTTTTGTAGTGTTTTGTACTGACCGCACAGTATTCCATCCTGTCCTATCTATTTAGTTAGACTGGCCTCCTGTGCTCATCCTGGTTTCATTCTGTGTATGTCTTTTCCCTCTCCACTCACAGTCATTATTTGTGGGGGCTAATCTATCCTTTGGGGATTTTCTCTGAGGCAAGATAGCTTTCCTGCTTCTATCTTTAGGGGTAGTTAGCTCTTAGGCTGTGATGAGATGCCTAGGGAGAGTTAGGAGCATTCCACGGCTACTTCTAGTGTTGTGTTGAGCTTAGGGACTGCGGTCAGTACAGTTACCACTTCCTTCAGAGCTCATTCCATGTTGCTCCTAGACCACCGTATCATAACAGTACAAGTGGCCAAAAATGAATTAAATGCATCGCAAAAGAAGGAAAAGAAAGTTCTGAACCATTTTTTTTTCTGTGCTCTAGTTTCTTTCTTTTTTTTTTTTTTTCTTTTCCTCTTGATATCTGGGTGGTTCAGGATATATGCTTTGGCATGGATGTTCAGGGTTTGTTTTCTCGTGTGGATCAACTTGCTGCAAGAGTACAGAGTATCCAGGACTATGTTGTCCAGACTCCGGCTTTAGAGCCCAGAATTCCTACTCCTGATTTGTTTTTTGGGGACAGATCCAAGTTTTTGAACTTTAAAAATAACTGCAAATTGTTTTTTGGTTTGAAACCCCGTTCTTCTGGTGATCCCATTCAGCAGGTAAAAATCATCATATCCTTGCTGCGTGGTGACCCTCAAGACTAGGCTTTTTCTCTTGAAACAGGGGATCCGGCATTATTGAATGTAGATGCATTTCTTCAAGCGCTCGGATTATTGTATGACGAACCTAATTCTGTGGATCATGCGGAAAAAACCCTGTTGGCCTTGTGCCAAGGTCAGGAAGCGGCAGTTATAGTGCCAGAAATTTAGAAAATGGTATGTGCTCACTAAATGGAATGAAGAGGCTCTGGCTGCTATTTTCAGAAAAGATCTTTCTGAAACCCTTAAAGATGATATGGTGGGCTTTCCTACGCCTGCCGGTTTGAGCGAATCTATGTCTCTAGCCATTCAGATTGATCGGCGTCTGCGCGAGCGCAAAGCTGTGCACCATATGGCAGTATCCTCTGAGCAAAGTCCTGAACCTATGCAATGTGATAGGATTTTGACTAGAATAGAACGGCAGGAATTCAGACGTCAGAATAGGCTGTGTTTTTACTGTGGTGATTCGGGCTCATGTTATCTCTGATTGCCCTAAGCGTACTAAGAGAGTCGCTAGGTCTGTTACCATTAGTACTATACAGCCTAAATTTCTCTTATCTGTGACCCTGATTTGCTCACTGTCGTCCTTTTCTGTCATGGCATTTGTGGATTCAGGCGCTGCCCTGAACTTAATGGACTTAGAATTCGCCAGGCGCTGTGGTTTTTCCTTGCAGCCTTTGCAGAGCCCTATTCCTTTGAGGGGCATTGATGCTACACCCTTGGCCAAGGATAAACCTCAGTACTGGACACAGATGACTATGTACATGGCTCCTGCACATCAGGAAGATTGCCGTTTTCTGGTGTTGCATAACCTGCATGATGTTGTTGTACTGGGATTTCCATGGTTACAGGAACATAATCCGGTGCTGGATTGGAAAACTATGTCGGTGACTAGTTGGGGTTGTCGAGGAGTACATAGTGATGTTCCTTTGATGTCAATTTCCTCTTCCCCCTCTTCTGAGGTCCCTGAGTTTTTGTCGGATTTCCAGGATGTATTTGATGAGCCCAAGTCCAGTTCCCTTCCTCCGCACAGGGACTGTGATTGTGCTATTAACTTGATTCCTGGTTGTAAGTTCCCTTAGGGCCGACTTTTCAATCTGTCTGTGCCAGAGCATGCCGCCATGCGGAGCTATGTTAAGGAATCTTTGGAGAAGGGGCATATTCGGCCCTCTTCGTCACCATTGGGAGCGGGTTTCTTTTTTGTTGCTAAGAAGGATGGCTCCTTGAGACCCTGTATTGATTATCGTCTTCTTAATAAGATCACGGTCAAATTCCAATACCCCTTGCCTTTGCTTACTGATTTGTTTGCTCAGATTAAGGGGGCTAGTTGGTTTACTAAGATTGACCTCCGAGGGGCATATAATCTTGTTCGTATTAAACAGGGTAACGAATGGAAAACTGCATTTAATACGCCCGAAGGCCATTTTGAATACCTTGTGATGCTATTTGGGCTCTCTAATGCTCCATCTGTGTTCCAGTCTTTCATGTATGATATTTTCCGCAATTATCTTGATAAATTCATGGTCGTATATTTGGATGATATTTAGATTTTTTCCGATGATTGGGAGTCTCATGTGAAGCAGGTCAGGATGGTTTTCCAGATCCTTTGTGATAATGCTTTGTTTGTGAAGGGGTCTAAGTGCCTATTCGGAGTTCAGAAGGTCTCTTTTTTGGGTTTTATTTTTTCTCCCTCGTCTATAGAAATGGATCCTGTTAAGGTCCAAGCTATTCATGACTGGATCCAACCCACATCTGTGAAGGGTCTTCAAAAATTTTGGGGTTTTGCCAATTTCTATCGCCGTTTTATTGCCAACTTTTCCAGTGTGGTTAAGCCCCTTACTGATTTGACGAAGAAAGGCGCTGATGTGACGAATTGGTCCTCTGAGGCTGTTGAGGCCTTTCAGGAGCTTAAACGCCGATTTACTTCTGCCCCCGTGTTGCGTCAACCGGATGTTTCTCTTCCTTTTCAGGTTGAGGTCGACGCTTCTGAGATTGGGGCAGGGGCCGTTTTGTCTCATAGGGAGTCTGATGGTTCTTTGATGAAACCGTGTGCATTTTTTTCCAGAAAGTTTTTGCCTGCGGAACGCAATTATGATGTCGGCAATCGGGAGTTGTTGGCTATGAAGTGGGAGTTGTTGGCTATGAAGTGGGCGTTTGAGGAGTGGCGACATTGGTTTGAGTTAGCTAAACACCGTGTTGTGGTCCTGACCGATCATAAGAATCTGATTTACCTCGAGTCGGCCAAGCGGCTGAATCCTAGACAGGCTCGATGGTCCCTGTTTTTCTCCCATTTTGATTTTGTGGTCTCGTATCTTCCGGGATCTAAGAATGTTAAGGCTGATGCCCTCTCTAGGAGTTTTTCGCCTGATTCTCCTGGAGTCCTTGAGCCGGTTGGCATTCTTAAGGAGGGGGTGATTCTTTCTGCTATCTCCCCTGATTTGCGGCGGGTGCTTCAGGAATTTCAGGCTGATAGGCCTGACCGCTGTCCAGTGGGGAAGCTGTTTGTTCCTGATAGATGGACAAGTAAGGTAATTTCTGAGGTTCATTGTTCAGTGTTGGCTGGGCATCCTGGGATTTTTGGTACCAGAGATTTGGTTGCTAGGTCCTTTTGGTGGACTTCCTTGTCGCGCGATGTGCGTTCTTTTGTGCAGTCCTGTGGGACTTGCGCCCGGGCCAAGCCTTGCTGTTCCCACGCTAGTGGGTTGCTTTTGCCTTTGCCAGTCCCTGAGAGGCCCTGGATGCATATTTCCATGGATTTTATTTCGGATCTTCCTGTTTCCCAGAAGATGTCTGTTATCTGGGTTGTTTGTGACCGGTTCTCTAAAATGGTCCATCTGGTACCTTTGCCTAAGTTGCCTTCCTCCTCAGATCTGGTTCCATTATTTTTTCAGCATGTGGTTCGTTTGCATGGCATTCCAGAGAATATTGTGTCTGACAGAGGTTCTCAGTTTGTCTCTAGATTTTGGCGGGCCTTTTGTGCTAGGATGGGCATTGATTTGTCTTTTTCTTCGGCGTTTCATCCTCAGACTAATGGCCAAACTGAGCGAACCAATCAGACCTTGGAGACCTATTTGAGATTCTTTGTGTCTGCTGATCAGGATGATTGGGTGTCTTTCTTGCCGTTGGCCGAGTTTGCCCTTAATAATCGGGCTAGTTCGGCTACTTTGGTTTCACCTTCTTTTGTAATTTCGGTTTTCATCCTCGTTTTTCTTCTGGGCAGGTTGAGCCTTCTGATTGTTCTGGTGTTGATTCTGTGGTGGACAGGCTGCAGCAGATTTGGACTCATGTGGTGGACAATTTGACGTTGTCTCAGGAAAGGGCTCAACGTTTTGCCAACCGCCGTCGGTGTGTTGGTCCCCGGCTTCGTGTGGGGGATTTGGTTTGGTTGTCTTCTCGTCATGTTCCTATGAAGGTTTCTTCTCCTAAATTTAAGCCTCGGTTTATTGGTCCTTATAAAATTTCTGAAATGATTAATCCGGTGTCTTTTTGTTTGGCTCTTCCTGCCTCTTTTGACATTCATAATGTTTTCCATAGATTTTTGTTGCGGAGATATGTGGTGCCCGTTGTTCCCTCGGTTGACCCTCCTGCCCCGGTGTTGGTTGAGGGAGAGTTGGAATATGAGGTTGAGAAGATTTTGGATTCTCGTTTTTCGAGGCGGAGGCTTCAGTATCTTGTCAAGTGGAAGGGTTATGGCCAGGAGGATAATTCTTGGGTTGTTGCCTCAGATGTCCATGCCACCGATTTGGTTAGTGCTTTTCACTTGGCTCGTCCTGATCGGCCTGGGGGCTCTGGTGAGGGTTCGGTGACCCCTCCTCAAGGGGGGTACTGTTGTGAATTCCGCTCTTGGGCTCCCTCCGGTGGTTGTAAGTGGCACTTTTGTGACTTCTGCTCTTGGGCTCCCTCTTGTGGTTTCTAGTGGTATGGCTGCTCCTTGGAGTTAGCTGTCATCAGCTGCCTCCACTTATTGTCTCTTCTGCTCGGCTATTTAAGTCTGGCTCTATCTTCAGCCAGTGCCACTTGTAAATGGTTCCTGGTTGGATTCACATCTCTTTGGAGTTCCCTGTTATCCTGACCAGTTCAGCTAAGCTAAATTTTTGCTTGCCCTTTTCTGTCCATAGATTGTGGACTTATCCATTCTGTGCTTTCAATTTTTGTCCAGCTTATCAGTGTGAATTAATTCTGTCTTGCTGGAAGCTCTGGGAAGCAGATTTGCCCTCCACACCTTTAGTCAGGTGTGGAGATTTTTTGTAAACTCTGCGTGGATTTTTGTAGTGTTTTATACTGACCGCACAGTATTCCATCCTGTCCTATCTATTTAGTTAGACTGGCTTCCTGTGCTCATCCTGGTTTCATTCTGTGTATGTCTTTTCCCTCTCCACTCACAGTCATTATTTGTGGGGGGCTAATCTATCCTTTGGGGATTTTCTCTAAAGCAAGATAGCTTTCCTGCTTCTATCTTTAGGTTTAGTTAGCTCTTAGGCTGTGACGAGATGCCTAGGGAGAGTTAGGAGCATTCCACGGCTACTTCTAGTGTTGTGTTGAGCTTAGGGACTGCATTCAGTACAGTTACCACTTCCTTCAGAGCTCGTTCCATGTTGCTCCTAGACCACCGTATCATAACAGTCTGGGTCGTAGAGACGGTGTCTGCCGCTCCAAGGTGTTCTCCACGTTGCCACATAATCGAAGCTGCATAGAGCCTATTTTGTTATTTTACGCCTACTAAGTCTTTCTGCGGTCCCTCCTTCCAATTGTCCTCCACTGAGCACAACAATGCAGACCGTGTACCCATTTAACCTTTTTTAAACCTGTGTCGAGCCAACTTTGTGGTGTAAGGCCTACTTGTAGTGTCTGCCTGCGCCACTCAATACAGCTGTCCTCTTTACAAAAAATGACCTACAATTATCTGGTTTTCAGCCTATCGGCATTTTAAAACTGCAGTGGGCCTACTAGTTGGGTTGGGGCCTTCTATCGGTGTCTGCCGCTCCTTGCTGTTCTCCTCCAGTGAACAAAGCTGTGCCGCCTGTTTACTACTGTTGCCAATTTTGAACTGCATTTAGACTACTTACTGATTTAGGCCTACTCTCTGTGTCAGCCTCTCATTCCAGTTGTCCTCCACTGAACAAAGCAATGCCCCCTGGTTAGTCCTGTTACCAATTTTGAACTGCATTTAGCCCACTTTATTCTTTGGGCCCATATCTGTTTCCCCCTCATCCTGCCCATTGCCCAGCCAGTGATAGATGAGTCTGCTGGTACATTGACCCATAACGCAACATTCCCCGTGCACGCTACACTGCAAGATCGTGACCCTGCTGAAAGTCAGGTTCCCCTTCCCGCATACCATACCACCTTACACGGGGACAAAGAGGAAGGTGCAGATGAAGGTGCAGGTTCCTTCATCAGGTGGGGGGAGGAATACTCATTGGCGACATCACTGGCACAGGGCCCCTCATAGTATGAAAAAGTGTCGCTGCCGGTGGGAGGCTGTTATGACCTGGTGGTTAGGAGCACCCGGCACGACCTGATAGTTAAACTCACACAGGACAAGCTCTGGGATGTGGGAGCTCTGCTGACCGCAGGCCCTAATCCTATCACAACAACTAGAAATAGCCGTGGAGCGTTCCTGACTCTCCCTAGACGCCTCTTCACAGCCTAAGAGCTAGCTAGCCCTAGAGATAGAAAATAAAGCCTACCTTGCCTCAGAGAAATTCCCCAAAGGAAAAGGCAGCCCCCCACATATATTGACTGTGAGTAAAGATGAAAGTCACAAACGCAGAAATGAAACAGGTTTCAGCAAAGGGAGGCCAGACTTACTAAACAGACAGAGGATAGGAAAGGTATCTTTGCGGTCAGCACAAAAACTACAAAAGACCACGCAGCGTGTGCAAAAAGACCTCCGCACCGACTAACGGTGCGGAGATGCCACTCTGCATCCCAGAGCTTCCAGCTAGCAAGACAAAATTATGATAACCAGCTGGACAAGGAAACAATGAACAAATAATAACTATCAGGAACTTAGCTTCTGCTGGAGAAGACAGGTCACCAGAAAGATCCAAGAGCGAACTGAACCAATGCAGGAACATTGACAGCTGGCAAGGAGTAACGATCTGAGTGGAGTTAAATAGAGCAGCCAACCAAAGCATAAACCACGTCACCTGTGTAAGGAACCTCAGAAGCAGCAGCTTCACTCACAGCCACCAGAGGGAGTCCATGGACAGAACTCGCCGAAGTACCATTCACGACCACAGGAGGGAGTTCGACAACAGAATTCACAACAGTACCCCCCTTGAGGAGGGGTCACCGAACCCTCACCAGAGCCCCCAGGCCGATCAGGATGAGCCAAATGAAAGGCACGAACTAGATCAGCAGCATGAACATCAGAGGCAAAAACCCAGGAATTATCTTCCTGACCATAACCCTTCCACTTGACCAGGTACTGGAGTGTCCGTCTCGAAACACGAGAATCCAAAATCTTCTCAACCACATACTCCAACTTCTCCTCGACCAACACCGGGGCAGGAGGATCAACGGAGGGAACCATTGGCGCCACGTATCTCCACAACAACGACCTATGGAACACATTATGGATGGCAAAAGAAGCTGGAAGGTCCAAACGAAATGACACAGGATTAGGAACTTCAGAAATCTTATATGGCCCAATGAAACGAGGCTTAAACTTAGGAGAGGAAACCTTCATAGGAACATGACGAGATGACAACCAAATCAAATCCCCAACACGAAGTCGGGGAACAACACAGCGCCGTTGGTTAGCAAAACGTTGAGCCTTCTCCTGGGACAATGTCAAATTGTCCACCACATGAGTCCAAGTCTGCTGCAACCTGTCCACCACCGTATCCACACCAGGACAGTCCGAAGGCTCAACCTGCCCTGAAGAGAAACGAGGATGGAAACCAGAATTACAGAAAAAAGGAGAAACTAAAGTAGCCGAGCTGGCCCGATTATTAAGGGCGAACTCAGCCAAAGGCAAGAAGGACACCCAATCATCCTGATCAGCAGAAACAAAGCATCTCAGATATGTTTCCAAAGTCTGATTAGTTCGTTCGGTTTGGCCATTAGTCTGAGGATGGAAAGCCGAAGAAAAAGACAAATCAATGCCCATCTTAGCACAAAACGACAGCCAAAACCTCGAAACAAACTGGGAACCTCTGTCCGAGACGATGTTCTCTGGAATGCCATGCAAACGAACCACATGCTGGAAAAACAATGGTACCAAATCAGAGGAGGAAGGCAACTTAGACAAGGGTACCAAATGGACCATCTTAGAGAAGCGATCACAAACCACCCAAATGACCGACATCCTCTGAGAAACAGGGAGATCAGAAATAAAATCCATGGAAATATGCGTCCAGGGCCTCTTAGGGACCGGCAAGGGCAAAAGCAACCCACTGGCACGAGAACAGCAGGGCTTAGCCCGAGCACAAGTCCCACAGGACTGCACAAAAGAACGCACATCCCGTGACAAAGAAGGCCACCAAAAGGATCTAGCCACCAAATCTCTG
Organism: Ranitomeya imitator; assembly: GCF_032444005.1. NCBI lineage: Eukaryota > Metazoa > Chordata > Amphibia > Anura > Dendrobatidae > Ranitomeya > Ranitomeya imitator. The sequence continues at coordinate 543,805,632 of NC_091286.1, read as the reverse complement.
GTACCAAAGATTCCAGGATGACCAGCCAACACCGAACAATGAACCTCAGAGATAACTCTACTAGTTCATCTATCAGGGACAAACAGTCTCTCTGCTGGACAACGGTCAGGTCTATCAGCCTGAAACTTCTGCAGCACGCGCCGCAAATCAGGGGAGATGGCAGACAAAATTACCCCCTCTTTAAGAATACCCGCCAGCTCCGGAACACCCGGAGAATCAGGCACAAAACTCCTTGACAGGGCGTCAGCCTTCACATTCTTAGATCCCGGAAGGTATGAAACCACAAAATCAAAACGGGAGAAAAAGAGCGACCATCGAGCCTGTCTAGGATTCAACCATTTGGCAGACTCGAGATAAGTCAAATTCTTGTGATCCATCAAGACCACCAAGCAACAAAGAAATAATGATTTTTACTTGTTGAACGGGGTCACCAGAGGAGCGGGGTTTCAAAGCTAGAAACAGTTTACAATTATTTTTGAAATTCAGAAACTTAGATCTATCCTCAGAAAATAAATCAGGAATAGGAATTCTAGGCTCTAACATAGGATTCTGAACCACAAAATCTTGAATGTTTTGTACCCTTGCAGTGAGATGATCCAAACAAGAGGACAGACCTTGAATGTCCATACGTACACCTGTGTCCTGAACCACCCAAAGGTTTAGGGGAAAAGAAAGGCAAAACACAGTGCAAAGAAAAAAAAATGGTCTCAGAGCTTCTCTTATCCCTCTATTGAGATGCATTAATACTTTGGGCCATCTGTACTGTTATGACCTGGTGGTTAGGAGCACCCGGCATGACCTGATAGTTAAACTCACACAGGACAAGCTCTGGGATGTGGGAGCTCTGCTGACCGCAGGCCCTAATCCTATCACAACAACTAGAAATAGCCGTGGAGCGTTCCTGACTCTCCCTAGACGCCTCTTCACAGCCTAAGAGCTAGCTAGCCCTAGAGATAGAAAATAAAGCCTACCTTGCCTCAGAGAAATTCCCCAAAGGAAAAGGCAGCCCCCCACATATATTGACTGTGAGTAAAGATGAAAGTCACAAACGCAGAAATGAAACAGGTTTCAGCAAAGGGAGGCCAGACTTACTAAACAGACAGAGGATAGGAAAGGTATCTTTGCGGTCAGCACAAAAACTACAAAAGACCACGCAGCGTGTGCAAAAAGACCTCCGCACCGACTAACGGTGCGGAGATGCCACTCTGCATCCCAGAGCTTCCAGCTAGCAAGACAAAATCATGATAACCAGCTGGACAAGGAAACAATGAACAAATAATAACTATCAGGAACTTAGCTTCTGCTGGAGAAGACAGGTCACCAGAAAGATCCAAGAGCGAACTGAACCAATGCAGGAACATTGACAGCTGGCAAGGAGTAACGATCTGAGTGGAGTTAAATAGAGCAGCCAACCAAAGGATAAACCACGTCACCTGTGTAAGGAACCTCAGAAGCAGCAGCTTCACTCACAGCCACCAGAGGGAGTCCATGGACAGAACTCGCCGAAGTACCATTCACGACCACAGGAGGGAGTTCGACAACAGAATTCACAACAGGAGGCGCCCCCGCCGTGCAAACACACCGCCGTACTTTGAGGGGCCCTGTGCCAGTGCCAATGCCAACGAGTGGGCCCCCCCTGCTTGCTCAGGATCACAGCACTTGCAAAGTTGAAATACTTACCTCTCCCTGCTCCACTGCCGTGACGTGGTCCAGATTTCCTGGGCCCACTATTTACTTGAACCAGCCCTACCCCCCACAACTTTAGCCAAATGACCCCCAATTTCCAATGCCTTACTATTATTATAAGGTAAATTTAGATTGACAAGCTTCAGTAACAAGAATGTATGTTTTTTGCCATTAAAATGGGCACTGTAGGTGTTTTCCTGGCCTCCACTCACTGCCGACTATGCTCCCCCATTGACTTGCATTGGGTTTCGTGTTTCGGTCGATCTCCGACTTTTCGCGATAATCGGCTGATTCCACTCGACTCGACTTTTGAGATAGTCGGGTATCGCGAAACAAGACTCGACTCTAAAAAAGTCAAGGTCGCTCAACCCTAATGACGATAATACAACAGGCTGGTATGGGCACGCTGAAACTTAGAGCTGAATGATAATAGGAGATCCTAAAAATGATAATACTGAGCATGAAATATATAGTAAAACAAATATAACTCTGTTTTAAGCACAAACACATGGAAGACACACAAATATTTATAATCAATTTTTCACAGTTCATTAGAAAATCACTCATGAATAATGAAAAATTGTGTTTAGAAACAATTCTAATATTATTATTATTATTATTTATTGCTATAGCGCCATTTATTCCATGGCGCTTTACATGTGAGGAGGGGTATACATAAAAACAAGTACAATAATCTTAAACAATACAAGTCATAACTGGTACAGGAGGAATGAGGACCCTGCCCGCGAAGGCTCACAATCTACAATTCTAATATTTATTTTACAATTAACAATTACAATCAAAGAACAAATAATGATCATTTTATGCCGCTACTTTCATTGACATGTTGCTCATGATACTATCAGAGTGACTGATGTGAAAATGCTGAAAGCTGCAAGATGGGAATCCGTAGATGTTTTTATACTGCCTATAATAGAGGGGTGGCACGAGGTCTCACTGTGATTTCTGCAGGGAAGCATTGACTGTCATTATACTTGAAATAGGAGACTCTGGACCAGAGCGGCTGTCTCCATCCTGTCTGTCTGCCAGTAATTCACAGCTGTTCTGACCCTCAACATTCTCCAAATCTCACTCCAAGTCAGACCCCAGACCAGAGATGACACTGTCGCTGTAGCCCAGCGGATCCACTGTTGCACAGTTAATCAAGAGAGAAGTTGAGGGCACATATGGCAAATTCACTGGGTACCACACTGAACGTACAGCCATTTGTTGTTGAATGAATGTAGGCAGTAGGGCTGGCTGTCAATCAAGCGACAGGAAATGCGGTCAGTAGCAGCCCTCAGAAAAATGTCTAACGGGATTTAAAACTTTGGAGTGTGAAATCTTGGTTACAAGTTCCTTTAAATGACAACTCCAAGAAAGCAAAAAAATATATATAGATTTTATATCTCTTATTTGAAAAATATGTTCTGCATTTTGTGTGACTGTGTAGCAGAGAAGAATATCTGACTCTGGAGAGACGTACCTTCTAGTAGTGGTGAAAAGTCTGTCGCTGTTAGATAGTGTATCCATAGTAACCAGTCTGTAGTAGTTCAGCTGTTTAGATCAAAGCTGGATGGGCACCGCGCTGACATCAGACAGAAGAGAAAGCCGCCATGTAGCTGTCAGGCCATTCCTCATCTCCCGCTTCTACTGTAAACTAAGAGCGTTCTAAACAATCATTTACCTATTAAATATCTTGAAGCTTCTTTTGAAAATTGCTTGTCTTTTTGTTGTCTTAAAGGGCTATTCTCTGCATATCTCTTCAGGGGGGAACTTGCTTCTTTTGATCTCTGCTTTAACCCCATAGGTTTACACCACCTCCAGAAGCAATGCCTGCACCATCCAGATGGCAAATAATGCTGAAGAATGTGAATGGCTGCATAAAGCACTGGTAGGGCACGTCATAAGAGAAACCTCTGGTTATGCCATTTTCTTGTCACCTGACCACTACTGCCAGTCACGGTCTTCATGAGTAGTGTTGAGCGATACCTTCCGATATCGGAAAGTATCGGTATCGGTTGGGATCGGCCGATATTCAAAAAATATCGGATATCGCCGATACCGATACCCGATCCCAATGCAAGTCAATGGGACCAAAATATCGGAATTAAAATAAACCCTTTCTTTCCTTGTAGGTTCATTCTACATCAAGGAAAACAACTAAGAATAATGTAGGATGTATTGTGGGAGGTGGCGGAGACATTAAAGGCAATGAGGTTTAGCCCAATCAAATAGAATAGCATGTTTTTTTTTTTTTTTAAGACGTTCGGAGTGAAAAAGATATTGAGTATGTAAATTTTTTTTTATTTTGTCAGATATTGATGTTTCACTATTCCACGCCCTTCCCCTTCTTTTTTTTTCTTTTTTTTTTTTTACTTTTCCCACACTTTCATCTTCATCATCATCAGCATCTTTGACATCAACTACTTCTTCACCTTATTCATCTTCTTCTTCATCTTCTACCTATTTTTTTTTTTTATTACATTCTTCATATTCATTTTATTCAACTATTATTATTCTTCCTATTCTACATATTCTTTTTATTCCACTGTTATTATTCTTCCTATTCTACTTCTTCATCATATTCTCATTTGTGACAGGCATTCCCGTAGTTGTTATCTATAAAAGTTGGAAGATTACACCTTCCGTTCTGCCAGTCACAAAAGTTACATTTGTCCGCGTTCAGTTTGGCCTGCAGCATCAGGCTTTATCCAGGGGCACCACGAGGAGGAACGGACTCACCCCCATACACTGCTTAGTCTTCTTCTGCATATAATTTAGATAATATCTTTTGCTCTGATATTAAGTCTTATGCTTAATGTTCTTCTGCTCTTTGTTCTGCAGCCTCTTGTTCTTCTGCTTCTCGGTCTTCCATGTCGTCGTCTCCAGGGTCGTCGTCTCCAGTGTCGTCATCTCCGCCGTCGTCGTCTCAGCCGTCGTCGTCTCCGCCGTCGTCGTCTCCGCCGTCGTCATCGGGGTGGTTTTCCGGGTCGTCGTCATCGGGGTGGTCTTCCGGGTCGTCGTCATCGGGGTGGTCTTCCGGGTCGTCGACTTTAGGGTCTTAAACTTGGAAATGTAGCAGAAGGTACAAGAAGGCTGAGAAAATGCCAAGAACCAGCTGATGGAACTGGAACTCGGATGGCTACCCGAAGGCTCGGCCCGGAACCAGCTGACGGTGCTGGAACCAGGTGGTGGACCCCAAGGCCCACAGGAGAGGAGAGAACAGCTAGGCCGCGAGGCAGCCGCAGTTACCGAACCCCAACAGTCCTACAGGGGGAGCTGGGCCTACTGGCACTACAGAACCAGCCTTGACTACCAGTTCACGCAGCCCACATAGGAAGCTCCTAAACTGGAGGCACCCTGGAGTTGGCTAACCCGACTGCAACACGACGGGGCAAACATAGGCGTCTCAGCGAGTTTGACACACCCCGGAAACAGCTGACGGTGCTGAAACCAGGTTTGGCACGAGGGAGTACCTGTGACAAAAACACTGCCGAGAACCAGCTGGCGGTGCTGGAACCCAGATGCGTTGCCCCAGTGTGCAAGAGCCAATGGCACGACCGAGGACCAGCTGACGGTGCTGGAACACGGTTACTAAGCTGTAGGTGCCCGCGCTTAAAAGCACTACCAAGGACCGCCTGACGTTGGCGGAACTCGGATACCCAGGAGGAGGCACCTAAGCCAAAGGCTCGGCCCGGAACCAGCTGACGGTGCTGGAACCAGGTGGTGGACCCCAAGGCCCACAGGAGAGGAGAGAACAGCTAGGCCGCGAGGCAGCCGCAGTTACCGAACCCCAACAGTCCTACAGGGGGAGCTGGGCCTACTGGCACTACAGAACCAGCCTTGACTACCAGTTCACGCAGCCCACATAGGAAGCTCCTAAACTGGAGGCACCCTGGAGTTGGCTAACCCGACCGCACCACGACGGGGCAAGCATAGGCGTCTCAGTGAGCTTGATACAACCCGGAAACAGCTGACGGTGCTGAAACCAGGCTTGGCACGAGGGAGTACCTGTGACAAGAACACTGCCGAGAACCAGCTGGCGGTGCTCTAACCCAGATGCGTTGCCCCAGTGTGCAAGAGCCAATGGCACGACCGAGGACCAGCTGGCGGTGCTGGAACCCGGTTACTAAGCTGTAGGTGCCCGCGCTTAAACACACTACCAAGGACCGCCTGACGTTGGCGGAACTCGGATACCCAGGAGGAGGCACCTAAGCCAAAGGCTCGGCCTGGAACCAGCTGACGGTGCTGGAACCAGGTGGTGGACCCCAAGGCCCACAGGAGAGGAGAGAACAGCTAGGCCGCGAGGCAGCCGCAGTTACCGAACCCCAACAGTCCTACAGGGGGAGCTGGGCCTACTGGCACTACAGAACCAGCCTTGACTACCAGTTCACGCAGCCCACATAGGAAGCTCCTAAACTGGAGGCACCCTGGAGTTGGCTAACCCGACCGCACCACGACGGGGCAAGCATAGGCGTCTCAGTGAGCTTGACACAACCCGGAAACAGCTGACGGTGCTGAAACCAGGCTTGGCACGAGGGAGTACCTGTGACAAGAACACTGCCGAGAACCAGCTGGCGGTGCTGGAACCCAGATGCGTTGCCTATTAAAGATTGTCTTCCTAGAGCCCCAACTAGCGGTGTTGGAGCTAAGGGTAAGCAGGGGGAGCAGAGTGTAGGCCGAAGCCTGCACTGGAGGCAGCTTTGTGTCTGCGTTGCGTTTGCAGGACACTTTGCCGGCTACACAGTGGGGGAACAGCTGGCGTTGCTGAACCCCACTAACACAATGGCGTGTGTTTTTCTCTGTGCAGCTAGCACTTGCGGTCAAAAACTAGCGATGTTAGAGCCCGTGTTGAAGCAGGAGGAGGAGGAGAGGAGCAGAGTGTAGGCCGAAGCCTATATGAACCAATTTCAAAGGAAACCTTTAACCCCCACTCAGGTGTTACAAAGTACAAGAGACACACCTTGTGCAGTATTAATGCTGCACAAGTGAAAGGTTGCTCTATTAATTTGTCTACTTGCACACGCTGAATGAAAGACGTACACAATTTAGCCCATTCTACAGTCAAACTGTAGTGGATGCGTGACTTGGCTTTTTAAGGAGACGCAGCACAGGTGTCCCAAATAACGCCTTGGTGCTTGGCGCAGCTTCCTGAGCGTTGTTATTTGCTGTACAGGAGTCTGCGCTCTTGTGTTATCCCTTGGCAATGCCCTGTTAGAGCTGCCCGTCTTATGACCTCATTTCATGTTGGCCGGTGCGGTTAACGATGGCCATAAATCCCAGACCCACAGTGCCTTTTCATAAAGTCACACTGCGGTGCTGGGATTCGTGGCCTTGAGCAGTAAATATTTTGGCCGCTCACACACGTCCTTACACCTGCTTCAGACTGGGCGGCCTCTGCTGATCCCTTCTCGCATGCCGCGGCCATGAGGCTGCACAGTCTGAAGAAGGCGGAAGGAGATGAGTTAAGACAGGTGAAGATATGCACTGCTCGTGCCCATCAATCACACCCTCGCAGTCAAAATAAGACAACGAGGAGCATTGTTTCAGGCAGGGCGGACGCACAGGCGCAACAAGCCAACCAATGATGTCAGAAGACGGGAAGCGCTACCAAGGGGGGTGCTGCGTATCATTAGAAAGGAAAGTCACACCTCAGGGACAGTGGAATGGTCTCAATGAGACACATTTTGTACGTTTTGAGTTCCACGTGGGCAAGGACAAAAAGTCAGCCACCTTGTACAAATGCAGCAGTACTGCTGTACAAGGTGGCTGTTATACATAGAAACACCTGGGGGTGGGGGGCAGGCTCCCTTCAATTTCAGTTCATGTGCCTGCGTGGCGTTTGCAGGACACGTTGCCAGCTACACAGCAGGGGAACAGCTGGCGGTGCTGAACCCCACTAACACATTGGCTGGTGTTTTTCTCTGTGCAGCTAGCATGTCTGGGCAGAAACTGGCGTTGTTTGAGCCCAGGGTCAGCAGGAGGAGGAGAGGAGCAGGTGGCAGCTTTTGGTCAGTTGTGCCAGCGTGGCTTGTGCTGGACACGATGCCGACTACACAGCAGGGGAACAGCTGGCGGTGCTGAACCCCACTGACACATCACCTAGTGTTTTTTCTGTGTAGACAACACTTCCAGGTGGCAACTGACAGTGTTGAAACCCAGGGAATCAAAGAGGAGCAGAGTGTAGGCCGAAGCCTGCAGTGGAGCAAGTTGAAAGGGAACCTTTAACCCCCCCCCCCAGGCATTTGTTGCTGAAAGAGCCATCTTGTACAGCAGTAATACTGCACATGGAAAATGGTGGCTCCGAAAATTATGCTCCTTGCAAACGCTGAAGTACACACTCATATAATGTGTCCCCTCACACCGTCAAACCATCCCGGAAGTGGGACTTTCCTTTGTAATGTGACACAGCACAGCCGTCATTCCAACCCCCTTGGTGCCGGGCGCCACCTCCTCAACGTTGTTTGGTTCTGTCACGGAGCCCGCGCTGTAATGTTATCCCTTGGCCATGCACAGTTAGCGGTGGCCGTCTTCTGACATCATGTAGGTGTCAGGCTGGCAGTGCCTGTGCGTCCAAGCTGCCCGAGATCCAACCTTGCAGTGTCATCTAATGTAGTCCCACTGCGGGCCAGGGATCCATGGGCATGCGCAGTGCATATCATCGCCTCTCACTCACCTCCTTCCTGCTTCTTCAGACTGTGCGGCGTCACGGCCGTGGCATGCTATTAGGGATCAGCTGACGCCGCCTAGTCTGAAGAAGCGTGAAGAAGGGGAATGAGAGGCTAGTATATGCATTGCGCATGGCCATGGATACCAGGCCCACTGTGGGATCACATTAGACGACACTGCGAGGTGTGATTTCGGGCAGCGTGGACGCACAGGCGCAGCCAGGACGACAACAAATGATGTCAGAGGACGGGCAGCGCAAACTGTGCATGGCCAAGGGATAACATAACAGCGCAGGGTCCATGACGGAATCAAACAACGCTAAGGAGGCAGCGCACGGTGCCAAGGGGGTAGCAATGACGGCTGTGCTGCGTCACATTACAAAGGAAAGTCCCACCTCAGGGACGGTTGGACGGTGTGAGGGGACACATTACATGAGTGTGTAGTTCAGCGTTTGCAAGGAGCATAATTTCAAGAGCGACCTTTCCCTTGTGCAGTATTAGTGCTGCACATGGTGGCTATTTCAGTAACAAACGCCTAGGGGGGGGGGGACAGGTCCCCTTACATTTTAGTTGTGCCAGCGTGGCGGTCGCATGACACGTTGCCGGATACACAGCTGGGGATCAGCTGACGTTACTGAACCCCAATAACAGAGGAGCAACTGTTGACTGTGCACACAGCACTTCCAGGCACCAACTGGCGGTGTTAGAGCCCAGGGACAGCAGGAGGAGCAGATTGGAGGTATTGCCGCACACACAGCTGGGGATCAGCTGACGTTACTGAACCCCAATAACAGAGGAGCAACTGTTGACTGTGCACGCAGCACTTCCAGGCACCAACTGGCGGTGTTAGAGCCCAGGGACAGCAGGAGGAGCAGATTGGAGGTATTGCCGCACACACAGCTGGGGATCAGCTGACGTTACTGAACCCCAATAACAGAGGAGCGACTGTTGACTGTGCACACAGCACTTCCAGGCACCAACTGGCGGTGTTAGAGCCCAGGGACAGCAGGAGGAGCAGAGGAACAGAGTGTAGGCCGAAGCCTGATTGGAGCAAGTTGAAAGGAAACCTTTAACCCCCCCCCCCAAGACGTTTGTAGCTGAAAGAGCCATCTTGTGCAGCACTGAGGATGCAAAAGGAAAAGGTTGCTCTTTTAATTATGATCCTTGCAAACACCGAAGTAAACACTAAAAATGTGTCCCTTTATACCGTTAAACCGTTCCGGAGGTGCGAATTTCCTTCGTAATGGGACACAGCACAGCTGTCATTCCTATCCCCTTGATGCCGTGCGCTGCCTCCTCAGCGTTGTTTTAAGCTGTCACGGAGCCTGCGCTGTTCTGTTAGCCCTTGGCCATGCCCAATTAGCGCTGCCTGTCTTCTGACATAATTTGGTGTCAGGCTGTCAGTGCCTGTGCGTCCACGCTGCTCCAGATCCCACCTCGCAGTCTCGTCTAACGTAATCCCACTGCGGGCCTTGGAACCATGGGCATGCACAGTGCATAACCTCGACTCTCACTCCCCTCCTTCCCTCTTCTTCAGACTGTGCGGTGTCACGGCCGTGGCATGCTAGGGATCAGCTGACGGTGCACAGTCTAAAGAAGGCGGAGGGAAATGAGCGAGAGCCCGAGGGGAAGATATGCACTGCGCATGCCCATGGATCCCAGGCCCGCAGTGTGACTCAGTCAGAAGACACTGCGAGGCGGGACCTCGGGCAGCGCGGCCGCACAGGCGCAGCTAGCCTGACACCAAATTATGTCAGAAGACAGGCAGCGCAAATAGGGCATGCCCAAGGGATAACAGAACAGCGCAGGCTCCGTGACAGCTTAAAACAACGCTGAGGAGGCAGCGCATGGCACCAAGGGGGTAGGATTGACGGCTGTGCTGCGTCACATTACGAAGGAAAGTCCCAGCTCCGGGACGGTATAACGGTATCAGTGAACACATTTTATAAGTGTTAAGTTCTGCGTGTGCAAAGAGCTAAAAAAATAGAGCTACCTTTTCCTTGTGCAGCATTACTGCTGCACAAGATGGCTCTTTCAGTAACAAACGACAGGGGGGGGGGGACAGGTTTCCTTACATTTAGGTTGTTGTGCCAGCGTGGCGGTCGCAGGACACATTGCCGGCTACACAGCTGGGGATCAGCTGACGTTACTGAAACCCAATAACACTGGGTCGTATGTTTTTACTGTGCAGCCTGCACTTCTGAGCCGCAACTGGCGGTGTTGGAGCCCAGGAATAGCAGTTCAGGTGGTAGAAAGATGAACACAGCAGGAGACCTGGATGACACCCAATTACTTAATCAGGCAGAGGAGTAGCAAATTCCTGCGAGATCCAGGCCTGGTTCATTTTCAGGAAAGTAAGCCGGTCAACGTTATCGGAGGATAGTCGCATGCGACGGTCTGTTAGTACACCACCTGCGGCACTAAAGACACGTTCCGATAAGACACTAGCCGCAGGGCAAGCCAGCACCTCCAATGCATACTGGCTTAGCTCTGGCCATGTATCCAGCTTAGAGACCCAAAACTTGAACGGGGAAGAGCCGTCTGGGAGTACAGTAAGAGGGCAAGCCATGTAGTCTGTCACCATCTGACGGAACCGTTGCCTCCTGCTGACTGGAGCCGCCGGTGATGGTGTAGACATTTGGGGTGGGCACACAAAAGTGTGCCAGAGTTGTGCCATACTGGGCTTGCCTTGGGCAGAGGCACTGCTTCTGCTCCCTCTTTGGGCAGAGCCTCCCCCACTGCCTCGACGCACTGAGCTGCTTTGTAAAGCTCTAGCAGCACTCCTCTCAGTTGGACAGGAGAAGATGATGGAATTCACCAGTGTGTCGTGGTACTCCCGCAATTTACGCTCCCGGGTCAACGCAGGGATGAGGTTTTGGACGTTGTCCCGGTAGCGAGGATCGAGGAGGGTGAACACCCAATAATCAGGCATGTTGAGAATGTGGTCGATGCGGCGGTCGTTTCTCAGGCACTGCAGCATGAAATCCACCATGTGCTGCAGAGTGCCAACTGGCCCAGAAACGCTGTCCCCTGCTTGAGACATGATCTCTGCCCGCTCGTCATCACCCCACCCTCGCTGTACACACTGACCACTGGACAATTGTGTCGCTCCCTCCTCTGGACGGAGCTCTTCCTCCTCCATTGACTCCTCCTCATCCTCCTCACAAATTGGCCCCTGCGTACCCCTTTGTGAGGAACCACGTGGCGCTGACTCTCCAGAAGCTGATGGAAAAGGTGACTCCTCATCCTCCACCTCTTCCACCACATCATCCCTTAACCCTTGCAAAGTTTGCTGAAGCAGGCAGATAAGGGGGACAGTCATGCTGACTAGTGCATCATCTGCACTTGCCATCCGCGTGGAATAATCAAAAGGACGCAAAACCTGGCAGACGTCCTTCATAGTTGCCCACTCTGTGGTTGTGAAGTCTGATCGGCGCTGACTGCGACTTCTTTGCGCCTGATGCAGCTGGTACTCCATAACTGCTTGCTGCTGCTCACACAACCGCTCCAACATATGTAACGTGGAATTCCACCGGGTAGGTAGGTCACATATGATGCGGTGTTCCGGAAGGCGGAATCGGCGCTGCAGAGCAGCAATGCGGGATCTGGCCAAGCTGGAACGCCGCAAGTGAGCACACTCTAGGCGGACCTTGTGCAGCAGGGCATCAAGATCCGGATAGTTCCTCAGAAAACTCTGCACAATCAAATTGAGCACATGTGCCAGACATGGGATGTGAGTGAGGTTGCCAAGGGCCAAAGCTGCCACCAGATTTCGGCCATTGTCACACACTACCATGCCTGGCTGGAGATTCGCTGGCAGTAACCACACATCGCTCTCCTGCTTGATGGCATTCCAGAGCTCCTGCGCTGTGTGGCTTCGATGCCCCAATGAAACTAGTTTCAAGACGGCCTGCTGACGTTTGGCCACGGCTGTGCTCATGTCGGTCATAGGTAAACGTTCACGGGTCCATGTGGAGGTGGACTGTGACGGATCCTGCAGAGAGGAATCAGAGGAACTGGTGTAAGAGGAGGAGTCGATGCGTACAGACTGGATTCCTGCAATCCTTGGAGTGGGCAGGACACGTCCTGCGCCACTCGCACGATCTGTACCTGGCTCAACAACATTAACCCAATGGGCAGTGAGGGAAACATATCGCCCCTGTCCATGCTGACTGGTCCACGCATCGGTGGTGAGGTGGACCTTGCTACTGACGGCGTTCAGTAGCGCATGTTTTATGTTTGCCTCAACATGCCTGTGCAGGGCAGGGACAGCCTGCCTGCTGAAGTAAAAGCGGCTGGGCACCTTGTACTGTGGGACTGCCAATGCCATCAAGTCACGGAAGCTGTCAGTCTCCACCAGCCTGAACGAGAGCATTTCCAGGGACAACAGTTTGGCAATGCCTGCATTCAGAGCCTGTGCTCGGGGGTGGTTGGCCGAGAATGCCCGCCTTTTCTCCCATGCCTGGACTACCGATGGCTGTAGAGTAGACTGGGAGTGTGAGGATGACTGGGAAGGTGGTGCTGTGGGTGGAATTACACTAGGTCTCTGGACAACAGTGGAGGAAGAGGCAACACGAGATGAAGAGGTGGTAGCTGCCACTGTTGGTTGGCCTACGTCTTCACTGTGTTTCTGTAACTCCACCGCGTGCCTGTTCCGCACATGTTTCCACATATTTGTGGTATTGAGGTTGCTGACACTTTTACCTCTTTTTACTTTCTGATGACACAGCTTGCATTTGACAAAACAAATGTCATCTGCAACTGTGTCAAAAAAGGACCAGGCACTGCAAGTCTTGGGAGCGCCCTTTTTGGCTTTGGAAAGAGACAGGCTCCTAACGGGTGCCAAAGTGGAGGCTACAGGCTCCGCAGTCTTCCCCCTCCCTCTCCCTCTTTGGCCCGTAAGGGGAATCTCTTCCTCAGAGCTGCTCCCACCACCTTCCTGTTCCTCACGCCACGATGGTTCAAGGACCTCATCATCTCCACTACCCTCTGCCACCAACTGCTCCTCCTGGGTAGTCTCGGCAGCACAGTACGCATCAGAAAGCGGCACCTGAGTTTCATCATCAGATGCGTACTGCGCTGTGGTCACCGGAGGCACTGGCCCACCTGCCTCTTCAGAGTCAGAGAGATAAAGCTTTTGGGCATCACTGCACACTGCCTCTTCTTCCATTTCTCCAATGCTGCCTGGCTGGCCCCCTGTTTCCAAGCCAAGAGATTCAGAGAACAGAAGTAGAGACGGCTCCTGTCCTGGGCTCTCTGACTGCCTGGCCAATTTGGCAGGTGGTGAAGAGACAGATGGCTGCTCTCCAGTGCTCTGTGCCTGAGAGGATGTGGCACTAACTGAAGTCGATGCCGAGGCGTTAGCTGCCATCCACCCGACAACGGCTTCAATTTGGTATTCACGTAGCAGCGGTGCACGGCGCTCTCCGACAAAGCTGCGCATGAAGGACTGTTCCCTGCTGAAACTGAGTGACGACGAGTCACCGGCGCCCGCAGCAGGCACAGAATCACCACGTCCTCTCCCTGCTCCTCTCCCTGCTCCGCGCCCACGCCCACGTGCCTTACTCCCTGCCCTCTTCATCTTGGTTGACAGATAAAGATAAGCAGAAAAGTACTAAGGCCTTAGTGTGCTTATTCCTGAAATGCTCCTCCTAACAGGTGTAAGAAACACTAATGTTGTAAATTGTGGACTAAACTTTATTATTTTTCAAATGTGGCCTACACAAGTGTTAAGTTGTGTTTGGTGAACTTAACTTTTTTTTTGGTGCAGATCGGGCTACAGAGCTAGTTTAAATCACACGGAGACCGTGTAGACAGCCGTAAACGGCGCTGCAAGGCCAAAAAACCCTCCTCTCGGTTATCCTATATAGTGTTTTTCCACTATTTAGCTGGATACGAGTGGAAAGACACTAATAGGAATTTTTTTTTTCAAATTTTAAACTGGCTGCACTATTTGAAAAAAAGGAAATTGTTTTTCAAGGTATGAGGCAGTAACGCACCCTGAGCTGAATCCAACCGGCTATGGCTGCACACAGACTACAGGGCGAGCTGCGCTCACACAGAGACCGTGCAGACAGCCGTAAACGGCGCTGCAAGGCCAACAAACCCTCCTCTAGGTTATCCTATATAGTGTTTTTCCACTATTTAGCTGGATACGAGTGGAAAGACACTAATAGGAATTTTTTTTTTCAAATTTTAAACAGGCTGCACTATTTGAAAAAAAGTAAAATTTTTCTCAAGGTATGAGGCAGTAACGAACCCTGAGCTGAATCCAACCGGCTATGGCTGCACACAGACTACAGGGCGAGCTGGGCTCACACGGAGACCGTGCAGACAGCCGTAAACAGCGCTGCAAGGCCAAAAAAACCTCCTCTAGGTTATCCTATATAGTGTTTTTCCACTATTTAGCTGGATACGAGTGGAAAGACACTAATAGGAATTTTTTTTTTCAAATTTTAAACTGGCTGCACTATTTGAAAAAAAGGAAATTGTTTTTCAAGGTATGAGGCAGTAACGCACCCTGAGCTGAATCCAACCGGCTATGGCTGCACACAGACTACAGGGCGAGCTGTGCTCACACAGAGACCGTGCAGACAGCCGTAAACGGCGCTGCAAGGCCAAAAAACCCTCCTCTAGGTTATCCTATATAGTGTTTTTCCACTATTTAGCTGGATACGAGTGGAAAGACACTAATAGGAATTTTTGTTTTTCAAATTTTAAACAGGCTGCATTATTTGAAAAAAAGTAAAATTTTTCTCTAGGTATGAGCCAGTAACGAACCCTGAGCTGAATCCAACCGGCTATGGCTGCACACAGACTACAGGGCAAGCTGGGCTCACACGGAGACCGTGCAGACAGCCGTAAACGGCGCTGCAAGGCCAAAAAACCCTCCTCTAGGTTATCCTATATAGTGTTTTTCCACTATTTAGCTGGATACGAGTGGAAAGACACTAATAGGAATTTTTTTTTTTCAAATTTTAACCCCTTTCTGACCTCGGACGGGATAGTACGTCCGAGGTCAGATCCCCTGCTTTGATGCAGGGCTCCGCGGTGAGCCCTGCATCAAAGCCGGGACATGTCAGCTGTTTTGAACAGCTGACATGTGCCCGCAATAGGTGCGGGCAGAATCGCGATCTGCCCGCACCTATTAACTAGTTAAATGCCGCTGTCAATCGCAGACAGCGGCATTTAACTATCGCATCCGGCCGGGCGACCGGAAATGACGTCATCGCCGACCCCGTCACATGATCGGGGGTCGGCGATGCATCTCCATTGTAACCATAGAGGTCCTTGAGACCTCTATGGTTACTGATCGCCCGTCGCTGTGAGCGCCACCCTGTGGTCGGCGCTCACAGCACACGTGCAATTCTGCTACATAGCAGCGATCAGCAGATCGCTGCTATGTAGCAGAGCCGATCGTGCTCTGCCTGCTTCTAGCCTCCCATGGAGGCTATTGAAGCATGGCAAAAGTAAAAAAAAAAAGTAAAAAAAAATGTGAAAAAAATAAAAAAAATATAAAAGTTTAAATCACCCCCCTTTCGCCCCAATCAAAATAAATCAATTAAAAAAAAAAAATCTACACATATTTGGTATCGCCGCGCTCAGAATCGCCCGATCTATCAACTAAAAAAAAGCATTAACCTGATCGCTAAACGGCGTAGCGAGAAAAAACTTCAAAACGCCAGAATTACGTTTTTTAGGTCGCCGCGACATTGCATTAAAATGCAATAACTGGTGATCAAAAGAACGTATCTGCACCAAAATGCTATCATCAAAAACGTCATCTCGGCACGCAAAAAATAAGCCCTCAACCGACCCCAGATCACGAAAAATGGAGACACTACGAGTATCGAAAAATGGCACAATTTTTTTTTTTTTTAGCAAAGTTTGGATTTTTTTTTCACCACTTAGATAAAAAATAACCTAGTCATGTTAGGTGTCTATGAACTCGTAATGACCTGGAGAATCATAATGGCAGGTCAGTTTTAGCATTTAGTGTACCTAGCAAAAAAGCCAAACAAAAAACTAGTGTGGGATTGCACTTTTTTTGCAATTTCACCGCACTTGGAATTTTTTTCCCGTTTTCTAGTACACGACATGCTAAAACCAATGATGTCATTCAAAAGTACAACTCGTCCCGCAAAAAATAAGCCCTCACATGGCCAAATTGACGGAAAAATAAAAAAGTTATGGCTCTGGGAAGGAGGGGAGCGAAAAACGAACACGGAAAAATGAAAAATCCCATGGTCATGATGGGGTTAAACAGGCTGCACTATTTGAAAAAAAGTAAAATTTTTCTCAAGGTATGAGCCAGTAACGAACCCTGAGCTGAATCCATCCGGCTATGGCTGCACACAGACTACAGGGCGAGCTGGGCTCACACGGAGACCGTGCAGACAGCCGTAAACGGCGCTGCAAGGCCCAAAAAACCCCCTCTAGGTTATCCTATGTAGTGTTTTTCCACAATAGAGCTGGAGACTGGTGGAAAAACACTAATACGAAATTTGAGAAAAAATGTGCAGCAGGCTGCACTAAGAGCAAAAAAGGACAACTGTGTGAGGCAGTGTGAACCCCCCCTGAGCTGAATACAACCGGGTATATGGCTGCACACAGACTACAGAGTGAGCTGCACACACACACACACAGAGACCTTGCAGAACGCTGTTAAAACAGCGCTGCAAGGCAATAGCAAGGTGAACAGTGAAGAACACACAGCGTTTTGCTAAATTAGCCTTTGGAAAGGAAAATAAAGCAATTAGCTAGCTCGACTGGCCCTCAGTTAGAACACAGCGTCCTGTCCCTAACTGAAATCACAGCAGAGTGAGCGCAAAATGGCGGCAGCGTTTTTTATAGTGCAGAGTGACATCATTTCAGCAGCCAATCCAAGCCTTGCCAGTACTTACATGCCCACCATGCTAAACAGGATGTGCCCACACTTCCAATCATTCCTCATTGGCTGCTGCGTTCAGTTTGAATTCTGGGAACTTCCGATTCCGGTATCCGATACGCGGGAAGTATCGGAATTCGGTATCGGAACTCCGATACCGCAAATATCGGCCGATACCCGATACTTGCGGTATCGGAACGCTCAACACTATTCATGAGTCTTGTTGAATTCTGGATGACACAGACTTTTCTGGAGCAACAAAGTAACCTGCCTTGTGGTGGTAGAAAGTGAATATTCCTCTGTTTTAATTTGAAAACATTAATGCTTAAATGGGTTGTCCGGTCTTAAAGGGAACCTGTCAGCTGTTTTGGCCGATATATGATACGGCCACTGCCCTTCAGGGCTTATCTACAGCATTCTATAATGCTGTAGATAAGCCCCCCAATCTGACCTGAAAGATAAGAAAAATAGGTTTTATTATACTCACCTGCACGGCGGTCCGGTCCGATGGGTGTCGCAGGTCAGAGTCCATCACCTCCCATCTTCTTATGATCGCTGCCTTCCTGCTTGCTTCATGGCTCTCCGGAATCATGCTCCTGTGCAGGCAAACGTATCTGCCCTGTTGAGGGGAGAGGAAAGTACTGTAGTGCGCAGGCACCGGGAAAGGCATGATTACAGGGAGCCATGAAGCAAGCAGGAGAGCGGTGATCATAAGAAGATGGGAGGTGCCAGACCTAGACCTGCGACACCCATCGGACCAACTGCCCCCCAGTGAGTATAATAAAACTTATTTTTCTTGTCTTTCAGGTTGGATCTGGGGCTTATCTACAGCATTATAGAATGCAGTAGATAAGCCCTGAAAGGCAGTGACCGTATCTTATATCGGCCAAAACTGGTGACAGGTTCCTTTTAAGCTGCGAGTTCTCACATCATTAGCACTGCACCCTGTGAGGATTATCCTTTTCCGGGAGTGGGCGACCACATGACTGTAAGTATGCGATATGCATACTCCCAGCCACATTCCAACTAGACTGTGTCTGGCCTCGCTCAATACACTTGCATTGAGTGAAGCTGCACCCATCAGTCAGAATGTGACCACATGTATGCAAATCACATACTTGCAGTCACACACCCGTTCTTCCCGATGCTGTAAAATCCTTAAAGAGTGCAATACATGCAATGTGAGGATTCACAAATCTTATAGACCTAGAATGACTACAGACTTGTAGCTTAAGACCGGACAACCCCTTTAGCAAAAATATTAAGTGATGTGCATCCGCTTTAAGCTATTGACCATTTAATGATATATTAACTTAAAGTTGTGTTGGATTTAAACATAGGCTGCTTTGTATTGTAAAATTGTCTCTCCTTTTGTACGGGGTGTATGTGGTGTTGCAGTACATCACTTTCAGGTAAAGGAGGTTGAGCTGCAACACCAGACACTGCCTTTAGACAGAAGTGGTGCTGTTTTTTGGAAAAGCATACTTTTTTTTCTAATACTGGCTAACCCATTGTTAGGGTTGGCGGAACGCACCAAATATATTGTTTATTAAATGGAATTGGTGCGTTCGCAACCCGGGATCCACCGTGCAGGAAAGTACCTGCTGCTAAATAATGGCGGCTCTATATGGCGGTATATACCAACTCTGTTAGCTTCACAGAGTAAACGCGAGAGGCAGGCTCTGTGCCCTGTTAGACTTTCACAGAGGCACAGGCCAACTACCCAGATGTGAGCAGTGAGTGGTCATGCATGCATACACAATCTCCTCGCCGGAGGAGCCAGCATTCTAGGGGCTTATTTCAGCCGGGTCCCTGAACACACTTATACACAATCTCCTCGCCAGAGGTGCCAGTATTCTAGGGGCTTATTTCAGCCGGGTCCCTGAACACATACAAACGCATGACCACATTGGCGCAAAGCATATGACAAAAGACGATACTAGCGCATGGCCGTGCGGTAATGCGCAGTTTATATAGTTACAGCACAGGAAGCTGCTACCAAAGTTTTGCCCTTTCAGGACCTTCCTGGAGGACCAATGGGATGCGCTGCAGTACCTGAACATGTGACCGAACATGTGACCCTCGACCTCCAATGGGAGACCTTGCCCTGGGCATGCTCAGTGTTTGTAAATAAGGACTTAGTCCCAGAGAGGCCTGCTCGCCACAGATCAGTGCAGGGTACCATAGGAAAGCCAGAAAAGGCAGTAGTGACCCTATGCACCGAATCAGCCTCAGCGAAACGCTGGGAGCGACGTCTCCGCTGAGCATACCCCACTGCGGCCGATGCTGAATGGGAGACCGCAGCACACACGGATCGAGATTCCCCCTGTGCAGCAGAGGAAACTCGACTCCTAACATTACCCCCCCTCCTAGGGCCCCCCCCTCCTTGAGCCTCACTACGCTCAAAAGCTGCAATAAGCAGCGGAGCCCGAATGTGCTCCACAGGCTCTCAGGTTCTATCCTCTGGGCCGTGACCCTTCCAGTCCACCAGATAACATTTCTTGCCACGTACCACCTTGCACCCCACAATAGCATTCACCTCAAACTCATCCGTGGATGAACCCGATGTCCCAGCAGATGACTCAGAAAACCGGGACAAATGAACGGGCTTTAAGAGGGAAACGTGAAAAGTATCGGTGATACCAAGGCGTGGAGGAATAGCCAAACGGTAAACCACAGGGTTGACCTATTCCAGAACCTTAAATGGGCCAATGTAGCGAGGAGCAAACTTAGTGGACTCAACTCGCAGCCTGATGTTACGCGCGGAGAGCCACACTAAGTCGCCAGGAGCAAAAACCGGAGCAGGGCGCCGGTGTGTATCAGCCGAAACCCTCATTCTCTCCTTGGAGGCCAGGATGGCATCCTGTGTGCGGTCCCAGATGTCACGTGCCTCCACCGCCCAGTCTGCCACCCTAGAATCGGTGGATGACACGGGCATGGGCACAGGGACACGCGGATGCTGGCCGAAATTAAGGAGAAAAGGAGTTTGACCAGTGGAATCGGCTACGCCGTTGTTCAAGGCAAATTCCGCCCAAGGTAGCAAAGATGCCCAGTCATCCTGCCTAGCAGAGACGAAATGTCGCAAATATGTCACCAGAGTCTGGTTGGTTCTCTCCACCAACCCATTTGTCTCGGGATGGTATGCAGAGGAGAGGTTTAACTCTATGCTGAGTAAACGGCAGAGCTCTCTCCAAAACCGAGACGCGAACTGGGGACCCCGATCGCTGACAATCTTATCAGGCATACCATGCAATCGGAAAACGTGCTTAATGAACAACACCGCCAAGGCCCGTGCTGAGGGTAACCGAGGAAGCGGCACCAAATGCACCATCTTAGAGAAATGGTCGGTGACAACCCAAATAATGGAGCAGCCACGCGACTTGGGTAGGGCCACCACAAAGTCCATCCCGACCATCTCCCAGGGCCTGTCTGCCACCGGTAGAGGGTAAAGCAACCCAGCAGGCCGTTGCCGAGGAGACCGATTTTGGGCGCAAGAAACGCATGCCTGAATATAGTCTCTGACATCTCGGGCCATATGCGGCCACAAGTATGTTCTCGCCAAAAGCTCAGATGTCCTCTTGGTCCCAAAATGCCCACCCACTCTGGAGGAGTGAGCCCAAGAGAGAACCTCCGGTCGCAAGTTAGCTGGTACAAAAGTCTTGCCCAGGGGCACAGACTCAAGCGAAACCGAAGCTACAGTTCTCAGGCTCTCAGAAGGGACAATAAGCCGAGGCTCCTCCTCCTCCTCCTCCGATGACACTACGGAGCGGGAGAGAGTGTCAGCACGAACGTTCTTCTCCCCGGAGAGGAAATGGAGAGTAAAATGGAACCGGGAGAAGAACAGGGACCATCTAGCCTGGCGAGAATTCAGCCGCTGGGCCGTTTGTAGATATACCAGGTTCTTGTGGTCAGTGAAGACTTGGAAGGGAAAGCGAGCTCCCTCCAAGAGATGTCTCCACTCTGAAAAAGCCAACTTCATGGCTAGCAACTCCCTGTCCCCGATGGAATAATTCCTCTCCGCTGGTGTGAAGGTCTTAGAGAAGAAGAAGCAAGGATGCTTCCGACCTTGAGCATCCTTTTGGAAAAGGACTGCTCCAGCACCAACGGATGAGGCATCCACCTCCAAGATAAATGGTTTATCAACATCGGGGCGATGTAGGATGGGAGCGCTAGCGAAGTGTGACTTGATCGAGAGAAAGGCTTTGGAGACCTCCTCTGACCACAACTTGGGATTTGCTCCCTTTTTGGTGAGGGCAACCAAGGGAGCTACCAAAGTTGAGAAGAAGAAGAAGGCTGATTGCCGAAACGTGCGTAGGGGCAGGCGTCGGCACCCACCGGAGGTATCTACTTACAGATTGATATAGGTAACTGCTCTTGGAGGTTCTCTATGTTTAGTGATTCTTTTTGATATCATGCTTACAGACCTACCATGTGCACCATTTTGGTCCATTTAGTTTTCTGTGAAGTGCCTCTTTATTGAGTATGGTGGGTTCCTGTGCCGTTTTTGGTTTCCCACTCTGTGACACCTACCAGGTTTAGTATTTTGTTGTTTTGTATGTTACTGTTTTTGTGTTTTTTCTTTAATAAAATTTGTATTTTTTATACTTTGTTCTTGTGTACATTTTTTTATCGGATTTTCATATTTTTCTGTACTGAACAGTTATTGTGTCCATCTAATGGGTAAAATAGGATTAGAACTAGGTTATTATCATGGTTTAATTAGATCTTTATTTGGTATGTGTATACCCCTATTTTTATTGACCCGATTCCTTCTGTTTTCAAAGTTGAGAAGTGTGGAATGAACTGGCGATAGTAATTAATGAACCCCATAAAGCGCTGCACTGCTTTAAGAGAATGGGGTTCCTGCCAGTCCATTACAGCCTGTAGCTTGGCAGGATCCATAGCCAAACCCTGGGCAGAGATGATGTAACCAAGGAAAGGCAAGGACTCCTGCTCAAACACACACTTCTCCAACTTGGCGTAGAGGGAGTTTGCCCGTAAGAGGTCGAAGACTTTGCGAACATCTCTCCGATGGGAGTCAATATCTGGAGAGAAGATGAGAATATCATCCAGATAGACTACGACCGAGGTGGTGAGCATATCCCGGAAGATGTCATTCACAAAGTCTTGGAAAACGGCTGGGGCATTACAGAGCCCAAAGGGCATCACCAGATATTCATAGTGCCCATCCCTGGTGTTAAAAGCCGTCTTCCATTCATCCCCCTCACGGATGCGAATCAGGTTGTAAGCACCCCGCAGATCTAACTTCGTAAATACCCTCGCTCCCCGTAGCCTATCAAACAGCTCAGATATCAGGGGTAATGGGTACTTGTTCTTAACGGTGATGGCGTTAAGACCCCTGTAGTCTATGCATGGACGTAAGTCTCTAGTCTTCTTCTGTACGAAGAAGAACCCAGCCCCTGCCGGTGACACTGACTTCCTAATGAATCCTCTTGCCAGATTTTCTTGGATGTACTGAGACATTGCCTCCGTCTCCGGGAGAGATAACGGATAGACTCGACCCCGGGGAGGCTCAGCACCAGGCAAGAGGTCAATAGGACAGTCATAGGGGCGGTGAGGCGGAAGGGTCTCCGCAGCTCTTTTGGAGAACACGTCTGCATAGGGCCAATAGTGCTTGGGGACAGAGGAAAGATCTGCGGGTACCTGTGTAGTAGCAACCTGAACGCACTCCCTCTGACATCTACCCTCGCAGGATTTACTCCATCCCAAAATTCTCCCAGAGGACCACTCAATATGAGGAGGATGGTAGCGAAGCCATGGTATCCCCAACAGGACCTCATCAATTCCCTCAGGAATGACTAATAGGGAGATTATCTCCTGATGTGATGGAGACACAGAAAGCGTGAAAGGAATGGTTTGGTGGGTAATCTGTGAGGGTAGTGTTGACCCATTTACCACTCGAACGGTTACAGGCTTGGCGAGCATCACCAAGGGTATTGCGTGACGCTGGGCAAAAGAGGAAGACATAAAATTACCCTCTGCCCCAGAATCCACGCATAGCTCGACCATAAGAGTGGATGGGCCTATGGTAATTGTCCCCTTGAAGGACAACTTTGTGGCAAACGTCGCCGTGTCTAGTGTACCTCCTCCAACTGCCACTAGACGCTGACGTTTCCCCGACCGCTGAGGACCCTTGGAGGCAAGATGTCCTGACTGCCGGCAAACATGACGGACCTTATGTGCACGGGCGGACTGAGACTTGGATCCAGCTCGTGTCACCCCTAAGGCCTCATGTGACTCTGACGCCTGGACTGGAGGTTCCAAAGGTTTGGCGAAGGTGGGAGCCAGCCGAAACCTCTGCCTACACTGGGCTCGCTCCAACCTTCGCTCGTGAAAACGAAGGTCTATGCGAGTAGATATGGCTATGAGCTCCTCCAGTGTGGCGGGAATCTCCCTAGTGGCCAAAGCGTCCTTCACATGCTCAGCCAGCCCCCTCCAAAATACGGGAATGAGGGTTTTATCTGGCCATTCCAACTCAGACGCTAATGTCTGGAAGAGAACAGCAAAATGGCTGACCATGGTTGAACCCTGAGTCAAAGCCAGCAGTTGGAGCGCTGTATCATGGGTGACTTGAGGTCCTAAAAAGACCTGTTTCAGAGAGTCCAGAAACCGAGGAACACTCTGCCCCACATGATCGTTGCGCTCCCACAGCGGCGTAGCCCACTCCAACGCTCTGTCCGACAAGAGGGAGATTATGAATCCCACCTTTGCCCGCTCAGTAGGGAAACGTGCAGCCAGGAGCTCGAGGTGTATACCACATTGGCTCACGAAACCTCTGCAGGACTTACTGTCCCCAGAGTATCTCTCAGGCAAAGGAAGGTGAGATAGGGTCTGAACAGAGGTGGCAGTGGGTAAAGCTGCTGCATCCACGCTAGCAGCCTGAACAGCTATTGCGGTAACATCCACCGCCGAGGTTGCACGCTCAAGAGACGCCAACCGGCCCTCCAGCAGCTGGATGTACCCCTGCAATCGCTGTTCATCCGCCATTACTTAGCCAGATCCTGGCGCTAGTATACTGTTAGGGTTGGCAGAACGCACCAAATATATTGTTTATTAAATGGAATTGGTGCGTTCGCAACCCGGGATCCACCGTGCAGGAAAGTGCCTGCTGCTAAATAATGGCGGCTCTATATGGCGGTATATACCAACTCTGTTAGCTTCACAGAGTAACCGCGAGAGGCAGGTTCTGTGCCCTGTTAGACTTTCACAGAGGCACAGGCCAACTACCCAGATTTGAGCAGTGAGTGGTCATGCATGCATACACAATCTCCTCGCCGGAGGAGCCAGCATTCTAGGGGCTTATTTCAGCCGGGTCCCTGAACACACTTATACACAATCTCCTCGCCGGAGGTGCCAGCATTCTAGGGGCTTATTTCAGCCGGGTCCCTGAACACATACAAACGCATGACCACATTGGTGCAAAGCATATGACAAAAGACGATACTAGCGCATGGCCGTGCGGTCATGCGCAGTTTATATAGTTACAGCACAGGAAGCTGCTACCAAAGTTTTGCCCTTTCAGGACCTTCCTGGAGGACCAATGGGATGCGCTGCAGTACCTGAACATGTGACCGAACATGTGACCCTCGACCTCCAATGGGAGACCTTGCCCTGGGCATGCTCAGTGTGTGTAAATAAGGACTTAGTCCCAGAGAGGCCTGCTCGCCGCAGATCAGTGCAGGGTACCATAGGAAAGCCAGAAAAGGCAGTAGTGACCCTATGCACCGAATCAGCCTCAGCGAGACGCTGGGAG
The DNA here is from genome assembly GCF_032444005.1 of Ranitomeya imitator. Classification (NCBI taxonomy): domain Eukaryota; kingdom Metazoa; phylum Chordata; class Amphibia; order Anura; family Dendrobatidae; genus Ranitomeya; species Ranitomeya imitator. The sequence goes on along the minus strand of NC_091286.1, from coordinate 543,780,614 downwards.
CGACGTCTCCGCTGAGCAGACCCCACTGCGGCCGATGCTGAATGGGAGACCGCAGCAGACACGGATCGAGATTCCCCCTGTGCAGCAGAGGAAACTCAACTCCTAACACCCATATAATTGTGTAACTTGTTTAGAGCCCAACTTGAAGACAATAAGGCAACCAACATTAGTCTTCTTTAATGTTATCACTTTTTGTATTGTCTTTCTAAATTAGTATTACTAGTTAGGCTACATGCACATGCAAGCATGTGTAAAATATAACGCTTTATTGGCTGATATGGGCAATTTGTAAAATGACATAACAATTTCACATCAATCTTTGCAAATCTCTTAATTATGTTAAGAATAAGGTTGTATTTTGTGACACTGACTCCTTATTTACATAGTCTCTCTATACACACACACACACATATATATTTATTTCATTGTGTAAATTCTCTCTACATAAAAATAAAATATTAAGAAACATTCTTTACAAATAATGAGGTATAGTTATTAATGATCGTTACAGCGTTCTTCCATTCAATCATTCGTTTATCAATTCATACATAAATTTTACTTAATTTAGGATTTCTTGTGAAGTTTTACATATACAATTCTTAAAAGGGTTGTCCGGCCTTAGGCTGTAAGTCTGCAGACACTCTATGTGACTGCAGACTTATGAAGCCTCGCATTGTATTCACTGCTCTCTGTGGGGATTCTTCTGCGCCATGCTGCGGGTCAGTGACAGCAAGTATGCGGTTTGCATACTTGCGGTCGAGTGCCAACTAGACATGCATGGCCTCTCTGAATGCAAGCTTATTGAGCAATGCCGGACATGTCTACTTGGAATGTGGCTGGAAGTTTGCAAATTGCCTGCTTGTGGCTACATGACCACACACTCCTGGCAAAGGCACCAGATAATCCTCACAGCACGCAATGTGAGGTTTCAATAGTCTGCAGTCACGTAGAGTGACTGCAGACATGTAGCCTAAGGCTGGACTACCCACTTAAAGTGAAACTGTCAGCTTGATAATGCTATGCATTGTATGAACTGTAAGAACTGAATAAGTGCATCCACAGTTTTATGGAAAAAGATTCAGTCTAACTTTTATGTATTTAAATCATTGCTCAGTCTGGACTTCATAATCAAGGAAGTGGTCCTAATCAATAAGGCTACTTTCACACTAGCGTTAACTGCAATCCGTCCCAAAAACGTCTTTTTCCCGAAAAAACGGATGCGTCAAAAAACTGCAAAACGTATGCAACGAATACAGCATTTCGACGGATCCGTCGCAAAACCGTCGCAAATCCGATAAACGGTTCCGTTGAAATGCTGGATGCGTTGCATACGTTGCATACGTTTTTTCCATCCGTTGCATACGTTTTTACGACGGATCCGTTTTTAAAATGGGAGGCACCAAAATTTGATTGGCTACTGGAAACTAGGGAAATCTATATACTGACTGTATTTACAGCACATCTTTGAGGGTTTTAGTTTAGTGGCAATGATGGATGGTGTAATTGGGAGGATTTCGAGTTTGGTTACTGAAGTTATATTTGAGACGAATCGCCTGGATATCATAGTGCGGGAGAAGGAGGCGGCAGCAGAAAGACGGATGATGCAACGGAGAAGGCGACGATTCTGGATACATCCAATCAATGAGCTGCGGATGACCAGGGGTGTCCAGTCCACTCTCTATCTGGAGTTGCGGTGCAACCCCCAAAAATTCTTTAGTTATGTACGGATGAGGATGGAACATTTCGATTATTTGGTTGGAAAAATAGAGGATGTCATCCAAAGGCAGGACACAAGGATGAGGCTTGCCATCACACCGGCGGAGCGGCTCATGGTGACACTGCGGTAAGCATTTTTTCTTTATGTCATTGCTCATATTGAATGTGAGTACATGCTGCAGAGAATACTGCGCTGACACATTGCGCCGCATTTACTGTAGCATGTCATTTGTTGGTTTATGTGAGGCCATTCCACTTGTTTTTTTTTCTTGTGTCATTGGTCATATTGAATGTTATTACATGCTGCAGAGAATACTGCGCTGACACATTGTGCCGCATTTACTCTAGCATGTAATTTGTTGGTTTATTTGAGGCCATTCCACTTGTTTTTCTTGGTTGATGGTCTGTGCAATTTTTTTTTACATTTTTTTTTATTTTTCCCTGCAGCTTCCTAGCTACGGGTGAGTCTTTGACTTCACTCCATTTCCAATTCCGGCTGGGGATTTCCACTATTGGCGGAATTGTGAAGGACACATGTCGTGCGATTTGGGACACTTTACAGCTGGAGTATATCCCACAACCAACAATGGAAATCTGGATGAGAAGTTCCGAACAATTTGAGCGAATGTGTAATTTTCCAAATTGTGTTGGTGCTGTGGACGGCAAACACATTAGGATTGCAAAACCGGCAGGAACAGGATCAGAGTACTATAACTATAAAAAATACTTCTCAATTGTACTCATGGCTATTGCTGACGCCAACTGCCGATTCCTTGCTGTGGATATAGGAGCGTATGGCCGGTCCAACGACTCCCAAGTGTTTAAAAACTCTCCGATGGGTCGCTGCCTGTATGGAGATACATACAATTTCCCGCCAGCAAGACCGCTCCCAGGAACCAGTGAACCAGCCTTGCCCTATGTGTGTGTAGGTGATGAAGCCTTTCAACTGTCGCCGCACCTACTGAAACCATACAGCAGCCGTGAATTACACCGCACCAAGCGGGTATTTAATTACCGTCTTACCAGAGCAAGAAGAGTGGTAGAGTGCTCTTTCGGTATTTTGACAGCAAAGTGGAGAGTTCTGCTGACGGCAATAAAACTGGATACAAAAACTGTAGACGATGTTGTCAAGGCATGTGTGGTGCTCCATAATTTTGTTATTTCAAAGGAGCCCGTTACCTTGGATGACGAACAATTGGAGACATCCTTGTGGGATTACCGAAGTGCCTCTGTTCGCTCCACCGGTTCTGTTACTAGGATGAGGGAACAGTTTGCTGAATATTTTTTGTCACCTGTTGGGCGGATTCCATGGCAAGACATAATTGTGTGACTTTTTTTTAATTTTTTTTCTTTTTTTTTTCCAAAATTTTTTGGTAGCAACTGCCACAAAAAAAAAAAAAAAAAAAAAGAGTGTGTGTGGTTTGCTTGCTAATATAATATAAAACCATTTTGTTAAACCTTGAAAACGTCTGGTGTTTCTTTTCACTTAACCTTTCATATTTACCTTAATTAATGAACACACACACACAGTAGATTGTAAACCAGAATTATGTTTATTTCAAAAAATATATTTTTTGTGGGTAATTTTCCCACACTATTTTTTTTTTTGGTAATTTAAAGAACCTTTTTTTTTTTGGCAAAAAAAAACTATGTACAAGTACATTCCAGGTTCACAGGTCCTGGTATTGTTGGGTGGAGTAACTATGGGAGGAGGGGCTGGAAGGTTGGACCACGTCGGTAGGTGGGATTGGGGAAACCCTACCTGTTGCGTCTGTAGTGGAAGGGGGGGGGAAACAGGAGGCTGACCAGAGGGGTGTTGTGTTGGGGTAGGTGGAAAACTTACTGGGGAAGTAAAGCTGGGCAAAGATGAAGAAAACACGGGTGAATACATTTGGGTTGTGGGCCGGGTTGGGTATTGGTAGTGATGTTGATATTGAGAGTGATGTGGATATTGGGACTGGCGGTGATATTGTGGGGCATGGTGTTGAAATTGGGACTGGGATGTGTGGGGAGGTGTGGGGGTAGATTGTGGTTCGTTGATGACCTTCAGAAGAGCGTTATGGCAGCTATTCATTACCCGCATCTGCTGATCAAAAGAAAGCTTTTCCATGCTCCTGAGCATGGACTGAAAAAAAAGATTTGCTGGAGCTTGACTTACATCTAAATGCAGTCTATCCAAGCGACTGCTGATTTCATGGTGGTTTTCACTCATGCGTGATTGCATCATGCTGAAACCAGCAGTCACTTGTTCTCCCAAAATTTTAAATGAATTTTGGAAGCCTGCATTTAGATGCAAGAACTCAGGAGCATAGCTCCTTTCCTGACCCCTCTGACGCTGCCGCCATGAACCTACCGGTGGTGTAGAGGTGGCAGGGTCAGAGGGGTGGGGTAAAGGGAACGCTATCTGTTGACCATCAGATGCGAATAAGGAAGGCTGCACTCCACTGGTAGAGGCGGATGAAGTGGAGGGGACAGAGGGGTGAGAGGTGTGGGGCCTACCGACGTGGTCCCCGGTGGCGGACTCAGGAGGGATCGCTTCAGAGGGTGCAAAGGTAGATGCAGGCGCACGGTGGCTGGAGTAGGTGCTGTGAAAGAAAAAAAAATAAGTTAATATATTGATATGAAAAAGGCCGGACTGAAACAAAAGTTTTGTGATTAGACAGGTTCTTACTGTGATGTTGAATACTTACACTCTACTCAGCATGGTTTCCCTCAGGAAGGAGAGGTTCGGGCCATATCTGTACCTCCTCTTCTTCCTTGCTGCTGAGCCACTCGGGGCCTGCATCTCCTCGTTAAACTCCCTCTTAAAGCGATCCCTCAATGACCGCCACCGCTTCCTAACCTTGGTACCTGTGAAGACAGGAATGAAGAAAAAAAAAAAAATATTCGTAAATGCAAGACATTACATTTAGCTCAAAACATCACTGAAAAGTGAATACTTACATAGTTTGCTCTGCTGCTGTGGAAGAAGGTCCTCCCACCTCGCAAAGATGTTCCGGCATACTTCCAACCAGAGCCGACGGGTGACACTGGTATCAGCATGCCTGCGGTCAGCCATGTTCCACAGTGGCTCCCGTTCACGAACCTCCTCGATGAGGGCTTCAATATCGATATCTGAATCGTATTCGGGAGCACACTGTGAAGCCTGTTAGAACAAAAAAAAAAAAAAAGAATTAAAAATTAGTAGACTGAAAGCAAAAAATTAACAATTGAAGCCCCACAAAAAACCGACTCACTGATGGCCGACCGCGGCGTCGAGTCCGCCGACTCTGGGAGCGCCTGGGAGAACCTTCATGCTGTGCTGGACGTTCAGCAGCACCAGCAGCAGCAGCAGCAGCAGCAGCAGGAGACTGAAATAAAGGATAAAAAAATTAGCTTTAATGTATGTATATGTTTTCTGTGTTACGTTATATATGAAATTCTGTTTTGTGTACGGTGCAGTGTGATGTGTGAAGCAAGTGTTTCACCACTACTTACACTTGGTTCCTCCTCCACTTCGATGTCTCCACCCGTCTCGGTCCCTTCCGACAGCTCCTCATCGGATTCTGATTCCTGTTTAAACATAATAAATGCATGTAGTGACTCAAAATGATGTAAATTTAAAAAAAAAAAAAAAAAAAAATTTTTTTTACTTACCGATACCTACTGTTGCTGTGGAGGAGGGCTGCCGGAAGAGGACATTGTGTGGCTGTGGTCCAGGTGGCTGTGGTCCTGGTAGGTCTGTAAGTTAAAAGACACTTGCAATCTGCTCTACACATTGAAGTAGCAGATTTGGAGTCTTCAAAACTTACTTTTCAGATTTTCTGGATGTGGGCCAGGTGGCTGTGGTCCAGGTGGCTGTGGTCCAGGTGGCTGTGGTCAAGGTGGCTGTGGTCCAGGTGGCTGTGGTCCAGGTGGCTGTGGTCCTGGTAGGTCTGTAAGTTAAAAGACACTTGCAATCTGCTCTACACATTGAAGTAGCAGATTTGGGGTCTTCAAAACTTACTTTTCAGATTTTCTGGATGTGGGCCAGGTGGCTGTGGTCCAGGTGGCTGTGGTCCAGGTGGCTGTGGTCAAGGTGGCTGTGGTCCAGGTGGCTGTGGTCCAGGTGGCTGTGGTCCAGGTGGCTGTGGTCCAGGTGGCTGTGGTCCTGGTAGGTCTGTAAGTTAAAAGACACTTGCAATCTGCTCTACACATTGAAGTAGCAGATTTGGGGTCTTCAAAACTTACTTTTCAGATTTTCTGGATGTGGGCCAGGTGGCTGTGGTCCAGGTGGCTGTGGTCCAGGTGGCTGTGGTCCAGGTGGCTGTGGTCCAGGTGGCTTATGCCGGTCAGTGTGGTCCCTACTCTATCTGCAATATAATAAGTATAATGGATTGAAAGTTAGACCAAAGCAGAAATAGGTAATGTTTACCACTAAACACCATGTTAAAATGAGAAAAATATGTGAACACCCAAACCCAAAAACTGGTGCACGTTATACCATTCTTTTCCATGTCCCAAAAACAAAAAAAGGTAAACTGTGAGACACCTTTAAAAATATTTTTATGTTTTAAAAAAAAAACAATTACCTCCCCGAAATAAAATTTCAAAGGATAACCTTTATTAAAAAATGACCACTCAAACAACTCTGTATTGCATGTGTAACCAATTGGTACATACACCTGATTTAAATTTACCTTTAAGAAATTATACTACGGACAATTTTTTAAGAAACATTTTATTAATATATAATTTTTTTCTTTTTTTTTTTTTTTAAATCACAATGGAGCAGAAATGCTCTTTATTTTAAAATACAAGTACATCGAATGGGAATGGTTAAGTAAATTTAAAAAAAAAAAATATAACCTCAAGCTGCAGACCATTAGACTTTGCAATAATACATCCATTTTAATAAACAAAAAAAAAAAAAAGGTGCACAAAACACTATACTAAAGGTACTGTCACACTAGACGATATCGCTAGCGATCTGTGACGTTGCAGCGTCCTCACTAGCGATATCGTCCAGTGTGACACGCAGCAGCGATCAGGCCCCTGCTGTGATGTCGCTGGTCGGGGAATAAAGTCCAGAACTTTATTTGGTCGCTGGACTCCCCGCAGACATCGCTGAATCGGCGTGTGTGACACCGATTCAGCGATGTCTTTGCTGGTAACCAGGGTAAACATCGGGTAACTAAGCGCAGGGCCGCGCTTAGTAACCCGATGTTTACCCTGGTTACCAGCGTAAAAAAACAAACAGTACATACTTACATTCAGCTGTCTGTCCCCTGCCGTCTGGTTCCTGCACTGACTGCTGGCCGGAAAGTGAAAGTGAAAGCACAGCACAGCGGTGAGTCACACAGCGATGACTCACCGCTGTGGCTGTGCTCTGCTTTCACTTTACGGCCAGCATTCAGTGCAGTAACCAGACGGCAGGGGACAGACAGCTGAATGTAAGTATGTACTGTTTGTTTTTTTACGCTGGTAACCAGGGTAAACATCGGGTTACTAAGCGCGGCCCTGCGCTTAGTTACCCGATGTTTACCCTGGTTTACCGGGGACCTCTGGATCGTTGGTCGCTGGAGAGCGGTCTTTGTGACAGCTCTCCAGCGACCAAACAGCGACGCTGCAGCGATCCGGATCGTTGTCGGTATCGCTGCAGCGTCGCTAAGTGTGACGGTACCTTAAAGGTACCGTCACACTGAACGATATCGCTAGCAAACCGTGACGTTGCAGCGTCCTGGTTAGCGATATCGTTCAGTTTGACACACAGCGGCGATCAGAATCCTGCTGTGATGTCATTGGTCGCTGCAGAAAGTCCAGAACTTTATTTCGTTGCTGGACTTTATGTAGACATCGCTGAATCGCCGTGTGTGACGCCAATTAAGCGATTTGTTCACTGGTAACTAGGGTAAACATCAGGTTACTAAGCGCGGCTCTGCACTTATTAACCCGATGTTTACCCTGGTTAACAGTGTAAAAGTAAGAAAAAACACAAACACTTCATACTTATGTTCCGCTGTCTGTCCCTCGGCGTTCTGCTTCTCTGCCCTGTATAAGCACAGCGGCCGGAAAGCAGAGTGGTGACGTCACCGCTCTGCTCTGCTTTACGGCTGGCTGGCGCTCACAATGCAGAGAAGCACAGCACGGGGACAGACAGCGGATATTTTTTTTTTTACCTTTTTTTTTTTTACTTTTACACTGGTAACCATGGTAAACATCGGGTTACTAAGCGCGGCTATGCACTTAGTAACCCCATGTTTACCCTGGTTACTGGCATCGTTGGTTGCTGGAGAGCTGTCTGTGTAACAGCTCTCCAGCGACCAAACAGCGACGCTGCAGTGATCCGGATTATTGTCGGTATCGCTGCAGCGTCACTCAGTGTGACGGTACCTTAATTAGTAAATACATCAAAAATCAATATTAACCAATATGGCATTGACAAATGCACATGCAACCAACAAGACGCACACAAACATACCTGCAAGCCGAGTCATAACGCAAGCATAACACATGAACAGTCGCAATATTGACGAAGGCATAATAAGGTGCAGGCACGTGAACACATACATACAAAAGCACACAGCAGTACAAAAATAAACACACACACCCACACACACACACACACACGGCCATCAGTCCTCAGGCTGGAGCTTGATATCTTCACAGCGGCAGGCCTCACGGTGGATCTGGACTGTAGCATGGCAATGGCTGTTGCAGGATGACGGCAGGCCTCAGGTTGGATTCAGGTTTTATAAGCTCTTGCTATAGTCAGTACGTCATACACAAATGCGCACACACACACACACACAAATGGCAATATACTCACACTGTTGTAGTGTGTCTGGTCCTTGCTGCCAGGCTGGGCTCTTGGTGTCCGGCTGGGCTCTTGGTGTCCGGCAGGGCTCTTGGGGTCCAGGCTGGGCTCTTGGGGTCCGGCTGGGCTCTTGGTGTCCAGCAGGGCTCTTGGGGTCCAGGCTGGGCTCTTGGGGTCCGGCTGGGCTCTTGGTGTCCGGCAGGGCTCTTGGGGTCCAGGCTGGGCTCTTGGGGTCCGGCTGGGCTCTTGGTGTCCGGCAGGGCTCTTGGGGTCCAGGTTGGGCTCTTGGGGTCCGGCTGGGCTCTTGGTGTCCAGGCTGGGCTCTTGGTGTCCGGCAGGGCTCTTGGGGTCCAGGCTGGGCTCTTGGGGTCCGGCTGGGCTCTTGGTGTCCGGCAGGGCTCTTGGGGTCCAGGCTGGGCTCTTGGGGTCCGGCTGGGCTCTTGGTGTCCAGGCTGGGCTCTTGGTGTCCGGCTGGCTGGAGGCTTCTTCTTCTCTCTGAGTCTTGCTGGCATATGTGGGGGTTGAAGGCCCAGACCAGGTTTATATAGATTTGGGGATGTCTGGCCATTTAGATAAAAACACCTGTTTCTGAGCATGCTCAGTAGAAAAAAACGTATTGCAGCGCTGCATTGCGTCGTACGACGTGTCTCGACGCATCCGTCGCTCATAGACTTTCATTCTAGCAAAAGACGCATGCCGACGAATGCGCCGAGACACGTTTTATTGGCGGAGACAAAAAACGTTACAATCTTCTTTTTTCCAGACGACGTGTCGCCTCTTTTCGACGCATCCGTCGAAAGACGTATACCGACGAATGCAAATCCGTCGCAATACGTCGCCAATACAAGTCTATGGGGACAAAACGTATGCAGCAAAATATTTTGCTGCATACGTTTTTTCTGCAAAACGACGCATTTTAACGTATTGCAGTTAACGCTAGTGTGAAAGTAGCCTAAGTCACAACCTTCCCTTGATAAATGTGTATACATAGATAGCTGTTGGTTACCGTTTAGGACGACCCACTTGACTCCTAAGGCCTAAATCAGTAGGGATTTCAATGAATAAAATGCAAGTTAAAATGTTTTCTTTCCCCATAAACCTATACATCAAACTGTTTGGCATCTCTGCCGCTGTAATATGATGCTGGTAGAGGAAACTGCATGTACAATGTGACAGCTTCATTTTAAAAGTCTGTCTTGCTATCATACTATCCATTATACTAAATTATACAATCTCTTTATACAGCAAAAGTTTAGTAGCCACTGGATATGTGTTGTAAGTTTTGTAGACTTTTGATACTGGACAGAAGATGTGATTAAAACAATGAAAGTGAACATTAATTTCAAGGCTCCGAGGCCAATTGTGTTAACTCAAAATCTTTGAATAGTAGCAATTACTATTTTAGATGTGTCTAATGTGTATTTCTTCACGTTCACTCAAACGCAACGATTTTTTCAATGAAGCATTGAGGTGCTCCGGTGGACGATATGAAAGTGTACTCAACTTCGTGTTCACGCTTGTATGTGACCGAAGTTTTGGTGGTTTTTCAGAAGCTGTAGAAAATGTTTCCTGAAATTCTTCCCAAAAAAGCCATACAAAAAAGGGTTCAAACAGCTGTTGAAGTAGGCAATGCAAATAGTGATAGGCATTCCAGTGTCTACAATGATTTCAAATTGACAGTTTTCTATTATCTGAAACTGAATTAATATATCCAAGAAGGTAAAAATTTGATGTGGAAGCCAGCAGAAGAAGAACACCAGAACAATGGCCACAATCATCTTAAAGATGTCATCATTCCTAGTCTTGCCCCTCTGACCATGGAAGGTGTCCTTCAGCATCTTACAAATCAAGGTGTAACTTGTTAAGATGATCAAAAAGGGAACAAAGAATCCAAGAACGTTCTTTGTTATGTTCATCACAGTCAAAACTGTTTTGGAAGAGTTGGTGGGATAGAGGAAAGCACACACTGTGATGTTGTCCTTGAGGGGTACTACTGTGCGATATATGAATGTAGGTAGGCTTGCCAGACATGCCATGATCTAAATGGAAATACAAATGATCTTGCCAACCATTATTGTCCGGCGAATACGGGATATCATTGGATGGACAATGGCTATATATTGGTCAATGCTGAGGCAAGTAAGCAAAAATACAGTGGTGTACAGATTAAAGGTGACTGCTGCTGCGGATAGTTTGCACAAAAAGGTGCCAAAGGGCCAGTTATAGTGCATGGCTGTGTAGGCTGCCCATAATGGCAATGTGATCACAAAACACAAATCAGCAATAGCTAAATTCATGAGAAAGATGCTGGCCACTGTCTTCATCTTCATGTAACAGTAAATCACGATGACAACAAAGCTGTTTCCAAAGACTCCGATAATGAATATTGTGCTGTAGATTATTGGAACAGCAATAAATATGTAACTGTGTCTTCCTGCTGTGAAGCATGAAACTTCCACCTGATGTGATGAAATATTCTGCATCTTGAGATTTGTACATTTTACAGTTTTCTACTTTTCTCTTAAACCTAAATAGTAAGCACACAAGCAAAATTATTAATGTCTTTGGATTCATAAGTAGTTGAATGACTTGGTATATTATCTTCATTTCTAAATATTTCTTTTCACTATCATTTTGTTATATACAATACATATATCTGTGCACCGTAGAGCCACATGCAAAAAGTTATAGAAAGTGTCATATTTGTACTAATAAACTGTAAACTCCATGCGTGCTTCCCATTGGTGCTTCTTAGGCTGGTTTCACACTTGCGTTTCAAAACGCATGCATTTTAAAAAAAAAAGCATGGTGAAAAAACGCATGTAAACGCTGCGTTTTTTTGAAGCATACGTTTTTGCATGTGGTGAAAAAAACGTGACGTTTTGACTTGTTTATGTGCGTTTTTTCATGCATTTGCGTTTTTTAAACGCATGCTGAGAAATGTGTGACAGCTGCCAATCATGAAAATAAAGTAAAAAACCCACTATAAACAGAAATAGTTAGGGTTAGGGGTAGGGTTAGGGGTAGGGTTAGGGATAGGGATCATAACCCTAACCCTAAAGGGATCCTAACCCTAACCCTAAGCCTAAAGGGATCCTAACCCTAACCCTAACCCTAAAGGGATTAGGGTTAGGGTTAGGATCCCTTTAGGTTTAGGGGTAGGGTTAGGGTTAGGGATAGGGTTAGGGATAGGGTTAGGATCCCTTTAGGGTTAGGGTTAGGATCCCTTTAGGGTTAGGGTTAGGATCCCTTTATCACCTTTATGGTGGGGGTGGCATATCAGTGTGTTTTATGTTTTTTTTTATAAAAACACATGCGTTTTTAACGCAAACAAACGCATGTGCTTAAAAACGCATGCGTTTACATAGACATCAATAGTTTTTTTTGCGGCAAATAAAACGCTGCAAAAATTACTACACGTTGCATTTCTGCAACACAACGCATGCAGAGAAAAAACACATGCATTGCAAAAACACGTCAAACGCATGCAAAAAAACGCATGCATTTTTAATGTTAAATATAGGGGGAAAAAACGCATGCGTTTTTTTGCGTTTTTTACCGTAATAACGCAAAAAAAAAAACGCAAATGTGAAACCAGCCTTATAGTGCAGCTTTAGGTCAGATTTCCATTTAACCATACCATCGGATGAGTTTTCTTGTGCCGTAACTGATATCAACTGATGTTGCTTTGACATCAGTTGCTGTCAGGTTTTTTCACCAGTTTCTACTGTAAAACTATTGGGCAAAATAGAAAATACAACATATAGTGTTTTCTCATCTGGATTCTGGATGTATGTTAATGATGCCTTAGCAAACTACGGTATGTATCCATTCTTGTATTATTTTCCTTCCAGTATTTCGATGTCATGCTAGAATTAAAAAAGTTGGACGACTGTGTAGGTGAAAAGAATGCCTTACAGAAATATACAATTCTTCTAGGAAAACATAGTTTGCTGCTGTGGTATTAAATGGAGTATGGTATGGTATATTTATTGTTGGATTTTTTTGTGTAAAATTACAGACATACCACAGTGTTCCATAAAGTTCAGTGAAGACATTACATTTTCTGGGACAATAAATTGCCCAATACTGTCAATGTAATGTCTCCTAATTAATAATAACCTTTTTAAGGGAAACACATTTAAAGATTGTAGAAGTGAGTAAAATAAAAAAATAAAGAGGCCCTGTCAACAGGTAAAAGGTGGCTAACTTTACTCTTATTTTATTCCTGCTGCTCCCTTGATAACTCCAGATTTTTAATATCCTCCATATGGTCCCAGAAATATGAGTGTCATGATCCAGACCGGGTTCTGGGTTTTGCCTCTCCTTTCCCAGTCTGGTCATGTCAGGGGTTAACTTTCTCTTTTAGAAACTTGATCCCCGCTCATCCACTTGCTCTATGCTCATCCATCTGGGGCTCAGACACCGGCCTCGCCGTGGCCTCACATCAAGGAAAATAGAAAAAATTTGAGTCCGGCTCAACAGGACTAGATTTTCCTGAGTCATGTCAACCATGTTAAAGAATTTTTTTTCTTTTGAATGCACTATATTTTCTTTTGAAAAAGGAAAAGAAAAGGAAAATCCAGTCCTGTTAAGCCAGACTTCAATTTTTTCTATTTTCCTTAACATTCTCTGCTTTATTCCAGTGTCGGGTCTGCTGTTTAGCTATGCTGCATCCTGCAGCTAGTGTTAGTTATATTTCCTGCCTACAGTGTGTGTAGCTGGCTCTGGTGAAACCCTGATTTGTCCTGCTGCGTTTAGCTGACTTTGCCCATGTTTGTTTGTACCTCTCTTCCCGCCCCTGACTCTGTTTGTCCCTGTGTGTTGGGATTCCCTGGTACTCGACTCTGCTTTTGCTCTAACCTGCTTCTGTCTCTCCCTTCTGATACTTCTGCTATGGACCGATACTGACCTTTTGACATTCATTTGACTCTGTTTTTGGAATTTGCCTTGGTACTGCTCTACTCTCTGGTATCTACACGGCTTGTCTGACCATTCTGCTGCCACCTGGTGGTAGCCTCGCTGCAGTTTTGCTGTTCTGCTCTGAGCAGGATTTCAGCCCTCTCTCCACTCTGCTGCCATATAGTGAAGTCTGCACTTACATGCGGAGCTGCAGTGTGACAATGGACATTTTGATTTCTTACAATTTTTTTACATCTTTACCAAGAAGTTATTGTTCACATGGTAGTAATTCAGAGTTACCAGAAGGAACACTGTTAAATAATCTTGTGAGCAACGCCACTTTGCCAAAGACAATAAAAACTGACACTAAATTAATAAAAGCCCATATCTCTGGAACTGTATGGCAAATTGATTAAAAAAAATGCAAAAATTGATGAGTCAGAGAAGAAATAAAATAAGTCGAAAAACTTTCCACTCTTGACTTCTTGGTGACAAGTCTACATAAATTATCAACTAATTTTTAGTTTGATGTGGGTCCCACTCTTGGGACAGCCACCCATTGAAAGAATAAGGCATAAAGTAAATGAAGTGAGAAGAGCACAACCTATTTCCTATGTAATATTTTAGACGCTGTCTCCATCAGTGTCATGTACTTTGGTGTGTTTGTGACCAGCAGCTTCATTTAACTTTTTCTGGCCACAATTCTGAAGCCACAGGAATACTACTGTAGTTAAAAATGTGGGACACAAGTCACCATTTTGATATACAACAGGGCACCAGTGGTGGAACCAATGTTGGAACCCTCAACAATCTAAAAATGATTTCCTATTCTGTGGATAATTTATTTTAATAATATATATATATATATGTTAGGTCTCGAGTTCCCGCTTCTGCACAGGGGGAATCTCGAGCCATCTCCCCTGCGGTCTCCCATTCTTATCCAGCCGCAGTGGAGTCTGCTCAGCAGGGACGTCAGTCCCAGCGTCTTGCTCAGTCTCACTCTGTACAGAGAGTTACTGCTGCTTCTTCAGCTTCTGCCATTAAAGCCAGTGCTGGTCAGCAGCGAGCAGACTTCTCTAGGACTAAGTCCTTGTCTGCACACACTGAGCATGCCCAGGGCAAGATCTCCCGTTGGAGATCGAGGGTCATGTGCTCAGGCCCTGCAGCACATTCCATTGGTCCTCTTGGCAGGTCTTGGAAGGGCAAAGTTTCTGTGGCCACTTCCTGTGCTGCAACTATATAAACTGCGCATGACCGCACGGCCGCACGGTACATTTGCATACGTGTGTTTGTTGTGAGTGCAAGTCGTCCTTGGATACCCCTTCCCTATTGAATGTCTGTTCGCGGAAGGTGTATGGTTGCTATCTAGCGCCCGACTTATCCTACAGCACAAATCACACATTACAGCGTCCAGTTGCTGTGACCGCCAGTACGGCGCCGTGCACTTCCTCTGTGCTTTCCTTACCCAAGCCTGGGTGGTTAGTGGCGTTCGTCAGTGCGGCACCGCATGCACTCTTGTGCCCTAAATATTGTTATTTTCCTTACACACCTAGTTGCGGTGTTGTGCCAGCAAGGGTCTAATCGGACTTTAATCCTAGTTGGGGTTGAGTTCGCTGACTACTTGCTCGCGCTCTATGTGCGGTACCGCGATCCTGTGACGCAACAGGATCGCTTCCTTCACGCTGGGTGAAGTCTAACCCACGTGTGTATACTTATGAGTACCGCCATATAGTCCGTCATTACTTGGCAGCAGGTTCCATCTCTGCACGGTGGACCCCGGGCTGCGAACGCACCATACTCTATCTGTCTCATTATTTGGTGCGTTCCGCTAGCCCTAACATTACACTAGCGCCAGGGTCTGGCTAGTAATGACGGACAAACAGCAATCCTTGCGGTATATCCAGCAGCTGGAGGGTAGGTTGGCGGCTCTTGAGAGCGCAACCTCAGCTGTGGATGTTACCGCAGTTGCTGTACAGGCTGCTAGCGTGGCTGCAGCAACCCTGTCCATTGCCACCCCTGCTCCGACATTTTCTCGCCTCCCGCTGCCAGAAAAATTTTCTAGTGATAGCAAATTTTGTAGGGGATTTGTGAGTCAGTGCTCTATTCACCTCGAGCTCCTGGCTGCACGTTTTCCCACAGAGCGGGCTAAGGTGGGATTTATAGTGTCTCTCTTGTCGGACAGGGCGTTGGAATTGGCTATGCCGCTGTGGGAGCGTGGCGATCATGTGGTGCAGAGTGCTCCGCTGTTTCTGAGCACTCTGAAACAGGTCTTTTTAGGACCTCAAGTCACCCATGATACTGCGCTCCAACTGCTGGCATTAACTCAGGGTGAGTGCTTGGTCAGTCATTTTGCCGTCCAATTCCGCACTTTAGCTTCTGAGCTGGATTGGTCGGATAAAGCTCTTATTCCCATATTTTGGAGGGGCCTGGCTGACCACGTTAAGGACGCTCTGGCCACTAGGGAGATTCCTGCCACACTGGAGGAGTTAATAACTGTCTCCACTCGAATTGACCTCCGTTTTAACGAGCGGAGGTTAGAGCGAGCCCAGTGTAGGCAGAGGTTTCGGCTGGCTCCTACCTTCGCCAAACCTCTTGAATCTCCGGTCCTGGTTCCTGAGTCACATGAGGCCAGGGAAGTGTCACAAGCGGGATCTAAGTCCCGGACCGCTTGTGCACTCAAGGTCTGTCATGTTTGCCAGCAGTCAGAACATCTAGCCACCAGATGTTCTCAGCGGTCGAGGAAACGTCAGCGTCTAGTGGTAGTAGGTGGAGGTACACTAGACACGGCGACGTTTGCCTCTAAATTGTCCTTTAAGGGGACAATTATTATAGGCTCATTCTCCCACTCGGTAGAGCTCTGCGTGGATTCTGGGGCGGAGGGCAATTTTATGTCTTCTGCCTTCGCCCAACGTCACGCAATACCCCTGGTTATGCTAGCTCAACCAGTAACGGTACGAGTGGTGAATGGGTCGACACTGCCCTCACAGATAACACACCAGACCATCCCTTTTACTCTGTCCATGTCGCCATCTCATCAGGAGATTATATCTCTGCTCGTCATTCCTGAGGGAATTGATGAGGTCCTGTTGGGAATACCTTGGCTACAGTACCACTCTCCTCATATCGAGTGGTCCTCTGGCAGAATCCTGGGATGGGGCGAATCTTGTGGGGGTAAGTGTCAGAGGGAGTGCGTTCAGGTTGCTACTACAGAGGTACCCGCAGATCTTTCCTCTCTCCCCAAGCAGTATTGGTCTTATGCAGACGTGTTCTCCAAAAAGGCGGCGGAGATCCTTCCGCCCCATCGCCCCTATGACTGTCCTATTGATCTCTTGCCTGGTGCTGAGCCTCCCCGGGGTCGAGTCTATCCGCTATCTCTCCCGGAGACGGAGGCAATGTCACAGTACATCCAGGAAAATCTGGCAAGAGAATTCATTAGGAAGTCAGTGTCACCTGCTGGGGCAGGGTTCTTCTTCGTGCAGAAGAAGAATGGGGAATTGCGTCCATGCATAGACTACAGGGGTCTTAACGCCATCACCGTTAAAAATAAGTATCCTTTGCCCTTGATATCTGAGCTCTTCGATAGGCTTCGGGGAGCAAGGGTATTTACTAAACTAGATCTGCGGGGTGCTTACAACCTGATTCGCATCCGTGAGGGGGACGAATGGAAGATGGCTTTTAACACCAGGGATGGGCACTATGAATATCTGGTGATGCCCTTCGGGCTCTGTAATGCCCCAGCCGTTTTCCAAGACTTTGTGAACGATATCTTCCGGGATATGCTTTCCACCTCGGTCGTAGTCTATCTGGATGATATTCTCATCTACTCTCCAGATATTGACTCCCACCGGAGAGATGTTTGCAAAGTCTTCGACCTCCTACGGGCAAACTCCCTCTATGCCAAGTTGGAGAAGTGTATGTTTGAGCAGGAGTCCTTACCTTTCCTAGGCTACATCATCTCTGCCCAGGCATTGGCTATGGATCCTGCCAAACTACAGGCTGTGATGGACTGGCAGGAACCCCATTCTCTTAAAGCGGTGCAGCGCTTTATGGGGTTCATTAATTATTATCGCCAGTTCATTCCGCACTTCTCAACTTTGGTAGCTCCCTTAGTTGCCCTCACCAAGAAGGGGGCGAATCCCAAATTGTGGTCTGAGGAGGTCTCCAAGGCCTTTAATTCTATAAAGTCACACTTCGCTAGCGCTCCCATCCTACATCGCCCCGATCTTGATAAGCCATTTATCATGGAGGTGGATGCCTCTTCTGTTGGTGCTGGAGCAGTCCTCTTCCAAAAGGATGCTCAAGGTCGGAAGCATCCTTGCTTCTTTTTCTCCAAGACCTTCTCACCAGCAGAGAGGAATTATTCCATCGAGGACAGGGAGTTGCTAGCCATGAAGTTGGCTTTCTCGGAGTGGAGACATCTCTTGGAGGGAGCACGTTTTCCCTTCCAAGTCTTCACAGACCATAAAAATTTGGTGTACCTGCAGACAGCCCAGCGGTTGAATTCTCGCCAGGCCAGATGGTCCTTATTCTTCCCCCGGTTTCATTTCACCCTCCATTTTCTTTCTGGGGAGAAGAACATTCGGGCCGACGCTCTCTCCCACGCTCCGTTGTGTCATCTGCGGAGGAGGAGGAGGAGCCTCGGCTTATTGTCCCCACCGAGAGCTTGAGAACTGTGGCCCCGGTTTCGCTAGAGTCTGTGCCTCCGGGCAAGACTTTTGTACCATCCAGTTTGCGACCGGAGGTTCTCTCTTGGGCACACTCGTCCAGGGTGGGTGGACATTTTGGTACCAAAAGGACATCTGAGTTACTGGCGAGGACATACTGGTGGCCGCATATGACTCGTGATGTCGCAGAGTATGTTCGGGCGTGTGTCTCTTTCGCCAAGAACAAGACTCCTCGGCAACGGCCAGCTGGTTTGCTTTATCCTCTGCCGGTGGCGGACAGGCCCTGGGAGATGGTCGGGATGGACTTTGAGGTGGGCTTGCCCAAGTCTCGTAACTGCACCATTATCTGGGTGATCACCGACCATTTTTCCAAAATGGTGCACTTGGTGCCTCTTCCACGGCTACCTTCTGCACGGGCGTTGGCTGTCTTGTTCGTCAAGCATATCTTTCGCCTACACGGTATGCCAGACAAAATTGTTAGTGACCGGGGTCCCCAGTTTGCGTCTCAATTCTGGAGAGAGCTTTGTCGTCTACTCAGTATTGAGTTGAATCTCTCTTCGGCATATCATCCCGAGACGAATGGGTTGGTAGAGAGGGCCAACCAGACCTTGGTCACATATTTACGACATTTTGTTTCTGCCAGGCAGGATGACTGGGCATCCTTGCTACCGTGGGCAGAGTTTGCACTTAACAATGCCGTAGCCGACTCCACCGGTCAGACTCCATTCCTCCTAAATTACGGCCAGCATCCGCGTGTTCCTGTGCCCATGCCTGTGTCTTCTGCTGACTCCAGGGTGGCAGACTGGGCTGTGGAGGCACGGGACATTTGGGACCGCACGCAGGATGCCATTCGGGCCTCCAAGGAGAGAATGAGGTCCTCTGCCGATGTTCATCGGCGCCCCGCTCCGACCTTTGCTCCTGGCGACTTGGTGTGGCTCTCCGCCCGTAACATCAGGCTGCGAGTTGAGTCCACTAAGTTTGCTCCTCGCTACTTGGGTCCCTTCAAGGTTCTCGAACAGGTTAATCCTGTGGTCTACCGTTTGGCTCTTCCTCCACGCTCGGGTATCACCGACACCTTTCATGTATCCCTCTTGAAACCTGTATACATGTCCCGGTTTTCCGAGTCATCTGCCGGGACATCGGGTTCATCTACGGACGATTACGAGGTGAACGCTATTTTGGGGTGCAAGGTGGTACGCGGTAAAAAGTTTTATCTGGTGGATTGGAAGGGTTATGGCCCAGAGGACAGGTCATGGGAGCCTGCTGAAAACATTCGGGCCCCACAGCTCATTGCTGCCTTCGAGCGTAGCGAGGCCCAGGAAGGGGGGGGGCCCTAGGAGGTGGGGTAATGTTAGGTCTCGAGTTCCCGCTTTTGCACAGGGGGAATCTCGAGCCATCTCCGCTGCGGTCTCCCATTCTTATCCAGCCGCAGTGGAGTCTGCTCAGCAGTGACGTCGGTCCCAGCGTCCTGCTCAGTCTCACTCTGTACAGAGAGTTACTGCTGCTTCTTCAGCTTCTGCCATTAAAGTCAGTGCTGGTCAGCAGCGAGCAGACTTCTCTGGGACTAAGTCCTTGTCTGCACACACTGAGCATGCCCAGGGCAAGATCTCCCGTTGGAGATCGAGGGTCATGTGCTCAGGCCCTGCAGCACATTCCATTGGTCCTCTTGGCAGGTCTTGGAAGGGCAAAGTTTCTGTGGCCACTTCCTGTGCTGCAACTATATAAACTGTGCATGACCGCACGGCCATGCGCTAGTGTACATTTGCATACGTGTGTTTGTTGTGAGTGCAAGTCGTCCTTGGATACCCCTTCCCTATTGAATGTCTGTTCGCGGAAGGTGTATGGTTGCTATCTAGCGCCCGACTTATCCTACAGCACAAATCACACATTACAGCGTCCAGTTGCTGTGACCGCCAGTACGGCGCCGTGCACTTCCTCTGTGCTTTCCTTACCCAAGCCTGGGTGGTTAGTGGCGTTCGTCAGTGCGGCACCGCATGCACTCTTGTGCCTTAAATATTGTTATTTTCCTTACACACCCAGTTGCGGTGTTGTGCCAGCAAGGGTCTAATCGGACTTCAATCCTAGTTGGGGTTGAGTTCGCTGACTACTTGCTCGCGCTCTATGTGCGGTACCGCGATCCTGTGACGCAACAGGATCGCTTCCTTCACGCTGGGTGAAGTCTAACCCACGTGTGTATACTTATGAGTACCGCCATATAACCGTCATTACTTGGCAGCAGGTTCCATCTCTGCACGGTCGACCCCGGGCTGCGAACGCACCATACTCTATCTGTCTCATTATTTGGTGCGTTCCGCTAGCCCTAACATATATATATATATATATATATATTAAACAGACTATTTATTGACATTTGGAGTTTAACATAGTAAGTATTCATTAGAGACCAGTAAATAAATAACCTAGCAGAACTAGATAGACTGCCTACCAGTGGCCACTCTGGTGCTGTGTGACCCTACAAGACTCAGTGTGATCATATTTCGTAGAGGTGTAAATTGAATAACTGGCAGCACATATCACCTTTAACACTTTCATAGCTGTACAAATTTTTATCTGTCCATCAGGCCAAGTGACATTGAACTTGACAATCCATTTCATGTCAAGTTTATATGGTCTATAAATATGGTTCACTCTCTGGCTTCAGCAATGGGACATATGCATATGAACCTGGTGCAAATTTTTAGTCTGCAATTGCTGGTAGATTGCCACACCAGTGAGTAATTTCCTAGAGAGCTATGAGGGAGGGTGCATTATTATTTTTTCAGTCTGCGTCCAGAAACAAATGTTTGTGCTAATACTCTCCATTTGCGAATAACCCCTGATGTCTCTAAAGAGATGGCGCTACTGTAACTAAATGAACATCATCCTGTAATATGAACTATAATACTCAGGTAAATGACTCTTTAATTTCATTTTCATTTAGGTAGACACTTATATTCAGTGCACAATATTGTAAATAGATAATTGTCTATTAAGTCAAAAGGCTGAGAAACAGGATATTTTATGTTAATGTAATTGTCATTTAATATTGGAGCAAAGATGAATAATCTTAATTTCTGAAGCTGCTCTTTTGTGTTTGGATATAATTCTTGCTCTACAACCTGCCATACTGGATATTTTTGTGATAATTATATCCATAACTATATTCCTGTAGCCAATGACCCACAAAGCACTGCTGATTTTTCAGCTTTATCTTATCAGTGTTCAAAGATACTAATTATAGAGCAGCCGAAAAGAACAGGTCTCCAGTTTGCTTGAGAATCTGGTGTTGTGGAAACACCTGGTAAAACATATTCTTTACATGTATCTGGTGAATGAAGTTATCAAATATAGTTTCATCATTTATCATTTCAAACAAATTCACCGAGTCTTCAGGTCTTCTACTGCCGCAGTGCATTCAGCATAAATAAAAATAAAAAAAAAAAAACATGTTCAATTTAAGTTTTGCATTATCATTTACATAGTAGTGCTCCCCAAAATTCATCCCTTCTTAATGCATTTTTTACACACATGAAAAGGTATTCTCATCTTCAAATATGGACATAATTGGAAACTGCTTGTAAAAACAAGAAGCCTTCTCATTAACTATTTACTAACATTTGAAACACTTTTCCTGATATCACTGTTTTTTCATTTTTTTGTGTGTAGCGCACTGCCTAGGGGACTGGAGCAGTGCTTATAACCTTTTTTCTCTCAAGCTTGTAAGCAAAGCACTGAAGCTTACTGAGATCATTAGAGCACATCGTTAGCTCTCGATCCGGGCCATTGTCAGTGCTAATGCTCACCTTCAATGCTACAAAGGCAACGCTGCCTCATGTAATATAGTAACATAGTATTAAAGGGACACTGTCACCTGAATTTGGAGGGAACAATCTTCAGCCATGGAGGCGGGGTTTTTGTGTTTTTGATTCACCCTTTCCTTACCCGCTGGCTGCATGTCTTGCCTTGCGCAGGCGTGTACTATGGAGGACAGAGAATGAACTTCAATCCAATATTGCAGCCAGCATGCAGCCAGCGGGTAAGGAAAGGGTGAATCAAAAACACAAAAACCCCGCCTCCATGGCTGAAGATTGTTCCCTCCAAATTCAGGTGACAGTGTCCCTTTAAGGTTGAAGTCCATCTAGTTCAACCCATAGCTTAATATGATGATCCAGAGGAAGGCAAAAAAAAAACATGCGGCAAACACTACGCTCCACATTGGGGAAAAGAAAAAAATTTCTTCCAGACTCCACATACAGCAATCAGACTAGTTCCCTGGATCAACGCAATATCAAGTAATCTAATATGTATAACCTGTGACATTATACTTTTCAAGAAAGGCATCCAGTCCCCTCTTAAATTTTATTAGGGAATCACTCATTACAACATCATACGGCAGAGAGTTCCATAGTCTCACTGCTCTTACAGTAAAGAATCCGCGCCTGTTGTTATGATTAAACTTTCTTTCCTCCAGAAGTAGAGGATGTCCCCTTGTCCTCCGATAATATAAAGGCAATGCTGCCTCATGTATTTACAAATAAAATGCACAGTGCATACCAATGGGGTGACAATGCTATTGGTCAATCAGTCAGACATGACCACCCATGAGCATTGAGAAATTTGGCTGGCTGGGAAAAATTGGGCTACTGAAGAGAGAAGATGGGAGAGCCCTTTAATAAATCAGTAAATTTGCAGAGATTTGATAAATGAGAGTAAAATGTGATTAGATAATAATTACCTGTTACCTTCAATGTAATGTACGATGCGGGTAATTTAGGAAAAAATACAGCTTACAAATCAAAAGTCAGACCACAGTGTCTGGTAATATCAAATATTGTAGGTGATATCTTAGTTTTGGTATATCTTACTCCTTTAAATTGGTTAAGAAAACACTTATCCATACAGCTGGTTAAGGCATATGGATGCAATAGAGGGATTCCACACATTGAAGAGCTGCTTTAACAAGTTTCTACCAGGACCCGACTAGATCTTACTTTTCATAGCCAGGCCAATACATTTATTGTAATGCTTTGTCTCCTCCACAGTGAAGTTGCATAGGAAATTTAGATTTTCCAGCTTTCTCCAGTGATAACAGTCAATATCTTGGTACATAAACCTGTCCCAGAAGAAGCGGTGGTCCATAGTGGACAACTCCTTCAAAGTGTTGGATCAAAAATTAATGAGACTAGAAAAAAAGAGCTTCATATATTCTTTTTAGATTAGGGTCACACCACCATATTTTCTCTCCTCTGAGAGAATTGGGTCTATCATGCTAATCACATTCCTATCAATCGCTGATTAGAGTTTGATCATAGTGTAATCCAATTTTCTTGGATGAGGAGAGGATGTAAAAAAAAGCTTCCATCTTCTCCATTCTGTCAGTCCATGAATATTGGACCATACTCAGATGTCATCCGAGCACAGTCAGATTTTTTCCATGTACTCATTGACTTGCTTGGCTGAGGGCAATTCAAATATTTGATGCAAATCAAGCATGCTACATTTTTTTCCTCAGACAGACTCACTTAGACATGTGCACGGCTCCATAGATTAACCCTGGTCCGAGTGTTATCCGATGTTTTGTCACATCGCACGCAGACAAAAAAAAATGGTCGACTGCATGAACCCTTAAAGTTTTCATGGGTATGTCAGAAACTGCAGACATCCGCACTGCATCTAG
Source organism: Ranitomeya imitator (assembly GCF_032444005.1). Lineage (NCBI taxonomy): Eukaryota > Metazoa > Chordata > Amphibia > Anura > Dendrobatidae > Ranitomeya > Ranitomeya imitator. The sequence continues at coordinate 543,756,880 of NC_091286.1, read as the reverse complement.
CTGCAGAAGGTCTCTGCAGAAGTTCTTAACCCTTCACCTGGACCTGGATGTTTATAGACTCCCAGCCTGCTGCAGGGAGTTTCCAGTGATATTTCCATTTCCCCTTGTTGAAATTTGGAGCTATAGCAGTTGGCTATCTTCCTCTTTGTTGTTGCTCAAGGACATCTGTGTTACATCTCCAAGTCTACTCAAGATAAGTGTTCCCCTTGTTAATCTATCCCAGCTCTCTTTAGTGGTAGTGGGACTCAACTAGTGCTTACAACGTCAGTCTCTAAGCAGGGCTTATCGCCAGGGTCAGGCATGGATTAGATTCTTGCTAAACGAAAGGTGCAGAGCGTATATAGGGACATTTAGGGCAAAGAGGCTGACTTTAGATGTGCCTAGTAGGGTTGAGCGAAACGGATCGGTCATTTTCATAAGTCGCCGACTTTTGGCAAAGTCGGGTTTCATGAAACCCGATCCGATCCCAGCGTGGGGTCGGCCACGCGGTCGGCGACCTTAGCGCCAAAGTCGCGTTTCTATGACGCGTTCAGCGCCATTTCTCAGCCAATGAAGGAGGACGCAGAGTGTGGGCAGCGTGATGACATAGGTCTCAGTCCCCACCATCTTAGAGAAGGGCATTACAGTGATTGGCTTGCTTTCTGCGGTGTCACAGGGGCTATAAAGGGGCGTGCATGCCGACCGCCATCTTACTGCTGCTGATCTGAGTATAGGAAGAGGTTGCTTCCGCTTCGTCAGAAGCAGGGATAGCGTTAGGCAGGGTACATTAACCCCCAAACCGCTTGTGCTGTAGCGATTTACAAGTGCAGGCGGTGGACACCGCGTGCTCCCTCCACTCATCAGGCTGACAGCGCATACCTCCCTCTTAGCTCACAGCAGCGGTGACTCCGCATGGTTTCATATCTACTGGGGGATAGCGTTACCTGTGATACACCACCCTGCATCTGCAGATTGTTCTCACCTGCTGGGATCTATATACCTTCAGGTTTCTTTTCTGATAGCACCATCTGGGCCATATTCCCCTGTGTCCATGGACTGATACTATCACCTGAATTTCATATAGCTCCAGGCTTTTTTCTGATGCAATGTAGTTTCAATTATTGGGGCTCCTTCAACATACTAGTTATCTAGCACACTGATGAAGGTCCAGTTATGACCGAAACGTTTGTGTTACTGTATGTATAATAAACCCCAATTTTGCATCACAACACGTCCGGAGTGTGCCAGTCACTTATTATCTATATATTGAGGCTTGGGAACCTATGACCGTGCACCTCCTTCCTTCGGCTGTGCTGAACATTCTCTATATTACCAGTAGCGATTTACACTGTCCAACACCATCTTTTGTTTGCAGGGACAGTGGAGTTTTTTTTGGGGTTCATCAGCTCTGTAGCTTAGGCTGCCTTATAAGGCTCCCTGATAGCTGCATTGCTGTTTGTACACCGCTGTGCAAACCAACTGCTATTTTCAAAGCACAAAACCTGTTGCTCCTTCCTTTCTGCACAGCTATCTTGTTTGTTTGTCCACACTTTTGACTTTTGTTTGCAACAGTCCTTTTTATTGCTGCCTGCCATACTTTTCTGAGATTACTGTAGGGAGATAGTAATTGTAGTACAGTCCCTTTTTTCTTTTGTTATATCTCTTCAAGCCACTTTCTGCCACAGAAAATATAATCTAATACAGTGGCCCAGATTTATTTACTAGTCTCCCTGAAAAAAAAGGGGCAGATTAAAATTGGCAAATCTGCATCAGGGCCAGTCCTGTGTGTGGCATCTGTCTTTCATTTTCTGCCACAGAAAATATACTGTATTACAGTGGGCCTGATTTCTTCACAATTCTCCCAGAAAAAAAAAACAAGTGGGAGATTAAGATTGGCAAATCTGCATCACTGCCAGTCCTGTGTGTGGCATGTCTTTCATTTTCTGCCATAGAAAATATACTGTATTACAGTGGGCCTGATTTCTTCACAATTCTCCCAGAAAAAAAAACAAGTGGGAGATTAAGATTGGCAAATCTGCATCACTGCCAGTCCTGTGTGTGGCATCTGTATTTCATTTTCTGCCACAGAAAATATGCTGTATTACAGTGGGCCTGATTTCTTCACAATTCTCCCAGAAAAAATAAAACAAGTGGGAGATTAAGATTGGCAAATCTGCATCACTGCCAGTCCTGTGTGTGGCATCTGTCTTTCATTTTCTGCCATAGAAAATATACTGTATTACAGTAGGCCTGATTTCTTCAATATTCTCCCAGAAAAAAAAACAAGTGGGAGATTAAGATTGGCAAATCTGCATCACTGCCAGTCCTGTGTGTGGCATCTGTTGTGAATTCCGCTCTTGGGCTCCCTCCGGTGGTTGTAAGTGGCACTTTTGTGAGTTCTGCTCTTGGGCTCCCTCTTGTGGTTTCTAGTGGTATGGCTGCTCCTTGGAGTTAGCTGTCATCAGCTACCTCCACTTATTGTCCGCTATTTAAGTCTGGCTCTTTCTTCAGCCTGGGCCACTTGGCAATGTTCCTGGCTGGATTCACATCTCTGCTTGGATTCTCCTGGTTTCCTGACCAGTTCTGCAAAGATAAGTTCTGGCTTTGCTCATTTCAGTCCACATGTTGTGGACTTATTGTTCTGTGCATTCTATATTTGTCCAGCTTGTCAGTATGAATTTTTTCTGTTAGCTGGAAGCTCTGGGAAGCAGATTTACCCTCCACACCTTTAGTCAGGTGTGGAGATTTTGTAAACTCTGTGTGGATTGTTTTGTAGTTTTTATACTGACCGCACAGTATCCTTTCCTGTCCTATCTATCAAGCTAGACTGGCCTCCTATGTTAAAATCTGATTTCATTTCTGCGTATGTTATTTTCCCCTCCTCTCACCATCAATATTTGTGGGGGGCTATCTTTCCTTTGGGGATTTTCTCTGAGGCAAGATAGGTTTCCTGTTTCCATCTTTAGGGGAAGTTAGATCTTAGGCCGTGCCGAGGGGTCTAGGGAGCGTCAGGTACCCTCCACGGCTATTTTTAGTTGCGCTGCTAGGTTCAGGGTTTGCGGTCAGTACAGATACCACCTCCTTCAGAGCTTGTCTCATGTTGTTCCTAAACCACCAGATCATAACAGGCATCTGTCTTTCATTTTCTGCCACAGAAAATATACTGTATTACAGTGGGCCTGATTTCTTCACAATTCTCCCAGAAAAAATAAAACAAGTGGGAGATTAAGATTGGCAAATCTGCATCAGTGCCAGTCCTGTGTGTGGCATCTGTCTTTTATTTTCTGCCACAGAAAATATACTGTATTACAGTGAGCCTGATTTCTTCACAATTCTCCCAGAAAAAAAAAACAAGTGGGAGATTAAGATTGGCAAATCTGCATCACTGCCAGTCCTGTGTGTGGCATCTGTCTTTCATTTTCTGCCACAGAAAATATACTGTATTACAGTGGGCCTGATTTCTTCACAATTCTCCCAGAAAAAAAAAAAACAAGTGGGAGATTAAGATTGGCAAATCTGCATCACTGCCAGTCCTGTGTGTGGCATCTGTCTTTCATTTTCTGCCACAGAAAATATACTGTAATACAGTGGGCCTGATTTCTTCAATATTCTCCCAGAAAAAATAAAAAGGGGGATATTTTTATTGGTAGTGTGTGCATCTGCGTCAGTTCTGTTAGTGGCATATCTGTCTGCCACTTAAGCTGTGTACTGTTATACAGTGGGCCTGATTTTCCCTGCAGTCTCACCCACCTATAAAGGGAGATATAAATTCACCACAAGTTTGAGTACACCTTGTAACTGGTTTTACAGTAAAAATACCGTTTATTTGTTTGGTTACGTGATGGTAGTGGTGGTGGAGCATCAGGTGGTCGTGGGAAAAGCAATATAGGACCTAAGTCTCGAGTTGTTAAGCCAGCGTCATCGACTGGCTACACAATGCCTCGAACACTCCCTTTTCTGGGAGTAGGAAAACCGCTTTTAAAGCCGGAGCTGCAGGAACAAGTTTTGGCTTTCCTTGCTGACTCTGCCTCTAGCTCTTTCGCCTCCTCTTCGGAAACTGCTAAATGTAAAAGCAGCGCGTCGTCAGTGGATGTTCACAGTCAGGGACAAGTCGCTTCCTTGACTTCTTCACCAAGAACAACAGAGAAGGATGCGTCAGGCAACACAATGGGTTACTCCATGGAGCTCTTTACACATACCATTCCTGGGTTAGAAAAGGAAATTATTAACAGGCCATGCCCATTACCAGATGAATCGGACATGGAGTGCACAGATGCACAGCCACAGCCAGATTACTATGCTGTTCCTTTGACTCAGATGAGAACATTGCCCTCGCAGTGTACTGATCTAGACTCTGACCCTGATGAGACTATGGAGCCCCGTCACGAACGCTATAGCACCGGCTTACACGGTGACGCAGAGGAAGTTGCACACGACATAGAAGAGGAGGTCATAGATGACCCAGTTGTTGACCCCGATTGGCAGCCATTGGGGGAACAGGGTGCAGGCGACAGTAGCTGTGAAGTGGAGGAGGAGGAGGAGCTGCAGCAGGCATCAACATCGCAACAGGTTCCATCTGGCAGGCCCGTATCCGACCAAAAACGTGTGGCAAATCCAAAACCAGTTGTAGAACAGCGTGGCCATCCGGTTAAAGAAACTCAGTGTGCAATGCCTGAAAAGGTATCCGAGAGTAGGAAGAGTGCAGTCTGGCATTTTTTTAAGCAAGATCCAAATGATCAGCGCAAAGTCATCTGTAAAAAATGTTCAAGGAGCTTCAGCAGAGGTCAGAATGTTAAAAATCTAAATACAAGTTGCATGCGTAGACATTTAACCACCATGCACTTGCAAGCCTGGACTAACTACCAAACGTCCCTTAACGTTGTAGCACCCTCTCACAATGAAGCTGTCAGCAATGTTACATCCCTTCCCTCACTGTAAGCCCACCGTTTACCGCACCACCTGCAGTAAATGAGGAGGTTTCGTCGCAAGGCCAAAGCAATCAGGGAATCACCAGGTTCGTGGCAGGAAACACTCTCAGTCTGCCATTTCGTGACGTCTTCCATCACAAGCGACTCTATCCTTCTCCTTATTTCCTGCGGTCCAGATATTCTTTGATAAGACGTGCCATGATATTGAGAACTTGAAACTGGACTCTCATAAGGCGAATAATCTTAGTAGGGAGGAATTCAGGGCATTACAGGACTTGAAGAAGAATAAAGAATTGATCAATATCTTAGAGAAATCACAAGACAACTTAGTAATGACAACTGCTATACTATTTTACCCTCAGATCCGACAAATTTTTTCAAAGACCAGCTTGACTGTATCATTAACAGCGCTCTTCGGGATCACATAGTGACCAAGAAGGAAGCAGATTTCCTCATAACACCGGTACCAACCATACCTACCTTTTATGCCCTGCCAAAAATTCACAAGTCCCTTGTAGAACCACCAGGTAGGCCCATCGTTTCAGGGATAGGCAGTATTTTTGAATGCCCTTGCATTTATGTTGACCATTTTTTACAACCATTGGTTACCCCCCTGAAATCTTTCACCAGAGACTCCACCCATTTGCTGCAACTTATGGAAGAATGTGATATCCCTGAGAACACCTTGCTAATCAGTATGGATGTGGAATCCCTGTATATCAGCATCGCACATCATTCAGGTATGCAGGCGGTCACTTACTTTCTAGAAAAATCTACAGAGAGAACCATAGAGCATGATAGTTTCATTTTAAGATTGTTACACTTTATACTGGACAAGAATTATTTTGTATTTGATAGAAAATTCTTCAGACAGGTGTCCGGTACTGCCATGGGGGCTCGTTGTGCCCCCGCCTATGCCAACCTATTTCTTGGTTGGTGGGAGGAGGCAGTTGTGTATCAACATCATTTGTTTAGCTCTATGGTACATACCTGGCAACAGTATATTGACGACATCCTGCTGATATGGATGGGGCCCGTAGAAGACTGCAATCAATTTATTAGGGATCTCAATGTTAATAATCTTAAAATTAAGTTTACATCTGTGATTTCAGCAACTACCATTGATTTCCTGGATCTGATACTTTCGATTATGGACTCGAGAATCATAAGTGGATTACATCGTAAGACTACAGCTACCAATAGTCTCCTCCACTTTACTAGTTTCCATCCTTTCCATCTCAGAAAGGGTATCCTGAAGGGTCAATTCCTGCGTGTAAGAAGAAACTGCAGCACAGATGAGGAATTCAGGCATCAAGCGAGGGACCTATCCGCCCGTTTTAAGAAAAGAGGATATCCACAAAGACTTATTTCAGGGGCTTTTCAGCATGCCCTTCAACAGGATCGGAAACATCTTTTTGAGAAAAAGGTACGTGGGTCTACACGCCCTCTAGCACTTATCACCACCTTTAATAACCAGTGGGCAGATGTACGGGACCTCCTGAGTAGAAATTGGGATATTCTATTGACTGACAAGAAGATTCCACCAGTGGTCTCTAACTCACCCTGTATGGTAGCCAGAAGGGCCAAAAATCTTAGGGATGACCTTTGTCATAGTCACTACCAACGCCCAGTTTTGAAGCTGAATCGAGGGACTAGACCTTATGGTTCTTATCCCTGCTACTTTGTTATCTACAATCTCCCTGCTCCTAGTATTTAGTTCTGTATCCTCTATGTACTAGCACTATGTGACTCAAGCAACTGTATCTATCTTTGAGATGGGATATATATTTATAGCCCTATTTTTTCGGCCTGGCACCAGCTCGTATGCCCTTTACATAGTTTGAGTGTCCATTTTCCCATATCCAGTTTGGGCCCTATCCCACTGACCTATAAAATCTTTTACATGGAGAAGGTGCCTCCAACCTCCATAGGTATTATACAGGAATGAGTATCGGCTATACTCAGGGATTTTGGCTAATTAGCCATCCCTCTATTACAAGAGGATGTTTGGTGTGATTATATATGTATATATGGGAAAAAGGGTTGTAATATGTATTTTTCTTTCTTTGATTAAACAGTTTTCTACAAAGCAGTAAATAACTAAAAGGGTCTATTTTTACACACCATGTACATGTCTAAATATAACTTATTGCTAATATGCGTGTATAGACACAATTTTTGGAGGCCAGTTGGCCCCTTTGTTGTCTTCTCAATGATCGTCTGTTGCGATATGGCGCTGAAAGAATATTTATCCATCCGTTCAGTTGTTTGTAGAACATAGCCTTATGGCTACCACTAGATATAGCATTTGAGTAAGTGGCTATGGGAAATTTGTACATCTGGGATGGTTCATATGTACGTGTAGTATAGTCATATTTCGATAGTGTGATATCTCTAAATAAGATGATTTGTGTATACTCATCTTCTGTTGGATTTTCCCAGGCTTTGACATCTCAGTACGTAATCTTGTGTTACAAGGAGTGCGGCTATTTGAGATCATTCTAGCCAGTGCTCCTATATGGTATTGTGGTGTATTACATTCTTCTGATTTACCCCAACGGCTGCACACACGCGATGCAGTTGAACTTTGGTACTGTTATTTTGATTAATTATTTTTTAATTATTTTTCATTGTATATATCTTTTGTAAATAGCATGCGGGCACATTCTCCCAGCCTGGTGTGGCCTTACCGCACTATATTAAATCTTGGTACTATGCAAACACAGCTAAATCTTAGTAGGAATCATTCCGACTTCTTGTTAGCAATGCTCCCTCCCCTAGGTGGCGGAGTCTTCAACCAGCGCTTGCGCAGTACTGATTCCCCGCAGCCATCTTTGTGCTCCAGAATATATTCTCTCCATTCATTGACGCGAGGGCTGCACTTGCGCATTAAGTGTTTCCACGGCCATCTTAGTACTCCCAGATCTGTGTATGTTTATCGTCACATCCGGCGCCGGGAACGCCGACTCTGTATTCATTGCTGTAATGCCATGCCGCTGTCTCACAGCTGATGGGGATCCATTCATTTGGGTATGCTTTAGTTTGTATATATATAGTAGTCAACCGCGCATTTCGGTACTTGCCCCTGATGAAGCCACTCCTGTGGCGATACTCGTTGGGCTTCGGCCCCCTGGACCTCTGTAGTGATAGGTATCTTGGTCATGTTCTATCAGCAGTACTATCTTGACTTTATATGGGGGTGGTAGCATTCTGCTCTGCACAGCGGGATGGTTCCTTATATGCTGTATTTATTCAGCCTCATGCATAAGTATGCACCTGAGCGTGATGGGGCTCTGGACACTCTAACAAGGTTCGGATGTACCTCAGGGACATTCATTGTGTATGATTCATGTTCTATCTAGGCTATTATATATATGTTAGGGCTCTTTCTATCATTTAGACATGTTTCTCGTATACATGGGTAAAATATTGAATCAGCTATAATACTTACTACTGTTTGAGGTTGACCCCCTTATTGCTGCTATTATGCTGGACGGTGCCCTCCACTTTTCTATTTGTTAGTGGTATAGGCGATTCATTATGAACGGCCTTACCTGCCTAGGAAACATATGACCTGTTTGATCTTGTGTATTTTTGCTACCAACTCACCTACTATGTGTTTACCTGTTATGCATTTTTTGGTATTTGCTTATTTAGCCAGTAGGTTTGCATATTCTTATATAAGTTTGTAACCATTTGGTGCTGCAAGCTGGGCCACGCATTAATTAAACTATCTTTCTATCCTTTATTGGTCTGTATGTGACTCCAGGCCAGTAAGATTGTGTATGTTTTAATTATCAATTCAGATGTGTATTTAAGATAGTCATTAGGGTTGAGCGACCTTGACCTTTTTAGAGTCGAGCCGTGTTTCGCGAAACCCGACTATCTTAAAAGTCGAGTCGAGTGGAATCGGCCGATTATCGCGAAAAGTCGGGGATCGACCGAAACACGAAACCCAATGCAAGTCAATGGGGAAGCATAGTCGGCAGTGAGTGGAGGCCAGGAAAACACCTACACTGCCCATTTTAATGGCAAAAACATCCATTCTTGTTACAGAAGCTTGTCAATCGTAATTTAGCTTATAATAATTGGAAGGCATTTGAAATTGGGGGTCATTTGGCTAAAGTTGGGGGGGGTAGGGCTGGTTCAAGTAATTAGTGGGCCCATTAAATCTGGACCACGTCACGGCAGTGGAGCAGGGAGAGGTAAGTATTTCAACTTTGCAAGTGCTGTGATCCTGAGCAAGCAGGGGGGGCCCACTCGTTGGCATTGGCACTGGCACAGGGCCCCTCAAAGTACAGGGTGTGTTTGCACGGCGGGGGCGCCTCCCACCGGCAGCAACACTTTTGCGTACTATGAGGGGTCCTGTGCCAGTGACGTCGCCAGCAACGAGTATTCCTCCCCCCACCTGATGAAGGAACCTGCACCTTCATCTGCATCTTCCTCTTTGTCCCCGTGTAAGGTGGTATGGTATGCGGGAAGGGGGACCTGACTTTCAGCAGGGTCACAATCTTGCAGTGTAGCGTGCACGGGGAATGTTGCATTATGGGTCAATGTACCAGCAGACTCATCTATCACTGGCTGGGCAATGGGCAGAATGAGGAGGAAACACAGATATAGGCCCAAAGAATAAAGTGGGCTAAATGCAGTTCAAAATTGGTAACAGGACTAACCAGGGGGCATTGTTTTGTTCAGTGGAGGACAACTGGAATGAAAGGCTGACACAGAGAGTAGGCCCAAATCTGTAAGTAGTCTAAATGCAGTTCAAAATTGGCAAGATAAGTAAACAGGCGGCACAGCTTTGTTCACTGTAGGAGAACAGCAAGGAGCGGCAGACACAGATAGAAGGCCCCAACCCAACTAGTAGGCCCACTGCAGTTTTAAAATTCCGATAGGCTGAAAACCAGATAATTGTAGGTCATTTTTTGTAAAGAGAACAGCTGTATTGAGTGGCGCAGCCAGACACTACAAGTAGGCCTTAAACCACAAAGTTGGCTCGACGCTGGTTTAAAAAAGGTTACATGGGTACACGTTCTGCATTGTTGTGCTCAGTGGAGGACAATTGGAAGGAGGGACGGCAGAAAGACTTTGTAGGCGTAAAATTACAAAATAGGCTCTATGCAGCTTTGATTATGTGGCAACCTGGAGAACACCTTGGAGCGGCAGACACCGTCTCTACGACCCAGACCCAACTTGTAGGCCTAATGTAGTGTTGTTTCAACAACTACTTAAGACGAGCATGAAGATTAAAGCAATGGAGAGGAAACCTGGAGAACACCTTGGAGTGGAAGACACCGTCTCTACAACCCAGACCCAACTTGTAGGCCGAATGCAGTGCTGTTTTCAACAACTACTAAACAAGAGCTTTAAGATTGAAGCAATGGAGAGGAAACCTGGAGAACACCTTGGAGCGGAAGACACCGTCTCTACACCCCATACCCAATTTGTAGGCCTAATGCAGTGTAGATTTCAACAACTACTAAACGAGAGTCGGAAGATCGAAGCAATGGAGAGGAAACCTGGGGAACACCTTGGAGTGGAACACACCGTCTCTACACCCCATACCCAATTTGTAGGCCTAATGTAGTGTAGTTTTCAACAACTACTAAACGAGAGTTGGAAGACCGAAGCAATGGAGAAGAAACCTGTGTAACACACCGTCTCTCTACACCCCATACCCAATTTGTAGGCCTAATGCAGTGTACTTTTCAACAACTACTAAACGAGAGTCAGAAGACCAAAGCAATGGAGAGGAAACCTGGGGAACACCTTGGAGTGTAACACACTGTCTCTACACCTCATACCCAATTTGTAGGCCTAATGCAGTGTAGTTTTCAACAACTACTAAACGAGAGTCGGAAGATCGAAGCAATGGAGAGGAAACCTGGGGAACACCTTGGAGTGGAACACACCGTCTCTCTACACCCCATACCCAATTTGTAGGCCTAATGCAGTGTAGTTTTCAACAACTGCTAAACGAGAGTCGGAAGATCGAAGCAATGTGGACGAAACCTGGGGAACACCTTGGAGTGTAACACACCGTCTCTACACCCCATACCCAATTTGTAGGCCTAATGCAGTGTACTTTTCAACAACTACTAAACGAGAATCGGAAGACCGAAGCAATGCAGAGGAAACCTGGGGAACACCTTGGAGTGGAACACACCGTCTCTCTACACCCCATACCCAATTTGTAGGCCTAATGCAGTGTAGTTTTCAACAACTACTAAACGAGAGTCGGAAGATCGAAGCAATGTGGACAAAACCTGGGGAACACCTTGGAGTGGAACACACCGTCTCTCTACACCCCATACCCAATTTGTAGGCCTAATGCAGTGTACTTTTCAACAACTACTAAACGAGAGTCGGAAGACCCAAGCAATAAAGAGGAAACCTGGGGAACACCTTGGAGTGTAACACACCGTCTCTCTACACCCCATACCCAATTTGTAGGCCTAATGCAGAGCAGTTTTCAACAACTACTAAACGAGAGTCGGAAGATCGAAGCAATGTGGACGAATCCTGGGGAACACCTTGGAGTGTAACACATCGTCTCTCTACACCCCATACCCAATTTGTAGGCCTAATGCAGTGTAGTTTTCAACAACTACTAAATGAGAGTCGGAAGACCGAAGCAATGGAGAGGAAACCTGGGGAACACCTTGGGAGTGGAACACACCGTCTCTCTACACCCCATACCCAATTTGTAGACCTAATGCAGTGTAGTTTTCAACAACTACTAAACGAGAGTCGGAAGATCGAAGCAATGTGGACGAAACCTGGGGAACACCTTGGAGTGGAACACACCGTCTCTACACCCCATACCCAATTTGTAGGCCTAATGCAGTGTAGTTTTCAACACCTACTAAACGAGAGTCGGAAGACCCAAGCAATGGAGAGGAAACCTGGGGAACACCTTGGAGTGGAACACACCGTCTCTCTACACCCCATACCCAATTTGTAGGCCTAATGCAGTGTACTTTTCAACAACTACTAAACGAGAGTCGGAAGATCGAAGCAATGTGGACGAAACCTGGGGAACACCTTGGAGTGGAACACACCGTCTCTACACCCCATACCCAATTTGTAGGTCTAATGCAGTGTAGTTTTCAACAAATACTAAACGACAGTCGGAAGATCAAGGTGTTCCCCAGGTTTCGTCCACATTGCTTCGATCTTCCGACTCTCGTTTAGTATTTGTTGAATACTACACTGCATTAGACCTACAAATTGGCTATGGGGTGTAGAGAGACGGTGTGTTCCACTCCAAGGTGTTCCCCAGGTTTCGTCCACATTGCTTCGGAGTGGAACACACCGTCTCTACACCCCTTACCCAATTTGTAGGTCTAATGCAGTGTAGTTTTCAACAACTACTAAACGAGAGTCGGAAGATCGAAGCAATGTGGACGAAACCTGGGGAACACCTTGGAGTGGAACACACCGTCTCTACACCCCATACCCAATTTGTAGGCCAAATGCAGTGTAGCTTTCAACAACTACTAAACGAGAGTCGGAAGATCGAAGCAATGTGGACGAAACCTGGGGAACACCTTGGAGTGGAACACACCGTCTCTACACCCCATACCCAATTTGTAGGCCTAATGCAGTGTAGTTTTCAACAACTACTAAACGAGAGTCGGAAGATCGAAGCAATGGAGAGGAAACCTGGGGAACACCTTGGAGTGGAACACACCGTCTCTACACCCCATACCCAATTTGTAGGCCTAATGCAGTGTACTTTTCAACAACTACTAAACGAGAGTCGGAAGACCCAAGCAATGGAGAGTAAACCTGGGGAACACCTTGGAGTGTAACACACCGTCTCTCTACACCCCATACCCAATTTGTAGGCCTAATGCAGTGTACTTTTTAACAACTACTAAACGAGAGTCGGAAGATCGAAGCAATGTGGACGAAACCTGGGGAACACCTTGGAGTGGAACACACCGTCTCTACACCCCATACCCAATTTGTAGGTCTAATGCAGTGTAGTTTTCAACAAATACTAAACGAGAGTCGGAAGATCAAGGTGTTCCCCAGGTTTCGTCCACATTGCTTCGATCTTCCGACTCTCGTTTAGTATCTGTTGAAAACTACACTGCATTAGACCTACAAATTGGGTATGGGGTGTAGAGAGACGGTGTGTTCCACTCCAAGGTGTTCCCCAGGTTTCGTCCACATTGCTTCGGAGTGGAACACACCGTCTCTACACCCCATACCCAATTTGTAGGTCTAATGCAGTGTAGTTTTCAACAACTACTAAACGAGAGTCGGAAGATCGAAGCAATGTGGACGAAACCTGGGGAACACCTTGGAGTGGAACACACCGTCTCTACACCCCATACCCAATTTGTAGGCCTAATGCAGTGTAGTTTTCAACAACTACTAAACGAGAATCGGAAGATCGAAGCAATGTGGACGAAACCTGGGGAACACCTTGGAGTGGAACACACCGTCTCTACACCCCATACCCAATTTGTAGGCCTAATGCAGTGTAGTTTTCAACAACTACTAAACGAGAGTCGGAAGATCGAAGCAATGGAGAGGAAACCTGGGGAATACCTTGGAGTGGAACACACCGTCTCTACACCCCATACCCAATTTGTAGGCCTAATGCAGTGTACTTTTCAACAACTACTAAACGAGAGTCGGAAGACCCAAGCAATGGAGAGTAAACCTGGGGAACACCTTGGAGTGTAACACACCGTCTCTCTACACCCCATACCCAATTTGTAGGCCTAATGCAGTGCAGTTTTCAACAACTACTAAACGAGAGTCGGAAGATCGAAGCAATGTGGACGAATCCTGGGGAACACCTTGGAGTGTAACACATCGTCTCTCTACACCCCATACCCAATTTGTAGGCCTTATGCAGTGTAGTTTTTAACAACTACTAAACGAGAGTCGGAAGACCGAAGCAATGGAGAGGAAACCTGGGGAACACCTTGGAGTGGAACACACCATCTCTCTACACCCCATACCCAATTTGTAGGCCTAATGCAGTGTAGTTTTCAACAACTACTAAACGAGAGTCGGAAGATCGAAGCAATGTGGACGAAACCTGGGGAAAACCTTGGAGTGGAACACACCGTCTCTACACCCCATACCCAATTTGTAGGCCTAATGCAGTGTAGTTTTCAACAACTACTAAACGAGAGTCGGAAGACCCAAGCAATGGAGAGGAAACCTGGGGAACACCTTGGAGTGGAACACACCATCTCTCTACACCCCATACCCAATTTGTAGGCCTAATGCAGTGTACTTTTCAACAACTACTAAACGAGAGTCGGAAGATCAAAGCAATGTGGACGAAACCTGGGGAACACCTTGGAGTGGAACACACCGTCTCTCTACACCCCATACCCAATTTGTAGGCCTAATGCATTGTAGTTTTCAACAACTACTAAACGAGAGTCGGAAGATCGAAGCAATGTGGACGAAACCTGGGGAACACCTTGGAGTGGAACACACCGTCTCTACACACCATACCCAATTTGTAGGTCTAATGCAGTGTAGTTTTCAACAACTACTAAACGAGAGTCGGAAGATCGAAGCAATGTGGACGAAACCTGGGGAACACCTTGGAGTGGAAGACACCGTCTCTACACCCCATACCCAATTTGTAGGCCTAATGCAGTGTAGTTTTCAGCAACTACTAAACGAGAGTCGGAAGATCGAAGCAATGTGGACGAAACCTGGGGAACACCTTGGAGTGGAACACACCGTCTCTACACCCCATACCCAATTTGTAGGCCTAATGCAGTGTAGTTTTCAACAACTACTAAACGAGAGTCGGAAGATCGAAGCAATGTGGACGAAACCTGGGGAACACCTTGGAGTGGAACACACCGTCTCTCTACACCCCATACCCAATTTGTAGGCCTAATGCAGTGTAGTTTTCAACAACTACTAAACGAGAGTCGGAAGATCGAAGCAATGTGGACGAAACCTGGGAAACACCTTGGAGGGGAACACACCGTCTCTCTACACCCCATACCCAATTTGTAGGCCTAATGCAGTGTAGTTTTCAACAACTACTAAACGAGAGTCGGAAGACCGAAGCAATGGAGAGGAAACCTGGGGCACACCTTGGAGCGGCAGACACCGTTGGTAGGCCCTACCAAAGTAGTAGCCCCAATGCAGTTTTCAAATTCCTAGAGGCTGAAAACAAGACTATTGACGCTCTGCTTTTTTCAAAGGAGTACAGCTGTATTGAGTGGCGCAGACAGACACAGGTAGTAGGTCTTAAACCAAAAATGTGGCTCACTGCAGTTTAAAAAAGGTTACAGGGGTACACTGGCAGCATTGCTCTGGTCAGTGGAGCACAATTTCAATAGTGGACCGCAGACAGACTTTGAACGCCTACTATTAAAAAAAGGATGCTCTATGCAATTAAAAATAGGTTCCAGGGGTCCACGGGCAGCAGTGGTGTGGTCAGTGGACGAGTATTGGAAGGAGGGACCGCAGACAGGCGTAGTAGGCCCAACATAACAAAATTAGGTTGTAGGCACTTTAAAATTGGTTCCAGGGGTACACGTGCAGCAGTGGTGTGGTCAGCGGAGGACAATTTGAATTAGGGACTGCAGACAGACTTTGTAGGCTGTCCCCTGTGGACCATGCATCCAACACATTAACCCAGTGCGCCGTAATGGACACATAACTTTTTGTGGACATGCCTACTGGTCCATGCGTCTCTTGTCAGGTGCACCTTTCTACTGTTTGATTGCCTGAGTGCTATGACAATGCAGACTTTTTCATGGCGGTGGAGGGCTGGGATGGCTTTTCTCGCAAAAGAAATGTCGACTGGGTAGCTTGAACCGTGGTACAGCGTAGTTCATCTGGGCTTTCTAAATATAAAACAAAGAAAAAAAGGAGGCTCCATGCACTTTCAGCTGGGTTCCAGGGGTACACGGCCAGCATTGGTCTGGTCAGTGGAGAACTATTGGAAGGAGGGACCGCAGACAGGCTTCGAAGGCCTAACATAATAAAATATAGCTGTAGGCACTTTATAATTGGTTCCAGGGGTACACGGGCAGCAGTGGTCTGGTCAGTGGAGGCCTAGTGGAAGGAGGGACCGCAGACAGGCTTCGAAGGCCTAACATAATAAAATATGGCTGTAGGCACTTTAGAATTGATTCCAGGGGAACACGGGCAGCAGTAGACAGGTCAGTGGAGGCCTAGTGGAAGGAGGGACCGCAGAGCAGACAGGCTTCAAAGGCCTAACATAATAAATTAGGGCTGTAGGCACTTTAAAATTGGTTCCAGGGGAACACGGGCAGCAGTAGACAGGTCAGTGGAGGCCTCGTGGAAGGAGGGACCACAGACAGGCTTCGAAGGCCTAACATAATAAAATATGGCTGTAGGCACTTTAGAATTGGTTCCAGGGGAACACGGGCAGCAGTAGACAGGTCAGTGGAGGCCTAGGGAAGGAGGGACCGCAGACAGGCTTCGAAGGCCTAACATAATAAATTAGGGCTGTAGGCACTTTACAATTGGTTCCAGGGGTACACGGGCAGCAATGGTCTGGTCAGTGGAGAACTATTGGAAGGAGGGACCGCAGACAGGCTTCGAAGGCCTAACATAATAAATTAGGGCTGTAGGCACTTTAACATTGGTTCCAGGGGTACACGGGCAGCAGTGGTCTGGTCAGTGGAGAACTATTGGAAGGAGGGACCGCAGACAGGCTTTGAAGGCCTAACATAATAAATTAGGGCTGTAGGCACTTTATAATTGGTTCCAGGGGTACACGGGCAGCAGTAGACAGGTCAGTGGAGGCCTAATGGAAGGAGGGACCGCAGAGCAGACAGGCTTCGAAGGCCTAACATAATAAATTAGGGCTGTAGGCACTTTAACATTGGTTCTAGGGGTACACGGGCAGCAGTGGTCTGGTCAGTGGAGAACTATTGGAAGGAGGGACCGCAGACAGGCTTCGAAGGCCTAACATAATAAAATTGGGCTGTAGGCACTTTTAATTCTCTTGCAGGGGTACACAGGCAGTGGGCACCATTGGTGTTGTCAGCGGCGGCCGATTGTAATGAGTGTCTGCCAGTTAGTAGTCCCAAAAAATAAATACATGTTAATGTCTCGCATTACAACAAAAAGAAAAACCAAAAGGGTGCAATCATTAGGTACAGGGGTGGGCTCCTCTGCGTAGTTTCAGACCTAGTAATTTGGCACAAAGTATTTACTTGGGTAAATATAGGACACTGCCCCTGACTATGATAAGTACCATCATACATGTCAACACAATAGTATTGTCAGTGGCAGGAATTTACGGATGTCAGCGCATAGAGTAAACATAGTTGGAACTGTGAGAGATAATTGTGCAAGTGGTAGAGCAATGTTTGAGCTGGGGGTGGGGGAACTCTCTTGTGGCCGGCGGTACATGCCCAGGGCCCCTCATGTTACAACAGTGTGTCTGACGTTGGGTGCGCACCACCACCGCCAGAGACACTTTATTGTACTATGAGGGACCCAGTGGCAGTGCCGTAGACCAAAAGCGGGCACACCCACCTCTTCAGACAAACAGCACTCTCACGGGTGCTTGCGCCAAGTGGCGATACCACGGGCCCGTGTGGGGAGTTTGGCCATTTAGGGAGGTGTAAACATGTCGTATGCTGGACAATCAGCTGCTGCAAATTACGAGATTGGTAAAGTCATTCAGAGTAGTCCACAGGCAATACCTTTTCATAGGAAAGCTAGGTGTCGGCCGGGCAAGGTGGGGCAAAAGAATTCGAAATCCAGTTGTGGTTCATTTTAATGAAGGTTAGATCATCAACATTTTGGGTGGCCAGACGAGTCCTTTTTTCGGTTAATATTGAACCTGCAGCACTGAATACTCTTTCTGATAGGACACTAGCTGCCGGGCAAGCAAGCTCCTGCAATGCATATTCTGCCAATTCTGGCCAGGTGTCTAATTTGGATGCCCAGTAATCAAATGGGAATGACGGTTGAGGTAGAACATCGATAAGGGATGAAAAATAGTTAGTAACCATACTGGACAAATGTTGTCTCCTGTCACTTTGAATTGATGCAGCAGTACCTGTCCTGTCTGCGGTCATAGCAAAATCACTCCACAACCTGGTCAGAAAACCCCTCTGTCCAACGCCACTTCGGATTTCTGCACCTCTAACACTTCTGGTCTGCTGCCCCCTGCTGCTCGTGTGAGAACGATCACGGGCGCTGTGTGCTGGGAATGCCTGAAGCAAACGGTCAACAAGAGTTGATTGTTTGGTTGCTAATATTAGTTCCAAGTTGTCATGTGGCATAATATTTTGCAATTTGCCTTTATAGCGAGGATCAAGGAGGCAGGCCAACCAGTAATCGTCATCGTTCATCATTTTCGTAATGCGTATGTCCCTTTTGAGGATATGTAAGGCATAATCCGCCATGTGTGCCAAAGTTCCAGTTGTCAAATCTGCGGTTGTGCTTGGTTGAGGGGCAGTTTCAGGCAAATCTACGTCACTTGTGTCCCTCAGAAACCCAGAACCCGGCCTTGCCACGCCACCAATTTCCAGTGGCCCCGGAGAAGTGTCCTCATTAAAAAAATACTCATCCCCATCATCCTCCTCGTCCTCTTGTTCGCCCGCTAACTCGTCCTGTACATTGCCCTGACCAGACAATGGCTGACTGTCATCAAGGCTTTCCTCTTCCTCGGCTGCAGATGCCTGCTCCTTTATGTGCGTCAAACTTTGCATCAGCAGACGCATTAGGGGGATGCTCATGCTTATTATGGCGTTGTCTGCACTAACCAGCCATGTGCATTCCTCAAAACACTAAAGGACTTGACACATGTCTTGTATCTTCGACCACTGCACACCTGACAACTCCATGTCTGCCATCCTACTGCCTGCCCGTGTATGTGTATCCTCCCACAAAAACATAACAGCCCGCCTCTGTTCGCACAGTCTCTGAAGCATGTGCAGTGTTGAGTTCCACCTTGTTGCAACGTCTATGATTAGGCGATGCTAGGGAAGGTTCAAAGACCGCTGACAGGTCTGCATACGGCTGGAGTGTACGGGCGAACGGCGAATATGTGAGCAAAGCCCGCGCACTTTGAGGAGCAGGCCGGATAACCCCGGATAACTTTTCAGGAAGCACTGCACCACCAGGTTTAAGGTGTGAGCCAGGCAAGGAATGTGTTTCAGTTGGGAAAGGGAGATGGCAGCCATGAAATTCCTTCCGTTATCACTCACTACCTTGCCTGCCTCAAGATCTACTGTGCCCAGCCACGACTGCGTTTCTGTCTGCAAGAACTCGGACAGAACTTCCGCGGTGTGTCTGTTGTCGCCCAAACACTTCATAGCCAATACAGCCTGCTGACGCTTGCCAGTAGCTGGCCCATAATGGGACAACTGGTGTGCAACAGTGCCAGCTGCGGATGGAGTGGTTTGGCGACTGCGGTCTGTGGACGAGCCCTCGCTTCTGCAGAAGGACGAAGAGGAGGAGGAGGAGGAGGGGGTGCGAACACCTACAGCCAACTGTTTCCTAGACCGTGGGCTAGGCAGAACTGTCCCGAAATTGCTGTCCCCTGTGGACCCTGCATCCACCACATTCACCCAGTTTGCCGTGATGGACACGTAACGTCCCTGGCCATGCCTACTGGTCCATGCATCTGTTGTCAGGTGCACCTTTGTACTCAGAGATTGCCTGAGTGCATGGACGATGCGCTCTTTAACATGCTGGTGGAGGGCTGGGATGGCTTTTCTTGAAAAGAAGTGTCGACTGGGTAGCTCGTAGCGTGGTACAGCGTAGTCCATCAGGGCTTTGAAAGCTTCACTTTCAACTAACAGGTAGGGCATCATCTCTAACGAGATTAGTCTAGCTATGTGGGCGTTCAAACCCTGTGTACGCGGATGCGAGGATAAGTACTTCCTTTTTCTAACCAGAGTCTCATGTAGGGTGAGCTGGACTGGAGAGCTGGAGATCGTGGAACTAGTGGGTGTGCCGGTGGACATGGCAGACTGAGAGATGGTTGGAGACGGTATTGTTTCTGCCTGTGCCATAGATGCAGTGTTTCCTACTACGAAACTGGTGATTCCCTGACCCTGACTGCTTTGGCCTGGCAAAGAAACCTGCACAGATACTGCAGGTGGTGCGGAAAATGGTGGCCTTACAGTGACGGCAGGGATGTAGCGTTGGTGACTAGCTTCATTGGCCGAGGGTGCTACAACCTTAAGGGACATTTGGTAGTTAGTCCAGGCTTGCAAATGCATGGTGGTTAAATGTCTATGCATGCAACTTGTATTGAGACTTTTCAGATTCTGACCTCGGCTTAAGGTAGTTGAACATTTTTGACAGATGACTTTGTGCGGATCAATTGGATGTTGTTTAAAAAAATGCCAGACTGCACTCTTTCGAGCCTCGGATCCCTTTTCAGGCATTGCAGACTGAGCTTTAACCGGATGGCCACGCTGTCCTCCAACAGTACCCTGCGAGGGCAATGTTTTGGTCTGAGTCAAAGGACCAGCATAGTAGTCTGGCTGTGGCTGTGCATCAGTGCACTCCATGTCAGATTCAACTTGTAATGGGCATGGCCTGTTAACTGCTTCACTTTCTAAGCCAGGGACGGTATGTGTAAAGAGCTCCATGGAGTAACCCGTTGTGTCGCCTGCTGCATCCTTCTCTGTTGTTGTTTTTGCTGAAGAGGACAAGGAAGCGACTTGTCCCTGACCGTGAACATCCACTAATGACGCGCTGCTTTTACATTTACCAGTTTCAGAAGAGGAGGCAAAAGAGCTAGAGGCTGAGTCAGCAAGGTAAGCCAAAACCTGCTCTTGCTGCTCCGGCTTTAAAAGCGGTTTTCCTACTCCCAGAAAAGGGAGCGTTCGAGGCCTTCTGTAGCCAGACGACGAACCTGGCTCCACAGCTCCAGACTTAGGTGCAATATTTTTTTCCCACGACCACCTGATGCTCCACTACCACTACCATCATTACCAGCTGACAATGAACGCCCACGGCCACGACCTCTTCCACCAGACTTCCTCATTGTTTTAAAAACGTAACCAAAGTAATGGTATTTGTTGCTGTCAAACAACTTACACGGTGAGCTATAACTTCAGTATGATTTAGATATCCCTTTACAGGTGGGTGAGACCGCAAGGAAAATCAGGCACAATGTTACACACTCTGTTTTCGGTGGCACCAAATGAGAGAGATGCCACACACGCAGGACTGTCACTCAAGCAGAAATGTCAATATTGATCTCCCACTTTTTTTTTTTTCAGGGAGAATTTAGAAACCCAAATAAAAAAAATGATTTTTTCAGGAAGAATTTAGAAACCAAATAAAGAAAAATGATTTTTTCAGGGAGAATTTAGAAACCAAATAAAAAAAAAATAGGCTTTCTATGGCCCACTATTTGAGAGAGAGAGAGAGAGATGGCACACCCAGGAGTCAAGACTGGCACACAAGCAGAAAGGGCAATATTAATCTCCCACTGATTTTTTTTTATTTTTTCAGGGAGAATTTAGAAACCCAAATTAAAAAAAAAAATAGGCTTTCTATGGCCCACTATTTGAGAGAGAGAGATGGCACACCCAGGAGTCAAGACTGGCACACAAGCAGAAAGGGCAATATTAATCTCCCACTGATTTTTTTTTAATTTTTTCAGGGAGAATTTAGCAACCCAATAAAAAAAAAATAGGCTTTCTATGGCCCACTATTTGAGAGAGAGAGATGGCAAACCCAGGAGTCAAGACTGGAACACAAGCAGAAAGGGCAATATCAATCTCCCACTGATTTTTTTTTATTTTTTCAGGGAGAATTTAGAAACAAAATTAAAAAAAATGATTTTTTCAGGAAGAATTTAGAAACCAAATAAAGAAAAATGATTTTTTTCAGGGAGAAATTAGAAACCAAATTAAAAAAAATAGGCTTTCTATGGCCCACTATTTGAGAGAGAGAGAGATGGCACACCCTGGAGTCAAGACTGGCACACAAGCAGAAAGGGCAATATTATTCTCCCACTGATTTTTTTTTTTTTTTTTCAGGGAGACTTTAGAAACAAAATTAAAAAAAATGATTTTTTCAGGAAGAATTTAGAAACCATAGTAAAAAAAATGATTTTTTCAGGGAGAATTTAGAAACCAAATAAAAAAAAAAATAGGCTTTCTATGGCCCACTATTTGAGAGAGATGGCACACCCAGGAGTCAAGACTGGCACACAAGCAGAAAGGGCAATATTAATCTCCCACTGATTTTTTTTTTTATTTTTTCAGGGAGAATTTAGAAACCCAATAAAAAAAAATAGGCTTTCTATGGCCCACTATTTGAGAGAGAGAGATGGCACACCCAGGAGTCAAGACTGGCACACAAGCAGAAAGGGCAATATTAATCTCCCACTGATTTTTTTTTTATTTTTTCAGGGAGAATTTAGAAACAAAATTAAAAAAATGATTTTTTCAGGAAGAATTTAGAAACCAAATTTAAAAAAATGATTTTTTCAGGGAGAATTTAGAAACCAAATAAAAAAAAAATAGGCTTTCTATGGCCCACTATTTGAGAGAGAGAGATGGCACACCCTGGAGTCAAGACTGGCACACAAGCAGAAAGGGCAATATTAATCTCCCACTGATTTTTTTTTATTTTTTCAGGGAGACTTTAGAAACAAAATTAAAAAAATGATTTTTTCAGGAAGAATTTAGAAACCAAATAAAAAAAAATGATTTTTTCAGGGAGAATTTAGAAACCAAATTAAAAAAAAAATAGGCTTTCTATGGCCCACTATTTGAGAGAGAGAGTTGGCACACCCAGGAGTCAGGAGTGGCACACAAGCAGAAAGGGCAATATTAATCTCCCACTGATTTTTTTTTTTATTTTTTCAGGGAGAATTTAGAAACCCAATAAAAAAAAAATAGGCTTTCTATGGCCCACTATTTGAGAGAGAGAGATGGCACACCCTGGAGTCAAGACTGGCACACAAGCAGAAAGGGCAATATTAATCTCCCACTGATTTTTTTTTATTTTTTCAGGGAGAATTAAGAACCCCACCCCCCCAAAAAAAATAGGCTTTCTATGGCCCACTATTTGAGAGAGAGAGATGACACACCCAGGAGTCAGGAGTGGCACACAAGCAGAAAGGGCAATATTAATCTCCTGTTAGGAGTCGAGTTTCCTCTGCTGCACAGGGGGAATCTCGATCCCTGTCTGCTGCGGTCTCCCATTCTGTACTGGCCGCAGTGGGGCCTGCTCAGCGGAGGCGTCGCTCCCAGCGTCTTGCTGGGACTGATTCTGTGCAAAGGGTTACTGTTGCCTTTTCTGGCTCTCCTGTTGTACCCTGCACTGATCTGCGGTGAGCGGGCTTCTCTGGGACTAAGTCCTTATTTGCACACACTGAGCATGCCCAGGGCAAGATCTCCCGTTGCAGATCGAGGGTCACATGCTCAGGTACTGCAGCACATTCCATTGGTCCCCCAGGAAGGTCCTGAAAGGGCAAAACTTCAGTAGCAGCTTCCTGTGCTGCAACTATATATACTGCGCATGACCGCACGGCCATGCGCTAGTATTGTCTTGATAATATGTGTGTGTGTTGTGTGTGAAAGTCGCTCTTTAAAATACCCTCCCTATTGGATGACTGTTCGCGGAAGGTGTATGTTTGCTATCTAGCGCCCGACTTATCCAACAGCACGTTACACACATAACAGCGTCTAGTTGCTGTGACCGCCAGTACGACGCCGTGCGCTTCCTCTGCGCTTTCCTTACCCAAGCCTGGGTGGTTAGTGGCATTCGTCAGTGCGGCACTGCATGCACTCTTGTGCCTTTATATACTATTTTAATAGTTTCCTTACACACCCAGTTGCGGTGTTGTGCCAGCAAGTGGTCTAATCGGACTTCAATCCTGTGTTGGGGTTGTGTTCGCTGACTTCTTGCTCGCGCTCTATGTGCGGTACCGCGGTCCTGTGACTCAACAGGATCGCTTCCTTCACGCAGGGTGAAGTTAACCCGTGCGTGTATACTTTTAGTACCGCCATATAGTCCGTCTTACTAGCAGCAGGGTTTTTACCTGCATGGTGGACCTCGGACTGCGAACGCACCTAGTTTCATATCATCTATACTTGGTGCGTTCCGCCAGTCCTTAACATAATACTAGCGCCAAGGTCTGGCTAGTAATGACGGACGATCAGCGTTTACAGCGGTACATCCAGCAGCTGGAGGGAAGGTTGGCGGCTCTTGAGCGTTCAACCTCAGCTGTGGATGTTACTGCTGTCGCTGTTCAGGCTGCAAGTGTGGCTGCAGCTACCTTGTCCACTGCCGCCCCTGTACCGACGCTATCTCGCCTCCCGCTACCAGAGAAATTTTCTGGTGACAGTAAGTCCTGTAGGGGTTTCGTGAGTCAGTGTTCAATACATCTCGAGCTTCTGGCCTCTCGTTTCCCTACAGAGCGGGCTAAGGTGGGCTTTATCATATCTTTATTGTCGGACAGGGCGTTGCAGTGGGCTACGCCGCTGTGGGAGCGTGGCGATCATGTGGTGCAGAGTGCTCCGTTATTCCTGAGCACTCTGAAACAGGTCTTTTTAGGACCTCGTGTCACCCATGATACGGCGCTCCAACTGTTGGCATTGACTCAGGGCTCGTCCTTGGTCAGCCATTTTGCCGTCCACTTCCGCACTCTAGCATCTGAGCTGCAGTGGTCGGATAAAGCCCTTATTCCCATATTTTGGAGGGGGCTGGCTGACCACGTTAAGGACGCTCTGGCCACTAAGGAGATTCCCGCCACACTGGAAGAATTAATAACAGTATCTACTCGTATTGACCTCCGTTTTCACGAGCGGAGGTTAGAGCGAGCCCAGTGTAGGCAGAGGTTTCGGCTGGCTCCCACCTTCGCCAAACCTTTGGAATCTCCAGCCCAGGCTCAGGAGTCTCATGAACCTAAGGTAGTGTCACGAGCGGAATCTAAGTCCCGGACCGCTCGTGCATTCCAGGTTTGCCATATTTGCCAACAGTCAGGACATCTAGCCACCAGATGTCACCAGCGGTCGAGGAAACGTCAACGTCTAGTGGTAGTAGGTGGAGGTGCACTAGACACGGCGACGTTTGCCTCCAAATTGTCCTTTAAGGGGACAATAACTTTTGGCTCATCCTCCCACTCGGTGGAGCTCTGCGTGGATTCTGGAGCGGAGGGCAATTTTATGTCTTCTGCCTTCGCCCAACGTCACACAATACCCCTGGTTATGCTATCTCAACCAGTAACGGTGCGAGTGGTGAATGGGTCGACACTCCCCGTACAGATAACTCATCAGACCATCCCATTTACTCTGTCCATGTCACCATCCCATCAGGAGATTATATCTCTGCTCATCATTCCTGAGGGGATTGATGAGGTCCTGTTGGGGATACCTTGGTTACGGTACCACTCTCCTCACATCGAGTGGTCCTCAGGCAGAATTCTGGGATGGGGTGAATCATGTGGGGGTAGGTGTCACCGAGAGTGCGTTCAGTTTGCTACTACAGAGGTACCCGCAGATCTTTCCTCTCTTCCCAAGCAATATTGGTCTTATGCAGACATGTTCTCCAAAAAGGCGGCGGAGACCCTTCAGCCCCATCGCCCCTATGACTGTCCTATCGATCTCTTGCCAGGTGCGGAGCCTCCCCGGGGTCGAGTTTATCCATTATCTCTCCCGGAGACGGAGGCCATGTCTCAGTACATTCAAGAGAATCTGGCAAGAGGGTTCATCAGGAAGTCAGTGTCACCTGCTGGGGCAGGGTTCTTCTTCGTGCAGAAGAAGAATGGGGAACTACGTCCATGCATAGACTACAGGGGTCTTAACGCTATCACCGTTAAGAACAAGTATCCTTTGCCCTTGATATCCGAGCTCTTCGATAGGCTTCGGGGAGCTAGAGTGTTTACTAAATTAGATCTGCGGGGTGCTTATAACCTGATTCGCATCCGTGAGGGGGACGAATCGAAAACGGCGTTTAACACCAGAGATGGGCACTATGAGTATCTGGTGATGCCCTTCGGGCTCTGTAATGCCCCAGCCGTTTTCCAAGACTTTGTCAACAACATCTTCCGGGATATGCTTTCCACCTCAGTTGTAGTCTATCTGGATGATATTCTCATCTTTTCTCCAGATATTGACTCCCACCGGAGAGATGTTGGCAGAGTCTTCGACCTCTTACGGGCAAATTCTCTCTATGCAAAGTTGGAGAAGTGTATGTTTGAGCAGGAGTCTTTACCTTTCCTGGGCTATATCATCTCCGCCCAGGGATTGGCTATGGATCCTGCCAAACTACAGGCTGTGATGGACTGGCAAGAGCCCCATTCTCTTAAAGCGGTGCAGAGCTTTATGGGGTTCATTAACTATTACCGCCAGTTCATTCCCCACTTCTCAACTCTGGTGGCTCCCTTGGTAGCCCTCACCAAGAAGGGAGCGAACCCCAAATTGTGGTCGGAAGAGGTCTCCAAGGCCATCACTTCTATTAAGTCCCACTTTGCTAGCGCTCCCATCTTACATCGTCCCGATGTGGATAAGCCATTCCTAATGGAGGTGTATGCTTCGTCCGTTGGTGCTGGAGCAGTCCTCTATCAAAAGGATGCTCAAGGTCGGAAGCATCCATGTTTCTTCTTCTCTAAGACCTTCACGCCAGCGGAGAGAAACTACTCCATCGGGGATAGGGAGCTGCTAGCAATGAAATTGACCTTTTCTGAGTGGAGACATCTTCTGGAAGGTGCACGCTTTCCCTTCCAAGTTTACACGGACCCCAAAAATTTGGTCTATTTGCAAACAGCCCAGCGGCTAAATTCTCGTCAGGCCAGATGGTCCTTGTTCTTTTCCCGGTTCCACTTTTCCCTTCATTTTCTCGCCGGGGAGAAGAATATTCGTGCTGACGCTCTCTCTCGCTCCCTTATGTCAACTGAAGAGGAGGAAGAGGAGCCTCGTCTTATTGTCCCTTCCGAGAGCCTGAGAACCGTAGCGCCGGTTTCGCTGGAGTCTGTGCCTCCGGGCAAGACTTTTGTGCCCATTAATTTGCGACCGGAGGTTCTCTCTTGGGCTCATTCGTCCAGGGTGGGTGGACACTTTGGGACAAAGAGGACATCTGAGCTACTGGCGAGGACGTACTGGTGGCCGCATATGGCCCGGGATGTCAGGGATTATATTCTGGCATGTGTCTCCTGCGCCAAAAATAAATCTCCGCGTCAAAGGCCAGCTTTGTTGCTCTATCCCTTGCCGGTGGCAGATAGGCCCTGGGAGATGGTCGGGATGGACTTTGTCGTGGGTTTACCCAAATCTAGCGACTGTACCATCATTTGGGTCATCACCGATCATTTCTCAAAAATGGTGCATTTGGTGCCGTTACCACGGTTACCTTCTGCACGGACCTTGGCAGCGTTGTTCATTAAACACATCTTCTGCCTACATTGTATGCCTGACAAAATTGTCAGTGACCGGGGTCCCCAGTTTGCGTCTCGGTTCTGGAGAGAGCTTTGTCGTCTTCTCAGTATTGAGTTGAATCTCTCATCCGTTTATCATCCCGAGACGAATGGGTTGGTAGAGAGGGCCAACCAGACCTTGGTCACATACCTGCGACATTTTGTTTCAGCCAGGCAGGATGACTGGGCATCCTTGCTATCATGGGCAGAGTTTGCATTGAACAACGCCGTAGCCGACTCCACTGGACAAACCCCATTCCTCCTCAACTATGGTCAGCATCCACGGGTACCTGTGCCTATGCCCGTGTCTTCCGCAGACTTCAGGGTGGCAGACTGGGCTGTGGAGGCACGGGATATTTGGGACCGCACTCAGGATGCCATTCGGGCCTCTAAGGAGAGAATGAGGTCCTCCGCCGATGCTCATCGGCGCCCCGCTCCGACCTTTGCTCCTGGCGACTTGGTGTGGCTCTCCGCCCGTAACATCAGGCTGCGAGTTGAGTCCACTAAGTTTGCTCCTTGCTACTTGGGTCCCTTCGAAGTGCTCGAACAGTTTAATCCTGTGGTTTATCGCTTGGCTCTTCCACCACACCTGGGTATCACCGACACCTTTCATGTGTCCCTCCTGAAACCCGTGTACATGTCCCGGTTTTCCGAGTCATCTGCTGGGACATCGGGTTCGTCTTCGGACGATTATGAGGTGAATGCTATTTTGGGGTGCAAGGTGGTACGTGGCAAAAAATTTTTTTTGGTGGACTGGAAGGGTTATTGTCCTGAGGACAGGTCCTGGGAGCCTGCTGAGCACATTCGGGCTCCGCAGCTCATTGCTGCCTTCGAGCGTAGCGAGGCCTAAGGAGGGGGGAGCCCTAGGGGGGGGGGGGTGATGTTGGGAGTCGAGTTTCCTCTGCTGCACAGGGGGAATCTCGATCCCTGTCTGCTGCGGTCTCCCATTCTGTACCGGCCGCAGTGGGGCCTGCTCAGCGGAGGCATCGCTCCCAGCGTCTTGCTGGGACTGATTCTGTGCAAAGAGTTACTGTTGCCTTTTCTGGCTTTCCTGTTGTACCCTGCACTGATCTGCAGCGAGCGGGCTTCTCTGGGACTAAGTCCTTATTTGCACACACTGAGCATGCCCAGGGCAAGATCTCCCGTTGGAGATCGAGGGTCACATGCTCAGGTACTGCAGCACATTCCATTGGTCCTCCAGGAAGGTCCTGAAAGGGCAAAACTTCAGTAGCAGCTTCCTGTGCTGCAACTATATAAACTGCGCATGACCGCACGGCCATGCGCTAGTATTGTCTTGATAATATGTGTGTGTGTTGTGTGTGAAAGTCGCTCTTTAAAATACCCTCTCTATTGGATGACTGTTCGCGGAAGGTGTATGTTTGCTATCTAGCGCCCAACTTATCCAACAGCACATTACACACATAACAGCGTCTAGTTACATAGTAACATAGTAACATAGTTAGTAAGGCCGAAAAAAGACATTTGTCCATCCAATTCAGCCTATATTCCATCATAATAAATCCCCAGATCTACGTCCTTCTACAGAACCTAATTGTATGATACAATATTTGTTATGTTTGCTAATGACAGGTGTTATGAAGGCAATCCAGAAACACAGTGTGCTTAGCGATCAGAGCGCACACAGTGATCTGACAAATACCCAAAAATACAAGAACAAGCTCTGAGACGTGGAAACTCTGTAGACTGCACACCTGATCCTATCCTAAATACAACTAAAAGCGGCTGTGGATTGCGCCTAACAACTACCTAGGCAACTCGGCACAGCCTAAGAAACTAGCTAGCCTGAAGATAGAAAAATAGGCCTGACTTGCCCCAGAGAAATTCCCCAAAGGAAAAGGCAGCACCCCACATATAATGACTGTGAGTAAGATGAAAAGACAAAACGTAGGGATGAAATAGATTCAGCAAAGTGGGGCCCGATATTCTAGGACAGAGCGAGGACAGTAAAGCGAACTTTGCAGTCTACAAAAAACCCTAAAGCAAAACCACGCAAAGGGGGCAAAAAAAACCCACCGTGCCGAACTAACGGCACGGCGGTACACCCTTTGCGTCTCAGAGCTTCCAGCAAAACAAAAGACAAGCTGGACAGAAAAAAAGCAAAAAAAAAAAACAAAAGCACTTAGCTATACAGAGCAGCAGGTCACAGGAACAATCAGGAGAAGCTCAGATCCAACACTGAAACATTGACAAGGAGCAAGGACAGCAGCATCAGGCGGAGTTAAGTAATGAAGCAGTTAACGAGCTCACCAGAACACCTGAGGGAGGAAGCTCAGAAGCTGCAGTACCACTTGTGACCACAGGAGTGAATTCAGCCACAGAATTCACAACAGTACCCCCCCCTTGAGGAGGGGTCACCGAACCCTCACCAGAGCCCCCAGGCCGACCAGGATGAGCCGCATGAAAGGCACGAACAAGATCGGAAGCATGAACATCAGAGGCAAAAACCCAGGAATTATCTTCCTGAGCATAACCCTTCCATTTAACCAGATACTGGAGTTTCCGTCTAGAAACACGAGAATCCAAAATCTTCTCCACAATATACTCCAATTCCCCCTCCACCAAAACCGGGGCAGGAGGATCAACAGATGGAACCATAGGTGCCACGTATCTCCGCAACAACGACCTATGGAATACATTATGTATGGAAAAGGAGTCTGGGAGGGTCAAACGAAAAGACACAGGATTGAGAACCTCAGAAATCCTATACGGACCAATAAAACGAGGTTTAAATTTAGGAGAGGAAACCTTCATAGGAATATGACGAGAAGATAACCAAACCAGATCCCCAACACGAAGTCGGGGACCCACACGGCGTCTGCGATTAGCGAAAAGTTGAGCTTTCTCCTGGGACAAGATCAAATTGTCCACTACCTGAGTCCAGATCTGCTGCAACCTATCCACCACAGAATCCACACCAGGACAGTCCGAAGACTCAACCTGTCCTGAAGAGAAACGAGGATGGAACCCAGAATTGCAAAAAAATGGAGAAACCAAGGTAGCCGAGCTGGCCCGATTATTAAGGGCGAACTCAGCCAACGGCAAAAAGGACACCCAATCATCCTGGTCTGCAGAAACAAAACATCTCAGATATGTTTCCAAGGTCTGATTGGTTCGTTCGGTCTGGCCATTAGTCTGAGGATGGAAAGCCGAGGAAAAGGATAGGTCAATGCCCATCCTACCACAAAAGGCTCGCCAAAACCTTGAAACAAACTGGGAACCTCTGTCAGAAACAATATTCTCAGGAATGCCATGCAACCGAACCACATGCTGAAAGAACAAAGGTACCAAATCAGAGGAGGAAGGCAATTTAGCCAAGGGCACCAGATGGACCATTTTAAAAAAGCGATCACAGACCACCCAAATGACTGACATCTTTTGAGAAACGGGAAGGTCAGAAATGAAATCCATCGAAATATGTGTCCAAGGCCTCTTTGGGACCGGCAAGGGCAAAAGCAACCCACTGGCACGAGAACAGCAGGGCTTAGCCCTAGCACAAATCCCACAGGACTGCACAAAAGTACGTACATCCCGTGACAGAGATGGCCACCAGAAGGATCTAGCCACTAACTCTCTGGTACCAAAGATTCCAGGATGACCAGCCAACACCGAACAATGAAGTTCAGAGATAAGTTTATTAGTCCACCTATCAGGGACGAACAGTTTCTCTGCTGGACAACGATCAGGTTTATTCGCCTGAAATTTTTGCAGCACCCGCCGCAAATCAGGGGAGATGGCAGACACAATGACTCCTTCCTTGAGGATACCCGCTGGCTCAGATAAACCCGGAGAGTCGGGCACAAAACTCCTAGACAGAGCATCCGCCTTCACATTTTTAGAGCCCGGAAGGTACGAAATCACAAAGTCGAAGCGGGCAAAAAATAACGACCAACGGGCCTGTCTAGGATTCAAGCGCTTGGCAGACTCGAGATAAGTCAAGTTCTTATGATCAGTCAATACCACCACGCGATGCTTAGCTCCTTCAAGCCAATGACGCCACTCCTCGAATGCCCACTTCATGGCCAGCAACTCTCGATTGCCCACATCATAATTACGCTCAGCGGGCGAAAACTTCCTGGAAAAGAAAGCACATGGTTTCATCACTGAGCAATCAGAACCTCTCTGTGACAAAACCGCCCCTGCTCCAATCTCAGAAGCATCAACCTCGACCTGGAACGGAAGAGAAACATCTGGCTGACACAACACAGGGGCAGAACACAAACGACGCTTCAACTCCTGAAAAGCTTCCACAGCAGCAGAAGACCAATTAACCAAATCAGCACCCTTCTTGGTCAAATCGGTCAATGGTTTGGCAATGCTAGAAAAATTACAGATGAAGCGACGATAAAAATTAGCCGTGTTCTCCAAAAAGGCGGCGGAGACCCTTCAGCCCCATCGCCCCTATGACTGTCCTATCGATCTCTTGCCAGGTGCGGAGCCTCCCCGGGGTCGAGTTTATCCATTATCTCTCCCGGAGACGGAGGCCATGTCTCAGTACATTCAAGAGAATCTGGCAAGAGGGTTCATCAGGAAGTCAGTGTCACCTGCTGGGGCAGGGTTCTTCTTCGTGCAGAAGAAGAATGGGGAACTACGTCCATGCATAGACTACAGGGGTCTTAACGCTATCACCGTTAAGAACAAGTATCCTTTGCCCTTGATATCCGAGCTCTTCGATAGGCTTCGGGGAGCTAGAGTGTTTACTAAATTAGATCTGCGGGGTGCTTATA
The DNA here is from genome assembly GCF_032444005.1 of Ranitomeya imitator. Taxonomy (NCBI): domain Eukaryota; kingdom Metazoa; phylum Chordata; class Amphibia; order Anura; family Dendrobatidae; genus Ranitomeya; species Ranitomeya imitator. Next base: position 543,724,856 of record NC_091286.1, on the reverse strand, counting down.
ACCTGATTCGCATCCGTGAGGGGGACGAATCGAAAACGGCGTTTAACACCAGAGATGGGCACTATGAGTATCTGGTGATGCCCTTCGGGCTCTGTAATGCCCCAGCCGTTTTCCAAGACTTTGTCAACAACATCTTCCGGGATATGCTTTCCACCTCAGTTGTAGTCTATCTGGATGATATTCTCATCTTTTCTCCAGATATTGACTCCCACCGGAGAGATGTTGGCAGAGTCTTCGACCTCTTACGGGCAAATTCTCCCTATGCAAAGTTGGAGAAGTGTATGTTTGAGCAGGAGTCTTTACCTTTCCTGGGCTATATCATCTCCGCCCAGGGATTGGCTATGGATCCTGCCAAACTACAGGCTGTGATGGACTGGCAAGAGCCCCATTCTCTTAAAGCGGTGCAGAGCTTTATGGGGTTCATTAACTATTACCGCCAGTTCATTCCCCACTTCTCAACTCTGGTGGCTCCCTTGGTAGCCCTCACCAAGAAGGGAGCGAACCCCAAATTGTGGTCGGAAGAGGTCTCCAAGGCCATCACTTCTATTAAGTCCCACTTTGCTAGCGCTCCCATCTTACATCGTCCCGATGTGGATAAGCCATTCCTAATGGAGGTGTATGCTTCGTCCGTTGGTGCTGGAGCAGTCCTCTATCAAAAGGATGCTCAAGGTCGGAAGCATCCATGTTTCTTCTTCTCTAAGACCTTCACGCCAGCGGAGAGAAACTACTCCATCGGGGATAGGGAGCTGCTAGCAATGAGATTGACCTTTTCTGAGTGGAGACATCTTCTGGAAGGTGCACGCTTTCCCTTCCAAGTTTACACGGACCCCAAAAATTTGGTCTATTTGCAAACAGCCCAGCGGCTAAATTCTCGTCAGGCCAGATGGTCCTTGTTCTTTTCCCGGTTCCACTTTTCCCTTCATTTTCTCGCCGGGGAGAAGAATATTCGTGCTGACGCTCTCTCTCGCTCCCTTATGTCAACTGAAGAGGAGGAAGAGGAGCCTCGTCTTATTGTCCCTTCCGAGAGCCTGAGAACCGTAGCGCCGGTTTCGCTGGAGTCTGTGCCTCCGGGCAAGACTTTTGTGCCCATTAATTTGCGACCGGAGGTTCTCTCTTGGGCTCATTCGTCCAGGGTGGGTGGACACTTTGGGACAAAGAGGACATCTGAGCTACTGGCGAAGACGTACTGGTGGCCGCATATGGCCCGGGATGTCAGGGATTATATTCTGGCATGTGTCTCCTGCGCCAAAAATAAATCTCCGCGTCAAAGGCCAGCTTTGTTGCTCTATCCCTTGCCGGTGGCAGATAGGCCCTGGGAGATGGTCGGGATGGACTTTGTCGTGGGTTTACCCAAATCTAGCGACTGTACCATCATTTGGGTCATCACCGATCATTTCTCAAAAATGGTGCATTTGGTGCCGTTACCACGGTTACCTTCTGCACGGACCTTGGCAGCGTTGTTCATTAAACACATCTTCTGCCTACATTGTATGCCTGACAAAATTGTCAGTGACCGGGGTCCCCAGTTTGCGTCTCGGTTCTGGAGAGAGCTTTGTCGTCTTCTCAGTATTGAGTTGAATCTCTCATCCGTTTATCATCCCGAGACGAATGGGTTGGTAGAGAGGGCCAACCAGACCTTGGTCACATACCTGCGACATTTTGTTTCAGCCAGGCAGGATGACTGGGCATCCTTGCTATCATGGGCAGAGTTTGCATTGAACAACGCCGTATCCGACTCCACTGGACAAACCCCATTCCTCCTCAACTATGGTCAGCATCCACGGGTACCTGTGCCTATGCCCGTGTCTTCCGCAGACTTCAGGGTGGCAGACTGGGCTGTGGAGGCACGGGATATTTGGGACCGCACTCAGGATGCCATTCGGGCCTCTAAGGAGAGAATGAGGTCCTCCGCCGATGCTCATCGGCGCCCCGCTCCGACCTTTGCTCCTGGCGACTTGGTGTGGCTCTCCGCCCGTAACATCAGGCTGCGAGTTGAGTCCACTAAGTTTGCTCCTCGCTACTTGGGTCCCTTCGAAGTGCTCGAACAGTTTAATCCTGTGGTTTATCGCTTGGCTCTTCCGCCACGCCTGGGTATCACCGACACCTTTCATGTGTCCCTCCTGAAACCCGTGTACATGTCCCGGTTTTCCGAGTCATCTGCTGGGACATCGGGTTCGTCTTCGGACGATTATGAGGTGAATGCTATTTTGGGGTGCAAGGTGGTACGTGGCAAAAATTTTTTTTTGGTGGACTGGAAGGGTTATTGTCCTGAGGACAGGTCCTGGGAGCCTGCTGAGCACATTCGGGCTCCGCAGCTCATTGCTGCCTTCGAGCGTAGCGAGGCCTAAGGAGGGGGGAGCCCTAGGGGGGGGGGTGATGTTGGGAGTCGAGTTTCCTCTGCTGCACAGGGGGAATCTCGATCCCTGTCTGCTGTGGTCTCCCATTCTGTACCGGCCGCAGTGGGGCCTGCTCAGCGGAGGCATCGCTCCCAGCGTCTTGCTGGGACTGATTCTGTGCAAAGAGTTACTGTTGCCTTTTCTGGCTTTCCTGTTGTACCCTGCACTGATCTGCAGCGAGCGGGCTTCTCTGGGACTAAGTCCTTATTTGCACACACTGAGCATGCCCAGGGCAAGATCTCCCGTTGGAGATCGAGGGTCACATGCTCAGGTACTGCAGCACATTCCATTGGTCCTCCAGGAAGGTCCTGAAAGGGCAAAACTTCAGTAGCAGCTTCCTGTGCTGCAACTATATAAACTGCGCATGACCGCACGGCCATGCGCTAGTATTGTCTTGATAATATGTGTGTGTGTTGTGTGTGAAAGTCGCTCTTTAAAATACCCTCTCTATTGGATGACTGTTCGCGGAAGGTGTATGTTTGCTATCTAGCGCCCAACTTATCCAACAGCACATTACACACATAACAGCGTCTAGTTACATAGTAACATAGTAACATAGTTAGTAAGGCCGAAAAAAGACATTTGTCCATCCAATTCAGCCTATATTCCATCATAATAAATCCCCAGATCTACGTCCTTCTACAGAACCTAATTGTATGATACAATATTTGTTATGTTTGCTAATGACAGGTGTTATGAAGGCAATCCAGAAACACAGTGTGCTTAGCGATCAGAGCGCACACAGTGATCTGACAAATACCCAAAAATACAAGAACGAGCTCTGAGACGTGGAAACTCTGTAGACTGCACACCTGATCCTATCCTAAACACAACTAAAAGCGGCTGTGGATTGCGCCTAACAACTACCTAGGCAACTCGGCACAGCCTAAGAAACTAGCTAGCCTGAAGATAGAAAAATAGGCCTGACTTGCCCCAGAGTCCGAAGACTCAACCTGTCCTGAAGAGAAACGAGGATGGAACCCAGAATTGCAAAAAAATGGAGAAACCAAGGTAGCCGAGCTGGCCCGATTATTAAGGGCCAACTCAGCCAACGGCAAAAAGGACACCCAATCATCCTGGTCTGCAGAAACAAAACATCTCAGATATGTTTCCAAGGTCTGATTGGTTCGTTCGGTCTGGCCATTAGTCTGAGGATGGAAAGCCGAGGAAAAGGATAGGTCAATGCCCATCCTACCACAAAAGGCTCGCCAAAACCTTGAAACAAACTGGGAACCTCTGTCAGAAACAATATTCTCAGGAATGCCATGCAACCGAACCACATGCTGAAAGAACAAAGGTACCAAATCAGAGGAGGAAGGCAATTTAGCCAAGGGCACCAGATGGACCATTTTAGAAAAGCGATCACAGACCACCCAAATGACTGACATCTTTTGAGAAACGGGAAGGTCAGAAATGAAATCCATCGAAATATGTGTCCAAGGCCTCTTTGGGACCGGCAAGGGCAAAAGCAACCCACTGGCACGAGAACAGCAGGGCTTAGCCCTAGCACAAATCCCACAGGACTGCACAAAAGTACGTACATCCCGTGACAGAGATGGCCACCAGAAGGATCTAGCCACTAACTCTCTGGTACCAAAGATTCCAGGATGACCAGCCAACACCGAACAATGAAGTTCAGAGATAAGTTTATTAGTCCACCTATCAGGGACGAACAGTTTCTCTGCTGGACAACGATCAGGTTTATTCGCCTGAAATTTTTGCAGCACCCGCCGCAAATCAGGGGAGATGGCAGACACAATGACTCCTTCCTTGAGGATACCCGCTGGCTCAGATAAACCCGGAGAGTCGGGCACAAAACTCCTAGACAGAGTATCCGCCTTCACATTTTTAGAGCCCGGAAGGTACGAAATCACAAAGTCGAAGCGGGCAAAAAATAACGACCAACGGGCCTGTCTAGGATTCAAGCGCTTGGCAGACTCGAGATAAGTCAAGTTCTTATGATCAGTCAATACCACCACGCGATGCTTAGCTCCTTCAAGCCAATGACGCCACTCCTCGAATGCCCACTTCATGGCCAGCAACTCTCGATTGCCCACATCATAATTACGCTCAGCGGGCGAAAACTTCCTGGAAAAGAAAGCACATGGTTTCATCACTGAGCAATCAGAACCTCTCTGTGACAAAACCGCCCCTGCTCCAATATCAGAAGCATCAACCTCGACCTGGAACGGAAGAGAAACATCTGGCTGACACAACACAGGGGCAGAACACAAACGACGCTTCAACTCCTGAAAAGCTTCCACAGCAGCAGAAGACCAATTAACCAAATCAGCACCCTTCTTGGTCAAATCGGTCAATGGTTTGGCAATGCTAGAAAAATTACAGATGAAGCGACGATAAAAATTAGCAAAGCCCAGGAACTTTTGCAGACTTTTCAGAGATGTCGGCTGAATCCAATCCTGGATGGCTTGGACCTTAACTGGATCCATCTCGATAGTAGAAGGGGTAAAGATGAACCCCAAAAATGAAACTTTCTGCACACCGAAGAGACACTTTGATCCCTTCACAAACAAAGAGTTAGCACGCAGGACCTGAAAAACCATTCTGACCTGCTTCACATGAGACTCCCAATCATCTGAGAAGATCAAAATGTCATCCAAGTAAACAATCAGGAATTTATCCAGATACTCACGGAAGATGTCATGCATAAAAGACTGAAACACAGATGGAGCATTGGCAAGTCCAAACGGCATCACTAGATACTCAAAATGACCCTCGGGCGTATTGAATGCAGTTTTCCATTCATCTCCTTGCCTGATTCTCACCAGATTATACGCACCACGAAGATCTATCTTAGTGAACCAACTAGCCCCCTTAATCCGAGCAAACAAGTCAGATAACAATGGCAAGGGATACTGAAATTTAACAGTGATCTTATTAAGAAGGCGGTAATCAATACACGGTCTCAGCGAACCATCCTTCTTGGCTACAAAGAAGAACCCTGCTCCCAGTGGTGATGACGATGGGCGAATATGTCCCTTCTCCAGGGATTCCTTCACATAACTGCGCATAGCGGCGTGTTCGGGCACGGATAAATTAAATAATCGACCTTTAGGGAATTTACTACCAGGAATCAAATTGATAGCACAATCACAATCCCTATGCGGAGGTAGAGCATCGGACTTGGGCTCTTCAAATACATCCTGATAATCAGACAAGAACTCTGGGACCTCAGAAGGGGTGGATGACGAAATCGACAAAAATGGAACATCACCATGTACCCCCTGACAACCCCAGCTGGATACCGACATGGAATTCCAATCCAATACTGGATTATGGGTTTGTAGCCATGGCAACTCCAACACGACAACATCATGCAGATTATGCAACACCAGAAAGCGAATAACTTCCTGATGTGCAGGAGCCATGCACATGGTCAGCTGGGCCCAGTATTGAGGTTTATTCTTGGCCAAAGGTGTAGCATCAATTCCTCTCAATGGAATAGGACACCGCAAAGGCTCCAAGAAAAACCCACAACGTTTAGCATAATCCAAATCCATCAGATTCAGGGCAGCGCCCGAATCCACAAACGCCATGACAGAAAATGACGACAAAGAGCATATCAAGGTAATGGACAGAAGGAATTTGGACTGTACAGTACCAATGACGGCAGACCTAGCGGACCGCTTAGTGCGCTTAGGACAATCAGAAATACCATGAGTGGAATCACCACAGTAGAAACACAGACCATTCAGACGTCTGTATTCCTGCCGTTCAACTCTAGTCATAGTCCTATCGCACTGCATAGGCTCAGGTTTAACCTCAGGCAGTACCGCCAAATGGTGCACAGATTTACGCTCGCGCAAGCGTCGACCGATCTGAATGGCCAAAGACAAAGACTCATTCAAACCAGCAGGCATAGGAAATCCCACCATGACATCCTTAAGAGCCTCAGAGAGACCCTTTCTGAACAAAGCTGCCAGCGCAGATTCATTCCACTGAGTGAGTACTGACCATTTCCTAAATTTCTGACAATATACTTCTATATCATCCTGACCCTGGCACAAAGCCAGCAAATTTTTCTCAGCCTGATCCACTGAATTAGGCTCATCGTACAGCAATCCGAGCGCCAGGAAAAACGCATCGACACTACTCAATGCAGGGTCTCCTGGCGCAAGAGAAAATGCCCAGTCTTGAGGGTCGCCGCGCAAAAAAGAAATAATAATCAAAACCTGTTGAATAGGATTACCAGAAGAATGAGGTTTCAAGGCCAGAAATAGCTTACAATTATTTTTGAAACTTAGAAACTTAGTTCTATCTCCAAAAAACAAATCAGGAATAGGAATTCTTGGTTCTAACATAGATTTCTGATCAATAGTATCTTGAATTTTTTGTACATTTATAACGAGATTATCCATTGAAGAGCACAGACCCTGAATATCCATGTCCACACCTGTGTCCAGAATCACCCAAATGTCTAGGGGAAAAAAAAAAGTGAACACAGAGCAGAAAAAAAAAAAAAATGATGTCAGAACTTTTTCTTTCCCTCTATTGAGAATCATTAGTTTGGGCTCCTTGTACTGTTATGTTTGCTAATGACAGGTGTTATGAAGGCAATCCAGAAACACAGTGTGCTTAGCGATCAGAGCGCACACAGTGATCTGACAAATACCCAAAAATACAAGAACGAGCTCTGAGACGTGGAAACTCTGTAGACTGCACACCTGATCCTATCCTAAACACAACTAAAAGCGGCTGTGGATTGCGCCTAACAACTACCTAGGCAACTCGGCACAGCCTAAGAAACTAGCTAGCCTGAAGATAGAAAAATAGGCCTGACTTGCCCCAGAGAAATTCCCCAAAGGAAAAGGCAGCCCCCCACATATAATGACTGTGAGTAAGATGAAAAGACAAAACGTAGGGATGAAATAGATTCAGCAAAGTGGGGCCCGATATTCTAGGACAGAGCGAGGACCGTAAAGCGAACTTTGCAGTCTACAAAAAACCCTAAAGCAAAACCACGCAAAGGGGGCAAAAAAAACCCACCGTGCCGAACTAACGGCACGGCGGTACACCCTTTGCGTCTCAGAGCTTCCAGCAAAACAAAAGACAAGCTGGACAGAAAAAAAGCAACAAAAAAAACAAAAGCACTTAGCTATACAGAGCAGCAGGTCACAGGAACAATCAGGAGAAGCTCAGATCCAACACTGAAACATTGACAAGGAGCAAGGATAGCAGCATCAGGCGGAGTTAAGTAATGAAGCAGTTAACGAGCTCACCAGAACACCTGAGGGAGGAAGCTCAGAAGCTGCAGTACCACTTGTGACCACAGGAGTGAATTCAGCCACAGAATTCACAACAAATATTGTTCTGCTCCAGGAAGACATCCAGGCCTCTCTTGAACCCTTCGACTGAGTTCGCCATCACCACCTAGTTGCTGTGACCGCCTGTACGGCGCCGTGCGCTTCCTCTGCGCTTTCCTTATCCAAGCCTGGGTGGTTAGTGGCGTTCGTCAGTGCCGCACTGCATGCACTCTCGTGCCTTTATATACTATTTTGATAGTTTCCTTACACACCCAGTTGCGGTGTTGTGCCAGCAAGTGGTCTAATCGGACTTCAATCCTGTGTTGGGGATGTGTTCGCTGACTTCTTGCTCGCGCTCTATGTGCGGTACCGCGGTCCTGTGACTCAACAGGATCGCTTCCTTCACGCAGGGTGAACCAAGGTAACCTGTGCGTGTATACTTTTAGTACCGCCATATAGTCCGTCTTACTAGCAGCAGGGTTTTTACCTGCATGGTGGACCTCGGACTGCGAACGCACCTAGTTTCATATCATCTATACTTGGTGCGTTCCGCCAGTCCTTAACATCTCCCACTGATTTTTATTTTTTTTTTTTCAGGGAGAATTTAGAAACCCAATAAAAAAAAAAAATAGGCTTTTTATGGCCCACTATTTGAGAGAGAGAGATGGCACACCCAGGAGTCAGGAGTGGCACACAAGCAGAAAGGGCAATATTAATCTCCCACTGATTTTTTTTTATTTTTTCGGGGAGACTTTAGAAACAAAATTAAAAAAAATGATTTTTTTTCAGGAAGAATTTAGAAACCAAATAAAAATAAAAAATGATTTTTTCAGGGAGAATTTAGAAACCAAATAAAAAAAATAGGCTTTCTATGGCCCACTATTTGAGAGAGAGATGGCACACCCAGGAGTCAGGAGTGGCACACAAGCAGAAAGGGCAATATTAATCTCCCACTGATTTTTTTTTTATTTTTTCAGGGAGAATTTAGAAACCCAAATTAAAAAAAATAGGCTTTCTATGGCCCACTATTTGAGAGAGAGAGATGGCACACCCAGGAGTCATGAGTGGCACACAAGCAGAAAGGGCAATATTAATCTCCCACTGATTTTTTTTTATTTTTTCAGGGAGACTTTAGAAACAAAATTTAAAAAAATGATTTTTTTCAGGAAGAATTTAGAAACCAAATAAAAAAAAATGATTTTTTCAGGGAGAATTTAGAAACCAAATAAAAAAAAAATAGGCTTTCTATGGCCCACTATTTGAGAGAGAGAGATGGCACACCCTGGAGTCAAGACTGGCACACAAGCAGAAAGGGCAATATTAATCTCCCACTGATTTTTTTTCTATTTTTTCAGGGAGAATTTAGAAACCCCCCCAAAAAAAAATGATTTTTCAGGGAGAATTTAGAAATCAAAAAAAAAAAAAAAATAGGCTTTCTATGGCCCACTATTTGAGAGAGAGAGAGATGGCACACCCTGGAGTCAAGACTGGCACACAAGCAGAAAGGGCAATATTAATCTCCCACTGATTTTTTTTTTTTTTTTCAGGGAGAATTTAGAAACCAAATAAAAATAAAAAATGATTTTTTCAGGGAGAATTTAGAAACCAAATAAAAAAAATAGGCTTTCTATGGCCCACTATTTGAGAGAGAGATGGCACACCCAGGAGTCAGGAGTGGCACACAAGCAGAAAGGGCAATATTAATCTCCCACTGATTTTTTTTTTATTTTTTCAGGGAGAATTTAGAAACCCAAATTAAAAAAAATAGGCTTTCTATGGCCCACTATTTGAGAGAGAGAGATGGCACACCCAGGAGTCATGAGTGGCACACAAGCAGAAAGGGCAATATTAATCTCCCACTGATTTTTTTTTATTTTTTCAGGGAGACTTTAGAAACAAAATTTAAAAAAATGATTTTTTTCAGGAAGAATTTAGAAACCAAATAAAAAAAAATGATTTTTTCAGGGAGAATTTAGAAACCAAATAAAAAAAAAATAGGCTTTCTATGGCCCACTATTTGAGAGAGAGAGATGGCACACCCTGGAGTCAAGACTGGCACACAAGCAGAAAGGGCAATATTAATCTCCCACTGATTTTTTTTCTATTTTTTCAGGGAGAATTTAGAAACCCCCCCCAAAAAAAATGATTTTTCAGGGAGAATTTAGAAATCAAAAAAAAAAAAAAAAATAGGCTTTCTATGGCCCACTATTTGAGAGAGAGAGAGATGGCACACCCTGGAGTCAAGACTGGCACACAAGCAGAAAGGGCAATATTAATCTCCCACTGATTTTTTTTTTTTTTTTCAGGGAGAATTTAGAAACCCAATAAAAAAAAAGGCTTTCTATGGCCCACTATTTGAGAGAGAGAGTTGGCACACCCAGGAGTCAGGAGTGGCACACAAGCAGAAAGGGCAATATCAATCTCCCACTGATTTTTTTTTATTTTTTCAGGGAGACTTTAGAAACAAAATTTAAAAAAATGATTTTTTCAGGAAGAATTTAGAAACCAAATAAAAAAAATGATTTTTTCAGGGAGAATTTAGAAACCAAATAAAAAAAAATGCTTTCTATGGCCCACTATTTGAGAGAGAGAGATGGCACATCCAGGAGTCAAGACTGGCACACAAGCAGAAAGGGCAATATTAATCTCAAACTGATTTTTTTTTTATTTTTTCAGGGAGAATTTAGAAACCCAATAAAAAAAAAATAGGCTTTCTATGGCCCACTATTTGAGAGAGAGAGAGAGATGGCACACCCAGGAGTCAAGACTGGCACACAAGCAGAAAGGGCAATATTAATCTCCCACTGATTTTTTTTCTATTTTTTCAGGGAGAATTTAGAAACCCCCCCCAAAAAAAAAATGATTTTTCAGGGAGAATTTAGAAACCAAAAAAAAAAAAAAATAGGCTTTCTATGGCCCACTATTTGAGAGAGAGAGAGATGGCACACCCTGGAGTCAAGACTGGCACACAAGCAGAAAGGGCAATATTAATCTCCCACTGATTATTTTTTTTATTTTTTCAGGGAGAATTTAGAAACCCAATAAAAAAAAAAGGCTTTCTATGGCCCACTATTTGAGAGAGAGAGTTGGCACACCCAGGAGTCAGGAGTGGCACACAAGCAGAAAGGGCAATATCAATCTCCCACTGATTTTTTTTAAATTTTTTCAGGGAGACTTTAGAAACAAAATTAAAAAAAATGATTTTTTTCAGGAAGAATTTAGAAACCAAATAAAAATAAAAAATAGGCTTTCTATGGCCCACTATTTGAGAGAGAGAGAGAGAGATGGCACACCCAGGAGTCAAGACTGGCACACAAGCAGAAAGGGCAATATTAATCTCCCACTGATTTTTTTTTATTTTTTCAGGGAGAATTTAGAAACCCAATAAAAAAAAAATAGGCTTTCTATAGCCCACTATTTGAGAGAGAGAGAGAGATGGCACACCCAGGAGTCAAGACTGGCACACAAGCAGAAAGGGCAATATTAATCTCCCACTGATTTTTTTTTTATTTTTTCAGGGAGACTTTAGAAACAAAATAAAAAAAAATGATTTTTTCAGGAAACCAAATAAAAAAAAATGATTTTTTCAGGGAGAATTTAGAAACCAAATAAAAAAAAAAATAGGCTTTCTATGACCCACTATTTGAGAGAGAGAGATGGCACACCCTGGAGTCAAGACTGGCACACAAGCAGAAAGGGCAATATTAAACTCCCACTGATTTTTTTTTTATTTTTTCAGGGAGAATTTAGAAACCCAATAAAAAAAAAATAGGCTTTCTATGGCCCACTATTTGAGAGAGAGAGATGGCACACCCAGGAGTCAGGAGTGGCACACAAGCAGAAAGGGCAATATTAATCTCTCACTGATTTTTTTTATTTTTTCAGGGAGAATTTAGAAAGTCAATAAAAAAAAAATAGGCTTTCTATGGCCCACTATGTGAGAGAAAGAGATGGCACACCCAGGAGTCAGGAGTGGCACACAAGCAGAAAGGGCAATATTAATCTCCCACTGATTTTTTTTTTATTTTTTCAGGGAGAATTTAGAAACCAAAAAAAAAAAAAAAATTAATAGGCTTTCTATGGCGCACTATTTGAGAGAGAGATGGCACACTCAGGACTGGCACACAAGCCCAAAGGCCAATATTAATCTCCCACTGTTTTTTTTTTTTCAGGGAGAATTTATAAACCCCACAAAAAAAAACAGAAAAATAAAAAGGCTTTCTATGGCCCACTATGTGAGAGAGATGGCACACACAGGGATGGCACTCTAGCAGAAATTCCAATCTTAATCTCCCACAACTTATTTTTTTAGGGAGAAAAAAAAAAAACAGGGACTGTCCTACAATTACTATCTCCCTGCAGTAATCTCAGCCAGGTATGGCAGGCAGCAATAAGGAGTGGACTGATGCACAAATTAAATAAAAAGTGTGGACAAACAAACAAGATAGCTGTGCAGAAAGGAAGGAACAACAGGATTTGTGCTTTGAAAAAAGCAGTTGGTTTGCACAGCGGTGTACACACAGCAATGCAGCTATCAGGGAGCCTTCTAGGGCAGCCCAATGAGCTACAGCGCTGAGGAAAAAAAAATGTAGCTTCCACTGTCCCTGCAAACAAAAGGTGGTGTTGGACAGTGGAAATCGCTACAGCACAAGCGGTTTGGTGGTTAATGGACCCTGCCTAACGCCATCCCTGCTTCTGACGAAGCAGCAGCAACCTCTCCCTAGGCTCAGATCAGCAGCAGTAAGATGGCGGTCAGCGGGAACGCCTCTTTATAGCCCCTGTGACGCCGCAGACAGCAAGCCAATCACTGCAATGCCCTTCTCTAAGATGGTGGGGACCAGGACCTATGTCATCACGCTGCCCACACTCTGCGTCCACCTTCATTGGCTGAGAAATGGCGCTTTTCGCGTCATTGAAACGCGACTTTGGCGTGAAAGTCGCGTACCGCATGGCCAACCCCACACAGGGATCGGGTCGGGTTTCATGAAACCCGACTTTGCCAAAAGTCGGCGACTTTTAAAAATGAACGATCCGTTTCACTCAACCCTAATAGTCATACCAATATTCTTTGTTTGGTGATTCCTATCACATATCATGTCCAGGGGGAGGCTCCTTATTGGGAACCTCTGATGTTGTTAGGGGTCGAGTTTCTGCCTCTGCACAAGGGGAATCTCGGGCCATCTCCGCTGCGGTCTCCCATTCTTCTCCTGCCGCAGTGGAGCCTGCTCAGCAGAGACGTCGATCCCAGCGTCTTGCTCGGTCTGACTTTGTGCTAAGAGTTAGGCTGGTTTCACACTTGCGTTTCAAAACACATGCGTTTAAAAAAAAACGCATTGTGAAGAAACGCATGTAAATGCGTGCAAACGCTACGTTTTTTTGACGCATGCATTTTTGCATGTGGTGAAAAAAACCCAGTGTTTTGACGCATTTTTATGCGTTTTTTCATGCATTTGCGTTTTTTAAACGCATGCTGAGAAATTTGTGACAGCTGCCAATCATCAAAATAAAGTAAAAAACCCCACTATAAACAGAAATAGTTAGGCTTAGGGTTAGGGTTAGGGGTAGGGTTAGGGGTAGGGATCATAACCCTAACCCTAAAGGGATCCTATCCCTAACCCTACCCCTAACCCTAAGCCTAAAGGGATCCTAACCCTAACCCTAACCCTAAACGGATTAGGGTTAGGGTTAGGGTTAGGATCCCTTTAGGGTTAGGGGTAGGGTTAGGGGTAGGGTTAGGGTTAGGATCCCTTTAGGGTTAGGGTTAGGGGTAGGGTTAGGGTTAGGATCCCTTTAGGGTTAGGGTTAGGGTTAGGGGTAGGGTTAGGGTTAGGGGTAGGGTTAGGGCTAGGGATAGGGTTAGGGATAGGGTTAGGATCCCGTTAGGGTTAGGGTTAGGATCCCTTTAGGGTTAGGATCCCTTTATCACCTTTATGGTGGGGGGTGGCATATCAGTGTGTTTTCTGTTTTTTTTAATAAAAACGCATGCGTTTTTAAAGCAAACAAACGCATGTGCTTAAAAACGCATGCGTTTCCATTGACACCAATGTATTTTTTGACACAAAAAAACGCATGAAAACGCATGCGTTTTTATGTGTCAAAAAAACGCCTCTCAAAAATACTACAAGTTGCATTTCTGGAAAAGAACGCATGCAGCAAAAAAACGCATGCGTTTCAAAACGCGACCAAACGCGTACAACAAAAAACGATTGCATTTTCAATGTTAAATATAGGGAAAAAACGCATGCTTTTTTTGTGCAAAAAACGCTGCAGAAAAAAACGCAAGTGTGAAACCACCCTTACTGCTGCATTTCCTGCTTCTGCCATTGGAGTCAGTGCTGGGCAGCGGCGAGCCGACACTTCTGGGGCTAAGTCCTGCTTTTCACATTCTGAGCATGCCCAGAGTAAGATCTCTCAGTGGAGATCAAGGGTCACATGATCAGGTGCTGCAGCACTCCATTGGTCATTCTTTGAAAGGTCCTAAATGTGCTGTAGCTATTTAAGGCTCGCATGGCCGCATGGCCATGCGCGAGTATCAATTCATATATATGCTTTGCGCCAGTGTGGTTATGTATGAGTGTGTTCAGGGACCCGGCTGAAATAAGCACCTAGAATACCGGCTTCTCCGGTGAGGAGATTGCATGTTGCATAACCACTGACTGCTATCAGCTTGGCAGTAAGCTTGTGCTCCTGTTGTTAGGGACTGGCGGAACGCACCTAGTAAAAGATGAAATGGAACTAGGTGCGTTCGCAGTCCGAGGTCCACCGTGCAGGAAAAACCCTGCTGCAAGTAAGACGGACTATATGGCGGTACTACAAGTATACACGCACGGGTTAACTACACCCTGCGTGAAGGAAGCGATCCTGTTGCGTCACAGGACCGCGGTACTGCACATAGAGCGCGAGCAAGGAGTCAGCGAACTCAAGCCCAACTAGGATTGAAGTCCGATTAGACACTTGCTGGCACAACACCGCAACTGGGTGTGTAAGGAAACTAAATAATAATATTAAGGCACAAGAGTGCGTGCGGTGCCGCACAGACAAACGCCACTAACCACCCAGGCTTGGGTCAGGAAAGCGCAGAGCAAGCGCACGGCGCCGTACAGGCAGACACAGCAACTGGTAGCTGTAATGTGTGTTACGTGCTGTTGGATAAGTCGGGCGCTAGATGACAAACATACACCTTCCGCGAACAGACATTCAATAGGGAGGGTTATTTAAAGAGCGACTTTCACTCACAACACACACACATATTTACAAGACAATACTAGCGCATGGCCGTGCGGTCATGCGCAGTTTATATAGCTGCAGCACAGGAAACAGCTACAGAAGTTTTGCCCTTTCAGGACCTGCCAAAAGGACCAATAGGATGTGCTGCAGTACCTGAGCATGTGACCCTCGATCTCCAACAGGAGATCTTGCCCTGGGCATGCTCAGTGTGTGCAAATAAGGACTTAGATCCAGAAACGTCCACTCGCCGCTGCCCAGCACTGGCTTCAATGGCAGAAGCAGGAAAAGCAGCAGTAACTCTTCGCACAGAGTCAGACTGAGCGAGACGCTGGGATCGACGTCCCTGCTGAGCAGACTCCACTGCGGCTGGAGGAGAATGGGAGACCGCAGCGGAGACGGATCGAGATTCCCCCTGTGCAGCAGAGGAAACTCGACTCCTAACATTACCCCCCCTCCTTGGGCCTCGCTACGTTCGAAGGCAGCAATGAGCTGCGGGGCCCGAATGTGCTCCACAGGCTCCCAGGACCTGTCCTCGGGGCCATAACCCTTCCTGTCTACCAAATAAAATTTTTTGCCACGTACCACCTTGTACCCCAAAATAGCGTTCACCTCATAATCATCCGTAGACGAACCCGATGTCCCAGCAGATGACTCGGAGAACCGGGACATATACACGGGTTTCAAGAGGGACACATGAAAGGTGTCGGTGATACCCAGGCGTGGCGGAAGGGCCAAACGATAGACCACAGGATTAACCTGTTCGAGGACCTTGAAGGGACCCAAGTAGCGAGGTGCAAACTTAGTGGACTCTACACGCAGCCTGATGTTACGGGCGGAGAGCCACACTAAATCGCCAGGAGCAAAGGTCGGGGCAGGGCGCCGATGTGCATCGGCGGAGGACCTCATTCTCTCCTTTGAGGCCCGAATGGCATCCTGAGTGCGGTCCCAAATGTCCCGTGCCTCCACTGCCCAGTCTGCCACCCTGGAGTCAGCAGAGGACACGGGTATAGGCACAGGAACCCGCGGATGCTGGCCGTAATTAAGGAGGAAAGGAGTCTGACCGGTGGAGTCAGCTACAGCGTTATTAAGGGCGAACTCTGCCCATGGTAATAAAGATGCCCAGTCATCCTGCCTGGCAGAAACAAAATGTCGCAGATATGTGACCAGAGTCTGATTGGCCCTCTCCACCAACCCATTCGTCTCGGGATGATATGCGGAAGAGAGATTTAACTCAATGCTGAGAAGACGACAAAGCTCTCTCCAAAACCGAGACGCAAACTGGGGACCCCGGTCACTGACAATTTTGTCTGGCATGCCATGTAGGCGGAAGACGTGTCTTATGAACAACGCTGCCAAGGCCCGTGCAGAAGGTAACCGTGGGAGCGGCACCAAATGCACCATTTTCGAGAAATGATCGGTAACAACCCAAATGACGGTACAGCCGCGAGACTTGGCCAAACCCACCACAAAGTCCATCCCGACCATCTCCCAGGGCCTGTCTGCGACCGGCAAGGGATAGAGTAACCCAGACGGCCGTTGTCGAGGAGACTTATTTTTGGCGCATGAGACACACGCCAGAACGTAATCTCTGACATCTCGGAGCATATGCGGCCACCAGTACGTCCTCGCCAGCAGCTCAGATGTCGTTTTTGTCCCAAAGTGTCCACCCACACTGGAGGAATGAGCCCAAGAGAGAACCTCCGGTCGCAAATTTATGGGCACAAAATTCTTGCCCGGAGGCACAGACTCAAGCGACATCGGAGCCACGGTTCTCAAGCTCTCAGAAGGAACAATAAGCCGAGGCTCTCCTTCCTCCTCCTCAGATGACACAACAGAGCGAGAAAGAGCATCAGCTCGAATGTTCTTCTCCCCAGCGAGATAATGGAGGGCGAAGTGGAATCGGGAGAAGAATAAGGACCATCTGGCCTGGCGAGAATTTAGCCCCTGGGCTGTTTGCAAATATAGCAAATTTTTGTGGTCTGTAAAAACTTGAAAGGGAAAACGAGCCCCCTCCAAGAGATGTCTCCACTCTGAGAAAGCCAATTTCATCGCTAGCAACTCCCTGTCCCCGATGGAATAATTCCTCTCCCCTGGTGTGAAGGTCTTGGAGAAGAAGAAGCACGGATGCTTCCGACCTTGAGCATCCTTTTGGAAGAGGACTGCTCCAGCACCAACGGAAGAGGCATCCACCTCCATTATAAACGGCTTATCGACATCGGGACGATGTAGGATGGGAGCGCTAGCAAAATGAGACTTAGTAGAAGAAAAGGCCCTGGAGACCTCTTCAGACCACACTTTGGGATTTGCTCCCTTCTTGGTGAGGGCTACCAAGGGAGCTACCAGAGTTGAGAAGTGGGGAATGAACTGGCGGTAATAGTTTATGAACCCCATAAAGCGCTGCACCGCTTTAAGAGAATGGGGCTCTTGCCAGTCCATCACAGCCTGTAGTTTGGCAGGATCCATAGCCAATCCCTGGGCGGAGATGATATAGCCCAGGAAAGGTAAGGACTCCTGCTCAAACACACACTTCTTCAACTTCGCATAAAGAGAGTTTGCCCGTAGCCGTAGGAGGTCGAAGACTTTGCCAACATCTCTCCGGTGGGAGTCAATATCTGGAGAAAAGATGAGAATATCATCCAGATAGACTACGACCGAGGTGGAAAGCATATCCCGGAAGATGTCGTTGACAAAGTCTTGGAAAACGGCAGGTGCATTACAGAGCCCGAAGGTCATCACCAGATACTCATAGTGCCCATCTCTGGTGTTAAATGCCGTTTTCCACTTGTCCCCCTCACGGATGCGAATCAGGTTATAAGCACCCCGCAGATCTAGCTTAGTAAACACTCTAGCTCCCCAAAGCCTATCGAAAAGCTCAGATATCAAAGGCAAAGGGTACTTGTTCTTAACTGTGATAGCATTAAGACCCCTGTAGTCTATGCATGGACGTAGTTCTTCATTCTTCTTCTGCACGAAAAAGAACCCTGCCCCAGCAGGTGACACTGACTTCCTGATGAACCCTCTTGCCAGATTCTCTTGAATGTACTGAGACATTGCCTCCGTTTCCGGGAGAGATAATGGATAGACTCGACCCCGGGGAGGCTCAGCACCAGGCAAGAGATCAATAGGACAGTCATAGGGGCGATGGGGCGGAAGGGTCTCCGCTGCCTTTTTGGAGAACACGTCTGCATAAGACCAATATTGCTTGGGGAGAGAGGAAAGATCTGCGGGTACCTCTGTAGTAGCAACCTGAACGCACTCTCGATGACACCTGTTCCCACAAGATTCACCCCATCCCAGAATTCTGCCTGAGGACCACTCGATGTGAAGAGAGTGGTACCGTAACCAAGGTATCCCCAAGAGAACCTCATTAATTCCCTCAGGAATGACGAGTAGAGATATAATCTCCTGATGAGATGGTGACATGGACAGAGTAAAAGGGATAGTTTGATGTGTAATCTGTGCGGGCAGTGTCGACCCATTCACCACTCGTTCCGTTACTGGTTGAGATAGCATGACCAGAGGAATTGCGTGACGCTGGGCGAAGGCTGAAGACATAAAATTGCCCTCCGCCCCAGAATCCACGCAGATTTCTACCAAGTGAGAGGATGAGCCCAATGTTATTGTCCCCTTAAAGGACAATTTGGAGGCAAACGTCGCCGTGTCTAGTGCACCTCCACCAACTACCACTAGACGCTGACGTTTCCTCGACCGCTGGAGACATCTGGAGGCAAGATGTCCAGACTGTTGGCAAAGATGACAAATCTGGAGTGCACGAGCGGTCCGGGACTTAGATCCCGCTCGTGACTCTACCACAGACTCATGGGGCTCAGGAGCCTGGTCTGGAGATTCCAAAGGTTTGGCGAAGGTGGGAGCCAGCCGAAACCTCTGCCTACACTGGGCTCGCTCTAACCTCCGTTCGTGGAAACGGAGATCAATACGAGTGGATAGAGTTATTAATTCCTCCAGTGTGGCGGGAATCTCCCTAGTGGCCAGGGCGTCCTTAACGTGGTCAGCCAGCCCCCTCCAAAATATTGGAATGAGGGCTTTATCCGACCACTCCAGCTCAGATGCTAAGGTGCGGAAGTGGACGGCAAAATGACTGACCAAGGACGAGCCCTGAGTCAATGCCAACAATTGGAGCGCTGTATCATGGGTGACACGAGGTCCTAGAAAGACCTGTTTCAGAGTGCTCAGAAACAACGGAGCACTCTGCACCACATGATCGCTACGCTCCCATAGCGGCGTAGCCCACTGCAACGCCCTGTCCGAAAGAAGAGACACTATAAATCCCACCTTAGCCCGCTCTGTAGGGAAATGAGAGGCCAGAAGCTCGAGATGTATAGAGCACTGACTCACGAAACCCCTACAAGACTTAAGGCCCCTTCACACTTAGCGACGCTGCAGCGATACCGACAACGATCCGGATCGCTGCAGCGTCGCTGTTTGGTCGCTGGAGAGCTGTCACACAGACCACTCTCCAGCGACCAACGATGCCGGTAACCAGGGTAAATATCGGGTAACTAAGCGCAGGGCCGCGCTTAGTAACCCGATGTTTACCCTGGTTACCATGCTAAAAGTAAAAAAAAACAAACACTAGATACTTACCTAACGCTGTCTGTCCTCCAGCGCTGCGCTCTGCTTCTCTGCTCTCCTCCTGTACTGGCTGTGAGCCGGAAAGCAGAGCGGTGACGTCACCGCTCTGCTTTCCGGCTCACAGCCAGTACAGGAGGAGTGCAGAGCACAGCGCTGGAGGACAGACAGCGTTAGGTAAGTATCTAGTGTTTTTTTTTTTTTACTTTTAGCATGGTAACCAGGGTAAACATCGGGTTACTAAGCACGGCCCTGCGCTTAGTTACCCGATGTTTACCCTGGTTACCAGTGAAGACATCGCTGGATCGGTGTCACACACGCCGATCCAGCGATGTCAGCAGGAGTCCAGCGACGAAATAAAGTTCTGGACTTTCTTCAGCGACCAACGATCTCCCAGCAGGGGCCTGATCGTTGGTCGCTATCACACATAACGATTTCATTAACGATATCGTTGCTACGTCACAAATAGCAACGATATCGTTAACAATATCGTTATGTGTGAAGGTACCTTTACTGTCACCAGAGAATTTCTCTGGAAGCGGGAGGCGAGTTAGAGTCGGGACAGGAGCGGCAGTGGACAAGGTGGCTGCAGCAACACTATCAGCCTGAACAGCGACAGCAGTGACATCCACAGCTGAGGTTGAATGCTCAAGAGCCGCCAACCTTCCCTCCAGCTGCTGGATGTACCGCTGTGAACACTGATCGTCCATCATTTACTAGCCAGACCTTGGCGCTAGTATTATGTTAGGGACTGGCGGAACGCACCAAATACAAGATGAAATGGAACTAGGTGCGTTCGCAGTCCGAGGTCCACCGTGCAGGAAAAACCCTGCTGCTAGTAAGACGGACTATATGGCGGTACTACAAGTATACACGCACGGGTTAACAACACCCTGCGTGAAGGAAGCGATCCTGTTGCGTCACAGGACCGCGGTACTGCACATAGAGCGCGAGCAAGGAGTCAGCGAACTCAAGCCCAACTAGGATTGAAGTCCGATTAGACACTTGCTGGCACAACACCGCAACTGGGTGTGTAAGGAAACTAAATAATAATATTAAGGCACAAGAGTGCGTGCGATGCCGCACAGACGAACGCCACTAACCACCCAGGCTTGGGTCAGGAAAGCGCAGAGCAAGCGCACTGCGCCGTACAGGCGGACACAGCAACTGGTAGCTGTAATGTGTGTTACGTGCTGTTGGATAAGTCGGGCGCTAGATGGCAAACATACACCTTCCGCGAACAGACATTCAATAGGGAGGGTTATTTAAAGAGCGACTTTCACTCACAACACACACACATATTTACAAGAAAATACTAGCGCATGGCCATGCGGTCATGCGCAGTTTATATAACTGCAGCACAGGAAACAGCTACAGAAGTTTTGCCCTTTCAGGACCTGCCAAAAGGACCAGTGGGATGTGCTGCAGTACCTGAGCATGTGACCCTCGATCTCCAACAGGAGATCTTGCCCTGGGCATGCTCAGTGTGTGCAAATAAGGACTTAGATCCAGAAACGTCCACTCGCCGCTGCCCAGCACTGGCTTCAATGGCAGAAGCAGGAAAAGCAGCAGTAATTCTTCGCACAGAGTCAGACTGAGCGAGACGCTGGGATCGACGTCCCTGCTGAGCAGACTCCACCACGGCTGGAGGAGAATGGGAGACCTCAGCGGAGACGGATCGAGATTCCCCCTGTGCAGCAGAGGAAACTCGACTCCTAACACCTGTGAGGCTAACAGGGCTCAGTGCTTCCCTTTCACGGCTACTCTGTGGAGTAACAGAGCTAGCCTATACCGCCAAACAGTGCCACCATTTGCTAGCAGCAGGTTCCTCCTGCACTGTGGACCCCGGGCTGCGAACGCACCATTTATAATAAACATCTCTATTTTTTCGGCGCGTTCCACTAGCCCTAACAGTATACTAGCGCCAGGGTCTGGATAGTAAATGGCGGACGATCAGCGTTTACAGCGGTACATCCAGCAGCTGGAGGGGAGGTTGGCGGCTCTCGAGCGCACAACCTCAGCTGTGGATGTTACCGCAGTTGCTGTTCAGGCTGCAAGTGTAGCTGCAGCCAGTTTATCCTCTGCCACCCCTGCTCCGACTATATCCCGTCTCCTGCTTCCAGACAAGTTTGCTGGTGACAGTAAGCAATGTCGGGGATTCGTGAGTCAGTGCACCATGCATCTTGAGCTTCTGGCTGCACGTTTTCCTACGAAACGGGCAAAAGTGGGATTTATTTTATCCCTTTTGTCGGGCAGGGCGTTGGAGTGGGCAACGCCGCTATGGGAGTGCAATGATCATGTGGTGCACAGTGCTCCTCCCTTCCTGGATGCTCTGAAACAGGTCTTTTTGGGACCTCGTGTCACCCACGATACCGCGCTCCAATTGTTGGCAACAACCCAGGGTTTGTCCATGGTCAGCCAGTTCGCCGTCAAATTCCGGACTCTGGTCTCGGAGCTGGAGTGGCCAGATAAAGTCCTTATTCCGGTGTTCTGGAGAGGACTGGCAGACCATGTGAAGGATGCCTTGGCCACCAGGGAGATTCCCGCCACACTGGAGGAGCTTATTTCTATATCTACCCGCATCGAC
Source organism: Ranitomeya imitator (assembly GCF_032444005.1). Taxonomy (NCBI): domain Eukaryota; kingdom Metazoa; phylum Chordata; class Amphibia; order Anura; family Dendrobatidae; genus Ranitomeya; species Ranitomeya imitator. The sequence continues at coordinate 543,702,792 of NC_091286.1, read as the reverse complement.
CTCCGTTTTAACGAGTGGAGGTTGGAGCGGGCCCAGTGTAGGCAGAGGTTTCGGCTGGCTCCCACCTTTGCCAGACCTCTAGAATCTTCCGTTCAGGCGTCCGACTCCCATGAGGCCATGGAGGTTTCTCGAGCGGGACCTAAGTGTCAGACCGCTCGAGTACCCGTGGTTTGCAGAAATTGCCAACAAGAGGGACATTATGCCAATAAATGTCCACGGCGGTTGGGTAAACGATCGCGTCTAGTAACCGTTGGAGGAGGTTCTCTAGACACAGCGGTGTTTTCCTCCAAGCTGTCCTTCAAGGGGACAATCATATTAGGATCTTACTCTCTAACAGTCGAGCTTTGTGTGGACTCCGGAGCAGAGGGGAATTTCATGTCCTCGGCTTTTGCTCTGCGCCATGCAATACCTCTGGTGATGCTCGCCAAACCGGTGACTGTTAGAGTAGTGAACGGGTCAACACTTCCATCTCAGATCACACACCAGACTGTCCCTTTCACGTTAGCTATGTCCCCATCCCACCAGGAGATAATTTCCCTTCTTGTCCTTCCCGAGGGAATGAATGAGATTCTGCTGGGAATACCCTGCATGCTCACGCATGATCTGTATATGTGACATGATCCCCTGATGAGTATGATATATACGAAACGCGTTGGGAAGCACTGTACAAGAACAAGAGCCCATAAGGAATAATGTGGTTCGAATTTGAATGACTGATCACATGGGCTACTAATATTCAATACTGCACCTGGTCCTTTAAGCATGTCCAACAGAAGACAGATGAGTATCACTGGTTTTGATATTACGTATGTGACTCTATAAATGTCTTTGCCCCAATATATTGGTAACGGAGGGCAGTTGGATGACTACAGGGTCATTTAGGTCTGCAGAGCATGAGAAAGAGGTATATACCGCTGGGTAGAGATACCTGTATACTGCAACAGCAGTTATTTAAAGGCGTAGTGGTGACATTGAACACAGCCTGCTGGTACGGTATCCTGCCATAGTATAACAGTTGTGGTAATAGAGACGTGAGATCTAGAGATATACGGATTCATAGTCTCTAGCCTGTGTCTGCATAAGATATTGGTGTGCTATCTTGCATACTGTAAGATATCTTTCATTGCGGTTATATACTCATATTTTTATGTGTCTCCATGTTGTACGTATGCACTTTGCACCTTTGTTAGCACTATATGTTTGCACTTTTTTTAAAGATATATAATAAAAGTTATTTTTTATTTAATATAAGAACCCGCTTTTTCAGTATATCCTATTTTTGGTTCTTCTTGTATACTTGAGCCTAGCTTATTTCTGGGAATACCCTGGCTCCGTTTCCACTCCCCACATATTGAGTGGTCCTCTGGGAGGTTATTGGGTTGGAGTGAATCCTGTAAGGGCAGATGTGTGAAAGAGTGCGTTCAGGTTTCCAACACTGAGATACCCGCAGATCTCTCTTCTCTTCCCAAATACTATTGGTCCTATGCAGACGTCTTCTCCAAAAAGGCTGCGGAGACCCTTCCGCCTCACCGTCCCTATGACTGTCCTATAGATCTCTTGCCTGGAGCAGAACCTCCTCGGGGACGTGTCTATCCCCTCTCTCTTCCGGAAACGGAGGCTATGTCCCAATACATCCAGGAGAATTTGGCGAGAGGGTTCATTAGGAAGTCAGTGTCACCAGCAGGGGCAGGGTTCTTCTTCGTGCAGAAGAAGAACGGGGAATTACGTCCTTGCATAGATTACAGGGGTCTTAATGCCATCACCGTTAAGAATAAGTACCCGCTGCCCCTGATTTCTGAGCGTTTTGATAGGCTACGGGGAGCTAAGGTATTTACCAAATTAGATCTACGGGGTGCTTATGACCTGATTCGCATCCGTGAGGGGGACGAATGGAAGACGGCGTTTAACACCAGAGATGGGCACTATGAGTATCTGGTGATGCCCTTCGGGCTCTGTAATGCCCCAGCTGTTTTCCAGGACTTTGTCAATGACATCTTCTGGGATATGCTTTCCACCTCGGTCATAGTCTATCTGGATGATATTCTCATCTTTTCTCCAGATATTGACTCCCACCGGAGAGATGTTGGCAGAGTCTTCGACCTCTTACGGGCAAATTCTCTCTATGCAAAGTTGGAGAAGTGTATGTTTGAGCAGGAGTCTTTACCTTTCCTGGGCTATATCATCTCCGCCCAGGGATTGGCTATGGATCCTGCCAAACTACAGGCTGTGATGGACTGGCAAGAACCCCATTCTCTTAAAGCGGTGCAGCGCTTTATGGGGTTCATTAATTATTACCGCCAGTTCATTCCCCACTTCTCAACTTTGGTAGCTCCCTTGGTAGCCCTCACCAAGAAGGGAGCAAATCCCAAATTGTGGTCTGAAGAGGTCTCCAGGGCCATTTCTTCTATTAAGTCCCGTTTTGCTAGTGCTCCCATCCTACATCGTCTCGATGTTGATAAGCCGTTCATAATGGAGGTGGATGCCTCTTCCATTGGTGCAGGAGCAGTCCTCTTCCAAAAGGATGCTCAAGGTCAGAAGCATCCGTGCTTCTTCTTCTCCAAGACCTTCACACCTGCGGAGATGAATTATTCCATTGGGGACAGGGAGTTGCTAGCGATGAAGCTGGTTTTCTCGGAATGGAGACATCTCTTGGAGGGGGCTCGTTTTCCCTTTTAAGTCTTCACAGACCACAAAAAATTTGTTATATCTGCAAACAGCCCAGCGGCTAAATTCTCGCCAGGCCAGATGGTCCTTGTTCTTCTCCCGGTTCCACTTCACCCTTCATTATCTCGCTGGGGAGAAGAACATTGGTGCTGACGCTCTCTCTCGCTCTGTTGTGTCATCTGAGGAGGAGGAGGGGGAGCCTCGGCTTATTGTCCCTTCAGAGAGCCTGAGAACCGTAGCACCGGTTTCGCTAGAGTCTGTGCCTCCGGGCAAGACTTTTGTGCCCATTAATTTGCAATCGGAGGTTCTCTCTTGGGCTCATTCGTCCAGGGTGGGTGGACACTTTGGGACAAAGAGGACATCTGAGCTGCTGGCGAGGACGTACTGGTGGCCACATATGGTCCGGGATGTCAGAGATTATAATCAGGCATGTGTCTCCTGCGCCAAAAATAAATCTCCTCATCAAAGGCCAGCTGGGTTACTCTATCCCTTGCCAGTGGCAGACAGGCCCTGGGAGATGGTCGGGATGGACTTTGTTGTGGGTTTACCCAAGTCTCGCGGCTGTACCATCATTTGGGTCATCACCGATCATTTCTCAAAAATGGTGCATTTGGTGCCGCTACCACGGTTACCTTCTGCACGGGCCTTGGCAGCGTTGTTCATAAAACACATCTTCCGCCTACATGGTATGCCAGACAAAATTGTCAGTGACCGGAGTAGTGTATAAGCGGGTGGTTTCGTCAAACTCAATCTGACAGGTGCCCCGCCCCTATCAAAGTGTATCAAAGTGTGTAACCCCTCCCCTCCCCTTGTTTGACGGCTGGTATCCAGCTGTCCCTCCTTGTTTGATTTCCCCTTTTGATATAGTTTAATATAGTTTAATTTGTTGTAGTTTTGATATTATTCCCGTATTTTGTGGAATAACACATGTTTATAATTATAGCCTAGTCGTGTATTTATTTTACACGTGGTTTATAACACCTTTCTCATTTGTTTTATATTAGATTTTATACGTAGCCCGAGACTGGTGTTTCTGTATGCAATCCTACATCCTGTTATGTGAAAAGTATTCTCATATTATACCAGTATTTCTTTTTATATTTTATTCACAGTGTATCCATATAGTGAATAGGGCTGATGTTTCTGTATGCAATCCTACATCCTGTTATGTGAAAAGTATTCTCAAACACTAACTAAATGGTGAACATTACCTAAATTAGGTTAACTGTGGGTCAGAGGTTTATAGCACCTAGGTCAAGCAATTGTTGTTGTATTTGCGTACCCCATAAATGTTTATTCTCACAAACAGAAAAGTTATTGTGTCCTGAAGATGGCATCTGAGGTTATTTGTTTTTTGTATTAGCTTTCTCAGAAAACAGCTGTGTTATCTGAGGGTCAGATATTTTTGTACAAACTCATGCTGTTTGGTGATCTTTGTGAAGCAGAACTTTATTTGTTATCTACTGAGGCCATTGCAAGCTGTGTTTATTCACATTGTAGCAGGTTTTATCCTTGTGGCTGCCTTATATACACAGAAGAGATATGCACCAATGTCACAACACAAGTTATAATATGACCCAATGTTACAAGACAAGTAAGAAGCGGCGTGTTTTATACGAATAAAAACCAAAGACACGATATTGTAAAAAAAAAAAAATTTAAAAGATTTATTTCTCACGATAAAACAACAGCTCAAATTTTAAGTTAGCTAGCAGCATGATGCTGACAAATGCATCTTTGCTGTATCTGATAACGACACGATGAACAAATAACGGCGCCTGAAAATCTTGATGTCACAAAATCTGATACGGCTCGATCATTATTCTGCATGTCAGACGTAAAATTTTGTAAAATCTTCTTAAATGGAAAGCCTCGCGCTAAATGGTATAATACATATATGCAATAATGACCGCATACACTGCTATACAAATCTTGAATTTGTGCGCTCTGATAACAATAAGAATAACAATTCTTGTTCAGGAATGTCACAAAAGCGCGTGGAAAGATAATATTATCCGCACGGAAACCGTAACTGTCAAAAAATATGCCCGTCTTATCGTCGCAGAGTACGATTAATATCCAGTGGCGACCAGCTTGATTTGCCGGGTCTGTATTCACAATATATGCCGCGGGTCTCTGAGTCACTCTTTCTACCGGAAGCAAATCACACGGAAACACACCGGCGAATATGCGGTCTGTATAATTATCGGACCGCGCTACAACTGTAAGCTGCAGACTGTCCATCGTTGCTTAATTAAAATCGTACAAGATCTCTCGCCTGTTATTAATTTCCAGAATGGTGTGGTTGACTGCAAAGACAATCATATTTATCGTGTGGGGTGTCGCTATCGCAAAGCGGACTTCAGCACGCAGATTACCTGTTTTAATGAGCGAGAAATGGCCTCCAGGCTCTTGATCAGGCGATAAATCAAAAGCAAATAGCGTGAAGCCAGCCATAAATTCTTCACGATCTATCGCCATGGCACAATCAGCCTTTTGCTTGCCCGATATATGGGCAAGCGCCATATATTCTCTGATGGCTAAATCAGCATTAAAATTAGGATTATAAGGCCTCGCGGGTATCTGCTGACCATCCAGATATAATGCCGCGTGATTGACGTGGTAGTGGTGAAAGTCCAGTGGGTTTTTTGTATAAGAACCGCTGAAGCCCTCATTATCTACAAACCCCAATATAACAGTTTTTGGTATCTGTCCTAGGAAGAGGTTCTCGTGGTTCGTGATCCGTGTCCCTGCGGCGATGCTGTACACTTTCAGGCATGTTCGGTCAACAGCGTACTTGGCTGTTGCTGCTAGGAGGGCCTGGCTGTGGCCGATTCGGACAGCCGGTGATACCTGCACTCTTTTCACATAGAGAGCCGCCTGCGAGATTTGTACCTTCAGCGGCTCGGCTTCTGCGGACATGAGGCAGAAAGTATCCTTATTTCTTGACAGCTTAACCTTAAGGTCAAGGCCGTTCAATATTAACTTTGGCTGGTTAAATATATCCCCAAAAATGGGTCCCAAAAGGTCGATGGGTTTTGAGTGAGAGGCGGCACTGGCTCTTTTGATAAATCCCGCATTTGCGCCATCCAGGCGCCTGTCATTATGATGCCCCGCAGTGTCTTTATAGAACAAACCGGCTGTAAATTGCGATGCCAGCGTCTGTGAACTGTAATTTAAAAGGGTCTCTATGTAGGCTCTATAGCTGTAGAGATTGTCCGATTGTGAGATAAGTCGGTCTCCCAGAGTAATATCGACCTGGTTAAAAAGAGTGGCTAGAGGGTAGTTTATGAGCGCCACACGCGCACCATCGGCGATGGCCGTATTATCCTGCTTCACGATGCGACAGCTTATGTACAGTAGCGTGTTGTTCAGATCATAATAATAATCACCACTACCAGATATGTAAAACTCCAACGGTCCATTGTCTGACAGAGCAGCAACCGGCTGTACTTCTACAAATAGAGATTTCTCGATACTTGTTTGAGTCGGTGGTACGGCAAAAATATCCAGTTCAGATTTTGCGCACTCTACAGAAGCGTCATGCAGGAAAGCCATGGTAACTGATTAGAAGATGTCGTCCGCAGAGCGTCTTACTCGTTTCTGACGGGGGCGTCTCTTGGATGTAGTTTTATTCATGAGCATCGGCGGTAAAGGAGGGCAAACGCGGCGCTTTCTTTTTTGGGCTTTTTTAGCGACATAGATTATCCCAGAGCCGTCTTGATGGGTTGGCGTATTTATCCTTTTCATAAGGGCAGTCGATGCGGATGTCACGGCATCTGCAGCGATGTTCCGGGCAGCAGTCCGAACGTGTGGTTTTACTAATTCTAAGCCTTTTCTGAAAAGCGGCACGGCGCGACGAAATAAACCTTTAAATAGTCCTGCCAGTCCAGAGCCATACATGTACTCGCTCCCGCGGAATCCCTCTAGACCGTGCCCCGACTGTGCAGTATAGTAGCGGGCATAAACAGCAGGATCTCCATACACCCTTTGAGACAGCATTTTATCGTGTCAATGCTGGCGAGGTCTAAAATGTAATCGCACTATACACTTGCCGTATCTGAATTTAACCGGCGTTCCCTGGTCCGACATGACTGTAATGTTTATGGAGTCAAAGTGTTGCTTGCACAGCGGTATGTAATCGGGCCGTGAGTAGCGCACCGTGACAATATCATTATCATCGCCGCTAACTTCTACGGTTCGTAGCAGTTGAACGTAACTGTCACCTACAAGTTGATGCTGAATTATATCAGTGTATACAAAAAGCGAATAAAAACCAGCCTTTGAATCGGGGTAAAAGCGGCGATTCCACGGCATTAAAGCAACGGGGGAGTCATCGACGGTCTGCAGGCCGAAAATAAATTTTAACTTAGTACCCAGAGTAAACTGTATAGGGGATGGGTCGGTCAGGATCACCTCGCGGCGTAGCTCATCATACCGTATTCTGTAGGCAGGCGTAGATAAATACAGCGCTTCTATTCGGGCATTGACCGCGCCAACTAGCTTAGGAATGGACGAGTAAAATCCTGATTTTATGTGATACTGTACTAAAGGTTCGCCGTGTTTAGCCGCGTAGAAACTCCCTTCAAAAGCATCAAACGTGTTCCACGTATGGGGGTACTGTATTTCCGTTAACGCCACCTCATAATCTGCCGAAAGATGAACGGCCCGCGCTAACTTGGTATTGTACTCCGATATTGTGTTTTCAGGGTAGATTTTAATTGACGAATTACTGGGTAATGTCACGAAAAATGAGCCCGCTTCCATGGTTATATATCTGTCAACTCCGAGGCCGGGATCCAACTATTGAATTTTTCGGGGTAGCCCAGCCATTTGACAAAGCAGTGACGCACACCCCTGACACGTTTTTTTCTCAAAATCTTTTCTACTCTGTAGACACGATCCTCATCCATAGGTATTTTTTGCAGCTCTTCCTTATAAAATGACCCCTCTACAGGCTCTCCGGCTAAATCACTGATTTTATAAAGGGGTTTATGAAATTTATTGGAGACGCCGGTGATTAAAAAAATCTCATCGCTGTATGTCTTCTCATAGCCCTTACAGAAGGTCGATTTATAGCGCGATATTCTCACATGAGAGCCGACCGTTAAAGACGGTTTAATCGGTTTATTAGTAATAGTAGAACTGTAAATATTGCGCCAGATTTGCATCACGTTTCTCTCTGACACAGACGCGGGACTACAGCGGATCGTTGAGTGGTACGTATGGTTGTAGCTATGCAGCAAATCCGGTAAAATATCAATATACCTAAAGGTATTATGATGCGTAAGATAGCGCCACATACGGGTTTTTAATGTGCGATTAAAACGCTCGACCATAGCGGCTTTTACATCATTGTTTGTAAAAAAGTGATGAATATTGTACGTATTACATAGCTGTTTGAGTGATGAATTTATAAATTCTTTGCCGCGATCCGTCTGCAGTTTCTTCGGTATGCGCTTATCATTTTGAAATATTAATTCGAACGATCTGGCGACACTAGCGCCTGTCTTGTTTGTCAAGGCCACGCACCATGCGTATCTCGATAGAACATCAATCACCGTCAGGATGTATTTGACATTATCATTTTCCCTTGAATAGTCAATTAAACTTACGAGATCCGCCTGCCACTGCGCATCAATGGCCGAGACGTAAATTTTATTTGTCAAAAAGCGTTTTCTAGCAGGCTTGTGTAGCGTGTAGGTGTCTTGCTTATTTAACCAGGCAATAACATCAGATTTCTTTATACCGCGTGCTCTTGCAGATCTAAATAATTTGTCAATACCCGAGAATGAGCCGGGTGCGCGGCATGTAAAATATTGTTTTTCTAATATGGCATCATACGATTTAGACGTCATGATTGATTAAAATGATTGTGGTTCGTTAATCAACAGACTGCTTCTTTCAGAAATTCAGCTGTATAAAAATTCCTGTTTTAATCCGGATATATCATGCGTGAGTTAATGCATGCATTAATTACATGTATGGTTGTGTTCTGGGTGTTAACAGCAGGCGTGTGGTGGGGGCGTAACTGGGTGTGTTTCTGGGTGTTAACAGGTGAGCTGGTTTCTGACACTCAGGATAAATACAGGTGGCTGGCCCACTAAGTACATCAGACATCCACCAGAAGTCCGACTAGACTAAAAAAAAAAGCAAGCTATTCTAAATGTAAGTATATAAGACAGTTGTGTTATTATTCGCAAATGCTTAATTATATTTAACTATGCATCTCTAAAACCATAATTAAGGGTGTTATTTGTCTAATAAGTTAGTTTTATACTGGAGGATAGCAGCATATTTAGTATCGTTGTATAATATAGTTTTACTGCATAAAACATATTCTGTGGTACATAATTAATATAGAAAGACTTATCAGCGGGCAACTATTATAACATAATTTATGTAATACAGTAGTTAATAACTGGCAATACGCCCTAACTAGTGCCTGCAGCGTTTACTTACTACATGTGTGTTGTTTAACATAGACATATTTATAGTCATATTTATACAGTAGCGGTATATTTAGTGGGGCTGTGTAATATAGTTTTACCGCATAAATCATATTTGTGGCGCATGATTAATATAGAAAGACTTAGCCGTATTACCCATGATTTGCGTAGTATAAGAATATTTATACACGGGGAGCAGTTTATTTGTTGGGGTATATAAATGAGTTTGACGAGTGGTGGTGTGTGGATAATATAGTTTGCGCATAAAATTTACATAGATAATTTATTTTAGATGGAATCCCAACATTTTTCGGCTTTTTCCAGTCAAGTTGCGGATTCGGTAATAGGTATGTTTCAAGATTTATATACATGTATCTGTTAGTGTCCCATTCTAACTAAGGGCTGTTTTTATATATTATTTTTATATTGTTTATTCTTTCTTGTTTAAGATGAATTAATCAGGACCATCCCCGATAATCTAGATGAATTTACCAGGAACACCCCCGATGCTGTAGATGAATTTATCAGCAACTATAGCGATGATTTTTTAAACGGCTTCAGCGTGCCTACTCTGGAGTGTGATACACCTGGAGCTGAGTATAGTAACACTAATGCAGGTATCGCTGCTGTGTGGGATTTGACTCAGGACATCATAGGTGCGTTGTGTGACTGCTGTGTATGTATGTGTGTGTGTGTGTGTGTGTGTATATAGCTTTTAAGTATTTAGACGTGTAAATATATATATTAATTCTTTACAGATGTCGACATGTTTCCAGAACCAACCACCACGGAACACAATCAGACGCCTGTTGAGGAACTGATGTACCAGACCCCCACGCCGAGAAACAGCCCTGATTCTAGAGCACCTAAAAAACAGTTCGGACCGGCGGGCAAAAAAGGGAAAGGTGAGAATCATATGAAAAGTTTTTTGCACAACCGCTCTGCGAAAATCCACCACGCCTCTACTAAGGCCTGTATCTTTATTTATAGCTTGTAAACTGAAGCCTAGAAGAATTTTCACAAAAGAGAATATACCGGAGCTAATGGAGAGCATCGCAGAAGCTGCAGAAGACGCCACGGCAATCATTCACCACACATCGCTATCCCGTAAGTGTATATTTTGGTATACATGCACAGTCTCTGTACAGTCAATGATGCACGTGCTTCATCATTGAGATCCATGGCCCCCACATATCTGACACATGTATAATCTATCCTGCAGCTAAGCGCAGCGGCCTGCGGCGGTCTCACACATATCTGGCACACGTATAATCTTTCCTGCAGCTATGCGCAGCGGCCTGCGACGGTCTCGCACATATCTGACACATGTATAATCTTTCCTACAGCTAAGCGCAAAGTCATGAGAAAAACACCTCCAGCACCTCTACAGCCGCTACAGATCACCGAGAATGGCGCAGCACAAGCGTGGCCAGCGATACAGACGGCTAATGGATCTGTTAGAGCATATCCGCTATCACCGATCTGCGTGGTGCAGGACGCAGGAAACCCTGTACCGTCGGACCATCGTGAAATACCCCATCCAAGTACCGGACAGCCATCGACAATCCGTGTGAATGACCCCGCGCTACTATATCCAGAAGTGCTCGAGGCACCCCGAAAACATAAGCGGAAAACAAAACATGTTACAGAGCCACCAACCGCATCCTGCGCCGTGGGTGCCACAGCCACGATGAGTCGTGAAGAGTATGATCGCGAGATTGATCAGCTCGCTGATGGTAAGCAACCATCCATAGAACCGCTCATTATACGTATGTCCCACACTATGCAACCGTCAGCGCCATGTGTAACGGGTCCTGCTAATGCCTCTGGGGCCGGACCCTCAGGACCCTCTAATTTGGGTGACATATCTCATGTCTGTGTATCTAACTCTGTTAATGTTAAGAAACGGTCAAAGAGGTCGCGGCCGGATGATGTTAAGGGGTGTAAAGAGCTTAAGGTGTGTAAAAAGCCACGGATTCATGCGCCAGCTATAGATCTGCAGCATGAATCCCGCAGCTGGGACCCCGTTGAAATGCTTGTATTTCAGGAACACATCGGCCGCTACTTACGCTACAAACGCTGGGTCCCCAAAATAATGTTTTTTTGCGATACTTTTGAAAAATTATTATTAACACAAAACCCAACACAGGCTAATAAGTCCGAACTATACGCACTTCGGAGCCTGCTGCTGGATGGCGAGATAACAACTACAGCGACCCCATTATGACTAGATATGGTCGGCTACGGCATGCATAAACCACCTAAACTAACACTACCCAGGTATAATAGGGCTAGAGTTATAAAGAGGGCTCTAAAATTGTTGGTCAGCGCTAGACGGGCGCTATGCTCTAGGAGGCGCCGTGGTGACATGTGCCCTGCAATGCCTCTACAGTCACCACAGACGTCGTCACAAGAGTCAGAACAGCACTCACATAGTCCAGGCAGCTCTGCAGCTGCCGCACAGGCATCTACACAAAATTCACAATCCGCAGACGCTGCTGGTAATGTGCGGCGCCCCGATCATACAGTATTTTTGCAACACATCCATCATCATGAAAGGGCCCTCCGCAATTTCAATGGTCATATACATACAGATCATTTTAGATTTGTAAATTTGGAGCGTGTACGATCATTTGAAGAGGGCTTGAATATTGTTCATGAGGGCATTCAGGCATTACTGGATAGAATCATCAGGGACATTGAACCTGGCGACTTTGTACAGTTAAGGTTTGATGCCGGTGATACTTTAGACCCTATTTTCACTACAAAACAAACCCGTGAAGATTTTAATTCCGAATCTTTTTTAAATGCTGTTGCCCGCGCACTTCAAAGTAACAGTGAATGCATATCATCCAATTCGCTAAAGCTAGTCGTCACCATCATTAAAAACCGACGCGGTGGTGTAAAACAAAAAAGGCGCTTGAAATCTATAGCGAGCAGTCAGATCATTAAACAAAAGAGACAATGGCTGTATGATTTTAACAATTACACGACAAATCTGTGTTTGGCTGCTAGTGTGTGCACCCTGATGGACGACACGAATGTCACTGATGGTGTTTTACTGAGCCGCTCTAAAAACATACACGCAGCACTGGGCATCCCTGATGATCAATTAGTGAGTTTTAGCGACATCCCTGCATTTGAAAAATATTTGGGGGTCACCATTAAAGTACTGTACTATAGTCAGGGCGATTGGCGTTACTTTGAGAGCGGTAATACAGCTAATGGCAAAACAGTATTCATATTGTTCCATGATAATCACTACTACGGTATCAAAAATATGAAGGGTTTTATCGGTGCTGATTACTTTTGTGAGCTCTGCAATTCAGTGTTTCACCACAAAAACAACCACTCCTGCCAGTATTTTTGTAAAGCCTGTCAGAGAGAGAATTGCGTAGAAAGCGGTGCCGACCAACAGCCCAGATGTACTGTTTGCAGAGTTTATTGCCGCTCGAGCGTGTGCCTAGATTATCACAAACAATTTGGATTAGGCGACCCAGCATTCTGCAGACTTAAAACATTTTGTGATAAATGCAACCTTTTTGTCCCCAGAAATAGCGAAACAGAGCATAAATGTAATGGTTTGCGCTGTCCTGTATGTCGCAGACATATAAATAAATTCGATGCTCATCTTTGTTACATGTGGAAGTATGTAGCACAGGATGAGTCAGATTGCTATATCTTTTATGATTTTGAATGTATGCAGGAGACAGGCACGCACATCCCGAATTACATTTATGCTACAACGCTGTATGGCCACCCCTCCTGGGAGTTTGAGGGTGATACCTGTACACATGACTTTGTACAGTTCTTTACAAGCGGTAAATTTTCAGATCATACATTTATTGCCCACAATGGTGGAAGATATGATGCATACTTTATTGTTAAGGAACTGATTTCTGAAAAACTACAAGTACAGTTGATAACCCAAGGTGGCCGCCTCTTGTGTGTGTCGCTACCCGATTTGTCTATAAGGTTCATAGACTCTCTAAATTTTATCCCCATGAAACTCAGTAAATTACCACAGGCCATGGGCTTTTCAGGAGGCAAAGGACATTTTCCACACTTTTTCAATACCAGAGAAAACCAAAATTATGTAGGTCCCATACCTGATGTAAAATATTATGGGGTGGAGTACATGTCACCTGGCGAGAAGGTAGAGTTCCTGGAGTGGTATGAGACACAGGTAAATACAACTTTTGACTTCAAGGCCGAGCTAAAATCTTATTGCAAACAAGATGTTGAAATTTTGAGACACGCCTGTGAGATCTATAGAGAGCGTATTATGCAGATGACTCAGAAAAATGTTAAAAAATACTGTAAGCGTCAAAAGCAAAAGATTGTAGTGCGCAGATGTGTTGATCCTTTTCAGCTCATCACCCTGGCCTCGGTGTGTATGACAATGTACCGGTTTAAATTTCTTCCAAAAAAGACAATCGCCATTTTACCTGGTGATAATTATCACAAGGCAAAAAAGCGCTACTCGACACCCGCTATACAGTGGCTCATGTATGTAGCCCACTCTGAGAACATCGACATACAGCACGCTTTGAGAGGCGGTGAAAAACAGGTCGGGAAGTATTTTCTAGATGGCTATGCCTATGTTAGCGGCCAGCACATAGCCTTTGAATTTCAGGGGTGTTTTTACCACGGTTGTCCCGTGTGCTATAATGAAAATGACACAAATAAGGTCACAAGCACGTCCTACGGTCAGTTATATTACACCTTTTTAGCTAAAAAGCGTTACTTACAGTGTTGCGGGTACACAGTAAGACTGATGTGGGAACATGAGTGGAATGAAATGGTTGAAAATGATTCTAACCTTCAAACATTTCTTCGTCAGATGGAATTCCCCGTTCCTTTAGACCCCCGTGATGCGCTTTATGGCGGGCGAACTAACGCCATTAAGCTCTATCACCATCTGGAAGAAGGGGAGACTTTACACTACTATGATTTCACCAGTCTGTACCCCTTTGTAAACAAAACTAAAACATACCCTGTAGGCCATCCAGACATCATCTACGACAATTTTGGATTCATTAAAAAATACTTTGGCATTGCTAGAGTCAAGGTCTACCCGCCGAGAGATTTATTTTTTCCAGTTCTACCGGTAAAACTCAACAAAAAATTAATGTTTCCCCTTTGTTACACATGCGCTGCAAATTCCCAGGCAGATATTTGTGCCCACAGTGATGAAGAACGGGCGCTGACAGGCACCTGGTGCACTATAGAGCTCGAGATGGCTATAGAAAAAGGGTATCGGATCGCTCACATCTATGAAATATGGCATTTTCCTAAAACCACTGATGATCTGTTTGCGCCTTACATTAAATTACATCTTAGGGATAAGCAGGAAGCCTCTGGTTATCCTAGCTGGTGCACTGATGACGCCAAGAAGCGGCAGTACATTGACTCTTTTCTTGAAAAAGAAGGTGTCCAATTACGGCCTGAAAATATAGCTGTCAATCCTGCTAAGCGACAGATCTCCAAGCTTTTCTTAAATTCTTTATGGGGAAAGTTTGCTCAGAGATCTAATCTATCATGTACCAGCATTGTTAGGGATCCAGATGAGCTTTTTAAGTATTTGTTCCTGCCTTACTATGACATTTCGATGTTACATTTCCTTGATGATGACACCGCAACCATTAACTGGAAATATGCAAAAGGCCATCACACACTCAACAAAAACACAAACATTTTTATAGCGTGTTTTACAACAGCATATGCTCGGCTAGAGCTCTATTCGCTGCTGGACCGGCTGCAGGAGCGGTGCCTTTATCACGACACAGATTCAGTTATTTTTGTACAGAGAGATGGTGAGTGGCAACCGCCTTTAGGCGATTACCTGGGGGAGCTGACCAGTGAAATACCCGATGGTACACACATCACAGAATTTGTATCCGCGGGCCCCAAAACTTACGGCTACAAACTCAACACCGGTAAAACTGTCTTAAAAGTTAAGGGGATAACACTAAATGTTGGTAACTCTCAATCTATTAATTTCAACAGTCTGAAAGATCTAGTTCTGGACTACCCGCGCAATTCTGCCGCAGAAACTCAGAAACGTATTGTCGTACAGCAGGCGTCCATTGTGAGAAATAAAAAGTACTGGGATATTGAAACAAGGCCATTACGCAAAACACAAAAGTGCGTTTATACAAAGCGGCGACTATTAGACGATTTCACAACATTACCTTTTGGGTATTAGTCGTGTATTGTGATGGATACGCGTCTGCAACACCCGTTCTCGTGCATTCTAGCAGGACCGTCTAATTCTGGAAAGAGCTATTTTGTAAAACAGCTGCTATATAATATTGAAGCTAATTTTTCTCAGAAACCTGATAATATTGTATGGTTTTATTCGTGTTGGCAAAAACTATATGATGAAATCTCTCTCTCTTTTCACCACGCCAGATTTGTGGAGGGTCTGCCGAATACATTCGTAGATGACGAATTATTCCCACCGGAGAAGGTGAATTTGGCGATTGTTGATGATCTCATGGAGAGTGCTAGTGAGAATTGTGAGATAGAAAAAGCCTTTACCAAGTATGTGCACCACAGAAATCTCAGCATTTTCTACCTGGTGCAAAACATATTTTGTCAGGGCAAGAAAAGCCGTACGATAAATTTAAACACAAAGTACATGGTGCTTTTTAACAACCCCCGAGATAAATTACAAATTTTAACTCTAGCTCGTCAGATGTATCCCGGAAAAACACGTTTTTTCCTAGAAGCTTTTGAGGATGCCACGCGGGAGCCTTACGGGTATTTGCTTGTAGATTTGAGAGCTAATACTCCTGAGGATCTGCGTTTAAGGACTGGGTTGTTTCCACCCGCGCTGCCCGCTGTCTATGTTCAGAAGAAAAAAACTTCTAAAAAGTGAATTTTAGCAGGTATCAGACATTCTACGCTGTGGTTGTTGTGATGTAAAGATGTCTGAGAGGCTCCGGCGTAACTGGGCTCTCTTAAAAACCCTAGTGAAAGCAACCCCCGCTGTCAGAAAGTCTATTTTGCGCGATGCAAGCAATGATTTAATTACAGCCATAGGCGAGATTGCTTTAAATATCTTAAAAGGCAGGATTCCGCTGAAAGAGCGCCAAAAAGGTATATTAAAGAAGTGGCGTAAAGCTATAAGAACCCTGAGCGACAGGTCTCAGCCCATAAAGAAAAAGAAGCGCCTACTAAAACAGGCCGGCGGGTTTATCGGTCCTCTTTTAGCTTTTGCAATCCCAATAATAACAAGCCTGATCGCCGGAAGATAATGGAGCATGCAACGAAAATGTATCTAGTCCCCAAACAGGAGCTAGACAAACTAAGACCCGGTACTACAGATAACATACGCGACAGTGTTATTCGGCGCCTTGATGGTGAGATTAGCGACATTTTACAGCGTCGTGACATTCCCGATGATGTGAAAATTAAAATGTATAGCGCTGTGCTACAACGCTACTTGGTACATACGAGGCACAGCTCAAAAGAAGTAACGGCTTTAAATCTCGTTAGCCCTCCTGATCCTGGTCAGCAGCAATTGCCAAATACCGACTCTGATAAAAATCATGAGATCGCTGAAATTGTCGGACATATAAACCAAAGATATAAAAAGAATGCTGAATTTTTACTAAACAGGCTGCTGCAGAATAAAAATGTCACAGCATGGAATAATAATGCTGAATTTATTTTCAAAGGATCCGTAATACCAGGGTCTAACTTACTGGATTTGGTACGTAGTACAACGCAGAGTCATGCTCTGAACAGTAGAAATTTACCGCCGGGTTGGGATTCATTTATGCAGGCTATGGCCGAGCTAAATATGCCGTCTACAGTTGTGGGTAACCCCGCTACTAGGAAGCTTTTAGATGAATTAAAAATTACCAACAGTGAGACACGCTCTGTATCTACACCGCTGAAGTTAGCTGCGTCACCCCGTACAATTCAATCTTTACATTCCCCGTCATTAGGTACCACACGTGGAACTTTGCTACCTAAAAAAAGGTCTCTACCGCTGCTACAAACCATGTGGCTCACGATGTAAAGAATGTACTGGATAAATGCTGTACACGCCTTGTAACGCTATATTAATTATTTTGTAAGAAGTGTAATTGTTCATTGTACTATTTAATGTTTTTACTTTTTATATTCTGTAAGAATTTTTTATAGTGTTGAAATGTCTTTGAGATGCTGTTTTATCGTGAGAAATAAATCTTTTAAATTTTTTTTACAATATCGTGTCTTTGGTTTTTATTTGTATAAAACACGCCGCTTCTTACTTGTGTTGTAACATTGGGTCATATTATAACTTGTGTTGTGACATTGGTGCATATCTCTTCTGTGTATATAAGGCAGCCACAAGGATAAAACCTGCTACAATGTGAATAAACACAGCTTGCAATGGCCTCAGTAGATAACAAATAACCTCAGATGCCATCTTCAGGACACAATAACTTTTCTGTTTGTGGAAATAAACATTTATGGGGTACGCAAATACAACAACAATTGCTTGACCTAGGTGCTATAAACCTCTGACCCACAGTTAACCTAATTTAGGTAATGTTCACCATTTAGTTAGTGTTTGAGAATACTTTTCACATAACAGGATGTAGGATTGCATACAGAAACATCAGCCCTATTCACTATATGGATACACTGTGAATAAAATATAAAAAGAAATACTGGTATAATATGAGAATACTTTTCACATAACAGGATGTAGGATTGCATACAGAAACACCAGTCTCGGGCTACGTATAAAATCTAATATAAAACAAATGAGAAAGGTGTTATAAACCACGTGTAAAATAAATACACGACTAGGCTATAATTATAAACATGTGTTATTCCACAAAATACGGGAATAATATCAAAACTACAACAAATTAAACTATATTAAACTATATCAAAAGGGGAAATCAAACAAGGAGGGACAGCTGGATACCAGCCGTCAAACAAGGGGAGGGGAGGGGTTACACACTTTGATACACTTTGATAGGGGCGGGGCACCTGTCAGATTGAGTTTGACGAAACCACCCGCTTATACACTACTGACCGGGGTCCCCAGTTTGCGTCTCGGTTCTGGAGAGAGCTTCTCAGCATTGAGTTAAATCTCTCTTCCGCATATCATGCCGAGATGAATGGGTTGGTAGAGAGGGCCAACCAGACCTTGGTCACATACCTGCGACATTTTGTTTCAGCCAGGCAGGATGACTGGGCATCCTTGCTATCGTGGGCAGAGTTTGCACGCCGTAGCTGACTCCACTGGACAAACCCCATTCCTCCTCAAATATGGTCAGCATCCGCGGGTACCTGTGCCTATGCCCGTGTCTTCCGCCGACTTCAGGGTGGTAGACTGGGCTGTGGAGGCACGGGATATTTGGGACCGCACTCAGGATGCCATTCGGGCCTCCAAGGAGAGAATGAGGCCCTCCGCCGATGCACATCGGCGCCCCGACCCGACCTCTGCTCCTGGCAACTTGGTGTGGCTCTCCGCTCGTAACATCAGGCTGCGAGTTGAGTCCACTAAGTTTGCTCCTCGCTACTTGGGCCCCTTCAAGGTCCTCGAACAGGTTAATCCTGTGGTCTATCGTTTGGCCCTTCCGCCACGCCTGGGTATCACCGACACATTTCATGTGTCCCTCTTGAAACCCGTATATTTGTCCCGGTTTTCCGAGTCATCTGCTGGGATATTGGGTTCGTCTATGGACGATTACAAGGTGAAGGCTATTTTGGGGTGCAAGGTGGTACGTGGCAAAAAATTTTATTTGGTGGACTGGAAGGGTTACAGCCCTGAGGATAGGTCCTGGGAGCCTGCTGAGCACATTCAGGCTCCGCAGCTCATTGCTGCCTTCGAACGTAGCAAGGCCCAAGGAGGGGGATAGTGTTAGGGGTCGAGTTCCTGCCTCTGCCCAGGGGGAAACTCGGGCCATCTCCGCTGTGGTCTCCCATTCTTCTCCTGCCGCAGTGGAGCCTGCTCAGCAGAGACGTCGATCCCAGCGTCTCGCTCGGTCTGACTCTGTGCTAAGAGTTACTGCTGCATTTCCTGCTTCTGCCATTGGAGTCAGTGCTGGGCAGTGGCGAGCGGACGCTTCTGGGGCTAAGTCCTGCTTTTCACATTCTGAGCATGCCCAGAGTAAGATCTCTCAGTGGAGATCGAGGGTCTTGGAGCTTACTACAGGTCATGCTTTGGGTCGACCCCCTTATCTCTGCTATTATGCTGGATGGTGCCTTCCACTTCCCTATTGTATAGCTGTCTTCTTAAGGGGGCTCTTGTTCCTCCTTTTTCTGGAGTAGTGGCATATCATGATTGACTATTATAGTTTTTATGGTATAATTTTGTTTATTCAACTTAGCAGTAGTGTTGAGCGATACCTTACGATATCGGAAAGTATCGGTATCGGATTGGATCGGCCGATATTCAAAAAATATCGGATATCGCCGATACCGATACCCGATACC
Source organism: Ranitomeya imitator (assembly GCF_032444005.1). NCBI lineage: Eukaryota > Metazoa > Chordata > Amphibia > Anura > Dendrobatidae > Ranitomeya > Ranitomeya imitator. Next base: position 543,683,230 of record NC_091286.1, on the reverse strand, counting down.
AATGCAAGTCAATGGGACCAAAATATCGGAATTAAAATAAACCCTTTCTTTCCTTGTAGGTTCATTCTACATGAAGGAAAACAACTAAGAATAATGTAGGATGTATTGGGGGAGGTGGCGGAGACATTAAAGGCATAGAGGTTTAGCCCAATCAAATAGAATAGCAGGAATTTTATTTTTTTTAAAGACGTTCGGAGTTACAAAGATATTGACTATGCTAAGAATTTTTTTATTTTGTCAGATATTGATGTTTCACTACTTCCACGCCGTTCACCTTTTTTATTTACTTTTCCCACACTTTCTTCTTCATCATCATCAGCATCTTTGACATCAACTTCTTTTATTATTATTATTATACATTTTTATAGCGCCATTTATTCCATGGCGCTTTACATGTGAATACGGGGCAAATATAGACAAATACATTAAACATGAGCAGATAACAAGGCACACGAGTACATAAGGAGGGAGGACCCTGCCCGCGAGGGCTCACAGTCTGCAGGGGGTGGGTGAGGATACACTAGGAGAGGGAAGAGCTGGCTGTGCGGCTGTTCAGTAGGTTGAGGATCACTGCAGGCTGTAGGCTTGTCGGAAGAGTTCTTTTTGAAGGTTTCTATGGTAGGCGCAAGTCTGATGTGTTGGGGTAGAGAGTTCCAGAGTATGGGGGAAGCACGGGAGAAGTCTTGGATGCGGTTATGGGAAGAAGAGATGAGAGGGGAGTAGAGAAGGAGGTCTTGGGAGGACCGGAGGTCGCGTGTAGGTAGGTACCGGGAGACCATGTCACAGATGTATGGAGGAGACAGGTTGTGGATGGCTTTGTATGTCAGTGTGAGGGTTTTGAACTGGAGTCTCTGGGCGATAGGAAGCCAGTGAAGGGCTTGACACAGGGGAGAGGCTGGGGAATAGCGGGGGGACAGGTGGATTAGTCGGGCAGCAGAGTGTAGGATGGATTGGAGCGGTGCCAGAGTGCTAGAGGGGAGTCCAGAGAGTAGGAGGTTGCAGTAGTCGAGGCGGGAGATGATAAGGGCATGCACTAGCGTTTTTGCAGTGTTGCGGTCAAGGAAAGCACGGATCTGGGAAATATTTTTGAGTTTGAGACGACAGGAGGAGGCAAGGGCTTGGATATGTGGCTTGAAAGAGAGGGCAGAGTCGAGGATCACCCCGAGGCACCGGGCGTGTGGGACTGGGGATAGTGAGCAGCCATTGACATTGATGGATAGGTCTGGTGGAGGGGTAGAGTGAGATGGGGGAAAGATGATGAATTCTGTTTTGTCCATGTTCAGTTGTAGAAAGCGAGCAGAAAAGAAGGCTGAAATGGCAGACAGACAGTGCGGGATTTTGGTAAGCAAGGAGGAGAGGTCAGGTCCGGAGAGGTAGATCTGCGTGTCGTCAGCGTAGAGATGGTACTGCATACCGTGGGATTCTATGAGCTGTCCCAGGCCGAAAGTGTAGATGGAGAAGAGTAGGGGTCCTAGAACAGAGCCTTGAGGAACACCGACTGACAAGGGGCGAAGTGAGGAGGTGGTGTGGGGGAGGGAGACACTGAATGTTCGGTCTGTCAGATATGACGAGATCCAGGAAAGGGCCAAGTCTGTGATGCCAAGGGATGAGAGGATTTGTAGCAAAAGGGAGTGGTCTACAGTGTCAAAGGCAGAAGACAAGTCCAGGAGAAGGAGGACAGAGTAGTGTCGCTTGCTCCTGGCAGTTAGTAGGTCATTGGTGACTTTAGTTAGGGCAGTTTCAGTTGAGCGATGGGAACGGAAGCCTGATTGTAACCGATCAAAGAGGGAGCAGGAGGAGAAGTGGGAGGACAGTTCAAGATGGACGTGTTGCTCCAGCAATTTGGAGGCATAAGGGAGAAGAGATATCGGGCGATAGCTAGACACAGAGGATGGGTCGAGGGAGGGCTTTTTGAGGATGGGTGTGATCTTGGCATGCTTGAAGGATGAGGGAAAGACACCTGTTGTGAGTGAGAGGTTGAAGAGGTGCGTTAGGGTTGGGATGAAGACCGTGGAAAGGTTAGGGATGAGGTGGGATGGGAGCGGGTCAAGCGTGCAGGTGGTGAGGTGTGATCTTGACAGGAGGGTGGAGAGCTGATCTTCTGTCATGGTGGAGAAGCTGGTTTTGGAGGAGCAGGGTTGAGCAGCTAAGAGGGGCAGTGGGCGCTGTGGGCCAAAGCTTTCTCTGATCGTATCGATCTTCTGTTTAAAGAAAGAGGCGAAGTCATCAGCAGAAATGAGGGGGGAAGGAGGAGGTGCGGGGGGACGGAGTAGAGAATTGAAAGTGTTGAAAAGCTGTTTAGGGTTGTGGGACAGGGAGGATATGAGGGATGAGAAGTAAGTTTGTTTTGCGGCAGTGAGCGCAGACTTGAAGCTGGCGAGGGACTGCTTGTATGCAGTGAAGTGGTCGGCAGAGTGGGATCGCTTCCATCTCCGCTCAGCAATCCTGGAAGCCCGTCTCAATTCTTTGGTCAGGCTGGTCAGCCAGGGCTGCCTGTTAATTGTACGAGTTTTACTATGCATGAGTGGGGCGGCCGAATCGAGTGTTGTTGTTATTGTGGTGTTATAAAAAGTGGCAGCAGCATCTGTGTCATGAAGGGAAGCTATGTCTGTGAGAGGGAGAAGGGACTCAGAGAGTGATTGTAAGTTGAGATATTTGAGATTTCGGCGAGGGTGAGTGAGTTTGTGGAGTGGGGGTTGCACACTAGGAGAGGAGAGGGACGAGAATGTCAGTAGGTTGTGGTCAGACAGGGGGAGGGGTGTGTTAGTGAGGTTAGTAAGGGAGCAGAGGCGGGTGAAGATGAGGTCCAGCGTGTGGCCATCTTTGTGAGTGGCCTCAGAGGACCATTGAGTGAGGCCAAAGGAGGCAGTCAGTGATAAAAGTTTAGAGGTAGCTGAGGTGAAAGTGTCAATGGGGACATTGAAATCACCCATGATGATAGTGGGGATGTCAACAGAGAGGAAATGAAGTAGCCAGGTGGTGAAGTGGTCGAGAAAGGTGGAGATGGCTAGTTCTGGGGGGCGGTAGATGACCGCCAGCTGGAGGTTGGAGGGGGTATAGATGCGGACAGAGTGCACCTCAAACGAGGGAAGAGTAGCGGAGGGTGGTAGCGGGATTGGAGTAAAGGAGCAGGTGTCGGACAGGAGCAAGCCAACTCCTCCACCGCGTTTGTTGCTGGGGCGAGGGGTGTGAGAGAGGTGGAATCCGCCATAGGAGAGCGCAGCTGGAGAGGCCGAGTCAGAGGGGGTGAGCCAGGTTTCAGTGAGGCCGAGGAAGGAGAGTTTGTTGGTGATGAAGAGGTCATGGATAAATGGCAGTTTGTTGCAGATGGAGCGTGCGTTCCATAGTGCTCCAAGTAGGGGGAGCGGGGGAGTGGGGGCTGGATGAATGGGTATGAGGTTGTCGTGGTTGGGAAAACGTGCGGAGGATCGTGGCAGGGGGTTAGAAACGAGTGTGGGGATGAATTGGGGAGGGCCGGGATTTGGGGATATGTCACCAGCAATGAGGAGTAACAGACAGATCATTAGAAGGTGGGAGCAGGATAGGACATGATGTGGCCGTGTGTGTCTGGAGAAAAAGGATTGTATGTGGAGGAACAGTTCTGAGGGGAAGGTGAGATGGCTGGGGAGTATGGAGGAAGAAATGACTAGTTCCTTACTAGGTGGAGTGATTGCAGGAGATTGTAAGAAGGAAAGTAGTATGGGGGTGAAAGAGAATAGAAACCAAAACATTATAGTGGTTGGTGTTCTGTTACCTTCCAGTCAATTCCAGTCCAATTCAGTCTAATTCAGAATCATAATTAAAAAGATGTAATTTCAAAGATGGAAGTTAAAAGATGATTTTCAGCAGACTGAGTCTATAGCAGACTCCTGCATGTGAATATATCCCCAGTTAAGGGCAATCAGGTGTGAATGAGGGGGTGGCTGGGTATGGGAGACCAGATGTAGAGAGTTAAGCAAAGGTCATAAAGTGAGGGAGGGGTAAGACTGACCACTCAAAGAGATGCCAGGATCACACAATGAGAGACATGAAAACAGGTCGTGGAAACAAGCTCATAGGTGAGAAAGCATACTAAAAGGATTGTATGTGCTGCACCAAGACACTCAGATCCAGGGGAAGCATAGAAAAGCCAGTGCAATATACAGAGACATTCAGAAGCCAGGGAGAGCTGGGTAAAGTCAGTGCATACCATGGAAAATCAATGCAGTATACAGAGATATTCTGGAGCCAGGGAGAGCTGGGTAAAGTCAGTGCATACCATGGAAAATCAATGCAGTATACAGAGATATTCTGGAGCCAGGGAGAGCTGGGTAAAGTCAGTGCATACCATGGAAAATCAATGCAGTATACAGAGATATTCTGGAGCCAGGGAGAGCTGGGTAAAGTCAGTGCATACCATGGAAAATCAATGCAGTATACAGAGATATTCTGGAGCCAGGGAGAGCTGGGTAAAGTCAGTGCATACCATGGAAAATCAATGCAGTATACAGAGATATTCTGGAGCCAGGGAGAGCTGGGTAAAGTCAGTGCATACCATGGAAAATCAATGCAGTATACAGAGATATTCTGGAGCCAGGGAGAGCTGGGTAAAGTCAGTGCATACCATGGAAAATCAATGCAGTATACAGAGATATTCTGGAGCCAGGGAGAGCTGGGTAAAGTCAGTGCATACCATGGAAAATCAATGCAGTATACAGAGATATTCTGGAGCCAGGGAGAGCTGGGTAAAGTCAGTGCATACCATGGAAAATCAATGCAGTATACAGAGATATTCTGGAGCCAGGGAGAGCTGGGTAAAGTCAGTGCATACCATGGAAAATCAATGCAGTATACAGAGATATTCTGGAGCCAGGGAGAGCTGGGTAAAGTCAGTGCATACCATGGAAAATCAATGCAGTATACAGAGATATTCTGGAGCCAGGGAGAGCTGGGTAAAGTCAGTGCATACCATGGAAAATCAATGCAGTATACAGAGATATTCTGGAGCCAGGGAGAGCTGGGTAAAGTCAGTGCATACCATGGAAAATCAATGCAGTATACAGAGATATTCTGGAGCCAGGGAGAGCTGGGTAAAGTCAGTGCATACCATGGAAAATCAATGCAGTATACAGAGATATTCTGGAGCCAGGGAGAGCTGGGTAAAGTCAGTGCATACCATGGAAAATCAATGCAGTATACAGAGATATTCTGGAGCCAGGGAGAGCTGGGTAAAGTCAGTGCATACCATGGAAAATCAATGCAGTATACAGAGATATTCTGGAGCCAGGGAGAGCTGGGTAAAGTCAGTGCATACCATGGAAAATCAATGCAGTATACAGAGATATTCTGGAGCCAGGGAGAGCTGGGTAAAGTCAGTGCATACCATGGAAAATCAATGCAGTATACAGAGATATTCTGGAGCCAGGGAGAGCTGGGTAAAGTCAGTGCATACCATGGAAAATCAATGCAGTATACAGAGATATTCTGGAGCCAGGGAGAGCTGGGTAAAGTCAGTGCATACCTGTGGGAAGAGGAGAACAGCTCGATTAGATGGTGCAGATGATGATAATATTGTAGTAGTGATGAGTAGCCAAATGCATTCTAGAATTCAGTCTAATTCAGAATCATAATTAAAAAGATGTAATTTAAAAGATGGAAGTTAAAAGATGATTTTCAGCAGACTGAGTCTATAGCAGACTCCTGCATGTGAATATATCCCCAGTTAAGGGCAATCAGGTGTGAACTTCTTCTTCACCTTATTCATCTTCTTCTTCATCCTCTACCTATTTTTTTTTACATTCTTCATATTCTTTTTATTCAACTATTATTATTCTTCATATTCTACTTCTTCATCATATTCTTATTTGTGACAGGCATTCCTGTAGTTGTTATCTATAAAAGTTTGAAGATTACACCTTCTGTTCTGCCTGTCACAAAAGAGTTACATTTATCCGCGTTCAGTTTGGCCTGCAGCATCAGGCTTTATCCAGGGGCACCACGAGGAGGAACGGACTCACCCCCATACACTGCTTAGTCTTCTTCTGCATATAATTTAGATAATATCTTTTGCTCTGATATTAAGTGTTATGCTTAATGTTCTTCTGCTCTTTGTTCTGCAGCCTCTTGTTCTTCTGCTTCTCGGTCTTCCATGTCGTTGTCTCCGGAGTCGTCGTCATCGGGGTGGTCTGCAGGGTTGTCGTCTCCAGGGTCGTCGTCATCTCAGTGGTTGTCGTCTCTGGTGTCGTCGTCATCTTAGGAGTGATCTTCCGGGTCATCGTCTTTAGGGTCTTGAACTTGGAAATGTAGCAGAAGTTACAAGAAGGCTGAGAAAATGTCGAGAACCAGCTGATGGAACTGGAACTCGGATGGCTACCTGAAGGTCCAAGAGCCAATAGAACTACCGAGGACCAGCTGACATTACTGGAACCCGGTTACTAAGCAGGAGGTACCCGTGCCTGAAAGCACTACCAAGGACCACCTGACGTTGGTGGAACTCGGATACCCAGAAGGAGGCACCTAAGCCAAAGGCTCTGCCCGGAACCAGCTGACGGTACTGGAACCAGGATGGGCAGGAGGGATTACCCGTGACAAAGACACTGCCGAGAACCAGCTGACGGTACTGGAACCCGGATACGTTGCCCAAGGATGCAAGAGCCAATGGCATGACCGAGGACCAGCTGACGGTGCTGGAACCCGGTTACTAAGCAGGAGGTACCCGTGCTAAAAAGCACTACCAAGGACCACCTGACGTTGGCAGAACTCGGATACCAAGAAGGAGGCACCTAAGCCAAAGGCTCTGCCCGGAACCAGCTGATAGTGCTGGAACCAGGATGTGGACCAGAAGGTCCACAAAAGAAGAGAGAACAGCTAGGCCGTGAGGCTGCCGCAGTTACCCAACACCAGCAGTCCTACAGGGGGAGCTTGGCCTACTGGCACTACAGAACCAGCCTTGATTGTCACTTCCCACAGCCCACATAGGAAGCTCCTAAACTGGAAGCACCATGGAGTTGGCTAACCCGACTGCAACACGACAGGACAACGTATTGGGGTCTAAGTGACCTTGACACTACCCGGAACCAGCTGACGGTGCTGGAACCAGGCTGGGCAGGAGGGATTACCCATGACAAAGACACTGCCGAGAACCAGCTGACGGTACTGGAACCTGGATGCGTTGCCCAAGGATGCAAGAGCCAATGGCATGACCGAGGACCAGCTGATGGTGCTGGAACCCGGTTACTAAGCAGGAGGTACCCGTGCTAAAAAGCACTACCAAGGACCGCCTGACGTTGGCGGAACTCGGATACCAAGAAGGAGGCACCTAAGCCAAAGGCTCTGCCCGGAACCAGCTGACAGTGCTGGAACCAGGATGTGGACCAGAAGGTCCACAGGAGAAGAGAGAACAGCTTAGCCGCGAGGCTGCCGCAGTTACTGAACACCAACAGTCCTACAGGGGGAGCTTGGCCTACTGGCACTACAGAACCAGCCTTGATTGCCACTTCCCTCAGCCCACATAGGAAGCTCCTAAACTGGAGGCACCATGGAGTTGGCTAACCCGACCGCAACACGACAGGACAACGTATTGGGGTCTAAGTGACCTTGACACTACCTGGAACCAGCTGACGGTGGTGGAACCAGGCTGGGCAGGAGGGATTACCCGTGACAAAGACACTGCTGAGAACCAGCAGACGGTACTGGAACCCGGATGCGTTGCCCAAGGATGCAAGAGCCAATGGCATGACCGAGGACCAGCTGACGGTGCTGGAACCCGGTTACTAAGCAGGAGGTACCCATGCTAAAACGCACTACCAAGGACCGCCTGATGTTGGCGGAACTCAGATACCCAGAAGGAGGCACCAAAGCCAAAGGCTCTGCCCGGAACCAGCTGATGGTGCCGGAACCAGGATGTGGACCAGAAGGTCCACAGGAGAAGAGAGAACAGCTAGGCCACAAGGCTGCCGCAGTTACCGAACACCAACAGTCCTACAGGGGGAGATTGGCCTACTGGCACTACAGAACCAGCCTTGATTGCCACTTCCCGCAGCCCACATAGGAAGCTCCTAAACTGGAGGCACCATGAAGTTGGCTAACCCGACCGCAACACGACAGGACAACGTATAGGCGTGTAAGTGACCTTGACACTACTCAGAACCAGCTGACAGTGCTGGAACCAGGATGTGGACCTATTCAAGATTGTCTTCCTAGAGCCCCAACTAGCGGTGTTGGAGCAAATGGTCAGCAGGGGGAGCAGAGTGTAGGCCGAAGCCTGCACTGGAGGCAGCTTTGTGTCTGCGTGACGTTTGCAAGACACGTTGCCGGCTACACAGCAGGGGAACAGCTGGCGTTGCTGAACCGCACTGACACATTGGCGGGTGTTTTGCTCTTTGCAGCCAGCACTTCCGGGCATCAACTGGCAGAGTCAGAGCCCAGGGTCAGCAGGAGGAGCAGAGTGTAGGCCGAAGCCTGCACTGGTGGCAGCTTTAGGTCTGTTGTGCCAGCGTGGCTTGTGCTGGACACGTTGCCGACTACACAGCAGGGAACAGCTGGAGTTACGGAACCCCACTGACACATTGGCTGGCGTTTTTCTCTGTGCAGCTAGCACTTCCGGGCACCAACTGGCGGTGTTAGAGCCCAGGGAGGAGGAGAGGAGCAAAGTGTAGGCTGAAGCCTGCACCGGTGGCAGCTTTAGGTCTGCTGTGCCAGCGTGGCTTGTGCTGGACACGTTGCCGACTACACAGCAGGGGAACAGCTGGCGTTGCTGAACCCCACTGACACATTGGCAGGTGTTTTTCTCTGTGCAGCCAGCACTTCCGGGCACCAACTGGCGGTGTTAGAGCCCAGGGTCTGCAGGAGGAGCAGAGTGTAGGCCGAAGCCTGCACTGGTGGCAGTTTTAGGTCTGTTGTGTCTGCGTGGCGTTTGCAGGACACATTGCCGGCTACACAGCAGGGGAACAGCTGGCGTTGCTGAACCCCACTGACACACATTGGCGGGTGTTTTTCTATGTTCAGCTAGCACTTCCAGGCACCAACTGGCGGTATAAGAGCCCAGGGTCAGCAGGAGGAGCAGAGGAGCAGAGTGTAGGCCGAAGCCTGCAATGGAGGCAGTTTTAGGTCTGTTGTGCCAGCGTGGTTTGTGCTGGACACGTTGCCGGCTACACAGCAGGGGAACAGCTGGCGATGCGGAACCCCACTGACACATGAGCGAGTGTTTTTTCTGTGTAGACAACACTTCCAGGTGACAACTGACAGTGTTGAAACTCAGGAAATCAAAGAGGAGCAGAGTGTAGGCCGAAGCCTGCACTGGTGGCAGCTTTAGATCTGTTGAGTCTGTGTGACGTTTGCAGGACACGTTGCCGGCTACACAGCAGGGGAACAGCTGGCGTTGCTGAACCCCACTGACTCATTGGCGGGTGTTTTTCTCTGTGCAGCCAGCACTTCCGGGCACCAACTGGCGGTGTTAGAGCCCAGGGTCAGCAGGAGGAGCAGAGTGTAGGCCGAAGCCTAATTGAACCAATTTCAAAGTTAACCTTTAACCCCCCTCAGGTGTTACAATCTAGAAGAGCCACAACTTGTGCAGCAGTAATGCTGCACAAGTAAAAGGTTGCTCTTTAATTTTTGCTCCTTGCACACGCTGAATGAAACACGTATACAATTTAGCCCCTTATACAGTCAAACTGTCTTGGAGGCGTGAATTGCCTTCTAAATGAGACGCAGCACAGCTGTCAAAAATTCCCACCTTGGTGCTATGCGCAGCCTCCTAAGCGTCGTTATTTGCTGTACAGGAAACTGCGCTCTTGTGTTATCCCTTGGCCATGCGCTGTTAGCGCTGTAATGACCAGAGGTCCGAATAAGATCCAGTGAGTCACAAACCAAGACCAAGGCAGAAATCTCCAACAGTAGTTTACTCAAAGGCAAAATAAGTAAGTGAGGAATACTCAGGCAGATGCACCCCAAAGATACACTAATTCAGCAGCAGCTGAAATCACTGTGCCACTCCAAGGTCTCCTGAGAACTGTATACTCCAATAGGCTAGTAATCAATTTACCTCACAGAACAACTCAATACTAGAACAAGCGTAAATTGAATGTAGTGTTATCAAGAGGAGCCCCTGGAATGACACACTGAGTATAACTTACACACATCTAATATGCGATACACCTCTAAAGTAACGATTAAACACTCTGCAAAGGGATACCCGGGTATCTATGACTATGGTACCGTAACCTAAGATGAGGCCTCTCTCAGGCAGGATTCCACACAGGCTGCAGCCAGTCCAAGTCTTCAGCGCCAATAAATTACAGCACGCTTCTCCGTCTTGTCGGCCGATGCCGAGCCCAAACGCCGGGGACTTAGTTTAGTGGACTAAAGAAGTTGTCTCTTCTCCTGTAGTTCCTAGAAATGTTCTTACAACAATCCGTCCGTCTTTATATATCAGCAGTCGGTCCAAACTTGTTTCTCAACTCAATGCACAGGGACTCCACAGACTCTCAAGTACGTACTGGGCTTTCAGTAAAGTCTCAGTCTTCCAAAATAAAAGGTTAACTGTTTCCAGAAAAACGTTAGCAACAAAAACAAGTCTCTCACATAGTTGATTCTTCTCGAAGCTTGTCTCCAACACACTGGCAGCAAATTCACACAGTCTCTTTCTATAACACTGCTGCTTCCTTCTGCCTTCCCGCCTTTTCTTCTCTGCTCTCTCATCCTTATCTCACACTTTACACAACCGACACCAGACCCCACCCACCAGCACACATAGTCTCCGGGGGCATTACAGTGTCTGTCCTTTGCTGCAGCAGGCAAAAACCACAGGGTCCTAGTGCCCTCTCAGTGGGACTACAATTCACCCTCTTACATGCCACCCCACTAGAGGTTGGCATCCTCGACATACCTTCCCACTCAAATTCATCCTGAGCATATCGCTGAGGCGGTATTCCAGCCGTAGATCGTGTAGTTCTCCTGAGTCCTACATTAACAGGTGCAACCCCAGAGGCAGCTAAAGTCTCTTCCGAGGTCCGGGCGCAAGTGGAGTTGTCTCCTTCTGCGGTTCGATGTCCCGTGATACAGCGTCAGGACCAAGGAGTCGATCTGATGCGCTCTCCTCAACAGCATCCTCTACATCCTCAACATTCTCATCACACAAGACCAGATTGGTCGGAGGGGGCAAATAAGCAGGCGCAGGAACAAGCACACCATCAAACTCAAGATCATTCAGAGTTCCCGCCCCTTGGGACACGGCCTCTGGCTCTGGGGGAATAGGCGCCGAATCTTCAAACCAGCACCGTTGTAGCATGTTACGGTGCAAATTACGGGTTGGCCCCCCTGTCCCCACCGGCTCGACCTCGTACACTGGAATCTCAGGATTCACCTGTTTTTTTATCAGATACGGTATCGCCTCCCATCGGTCACTCAGCTTTCCTGACCGTCATTTTGTCCTCACCAACACTCTGTCTCCCGGGGAGAACAACTCTGTTTGTACGGGTCGCGTGTCCCTATGGACCACCTGGCGAAGGCGGTCACCCACCACCTGATGCACCACCCTCAACCGCCGCCGATGCTCTCGTACCCACTCGGATGCAGTCCGAAGGGGGGCGGAGGAGGGATCCGGCATGTTCAAATCCTCAATGTCCCGGCCAGGTCTACCAAACATCAACATATGGGGTGAGTAACCAGTAGTACTGTGCACCCTGTTATTGTAAGCCCACATCAATTCGGGGAGATACTCAGGCCAGCGTGTCTGTTGCTGACCCTCTAGGGACCTCAACATTTGCAACAAGGTCCGATTAAAGCGCTCACATGCCCCGTTACCCTGAGGGTGGTAAGGCGTTGTTCTCGACTGCTCGATACCATAGAGCTGGTGCAACTCCCTCATCAGCGTCCCCTGAAAGCAGGCCCCTTGATCTGAATGTACTCTCTGTGGACACCCAAACACTTGGAAGAAATGTCGACACACGGCCTCAGCCACCGACTTGGCCGTCTGATCTCTTGTTGGCACCGCTACAGCATACTTGGTAAAGTGATCTGTCATCACCAGGCAATAGGAGTACCCTGACGTAGAGTACCCTATCAAAACGTAGTCAATCATGAGTAGCTCCAGTGGAGCTGAAGTCTTAATAGACTGTGTGGGAGCCCGCTGTTCAGGGCTTTTGTTGAGCCCACAAATTCGGCATTGCCGACACGCGTCGGCCACCATCCCTCCCAACTCAGGGCAATAGAGGACTCGCTGCAACCACTGAAGTGTCTTTTCACTTCCAAAATGGGCCCCCTTCTCATGCGCCTCACGAGCGACCACGGGACCCATCCCCACAGGAATTATCAGTTGGTACCGATGCTGCAGCTCAGATGGCAGGTACACCTTACGATACAAAAGACCTTGTTCCACACGCAATTTATCCCATTGTCGAAGGAGTTTCATTCCTTCCATGGACAACTGAGCCTTGTCCTCTGCACTGGGCCAGACCTTGTTTTGTACCCAACGACGCACAAGTGCAATGTCTGGACACTCATCCTGGACTTTTGTCCAATCTGAGGGTGTTTTACCCAGGACACAGGGCATTCCGGTGGCCACCCCACTTGAGTGTACCACACTTTGGAAGATAGGTATCTGCCCCAAAGCTGGAGTTTCAGTGTCCTCAAGTTGTTCGTCAACATCTTCCCCTGATGACCCAAGGGGCACTCTTGACAATGCATCTGCATTGCCGTTTTCTCGACCAGAGCGAAATTTAATGCAGTAATTGAACTTGGCCAGTCTGGCGACCCACCGCTGCTCCAACGCTCCCAGTTTTGCATTCTCTAAGTGAGCTAGCGGGTTGTTATCTGTCATGACTAGCACCTCAGCCCCTGTTAGATACTCGGCGAAACGTTCTGTCATTGCCCACACCAGGGCCAGTAATTCCAGTCGGAATGAGCTGTAATTGGCCGGATTTCGCTCGGAGTCTCTTAAAGACCTGCTGCCATAAGAAATCACTCGCTCTCGGCCGTCCTGCACCTGTGCTAGTACTGCCCCCAACCCATGAAGACTACCATCGGTATACAACAAAAAAGGGGTGTCAAACCAGGCGTATGCCAGCAATGGGGCACTCGTGAGGGCGGTTTTCACTTCATCAAATGCCTTTTCCTGTAGGGGCCCCCATGGAATGGGGCGGTTTCGAGGACCCAGCGCGGTCCCTCTCAAAAGTTCGTTCAAGGGACCCACCACTTGCGAGAATTTAGGCACAAACCGCCGATAGTATCCTGCTAGGCCCATTAAGGCCCGCACTTCTCGCAGGTCACAGGGAGGTGGCCACTCTTGTACCGCCTTAATCTTACTGGCTATAGGTAGAACCCCGTCCGGGGTCACCAGGTGTCCCAAATACTCAATCTGGTTCCGTAACAACTGACTTTTTTTGGCTTTATTTTCAGGCCGTAGCTCCTGAGCCGCCTGAGAACTTTACGCAGCTTCTCCAGATGATCTTCAAATGAGGTTCCGAACACCACAATGTCGTCTAGATATATCAGGACTGATTCAAAATTTAGATCGCCTAAGCAATGTTCCATCAGGCGTTGGAAGGTTCCCGGGGCGGTAGAGAGGCCAAAGGGCATCCGGTTGAACTCAAAGAGCCCCATTGGTAAGACAAACGCCGTCTTGGCCCGATCTTTTTCAGCCATTGGGACCTGCCAGTACCCACTTGCCAAATCCAACGTTGAGAAATACTTGGCCCGACCCAGGGCCGACAGGGATTCTTCAATACGGGGTAAAGGATATGCTTCCCGTACGGTGTGGGCATTCAATTTTCGATAGTCCACACAAAATCGAAGTGTTCCATCCTTCTTGCGGACCAAGACTACAGGGGCCGCCCAGGGACTCCGGCTCTCTCGGATCACTTGGTTGTCCAGCATACTGGCCACCATGCTCTTCACCTCTTGATAGAGTGCCGGAGGGATTTGACGATATCTTTCTCTAATGGGTGGAGTATCCCCCGTGGGAATCTCATGCTCAATCGTCTGGGTACACCCGAAGTCCTCTCCATGTCGGGAACAGGTCTCTTGATGCTCCCACAAAACTCTCTCCAACTGCTCCAACTGCACTGGGGTCAGCTTCTCCCGTTTCACCCCCATCTGCTCCATGATCACACGACCATTCCATTCCTCAGTAGGAGGTTCAGTCCGGCCTACCTCGACCGCAAATGTCCAGGATGACTGTTGATCTGGTCGCAGTTCGAATCCTGCATTTTCCGGCACCTTCTCTGCTGGCACAAACAGTTCAGCCAGTATGGTCCCAGCGGGAATTGTAACAGCCTCATCTAAAACATTGATGCATCGGACCGGCACCCGTCCATTCTTCACAATCGCCAAAGACCGGGCCACATGTACTTTGGCAAATGAGGAACTCTCTTGGGCGGGCTCAAGTAGCACTTCAAGCCCATTCAATCTCTGTGCAGCTCACACCGGCAGCATTAAGAGTTCCTCTTGTCTGGGACCCAGCAGGATCGGGGCCCGTGATGGCACTCGGACCCGGCCCACCCGGCCACCTGGGACCGCACTTTTCAGCAAGTCGCAACTCAGCACTAGACGGTGTAAAATTCTCTGTGTGGGTCGGTGTCTTGTCGCCCGGGCCCAGTATCGGGGTCCTTCACTGGCATACATCTGGTGATTCAAGTCTCGCAGCACGTTCATTCCGAGCGTCACCTCCATTCCTCTTCTAGGGGGGTGATCCACCAGTACTACCCCTTTCTGCCCCAGCTCTTGACCAAACATTTTTAACTGCATCCACACAATCCCCTTGACTAACAGTTGACCATCATTTGCGGCGGTAAGTCGTATCACTCGGCCATCCTCTGGCATCACTAGTCGACTGAAGTATCTCTCATATACTTCTAGAGGCATTATAGTACATTCGGATCCCGTGTCAACCAAGCACCTCATCTTCCGCCCTTCAGACTCCGCTTCCATCACTGGACTACATGCAAACAAATCTTGCTCATCCCGTTGAGGGTTTTGTGTGGGTGGGGCCGCTGCTGCTTGCCCTCTCATGGCAGCGGCCGGAAGTTTAAAGCCGGCGACGGGGTTTCTGGGGCTGCAAGCGTCCGGCAGTAACGAGAGATGTGTCCCTGGCGCCCACACTTCCAGCAGGTAATTGTTCCTCGTGGACGAGGGCTTGACTCATTCTGATAGGGCGACCTGGCCATCTGTGTGGTCACCGTTCCAGGGGGTGGGGCAGAAAGCCCCCGTGAGGGGGTATAGGCGGGACCAACTGTCAGTTGAGACAATTTCAGCATCAACTCCTTAACCTCAGCACGGAAAGCTTGTACCACGCTTACCAGCCCCTCTCCCCCTGACCCCGATGACCCACCTTCCTCCAGCTGGGCACTGTTCACTGACCCCTCGGGCACATGGGCAGATTTCTCTTCCCTTTCCACTGCCACTCGGTAAATCTATAATAATATCATATGTCCATATACAATATAGAGCACACCTCAAGTAATTCATCTCAAAACCAATTTCCCATCACACCATATGATAGAAAAAAGAGACTATGGCCAAAATAATAGAATAAAATACTATTTATTAATGACAATAAAAATTCAACAGCAGAAAAAATTCTAATATAAAAACATACACGCTCGGAACAACACACAGCTGGATCACAAAAAGTACATAGCATAATGCGAAATAACCCAGTATAGTAATATAGGTACGGAGAATGAGTGAAATACCACAATGATATACAGATGTATTATAGATTAATAAACCAAAGATCTAAGTAAATCTGGAAAAGGTTAAACTAAACTCTAAATGAGGACACAGCAAAACATGCTACAAATAGTCCTCATAGAGAATCCCAGATAATCACCGCATATGACAGTGTACGTGGCAACTAAATATAAAAGGTAGTATAGGCCTAATAAGGTGTCGCCTAGATGGACATCATAACAGGCTAAAAGGCCTTCTAAATAAATAATTTATATGGCGCAACGCACACCTGCCATATACTGTGAAGCAAAATGCTAAACCAAGCTACATACAGCAGTCTCAATGTGGATCTCCTAACCGGCTCCTAATACTGAGGAGCAGTCTCAATATGGATATCCTAACAGGTTCCCAGTACTAAGAAGCAAAGTGCTAAACCAAGCTACATATAGCAGTAACAATGTGGATCTCCTCACAGGCTCCTAATACCAGAAAGCAATAATATGAATGATATGAACTTACATGGGTAAGTGATCCAAACCGGGTGCGTTCCACAGCGACTCCGACAGCGCCGTTTCGCCTGACCGGCTTCCTCAACAAGGGGGCGTAAGTGTCTAACAGCTGACCCACCTAGCTATATATGTACGTAACGCAGCTGGAGAGCGGCGTCTGTGTAATGAATCAACAAGCGGCGCATGCGCTGGTACACCGTCGTCATAGAAACGGCAACTTCCGGTACGCCGCACCTGGAAAGGGAGCGAGTAACGCTTCACTATCCTGCGTGCACGGCGCCTGAAGCTGCCATGGCGACATCCGACCCGCGCATGCGCATCCCATACACAGAGGCAGCGGCTGACTCCAAGCACAACACAAAAGGTAATTGCCGAAATGGAAAGGAGACAGAAAGGAAACGAAAATAACTAATTATATGGAGACCAAAGGAGGGGAGAAATAAAGTAATATAATCACTAAAGTGCGGGAGTGAATAATAAAAAGAAAACTACACTAAAAAGTAAGAAAATAATGTTGATGAACAAAAGAAAAATATACTACTACAAAAATAATAATGTATAATAAATACCTCAAAATAACATTACCTATAAATTAAAGGGTGTAAATAAGGAATACCTCCATTACTGGAGCAATAATAACACCATATCAGCTGCCAAATAACCCTAAATGTACATACATATCCCCAGTCTCTGGTAGAGACCCAATACTATAATACACCTATAAAAAAGGGAAAATACATTCCCAGTATATACAAAAAAAGTGAAAAAATTGTTTATAAATAATGCTATTATAAGGCTATAAAATGCACTAATACATAGACACAAGAATAAAAATACACACATATATATATATATATATACATATACAATATTATAGTATCAACTCTTGTATCCTTCTATCTTCTCTCTATATTCAGGAAAAAGCGGCCTCCAACCCAACGAAGAACCACCAACAGACCGGCAAAACACCAGGTGAGTAACTGCCAATACTATAAAACGGATGACTCTAATAAATAAAAAGACAAAAATTAATATCCAACAATACATAAAGACACAAACGAACAGTTAAAAAATATAGAAACTACAGGATATGTCCAAAAAAGGGGATAGAAAAATTATGCCTATATATAAAGACAGGGATCTCAATGAAATATAAGACTCTCAAGGAATCTAATGTGAAGAAGATAATATGGCGGCGAAAATCAAATCCACCCAATGGATACGTTTATAAAAAGGAGCTGAAGCCCTGGGTTTCATTAAGGCCATCTGGGGCCAAAGTACCTAGTAAATAAATCCATTTGCTCTCTTTTTGAGCAAGAATCCTGCCCAAATTTCCTCCCCTGTATCCTAAAGAAATTTGATCTATAGCTTGAATTTTAAGCCCTCTAGGGTCTGATTGATGGTGCGACCTAAAATGTCTAGGCAGGGTTTTCAACATACTCGGATCAATAACCGTAACAGATTTTTCAATATCTCTCACGTGTTCTCTTGTCCTAACACGCAACTCCCGTGTGGTCAAACCAATATAAACTTTGCCACACGGGCAATGCGCGTGATAGATCACACCTTTAGACGTGCACGTGAGTCTTTTTCTAATTTCAAAGACCCTAGATCCATCATGGTTAATGAAAGTCTTACTCTTAAACACATTAGAACACCCTTTACACATATTGCACGGAAAAAAGCCATTACCCCCAACAATACCTGATTTTGAAGTGGTTTTGGAGTAATGACTGTGTACAAGAAGATCCTTAAGGTTCCTAGATCTTCTGGGAACCATCAACGGGCGTTCCGGCAATATTGTCTTCAGAATAGAGTCAGACTGTAGAATGTTCCAATGTTTAGACATAATTCTCGAAAGTTCTGGCCATTGTTTATTAAATCTCGTTATAAATCGTACTTCATTTTTCGCCTTATTTGTTGCACTCCTTTTACTGTTACCATATAACAATTCATCCCGTGAAACATTAGCTGCTTTTCTGAGGCCTTTTTTAATTTGACGGTTACTGTATCCTCTATCTGAGAATCGTCTGGCCAAATCTGATGCTTGATCGTCATAATCATCAACAGTAGTGCAAATCCTTTTGATTCGGAGAAATTGTCCTGTCGGTATGCCGTTAATCGTAGAACTATGATGGGCAGAGGAGGCGTGTAATAATGTATTAGTCGCTGTCGGCTTCCTAAATACATTAGTAACTATTCTACCATCTTCCAGCACTCTGATGTCCAAATCCAAAAATTCCACTTTTTTACCGAAATTATATGTCAGCTTGATATTATATAAGTTTTGATTCAATTTTGTCATGGCTATGGGCAATTTATCAATCGAATCCTCCCATATAAACAGGATGTCGTCTATATAACGACTCCACCCTTGTATGGCATGACTGTCCCAATCATCATCCTGAAAAATTTGACGCTCCCAATACCCCATAAATAAGTTGGCATAAGCCGGGGCACATGTGGCCCCTATGGCTGTACCTTGCTTTTGGATAAAAATCTCGTTATTAAATAAGAACACATTATGTTCTAATACAAATTTCAAAAGCAAAAGGAGGAGCTCTATCAGTGACGATTCCAAATTGCTTTCATATAAATAGTGGGCAACAGCCCTCAGGCCATCCTCATGCTTGATGGACGAATAGAGCGCCTCCACATCTGCCGTGACTAGAACCGCCCCTTCGTCCAACTGTAAGGTGTCAAGTCTTTTAACATCATCGTGGTGTCTTTAATATACGAGGGCAAAGTTAGTACTAGTGGTTGCAAATAGTAGTCTATAACAGTGCACACTACCTCGCACAGACTCCCATTACCCGCCACAATAGGCCTACCAGGCGGGTCTAACGAATTTTTGTGCAACTTTGTAATAAGTAGAATGTGGCCATCTTGGGCTGCAGTTTGGACATAGTCTCCACCAATCTTTTAGGGATGATGCCGTCATCAGAGGCAGATTCAAGTATCTTAACCAACTCAGATTGAAATTTAGTTAGGGGGTTATAACTAAGTTTTTTGTAACAATTAGTGCTATTAAGGATTTTATAGGCCTGTTTCTCATACATTTTACACGGCCATAGCACTGTGTTTCCCCCTTTATCTGCCTGTTTAATGACGACATCATCCCAAGATTGTAGCTCTTTAAGTGCCACATTCTCAGCAGCACTCAAATTCGAAACCCAACCAGGTATCGGAGGCAAGCTTTCCACTTCCTTGACCACCATTTTCACAAAAATGTCCACAGCAGAACATATGTTAAAACTAGGAAATCTATTAGATTTCCCCAACAAGTGTACAGGGAACTTACCAGACGCTTCCTGATTATTTTCCTCAATAAGCTCCTCCAGACATCTCAATGCTTCCTTTTCCACATCCGTGGTAAAAAGACCATCAAAATCAGTTCTATGATGTATTTTCTGTAAAATGATCTTACGGGCAAACAGATGCAAATCTTTTACCACTTCGAATTTGTCTAGATGTGAGGAAGGGGAAAATGTTAAACCCTTCTCCAATAAACGTGTCTGGGATTCCGTGAGTGTATGTTCCGACAGGTTAATTACCTTTGATTTGTCATCGCCACGTCTACTGGTCTTCTTATTGTAGAAGATATCTGGATATTTCCTGTTTTCTCTATTCGCAGTTCTAGTACGAGTAGAAATTTCACTGGAGCTTTCCGCTTCACTACATGAAGTACTGCTCTCTGCGTACACAGACCTCTCAGAAGATGACCTTGTTATTTTAGAGCCAGTATTAATAGGCTTTTTTCTGGGGAGTTGCCATCTAAAAATCTTATCAGCTTCAAAGTCAGCAGTGTCTCTAACGAATTTTTTAAGCTTAAGTTCACTGATATCCGCTTCTTTTTTATCTATCTCTTTTTCAAGCGATTGAATGAAATTCTCTAAATTATCTGCTGTAAATTGATTCTTCAAAGATTTATGCAGTTCTTCAATTTCTCCATCCAACGTTTTCATACTCATAGTATTCTTCTCAATAATAATTTTCATAAACTCTATAGAACAACTGATAGCGGCCTTTTTCCATTTCAATATTAATTCAGAATCCTCCAAATCAAAAGACGGATATACTTGCACCTGTAAACCTCTTGGTACAATATTTCTCGCCACATAATTTTCTAAAGTGGTTTTGTTCCACCATGTCTTAGTTTTCTTAAAAATAGCATTCTTATATTGGACAGAAAGATCTCTATTCACAATGGTATCCTGTAGTCCTGAAGAATTTCCCTGCTTGAATAGATCAGACGCTTTGGACCGCCAATTAGTTTCCCTGGCTTTCAGGTCCATATTACAATAACTAGACAGTCTGTTAGAAAACAGAAAATGCACTATAATAATATCATATGTCCATATACAATATAGAGCACACCTCAAGTAATTCATCTCAAAACCAATTTCCCATCACACCATATGATAGGAAAAAAGAGGCTATGGACAAAATAATAGAATAAAATACTATTTATTAATGACAATAAAAATTCAACAGCAGAAAAAATTCTAATATAAAAACATACACGCTCGGAACAACACACAGCTGGATCACAAAAAGTACATAGCATAATGTGAAATAACCCAGTATGGTAATATAGGTACGGAGAATGAGTGAAATACCACAATGATATACAGATGTATTATAGATTAATAAACCAAAGATCTAAGTAAATCTGGAAAAGGTTAAACTAAACTCTAAATGAGGACACAGCAAAACATGCTACAAATAGTCCTCATAGAGAATCCCAGATAATCACCGCATATGACAGTGTACGTGGCAACTAAATATAAAAGGTAGTATAGGCCTAATAAGGTGTCGCCTAGATGGACATCATAACAGGCTAAAAGGCCTTCTAAATAAATAATTTATATGGCGCAACGCACACCTGCCATATACTGTGAAGCAAAATGCTAAACCAAGCTACATACAGCAGTCTCAATGTGGATCTCCTAACCGGCTCCTAATACTGAGGAGCAGTCTCAATATGGATATCCTAACAGGTTCCCAGTACTAAGGAGCAAAGTGCTAAACCAAGCTACATATAGCAGTAACAATGTGGATCTCCTCACAGGCTCCTAATACCAGAAAGCAATAATATGAATGATATGAACTTACATGGGTAAGTGATCCAAACTGGGTGCGTTCCACAGCGACCCCGACAGCGCCGTTTTGCCTGACCGGCTTCCTCAACAAGGGAGCGTAAGTGTCTAACAGCTGACCCACCTAGCTATATATGTACGTAACGCAGCTGGAGAGCGGCGTCTGTGTAATGAATCAACAAGCGGCGCATGCGCTGGTACACCGTCGTCATAGAAACGGCAACTTCCGGTACGCCGCACCTGGAAAGGGAGCGAGTAACGCTTCACTATCCTGCGTGCATGGCGCCTGAAGCTGCCATGGCGACATCCGACCCGCGAATGCGCATCCCATACACAGAGGCAGCGGCTGACTCCAAGCACAACGCAAAAGGTAATTGCCGAAATGGAAAGGAGACAGAAAGGAAACGAAAATAACTAATTATATGGGGACCAAAGGAAGGGAGAAATAAAGTAATATAATCACTAAAGTGCGGGAGTGAATAATAAAAAGAAAACTACACTAAAAAGTAAGAAAATAATGTTGATAAACAAAAGAAAAATATACTACTACAAAAATAATAATGTATAATAAATACCTCAAAATAACAGTACCTATATATATAGCTGACACATAATTTCGGTAAAAAAGTGGAATTTTTGGATTTGGACATCAGAGTGCTGGAAGATGGTAGAATAGTTACTAATGTATTTAGGAAGCCGACAGCGACTAATACATTATTACATGCCTCCTCTGCCCATCATAGGTCTACGATTAACGGCATACCGACAGGACAATTTCTCCGAATCAAAAGGATTTGCACTACTGTTGATGATTATGACAATCAAGCATCAGATTTGGCCAGACGATTCTCAGATAGAGGATACAGTAACCGTCAAATTAAAAAAGGCCTCAGAAAAGCAGCTAATGTTTCACGGGATGATTTGTTATATGGTAACAGTAAAAGGAGTGCAACAAATAAGGCGAAAAATGAAGTACGATTTATAACGAGATTTAATAAACAATGGCCAGAACTTTCGAGAATTACAGTGGGGCAAAAAAGTATTTAGTCAGTCAGCAATAGTGCAAGTTCCACCACTTAAAAAGATGAGAGGCGTCTGTAATTTACATCATAGGTAGACCTCAACTATGGGAGACAAACTGAGAAAAAAAAATCCAGAAAATCACATTGTCTGTTTTTTTAACAATTTATTTGCATATTATGGTGGAAAATAAGTATTTGGTCAGAAACAAACAATCAAGATTTCTGGCTCTCACAGACCTGTAACTTCTTCTTTAAGAGTCTCCTCTTTCCTCCACTCATTACCTGTAGTAATGGCACCTGTTTAAACTTGTTATCAGTATAAAAAGACACCTGTGCACACCCTCAAACAGTCTGACTCCAAACTCCACTATGGTGAAGACCAAAGAGCTGTCAAAGGACACCAGAAACAAAATTGTAGCCCTGCACCAGGCTGGGAAGACTGAATCTGCAATAGCCAACCAGCTTGGAGTGAAGAAATCAACAGTGGGAGCAATAATTAGAAAATGGAAGACATACAAGACCACTGATAATCTCCCTCGATCTGGGGCTCCACGCAAAATGCCACCCCGTGGGGTCAGAATGATCACAAGAACGGTGAGCAAAAATCCCAGAACCACGCGGGGGGACCTAGTGAATGAACTGCAGAGAGCTGGGACCAATGTAACAAGGCCTACCATAAGTAACACACTACGCCACCATGGACTCAGATCCTGCAGTGCCAGACGTGTCCCACTGCTTAAGCCAGTACATGTCCGGGCCCGTCTGAAGTATGCTAGAGAGCATTTGGATGATCCAGAAGAGTTTTGGGAGAATGTCCTATGGTCTGATGAAACCAAACTGGAACTGTTTGGTAGAAACACAACTTGTTGTGTTTTGAGGAAAAAGAATACTGAGTTGCATCCATCAAACACCATACCTACTGTAAAGCATGGTGGTGGAAACATCATGCTTTGGGGCTGTTTCTCTGCAAAGGGGCCAGGACGACTGATCCAGGTACATGAAAGAATGAATGGGGCCATGTATCGTGAGATTTTGAGTGCAAACCTCCTTCCATCAGCAAGGGCATTGAAGATGAAACGTGGCTGGGTCTTTCAACATGACAATGATCCAAAGCACACCACCAGGGCAACGAAGGAGTGGCTTCGTAAGAAGCATTTCAAGGTCCTGGAGTGGCCTAGCCTGTCTCCAGATCTCAGCCCTATAGAAAACCTTTGGAGGGAGTTGAAAGTCCGTGTTGCCAAGCGAAAAGCCAAAAACATCACTGCTCTAGAGGAGATCTGCATGGAGGAATGGGCCAACATACCAACAACAGTGTGTGGCAACCTTGTGAAGACTTACAGAAAACGTTTGACCTCTGTCATTGCCAACAAAGGATATTTTACAAAGTATTGAGATGAAATTTTGTTTCTGACCAAATACTTATTTTCCACCATAATATGCAAATAAATTGTTAAAAAAACAGACAATGTGATTTTCTGGATTTTTTTTTCTCAGTTTGTCTCCCATAGTTGAGGTCTACCTAGTATGTAAATTACAGACGCCTCTCATCTTTTTAAGTGGTGGAACTTGCACTATTGCTGACTGACTAAATACTTTTTTGCCCCACTGTATGTCTAAACATTGGAACATTCTACAGTCTGACTCTATTCTGAAGACAATATTGCCGGAACGCCCGTTGATGGTTCCCAGAAGATCTAGGAACCTTAAGGATCTTCTTGTACACAGTCATTACTCCAAAACCACTTCAAAATCAGGTATTGTTGGGGGTAATGGCTTTTTTCCGTGCAATATGTGTAAAGGGTGTTCTAATATGTTTAAGAGTAAGACTTTCATTAACCATGATGGATCTAGGGTCTTTGAAATTAGAAAAAGACTCACGTGCACGTCTAAAGGTGTGATCTATCACGCGCATTGCCCGTGTGGCAAAGTTTATATTGGTTTGACCACACGGGAGTTGCGTGTTAGGACAAGAGAACACGTGAGAGATATTGAAAAATCTGTTACGGTTATTGATCCGAGTGTTAAGGACTGGCGGAACGCACCATGTATAGATGGTAAGAAACTAGGTGCGTTCGCAGTCCGAGGTCCACCGTGCAGGTAAAAGACCCTGCAGCTAGCAAGACGGACAATATGGCGGTACACTAAAGGATACACGCGTGGGTTAAACCTCACCCAGCGTGAAGAAAGCGATCCTGTTAATCCACAGGACCGCAGTACCGCACTAGTGCGCGAGCAAGTGGTCAGCGGACTTAACCCCAGAAGGGATTGGAGCCCGATTAGACCCTTGCTGGCGTAACACCGCAACTGGGTGTGTAGAGAACCTTAAGAAGTATAAGTGCACAAGAGTGCGAGCGATGCCGCACTAACGGACGCCACTAACCACCCAGACTCGGGTATGGAAAGCGCAAGGCAGGCGCACGGCGCCGTACTGGCAGGCACAGCTACAGGACGCTGAGATGTGTGTCTAGTGCTGTAGGCTAAGTCGGGCGCTAGGTAGCAGCCATACACCTTCCGCGAACAGACATTCAATAGGGAAGGGGTTTCCAAGGACGACTTGCACTCACAACATACACACATCAACAATTGTTAGACAATACTAGCGCATGGCCGTGCGGTCATGCGCAGTTTATATAACAGCAGCACAGGAAGTGGCCACAGCACTTTTGCCCTTCTAGGACCTGCCAAGAGGACCAATGGACTGTGCTGCAGAGCCTGAGCACATGACCCTCGATCTCCAACGGGAGACCTTATGCTGGGCATGCTCAGTACATGCAGACAAGGACTTAGTCCCAGAGAAGTCCGCTCGCTGCTGACCAGCACTGACTTTAATGGCAGAGACTGGAGAAGCAGCACTAACTCTCCGAACAGAGTGAGAATGAGCAAGACGCTGGGACCGACGTCCTTGCTGAGCAGGCTCCACTGCGGCTGGACAAGAATGGGAGACCGCAGCGGAAGTGGCTCGAGATTCCCCCTGTGCAGAAGCGGGAACTCGACCCCTAACACCGAGTATGTTGAAAACCCTGCCTAGACATTTTAAGTCGCACCATCAATCAGACCCCAGAGGGCTTAAAATTCAAGCTATAGATCAAATTTCTTTAGGATACAGGGGAGCAAATTTTGGGCAGGATTCTTGCTCAAAAAGAGAGCAAATGGATTTATTTACTAGGTACTTTGGCCCCAGATGGCCTTAATGAAACCCAGGGCTTCAGCTCCTTTTTATAAACGTATCCATTGGGTGGATTTGATTTTCGCCGCCATATTATCTTCTTCACATTAGATTCCTTGAGAGTCTTATATTTCATTGAGATCCCTGTCTTTATATATAGGCATAATTTTTCTATCCCCTTTTTTGGACATATCCTGTAGTTTCTATATTTTTTAACTGTTCGTTTGTGTCTTTATGTATTGTTGGATATTAATTTTTGTCTTTTTATTTATTAGAGTCATCCGTTTTATAGTATTGGCAGTTACTCACCTGGTGTTTTGCCGGTCTGTTGGTGGTTCTTCATTGGGTTGGAGGCCGCTTTTTCCTGAATATAGAGAGAAGAAAGAAGGATATAAGAATTGATACTATAATATTGTATATGTATATATATATATGTGTGTATTTTTATTCTTGTGTCTATGTATTAGTGCATTTTATAGCCTTATAATAGCATTATTTATAAACAATTTTTTCACTTTTTTTGTATATACTGGGAATGTATTTTCCCTTTTTTTATAGGTGTATTATAGTATTGGTATTTTGTGGAGCAACGTGGCACAGCTGTAAGGTGCACAAAGAAGGTTCCCAAACCAGTAACTATTAAAAATAAACTTTGGCACTCAACTTAAGTATGTCGTAAATTTTATTAGCAGCCACTCGTACAGACGTTTCGGTCAGTATTATTGACCTTCTTCAGTGTACTGCATTAACATAAAAAAATAACAGAACAGCAAAATAAACCATCAATGTACATGAAATTTTAACAAAAACTCTCTCAGTTCCATAATGGAACAGGGAGACTAATACATAATTATATACCGTGCGTATATAGTGATGGATGGGAGGATGGGGAATGGGAAAAAGGAAAATAAAAATAAAAATGAAGGAAAAAGAAAGGATCATACCTTATAGTCAAAGGTAGCGAGAGTATGGCTCAAAATGTAGATAAGGTCCTAGTGTAAGTTTACAGGGAAGGTCCTAATGTAGATCCTAAACAGAAGAAGGGGAGCATATCATGACTGAGTAATTTAAAGTGTGCTTAGACTATATTAATAAGAAGGTAACTGACCCGTATACAAGTCACAATGAGGGTCATGTGTAGGGAAAATCCAATGGTGGCTCTTGACTATGGTAAGTAGAACTGAAACTAAAAAAATATAGAGCATAATAGGCAAAACAGGGGTGCATATGTAGTAACAACAGACAGGGAAGATCTACATACCCTGTGAGAGTAAATGTATTGTATGGGTCTAACAGGTGAGCCAAAGGAGACCTCTTTCCTAAATTAAAGGATAAAATGGATATATAATAAAGGGAGACCCCATAAAATATGATGTCAGTCTCTATTGTGATATCTTACCCAGGATCGGCAGTAGCTAAATATGGACCAAACAAGTGTGTTGTATGGATCTAACAGGTGGACCAAAGAACACCTCTTGCCTAAATGGAGAATAAAATGTATCCATATGAGTGGAAAAGCAAAAAACCGAAAATCTCATAAAGTAAAATTCCAGCTCTATTATAATGTCTTACCCAGAATCGGTAGTAGCTATATGCGGACCATAGAAATGGAGCAGGAATATGTTCCTGTTCTAAATAAAAGAGAAATGCGGCCATGAATCTAAAGATGTAACAAATAGATACTGAGCCCCACCTATGGGGCGCCGACCCTAAAAGGCATCTTACCCAGGACGGATGATGGTGAGGAACGCGGTGTCCACCGCTAGTTCTGTGGTGTAGCATTATGGTGAGGAGCGCTCTTTTGTGGGCTGGGGGCGGGACCTCAATGTCGGCCGCGTACCGGAAGTGCGTCACCGGAAGTGACGCACCGTCAGTACAAGCTGAATACCTGTCTTATAGGACAGAGTGGCGGTGCGTGCCACATGAATATGCGGTCCACAGGAGTAAGGGAAGTAGCGGTGATGCCTCTATGACAAGTAGGGGGCGGGACGCATAGCCGGCCGCATACCGGAAGTGCGTCATCAAAGATATCACACTCCCCTAATGGGTATATGTATGCGTGTCACTGGGGGCATAGAGCAGTATGGTGGTGCGTTCCACCGGTGTAAATAATCCACCAAGGGTGGAAACAATGTAACTACTAGTGGTTATAACATACAGCTGGACCTATAGTACCTGAGGAGAAATCCACTAAGGATGGGAAAGGAAGAAAAGGAAACGAATAAAGGGAGAGACAAAAGTAAAAAGTAATAATAATGAAAATGAGGAAAAAATAGGGAAAAAATAAGGAAAAATAATAGGAGGCAATGGGACCGGAGTGGGGGTCCAGGGGAAGGAGGATCAGGATGTGAGAAATTCCGTGCCGTCATATTCAATATTGTTGACTCTGTAAGATAAAGCAACGTGTCAGTATAAAATACAAATGAAGTAGATAAGAGCCTTGATTACAACAGATGTGGGAGAAATAATACATGAATTTTAACAGTTGTCATTATTATTCCAAACAATCATAGAAATGAAAGGAGATCGTACTCCCTGTTTAGACCCCTAGGTGTCATGGTCTCCAACTCATGTATCCAGAACGCCTCCCTTTTCTTGAGGGTCTGGATACGATTACCCCCCCGTCTGGGTGCAGGGACATGCTCGATGACCTGAAATTTGAGTTGGGGTATGGAGTGTCCCGCATCAATAAAATGGTGAGGTAATGGGAGCAGCGTATTTTTACATCTTATAGTAGACTTGTGTTTACTGATGCGGTCTCTTATTGATTGTGATGTCTCGCCAATATATAGAAGGCCGCAGGGGCACTTAATGGAGTATACCACAAAAGAGGTGTCACAGGTACTGTAATCCTTGATTTTGTATTGTTTGCCCGAGTGGGGATGGTAGAAATGATCTCCTTTTAATACATTCCCACACTGATTACAGTGTAGGCACGGATATGTGCCTGTCCTGGGTTGTGAGAGAAATCTCTGTACAGATGTACGTGGGCCTGACCCAACGTCCGCTTTGACGAGCGTGTCACGAATGTTACGAGGGCGTTTGTAACAGGGCAAAAAGTGATTCTGAAACTCAGGTATATCTGGGTGTGCCTCCCTCAGAAGTCTCCAGTGTTTCCTGATATTATGATGGACAATGTGGACGTAAGGATGATACGTGTGCACAAAAGGTATACGTCCCATGGAAGATTGTTTAGGGGTTATTCGCGGTTGTAAGGCATCATGAAGTACATTTGGAGGATAACCCCGTTCTCTAAATTTATGGTACATCTCATCCACCCTTACTTTTTTCTTAGTGGGATCAGTGACTATTCTGTCCACCCTTTGAAATTGGGAACGTGGAATGGCATTTTTAGTAGAAACTGGGTGCAGACTGGTGTAATAGAGCAAGCTGTTACGATCTGTGGGCTTCCTGTATAGATCTGTGCTAAGGGTGCCACTTGCATCCTTGATCACCAGGGTGTCCAGAAAACTGACCTGTTGTGTGTCCTTAGTTATCGTGAACGAGAGGCCCGACCATGATTGATTAAGGGTCTCAAAGAACTCATTCAGAGAGTCCAAGGAGCCTGTCCATATACAAAAAATGTCGTCTATGAATCTTTTCCACGTGACACAATGTGTTCTAAAAAGACCATTTTGATATACCACTTCTTCCTCGAATGTGGCCATATATGTATTTGCATACGGGGGCGCCATATTGGACCCCATGGCGGTCCCTTGTGCCTGCAAATAATAATTATCTTCAAACAGAAAATAATTACGGGTAAGGACAATTTTCAATAATTCAAGGCACAAATCAATTGTGTTGGGATCTAGTTCCGATGTAACCAATAAGCGTCTGACGCAATCAATGCCTTTATCATGGGGATGGACGTATAAAGATCCTTTACGTCGAAGGAAACCAGATAGGAGTCATCAGGTACAGTGCCTATTGTATGTAGTGTCCTAAGAAAAGCCCCTGTGTCAAGTAAATAGGACTGAGATTTTTGCGTCAAAGGTGTGAGGACTTTTTCCAAAAATATGGAAATGGGTGATAGGATAGAGTCTGTAGCTGCAATAATGGGTCGGCCTGGTGGGTTGATTAGGCTCTTGTGTACTTTAGGCAGTAGATAGAGTACGGGCGTAACTGGATTAGCCTTAATGAGGAAATCCCTTGTTTTACTATCGATAACACCCAAATCAAGATATGTCTTTAGTATGGATGATATGTCATCACGTATGTCGTTAGTCGGGTCCTTACTCAATTTTATGTAGACTGTATTGTCACCCAGTTGGCGGTAAGCCTCTTTGATATAGTCTGTCCTGTCCATAACGACTATGGCTCCGCCTTTATCGGCGGGTTTGATGATTATGTTTTTATCTTCGCGTAATATCTGTGATGCCTGAAGGTCAAGGTTAGTCAGATTGGGTAGAAAATGCAATTTACCACTGTCAGAGTCCCGACGCAGTTGTGCAAATGCCTTATCAACAAATTCAATAAATGTTTCTACTGCGTGTGAGCCTGAGGGTGGTCGATAGGTGCTTTTGTTACGAAGACCAAATTGGTCTATAGATATAAGGGCTCGATGTATGGAAGGGTCAGAGACCCGTGTGTTTTCCACCTTAGAGAAATGCGTCACTAATCTAATGCGATGGTAGAAACGTTGTAATTCCATATCAAGTCCGAATGTATTCAATTTGGAATAAGGGCAGAATGAAAGTCCCTTTTGTAGAAGGCTGTGTTCCGCAACACTGAGTGTTCTTGAAGAAATGTTAATGACTAAAGAGTTATTATTATTATTATTATTATTTATTATTATAGCGCCATTTATTCCATGGCGCTTTACATGTGAGGAGGGGTATACATAATAAAACAAGTACAATAATCTTGAAAAATACAAGTCACAACTGGTACAGGAGGAGAGAGGACCCTGCCCGCGAGGGCTCACAATCTACAAGGGATGGGTGAGGATACAGTAGGTGAGGGTAGAGCTGGCCGTACTCAGTTAGTACCTGAGAGCGGGTGACTCTGTAGAAATCTGGATTTCTTCCTCCGCTGGCTCCGACGGGGCCTTTTCTTCTTGGGTATCTTCTGCCTTGATCTAAAAAATGACGATTTATGTTGATGCGGTTGCCTCTTCTATCTGTATCAGAGCCTGATGAAGATGCTTCGTTTGAC
Source organism: Ranitomeya imitator (assembly GCF_032444005.1). Taxonomy (NCBI): domain Eukaryota; kingdom Metazoa; phylum Chordata; class Amphibia; order Anura; family Dendrobatidae; genus Ranitomeya; species Ranitomeya imitator. The sequence goes on along the minus strand of NC_091286.1, from coordinate 543,652,632 downwards.
GAATAGTGGTCAGACCTAGGTGGGTCAGAGCGAGGAAAAGAGTTATTGCGCCAATGATACACACGGTTGTTATCGTAATCCTCTAAGTCTCTTTGGAATTTAACCCTTTTCCGATTTTCAGTGTCCCTCTTGTGTTGATCAATAACAGTCTGTATCTTTGTTTTGAGGGTACCAAGTTCCTCTGCTGTACACGATGATGTTAATTGCGATTCAATGTGGCTGCTAATAAAATGTACGACATACTTAAGTTGAGTGCCAAAGTTTATTTTTAATAGTTACTGGTTTGGGAACCTTCTTTGTGCACCTTACAGCTGTGCCACGTTGCTCCACAATATACGTACTCACCCTTCCGTGTGCACGCTGTCTACCATGTCTTCACTGATTTTCTCCTATAATCAGGAGGAGACTAATACTATTCTTTCTAAGTCCAATTTTTCTAGCGAGTTCCTCAAGGCCCCACCCAGGGAGACCAGGGGGAGAGATCTGGAACGTGAGTCACGACACTTGGTCAATTTGGAGTTACACTGCGCCACGCTATCGGAGTATCTCCGGGTCAAACGTATACCAAGGGGCCTCAGAGTACCTCTAAGACCAACTCTCTTCAGTGACTCCTCTGCTTTCTGTTTAAAGTTTGAGCAAATACTCAATAAGTGCTCGTTCGATTTAATGACTCTGACTGTTGAACACCTACAAGGTGCAATTACTAAATCAAGTGACACGATTAAAAACATTGAATCGCAATTAGCATCATCGTGTACAGCAGAGGAACTTGGTACCCTCAAAACAAAGATACAGACTGTTATTGATCAACACAAGAGGGACACTGAAAATCGGAAAAGGGTTAAATTCCAAAGAGACTTAGAGGATTACGATAACAACCGTGTGTATCATTGGCGCAATAACTCTTTTCCTCGCTCTGACCCACCTAGGTCTGACCACTATTCGTCAAACGAAGCATCTTCATCAGGCTCTGATACAGATAGAAGAGGCAACTGCATCAACATAAATCGTCATTTTTTAGATCAAGGCAGAAGATACCCAAGAAGAAAAGGCCCCGTCGGAGCCAGCGGAGGAAGAAATCCAGATTTCTACAGAGTCACCCGCTCTCAGGTACTAACTCTTTAGTCATTAACATTTCTTCAAGAACACTCAGTGTTGCGGAACACAGCCTTCTACAAAAGGGACTTTCATTCTGCCCTTATTCCAAATTGAATACATTCGGACTTGATATGGAATTACAACGTTTCTACCATCGCATTAGATTAGTGACGCATTTCTCTAAGGTGGAAAACACACGGGTCTCTGACCCTTCCATACATCAAGCCCTTATATCTATAGACCAATTTGGTCTTCGTAACAAAAGCACCTATCGACCACCCTCAGGCTCACACGCAGTAGAAACATTTATTGAATTTGTTGATAAGGCATTTGCACAACTGCGTCGGGACTCTGACAGTGGTAAATTGCATTTTCTACCCAATCTGACTAACCTTGACCTTCAGGCATCACAGATATTACGCGAAGATAAAAACATAATCATCAAACCCGCCGATAAAGGCGGAGCCATAGTCGTTATGGACAGGACAGACTATATCAAAGAGGCTTACCGCCAACTGGGTGACAATACAGTCTACATAAAATTGAGTAAGGACCCGCCTAACGACATACGTGATGACATATTATCCATACTAAAGACATCTTGATTTGGGTGTTATCGATAGTAAAACAAGGGATTTCCTCATTAAGGCTAATCCAGTTACGCCCGTACTCTATCTACTGCCTAAAGTACACAAAAGCCTAATCAACCCACCAGGCCGACCCATTATTGCAGCTACAGACTCTATCCTATCACCCATTTCCATATTTTTGGAAAAAGTCCTCACACCTTTGACGCAAAAATCTCAGTCCTATTTACTTGACACAGGGGCTTTTCTTAGGACACTACATACAATAGGCACTGTACCTGATGACTCCTATCTGGTTTCCTTCGACGTAAAGGATCTTTATACGTCCATCCCCCATGATAAAGGCATTGATTGCGTCAGACGCTTATTGGTTACATCGGAACTAGATCCCAACACAATTGATTTGTGCCTTGAATTATTGAAAATTGTCCTTACCCGTAATTATTTTCTGTTTGAAGATAATTATTATTTGCAGGCACAAGGGACCGCCATGGGGTCCAATATGGCGCCCCCGTATGCAAATACATATATGGCCACATTCGAGGAAGAAGTGGTATATCAAAATGGTCTTTTTAGAACACATTGTGTCACGTGGACAAGATTCATAGACGACATTTTTTGTATATGGACAGGCTCCTTGGACTCTCTGAATGAGTTCTTTGAGACCCTTAATCAATCATGGTCGGGCCTCTCGTTCACGATAACTAAGGACACACAACAGGTCAGTTTTCTGGACACCCTGGTGATCAAGGATGCAAGTGGCACCCTTAGCACAGATCTATACAGGAAGCCCACAGATCGTAACAGCTTGCTCTATTACACCAGTCTGCACCCAGTTTCTACTAAAAATGCCATTCCACGTTCCCAATTTCAAAGGGTGGACAGAATAGTCACTGATCCCACTAAGAAAAAAGTAAGGGTGGATGAGATGTACCATAAATTTAGAGAACGGGGTTATCCTCCAAATGTACTTCATGATGCCTTACAACCGCGAATATCCCCTAAACAATCTTCCATGGGACGTATACCTTTTGTGCACACGTATCATCCTTACGTCCACATTCTCCATCATAATATCAGGAAACACTGGAGACTAGAGTTGAGCGACCTTGACCTTTTTAGAGTCGAGCCGGGTTTTGCGAAACCCGACTATGTCCAAAGTCGGGTCGAGTGAAATCGGCCGATTATGACGTAAAGTCGGGATCGACCGAAACACGAAACCCAATGCAAGTCAATGGGGCAGCATAGTCGGCAGTGATTGGGGGCCAGGAAAACACCTAGAGTACCCATTTTAATGTCAAAACCATCCATTCTTCTTAATGAAGCTTGTCAAGCGTAATTTACCTTATAATAATTGGAAGGCATTTGAAATTGGGGGTCATTTGGCTAAAGTTGTGGGGGGTAGGGCTGGTTCAAGTAATTAGTGGGCCCAGGAAATCTGGACCACGTCACGGCAGTGGAGCAGGGAGAGGTAAGTATTTCAACTTTGCAAGTGCTGTGAACCTGAGCAAGCAGGGGGGGCCCACTCGTTGGCATTGGCACTGGCACAGGGCCCCTCAAAGTACAGCGGTGTGTTTGCACGGCGGGGGCGCCTCCCACCGGCAGCAACACTTTTGCGTACTATGAGAGGCCCTGTGCCAGTGACGTCGCCAACTAGTATTCCTCCCCCCACCTGATGAAGGAACCTGCACTTTCATCTGCACCTTCCTCTTTGTCCCCGTGTAAGGTGGTATGGTATGCGGGAAGAGCAACCTGACTTTCAGCAGGGTCACAATGTTGTTGTGTAGCGTGCACGGGGAATGTTGCGTTATGGGTCAATGTACCAGCAGACTCATCTATCACTGGCTGGGCAATGGGCACGATGAAGTGGAAACACAGATATAGGCCCAAAGAAGAAAGTGGGCTAAATGCAGTTCAAAATTGGTAACACAGGAATAACCAGGGGGCATTGCAGTGGAGGACAACTGGAATGAGAGGCTGACACAGAGAGTAGGGCCAAATCAGTAAGTAGTCGAAATGCAGTTCAAAATTGGCAACCGTAGTAAACAGGCGGCACAGCTTTGTTCAGTGGAGGAGAACAGCAAGGAGTGGCAGACACCGATAGTAGGCCCCAACCCAACTAGTAGGCCAAATGCAGTCTAACATTAACAACTACTTAACGAGAGGCTGAAAATGGAATTTCAGGACAGGAAACCAGGAGAACAGCAAGGAGTGGCAGACACCGATAGTAGGCCCCAAACCAACTAGTACGCCAAATGCAGTTGTTCCATTTAACCACAATTTAATGAGAGCCTGAAGATAGAAGCTCAGGAAAGGCAACCTGGGGAACACCTTGGAGTGTAACACACCATCTCTCTCCACCCCATACCCATTTTTTAGGCCTAATGCTGTGTACTTTTCTACAACTACTAAACGAGAGTCGGAAGACCGAAGCAATGGCAAGGAAACCTGGGGAACACCTTGGAGTGTAACACACCATCTCTCTCCACCCCATACCCAATTTGTAGGCCTAATGCAGCCTACTTTCCGACACCTACTAAACGAGAGCATGAAGATCGAAGTTCAGGAAAGGCAACCTGGGGAACACCTTGGAGTGTAACACACCATCTCTCTCCACCCCATACCCATTTTTTAGGCCTAATGCAGTGTACTTTTCTACAACTACTAAACGAGAGTCGGAAGACCGAAGCAATGGCAAGGAAACCTGGGGAACACCTTGGAGTGTAACACACCATCTCTCTCCACCCCATTCCCCATTTTTAGGCCTAATGCAGCCTACTTTCCGACACCTACTAAACGAGAGCATGAAGATCGAAGTTCAGGAAAGGCAACCTGGGGAACACCTTGGAGTGTAACACACCATCTCTCTCCACCCCATACCCATTTTGTAGGCCTAATGCTGTGTACTTTTCTACAACTACTAAACGAGAGTCGGAAGACCGAAGCAATGGCAAGGAAACCTGGGGAACACCTTGGAGTGTAACACACCATCTCTCTCCACCCCATACCCAATTTGTAGGCCTAATGCAGCCTACTTTCCGACACCTACTAAACGAGAGCATGAAGATCGAAGCTCAGGAAAGGCAACCTGGGGAACACCTTGGAGTGTAACACACCATCTCTCTCCACCCCATACCCAATTTGTAGGCCTAATGCAGCCTACTTTCCGACACCTACTAAACGAGAGCATGAAGATCGAAGCTCAGGAAAGGCAACCTGGGGAACACCTTGGAGTGTAACACACCATCTCTCTCCACCCCATACCCATTTTTTAGGCCTAATGCAGTGTACTTTTCTACAACTACTAAACGAGAGTCGGAAGACCGAAGCAATGGCAAGGAAACCTGGGGAACACCTTGGAGTGTAACACACCATCTCTCTCCACCCCATTCCCCATTTTTTAGGCCTAATGCAGCCTTCTTTCCGACACCTACTAAACGAGAGCATGAAGATCGAAGCTCAGGAAAGGCAACCTGGGGAACACCTTGGAGTGTAACACACCATCTCTCTCCACCCCATACCCATTTTGTAGGCCTAATGCAGCGTACTTTTCTACAACTACTAAACGAGAGCATGAAGATCGAAGCTCAGGAAAGGCAACCTGGTGAAAACCTTGGAGTGTAACACAACCTGTCTCTACACCCCATACCAAATTTGTAGGCCTAATGCAGCGTAGTTTCCACCAACTACTAAACGAGAGCCGGAAGATCGAAGCTCATGAAAGGCAACCCGGGGAACACCTTGGAGTGTAACACAACCTCTCTCTACACCACGAAAGGGCTGATTCTTAGGAAGGAAGGCTGTTGTAAATAAGCATTGCGCGTCCGAGGGTGATTATATTCTTATTCGGTATCTACTCACCCTCGGACGCGCCATGCTTCTTGATTTGTAATTAATGTTTATTTGCAATGTGCTTTTGACTTACTCAATTATTTTTTTAATTATTGATTTTATTAAATTAATAGTTTAACATCTTATTGGAAATAATTTAAAGGAGACGCGACAGGACAACACTCGGTGGATGCCATATCTGTGTTAACAACTCCAAAAAACTTTCAGTTAACTTCTTGCAGGAGAAAGAAATTGTAGCTGTTGGACCTTTGTAGTACAGTTCCAGATATTTGTTGTGTGTTTGTTTTGATTGTTAAAATGTCTGCATTTGAGATCTCAACACGATCTTATTTTTTATAATCAAATTAATTTTTTAAATATTTTATTAGGTTGGTTCAAGGGGTACACGGGCCGCAGTAGACAGGTCAGTGGAGGCCTAGTGGAAGGAGGGACCGCAGATGCGCCACTGTTTCACCCATACACAATTAGTAGGCCTAATGCAGCGTAGTTTCCAACAGCTACTAAACGAGAGCCGGAAGATCGAAGCTCAGGAAAGGCAACCTGGGGAACACCTTGGAGTGTAACACAACCTCTCTCTACACCACGGAAGGGCTGATTCTTAGGAAGGAAGGCTGTTTTAAATAAGCATTGCGCGTCCGAGGGTGATTATATTCTTATTCGGTATCTACTCACCCTCGGACGCGCCATGCTTCTTGATTTGTAATTAATGTTTATTTGCAATGTGCTTTTGACTTACTCAATTATTTTTTTAATTATTGATTTTATTAAATTAATAGTTTAACATCTTATTGGAAATAATTTAAAGGAGACGCGACAGGACAACACTCGGTGGATGCCATATCTGTGTTAACAACTCCAAAAAACTTTCAGTTAACTTCTTGCAGGAGAAAGAAATTGTAGCTGTTGGACCTTTGTAGTACAGTTCCAGATATTTGTTGTGTGTTTGTTTTGATTGTTAAAATGTCTGCATTTGAGATCTCAACACGATCTTATTTTTTATAATCAAATTAATTTTTTAAATATTTTATTAGGTTGGTTCAAGGGGTACACGGGCCGCAGTAGACAGGTCAGTGGAGGCCTAGTGGAAGGAGGGACCGCAGATGCGCCACTGTTTCACCCATACACAATTAGTAGGCCTAATGCAGCGTAGTTTCCAACAGCTACTAAACGAGAGCCGGAAGATCGAAGCTCAGGAAAGGCAACCTGGGGAACACCTTGGAGTGTAACACAACCTCTCTCTACACCACGGAAGGGCTGATTCTTAGGAAGGAAGGCTGTTTTAAATAAGCATTGCGCGTCCGAGGGTGATTATATTCTTATTCGGTATCTACTCACCCTCGGACGCGCCATGCTTCTTGATTTGTAATTAATGTTTATTTGCAATGTGCTTTTGACTTACTCAATTAATTTTTTAATTATTGATTTTATTAAATTAATAGTTTAACATCTTATTGGAAATAATTTAAAGGAGACGCGACAGGACAACACTCGGTGGATGCCATATCTGTGTTAACAACTCCAAAAAACTTTCAGTTAACTTCTTGCAGGAGAAAGAAATTGTAGCTGTTGGACCTTTGTAGTACAGTTCCAGATATTTGTTGTGTGTTTGTTTTGATTGTTAAAATGTCTGCATTTGAGATCTCAACACGATCTTATTTTTTATAATCAAATTAATTTTTTAAATATTTTATTAGGTTGGTTCAAGGGGTACACGGGCCGCAGTAGACAGGTCAGTGGAGGCCTAGTGGAAGGAGGGACCGCAGATGCGCCACTGTTTCACCCATACACAATTAGTAGGCCTAATGCAGCGTAGTTTCCAACAGCTACTAAACGAGAGCCGGAAGATCGAAGCTCAGGAAAGGCAACCTGGGGAACACCTTGGAGTGTAACACAACCTCTCTCTACACCACGGAAGGGCTGATTCTTAGGAAGGAAGGCTGTTTTAAATAAGCATTGCGCGTCCGAGGGTGATTATATTCTTATTCGGTATCTACTCACCCTCGGACGCGCCATGCTTCTTGATTTGTAATTAATGTTTATTTGCAATGTGCTTTTGACTTACTCAATTAATTTTTTAATTATTGATTTTATTAAATTAATAGTTTAACATCTTATTGGAAATAATTTAAAGGAGACGCGACAGGACAACACTCGGTGGATGCCATATCTGTGTTAACAACTCCAAAAAACTTTCAGTTAACTTCTTGCAGGAGAAAGAAATTGTAGCTGTTGGACCTTTGTAGTACAGTTCCAGATATTTGTTGTGTGTTTGTTTTGATTGTTAAAATGTCTGCATTTGAGATCTCAACACGATCTTATTTTTTATAATCAAATTAATTTTTTAAATATTTTATTAGGTTGGTTCAAGGGGTACACGGGCCGCAGTAGACAGGTCAGTGGAGGCCTAGTGGAAGGAGGGACCGCAGATGCGCCACTGTTTCACCCATACACAATTAGTAGGCCTAATGCAGCGTAGTTTCCAACAGCTACTAAACGAGAGCCGGAAGATCGAAGCTCAGGAAAGGCAACCTGGGGAACACCTTGGAGTGTAACACAACCTCTCTCTACACCACGAAAGGGCTGATTCTTAGGAAGGAAGGCTGTTTTAAATAAGCATTGCGCGTCCGAGGGTGATTATATTCTTATTCGGTATCTACTCACCCTCGGACGCGCCATGCTTCTTGATTTGTAATTAATGTTTATTTGCAATGTGCTTTTGACTTACTCAATTATTTTTTTAATTATTGATTTTATTAAATTAATAGTTTAACATCTTATTGGAAATAATTTAAAGGAGACGCGACAGGACAACACTCGGTGGATGCCATATCTGTGTTAACAACTCCAAAAAACTTTCAGTTAACTTCTTGCAGGAGAAAGAAATTGTAGCTGTTGGACCTTTGTAGTACAGTTCCAGATATTTGTTGTGTGTTTGTTTTGATTGTTAAAATGTCTGCATTTGAGATCTCAACACGATCTTATTTTTTATAATCAAATTAATTTTTTTTATATTTAATGATGTTGGTTCAAGGGGTACAAGGGCAGCAATAGACAGGTCAGTGGAGGCCTAGTGGAAGGAGTGACGGCAGACAGGCATCAAAGGCCTAACATTGGGCTGGCTGTAGGCAAGTTAAAATTGGTTCCAGGGGAACACGGCCATCAGTGGCCTGGTCAGTGTAGTTGTAGTTGAAAGAACGGGACGCAGACAGGCTTCGAAGGCCTAACATAATAACATAGGGCTGGCTGTAGGCAAGTTAAAATTGGTTCCAGGGGAACACGGCCATCAGTGGCCTGGTCAGTGTAGTTGTAGTTGAAAGAACGGGACGCAGACAGGCTTCGAAGGCCTAACATAACAAACTTGGGCTGGCTGTAGGCACTTTTAAATTGGTTCCAGGGGTACACGGGCAGCAGTGGTCTGGTCAGTGGAAGTCTAGTGGAAGGAGTGACCGCAGACAGGCTTCCAAGGCCTAACATAACAAACTTGGGCTGGCTGTAGGCACTTTTAAATTGGTTCCAGGGGTACATGGGCAGCAGTGGTCTGGTCAGTGGAAGTCTAGTGGAAGGAGTGACCGCAGACAGGCTTCCAAGGCCTAACATAACAAACTTGGGCTGGCTGTAGGCACTTTTAAATTGGTTCCAGGGGTACACGGGCAGCAGTGGTCTGGTCTGTGGAAGTCTAGTGGAAGGAGTGACCGCAGACAGGCTTCGAAGGCCTAACATAACAAACTTGGGCTGGCTGTAGGCACTTTTAAATTGGTTCCAGGGGTACACGGGCAGCAGTGGTCTGGTCAGTGGAAGTCTAGTGGAAGGAGTGACCGCAGACAGGCTTCCAAGGCCTAACATAACAAACTTGGGCTGGCTGTTGGCACTTTTAAATTGGTTCCAGGGGTACACGGGCAGCAGTGGTCTGGTCTGTGGAAGTCTAGTGGAAGGAGTGACCGCAGACAGGCTTCGAAGGCCTAACATAACAAACTTGGGCTGGCTGTAGGCACTTTTAAATTGGTTCCAGGGGTACACGGGCAGCAGTGGTCTGGTCAGTGGAAGTCTAGTGGAAGGAGTGACAGCAGACAGGCTTCCAAGGCCTAACATAACAAACTTGGGCTGGCTGTAGGCACTTTTAAATTGGTTCCAGGGGTACATGGGCAGCAGTGGTCTGGTCAGTGGAAGTCTAGTGGAAGGAGTGACCGCAGACAGGCTTCCAAGGCCTAACATAACAAACTTGGGCTGGCTGTAGGCACTTTTAAATTGGTTCCAGGGGTACACGGGCAGCAGTGGTCTGGTCTGTGGAAGTCTAGTGGAAGGAGTGACCGCAGACAGGCTTCCAAGGCCTAACATAACAAACTTGGGCTGGCTGTAGGCACTTTTAAATTGGTTCCAGGGGTACATGGGCAGCAGTGGTCTGGTCTGTGGAAGTCTAGTGGAAGGAGTGACCGCAGACAGGCTTCGAAGGCCTAACATAACAAACTTGGGCTGGCTGTAGGCACTTTTAAATTGGTTCCAGGGGTACACGGGCAGCAGTGGTCTGGTCAGTGGAAGTCTAGTGGAAGGAGTGACCGCAGACAGGCTTCCAAGGCCTAACATAACAAACTTGGGCTGGCTGTTGGCACTTTTAAATTGGTTCCAGGGGTACACGGGCAGCAGTGGTCTGGTCTGTGGAAGTCTAGTGGAAGGAGTGACCGCAGACAGGCTTCGAAGGCCTAACATAACAAACTTGGGCTGGCTGTAGGCACTTTTAAATTGGTTCCAGGGGTACACGGGCAGCAGTGGTCTGGTCAGTGGAAGTCTAGTGGAAGGAGTGACCGCAGACAGGCTTCCAAGGCCTAACATAACAAACTTGGGCTGGCTGTAGGCACTTTTAAATTGGTTCCAGGGGTACATGGGCAGCAGTGGTCTGGTCAGTGGAAGTCTAGTGGAAGGAGTGACCGCAGACAGGCTTCCAAGGCCTAACATAACAAACTTGGGCTGGCTGTAGGCACTTTTAAATTGGTTCCAGGGGTACACGGGCAGCAGTGGTCTGGTCTGTGGAAGTCTAGTGGAAGGAGTGACCGCAGACAGGCTTCGAAGGCCTAACATAACAAACTTGGGCTGGCTGTAGGCACTTTTAAATTGGTTCCAGGGGTACACGGGCAGCAGTGGTCTGGTCAGTGGAAGTCTAGTGGAAGGAGTGACGGCAGACAGTCTTCGAAGGCCTAACATAACAAAATTGGGCTGACTGTAGGCACTTTTAAATTGGTTCCAGGGTAACACGGCCAGCAGTGGCCTGGTCAGTGTAGTAGTTGTAGAAAGAAGGGACCGCAGACAGGCTTCGAAGGCCTAACATAACAAAAATGTCAAAACAATGGTATTGTCAGTGCCAGGCATTGAAGGATGTCAGCGCCTAGACTACACATTGGTGAAGCTGTGAGAGATAATTTTGCTAGTGGTAGAGCACTGTTTGAGCTGGGGGGGGGAACTGTCTTGTGGCCGGCGGTACAGGCACAGGGCCCCTCATATTACAACGGTGTGTCTGACGTTGGGTGCGCACCACCACCGCCAGAGACACTTTATTGTACTATGAGGGACCCAGTGGCAGTGCCGTCGACCAAAAGCGGCCACACCCACCTCTTCAGACAAACAGCACTCTCAAGGGTCCAAGTGCAAAGTGGCGATAGCACGGCCCCGTGTGGGGAGTTTGGCCATTTCGTGAGGTGGAAACATGTCGTATGCTGGACAATCAGGTGAAGAAAATTACGAGATTGGAAAAGTCATTCAGAATAGTCCACAGGCAAGACCTTTTCATAGGAAAGCTAGGTGTCAGCCGGGCAGGGTGGGGCAAAAGATTTTGAAATCCAGTTGTGGTTCATTTTAATGAAGGTTAGATCATCTACATTTTGGGTAGCCAGACGAGTCCTTTTTTCTGTTAGTATTGAACCTGCAGCACTGAATACTCTTTCTGATAGGACACTAGCTGCCGGGCAAGCAAGCTCCTGCAATGCATATTCTGCCAATTCTGGCCAGGTGTCTAATTTGGATGCCCAGTAATCAAATGGGAATGACGGTTGAGGGAGAACGTCGATAAGGGATGAAAAATAGTTTGTAACCATACTGGACAAATGTTGTCTCCTGTCACTTTGAATTGATGCTGCAGTACCTGTCCTGTCTGCGGTCATAGAAAAATCACTCCACAACCTGGTCAGAAAACCCCTCTGGCCAACGCCACTTCTGATTTCTGCCCCTCTAACACCTCTGGTCTGCTGGCCCCTGGAGCTCGTGTGAGAACGATCACGGGCGCTGTGTGCAGGGAATGCCAGAAGCAAACGGTCAACAAGAGTTGATTGTTTTGTTGCTAATATTAGTTCCAAGTTCTCATGTGGCATAATATTTTGCAATTTGCCTTTATAGCGAGGATCAAGGAGGCAGGCCAACCAGTAATCGTCATCGTTCATCATTTTTGTAATGCGTGTGTCCCTTTTGAGGATACGCAAGGCATAATCCGCCATGTGGGCCAAAGTTCCCGTTGTCAAATCTGCGGTTGTGCTTGGTTGAGGGGCAGTTGCAGGCAAATCTACGTCACTTGTGTCCCTCAAAAAACCAGAACCCGGCCTTGCCACGCCACCAATTTCCCGTGCCCCCGGGAAAGCTTCCTCATTAAAAATATACTCATCCCCATCATCCTCCTCATCCTCCACCTCCTCTTCGCCCGGTACCTCGTCATGTACACTGCCCTGACCAGACAATCGCTGACTGTCATCAAGGCTTTCCTCTTCCTCTGGTGCAGACGCCTGATCCTTTATGTGCGTCAAACTTTGCATCAGCAGACGCATTAGGGGGATGCTCATGCTTATTATGGCGTTGTCTGCACTAACCAGCCGTGTGCATTCCTCAAAACACTGAAGGACTTGACACATGTCTTGAATCTTCGACCACTGCACACCTGACAACTCCATGTCTGCCATCCTACTGCCTGCCCGTGTATGTGTATCCTCCCACAAAAACATAACAGCCCGCCTCTGTTCGCACAGTCTCTGAAGCATGTGCAGTGTTGAGTTCCACCTTGTTGCAACGTCTATGATTAGGCGATGCTGGGGAAGGTTCAAAGAACGCTGATAGGTCTGCATACGGCTGGAGTGTACAGGCGAACGGCGGATATGTGCGCAAAGTCCACGCACTTTGAGGAGCAGGTCGGATAACCCCGGATAACTTTTCAGGAAGCACTGCACCACCAGGTTTAAGGTGTGAGCCAGGCAAGGAATGTGTTTCAGTTGGGAAAGGGAGATGGCAGCCATGAAATTCCTTCCGTTATCACTCACTACCTTGCCTGCCTCAAGATCTACAGTGCCCAGCCACGACTGCGTTTCTTGCTGCAAGAACTCGGACAGAACTTCCGCGGTGTGTCTATTGTCGCCCAAACACTTCATAGCCAATACAGCCTGCTGACGTATGCCAGTAGCTGCCCCATAATGGGAGACCTGGTGTGCAACAGTGGCAGGTGCGGATGGAGTGTTTGTGCGACTGCGGTCTGTGGACGAGCTCTTGCTTCTGCAGGAGGACGAGGAGGAGGAGGAGGAGGAGGGGGTGCGAACGGCTACAGACAACTGTTTACTAGACCGTGTGCTAGGCAGAACTGTCCCAAACTTGCTGTCCCCTGTGGACCCTGAATCCACCACATTTACCCAGTGTGCCGTGATGGACACGTAACGTCCCTGGCCATGCCTACTGGTCCATGCATCTGTTGTCAGGTGCACCTTTGTGCTCACAGATTGCCTGAGTGCATGGACGATGCGCTCTTTAACATGCTGGTGGAGGGCTGGGATGGCTTTTCTGGAAAAAAAGTGTCGACTGGGTAGCTCGTAGCGTGGTACAGCGTAGTCCATCAGGTCTTTGAAAGCTTCGCTTTCAACTAACCGGTAGGGCATCATCTCTAACGAGATTAGTCTAGCTATGTGGGCGTTCAAACCCTGTGTACGCGGATGCGAGGCTAAGTATTTCCTTTTTCTAACCATAGTCTCATGTAGGGTGAGCTGGACTGGAGAGCTGGAGATCGTGGAACTAGCGGGGGTGCCGGTGGACATGGCAGACTGAGAGACGGTGGGAGATGGTATTGTTGCCGCCGGTGCCCTAGATGCAGTGTTTCCTACTACGAAACTGGTGATTCCCTGACCCTGACTGCTTTGGCCTGGCAAAGATACCTGCACAGATACAGCAGGTGGTGCGCTAAATGGTGGTCCTACACTGCCGGAAGGGATGTTGCGTTGATGACTAGCTTCATTGGCCGAGGGTGCAACAACCTTAAGGGACGTTTGGTAGTTAGTCCAAGCTTTCAAATGCATGGTGGTTAAATGTCTATGCATGCAACTAGTATTGAGACTTTTCAGATTCTGACCTCTGCTTAAGGAAGTAGAACATTTTTGACAGATGAATTTGCGCTGATCAATTGGATGTTGTTTAAAAAAATGCCAGACTGCACTCTTTCTAGCATCGGATACCTTTTCAGGCATTGCAGACTGAGCTTTAACCGGATGGCCACGCTGTCCTCCACCAGGTTTTGGCTTTGCCACGCGTTTTGGGCAAGATACGGGCCCGGCAGATGGAACCTGTGGCGATGTTGATGCCTGCTGCGGCCCCTCCTCCTCCTCTGCTTCAGAACTGCTGCCGCCTGCACCCTGTTCCCCCAATGGCTGCCAATCGGGGTCAAGAACTGGGTCATCTAATAACTCTTCTTGTACCTCCTGCGCAACTTCGTCTGTGTCACCGTGTCGTTCGGTGGTATAGCGTTCATGATGGGGCAACATAGTCTCATCAGGGTCTGATTCTTGATCAGCACCCTGCGAGGGCAATGTTGTGGTCTGAGTCAAAGGACCAGCATAGTAGTCTGGCTGTGGCTGTGCGTCAGTGCACTCCATGTCAGATTCAATTTGTAATGGGCATGGACTGTTAACTGCTTCACTTTCTAAGCCAGGGACGGTATGTGTAAAGAGCTCCATGGAGTAACCCGTTGTGTCGCCTGCTGCATTCTTCTCTGTTGTTGTTTTTGCTGAAGAGGACAAGGAAGTGACTTGTCCCTGACCGTGAACATCCACTAACGACGCGCTGCTTTTACTTTTACCAGTTTCACGAGAGGAGGCAAAAGAGCTAGAGGCTGAGTCAGCAAGATAAGCCAAAACTTGCTCTTGCTGCTCCGGCTTTAAAAGCGGTTTTCCTAATCCCAGAAAAGGGAGCGTTCGAGGCCTTGTGTAGCCGGACGACGAACCTGGCTCCACAGCTCCAGACTTAGGTGCAATATTTTTTTCCCCACGACCACCTGATGCTCCACCACTACCACTACCCTCATTACCAGCTGACAATGAACGCCCCCGGCCACGACCTCTTCCACTAGACTTCCTCATTGTTTTAAAAACGTAACCAAACTAACGTTATTTGTTGCAGTCACACAACTTACACGGTGAGCTATAACTTCAGTATGATTTAGCTACCCCTTTACAGGTTGGTGAGACCACAGCGAAAATCAGGCCCAATGTTACACACTCTTTTTTTGGTGGCTGCAAATTAGAGAGATGCCCCACACGCAGGACTGTCACTGAAGCACAAATGTTAATATTAATGTCACACTATTATTTTTTTTTTATTTTTATTTTTTTCAGGAACACTTTAGAAACCCCCCCAAAAAAAAAAAAATAGATTTTTGCAGGGAGAATTTAGAAAACAAATGTAACAAACTATATGCTTTCTATGGGCCACTGAGTGAGAGATGACGCACACAGGAATCAGGAGTGGCACACAAGCCCAGAGGCCAATATTTTTCTACCAATGATTGATGGAGTTATTTTCTCTGGTAGATTTTGGAACCCAAATCAAGGAAAAAAAATATAGGCTTTCTATGGACCACAATTGGAGAGAGAGAGAGAGAGAGAGAGAGAGATGGCACACCCAGGAGTCAAGACTGGCACACAAGCAGAAAGGCCAATATTAATCTCCCACTGTTTTTTTTGGTTTTTTTTTTTTTTTTTTTTTCAGGGAGACTTTAGAAAAAAAAATAATAAAAAAAATATGATTTTATCAGGAAGAATTTAGAAACCAAATAAAATAAAATGATTTTTTCAGGGAGAATTTATAAAACAAATAAAAACAAAAATAGGCGTTCTATGGCCCACTGACTGAGAGATGACGCACACAGGAGTCAGGAGTGGCACACAAGCCCAGAGGCCAATATTTTTCTACCAATGATTGATGTAGTTATTTTCTCTGGTAGATTTTGGAACCCAAATCAAGGAAAAAAAATATAGGCTTTCTATGGACCACAATTTGAGAGAGAGAGAGAGAGAGAGATGGCACACCCAGGAGTCAAGACTGGCACACAAGCAGAAAGGCCAATATTAATCTCCCACTGTTTTTTTTGGTTGTTTTTTTTTTTTTTTTTTCAGGGAGACTTTAGAAAAAAAAATAATAAAAAAAATATGATTTTATCAGGAAGAATTTAGAAACCAAATAAAATAAAATTATTTTTTCAGGGAGAATTTATAAAACAAATAAAAACAAAAATAGGCGTTCTATGGCCCACTGACTGAGAGATGACGCACACAGGAGTCAGGAGTGGCACACAAGCCCAGAGGCCAATATTTTTCTACCAATGATTGATGTAGTTATTTTCTCTGGTAGATTTTGGAACCCAAATCAAGGAAAAAAAATATAGGCTTTCTATGGACCACAATTGGAGAGAGAGAGAGAGAGAGAGAGAGAGAGAGAGATGGCACACCCAGGAGTCAAGACTGGCACACAAGCAGAAAGGCCAATATTAATCTCCCACTGTTTTTTTTGTTTGTTTTTTTTTTTGTTTTGTTTTTTTCAGGGAGACTTTAGAAAAAAAAATAATAAAAAAAATATGATTTTATCAGGAAGAATTTAGAAACCAAATAAAATAAAATGATTTTTTCAGGGAGAATTTATAAAACAAATAAAACCAAAAATAGGCGTTCTATGGCCCACTGACTGAGAGATGACGCACCCAGGAGTCAAGACTGGCACACAAGCAGAAAGGCCAATATTAATCTCCCACTGTTTTTTTTTTTTTTTTTTTTTTTTCATGGAGACTTTAGAAAAAAAAATAATAAAAAAAATATGATTTTATCAGGAAGAATTTAGAAACCAAATAAAATAAAATGATTTTTTCAGGGAGAATTTAGAAAACAAATAAAACCAAAAATAGGCGTTCTATGGCCCACTGACTGAGAGAGAGAGAGAGATGGAACGCTTAGTACTGGCACACAAGCCCAAAGGGCAATATTAATCTCCCTTTTTTTTTCAGGGAGAATTTCTAAAACCCCAAAAAAAAAAAAAATAGGCTTTCTATGGCCCACTATTTGTGAGAGAGATGGGACGCTCAGGACTGGCACAGATGGCACGCTCAGGACTGGCACAGAAGCCCAGAGGCCAATATTAATCTCCCTTTTTTTCTGGGAGAATTTATAAAACCAAAAAAATATTTAAATAGGCTTTCTATGGCCCACTATTTGTGAGAGAGATGGCACGCTCAGGACTGGCACAGATGGCACGCTCACAACTGGCACACAAGCCCAGAGGCCAATATTAATCTCCCTTTTTTCAGGGAAAATTTATAAAACCAAAAAAAAAATTAAATAGGCTTTCTATGGCCCACTATTTGTGAGAGAGATGGCACGCTCAGGACTGGCACAGATGGCACGCTCACAACTGGCACACAAGCCCAGAGGCCAATATTAATCTCCCTTTTTTTCAGGGAGAATTTATAAAACCAAAAAAAAAATTAAATAGGCTTTCTATGGCCCACTATTTGTGAGAGAGATGGCACGCTCAGGGCTGGCACAGATGGCACGCTCAGGACTGGCACACAAGCCCAGAGGCCAATATTAATCTCCCTTTTTTTCAGGGAGAATTTATAAAACCCCAAAAAAAATAAAATAGGCTTTCTATGGCCCACTATTTGTGAGAGAGATGGCACACTCAGGACTGGCACACAAGCCCAAAGGCCAATATTAATCTCCCACTGTATTTTTATCAGGGAGAATTTATACACCCCACAAAAAAAAATACAGAAAAATGAAAAGGCTTTCTATGGCCCACTATGTGAGAGAGATGGCACACACAGGGATGGCACTCTAGCAGAAATGCCAAATTGCCAATCTTAATCTCCCACCAAAAAAAAAAAAAAACAGGGAATGTCCTACAATTACTATCTCCCTGCCTGCAGTAATCTCAGCCAGGTATGGCAGGCAGCTACTATCTCCCTGCCTGCAGTAATCTCAGCCAGGTATGGCAGGCAGCAATAAGGAGTGGACTGATGCACAAATGAAATAAAAAGTGTGGACAAACAAAAAAGATAGCTGTGCAGAAAGGAAGGAACAAGAGGATTTGTGCTTTGAAAAAAGCAGTTGGTTTGCACAGCGGCGTACACACAGCAATGCAGCTATCAGGGAGCCTTCTAGGGCAGCCCAATGAGCTACAGCGCTGAGGGGAAAAAAAAAAAAAAAAAACTTCCACTGTCCCTGCACACCGAGGGTGGTGTTGGACAGTGCAAATCGCTGCAGCACAAGCGGTTTTGTGGTTAATGGACCCTGCCTAACGCTATCCCTGCTTCTGACAAAGCGGCAGCAACCTCTCCCTAAGCTCAGATCAGCAGCAGTAAGATGGCGGTCGGCGGGAACGCCTCTTTATAGCCCCTGTGACGTCGCAGACAGCAAGCCAATCACTGCAATGCCCTTCTCTAAGATGGTGGGGACCAGGACCTATGTCATCACGCTGCCCACACTCTGCGTTTACCTTCATTGGCTGAGAAATGGCGCTTTTCGCGTCATTGAAACGCGACTTTGGCGCGAAAGTCGCGTACCGCATGGCCGACCCCGCACAGGGGTCGGATCGGGTTTCATGAAACCCCGACTTAGCCAAAAGTCGGCGACTTTTGAAAATGTTCGACCCGTTTCGCTCAACCCTACTGGAGACTTCTGAGGGAGGCACACCCAGATATACCTGAGTTTCAGAATCACTTTTTGCCCTGTTACAAACGCCCTTGTAACATTCGTGACACGCTCGTCAAAGCGGACGTTGGGTCAGGCCCACGTACATCTGTACAGAGATTTCTCTCACAACCCAGGACAGGCACATATCCGTGCCTACACTGTAATCAGTGTGGGAATGTATTAAAAGGAGATCATTTCTACCATCCCCACTCGGGCAAACAATACAAAATCAAGGATTACAGTACCTGTGACACCTCTTTTGGGGTATACTCCATTAAGTGCCCCTGCGGCCTTCTATATATTGGCGAGACATCACAATCAATAAGAGACCGCATCAGTAAACACAAGTCTACTATAAGATGTAAAAATACGCTGCTCCCATTACCTCACCATTTTATTGATGCGGGACACTCCATACCCCAACTCAAATTTCAGGTCATCGAGCATGTCCCTGCACCCAGACGGGGGGGTAATCGTATCCAGACCCTCAAGAAAAGGGAGGCGTTCTGGATACATGAGTTGGAGACCATGACACCTAGGGGTCTAAACAGGGAGTACGATCTCCTTTCATTTCTATGATTGTTTGGAATAATAATGACAACTGTTAAAATTCATGTATTATTTCTCCCACATCTGTTGTAATCAAGGCTCTTATCTACTTCATTTGTATTTTATACTGACACGTTGCTTTATCTTACAGAGTCAACAATATTGAATATGACGGCACGGAATTTCTCACATCCTGATCCTCCTTCCCCTGGACCCCCACTCCGGTCCCATTGCCTCCTATTATTTTTCCTTATTTTTTCCCTATTTTTTCCTCATTTTCATTATTATTACTTTTTACTTTTGTCTCTCCCTTTATTCGTTTCCTTTTCTTCCTTTCCCATCCTTAGTGGATTTCTCCTCAGGTACTATAGGTCCAGCTGTATGTTATAACCACTAGTAGTTACATTTTTTCCACCCTTGGTGGATTATTTACACCGGTGGAACGCACCACCATACTGCTCTATGCCCCCAGTGACACGCATACATATACCCATTAGGGGAGTGTGATATCTTTGATGACGCACTTCCGGTATGCGGCCGGCTATGCGTCCCGCCCCCTACTTGTCATAGAGGCATCACCGCTACTTCCCTTACTCCTGTGGACCGCATATTCATGTGGCACGCACCGCCACTCTGTCCTATAAGACAGGTATTCAGCTTGTACTGACGGTGCGTCACTTCCGGTGACGCACTTCCGGTACGCGACCGACATTGAGGTCCCGCCCCCAGCCCACAAAAGAGCGCTCCTCACCATAATGCTACACCACAAACTAGCGGTGGACACCGCGTTCCTCACCATCATCCGTCCTGGGTAAGATGCCTTTTAGGGTCGGCGCCCCATAGGTGGGGCTCGGTATCTATTTGTTACATCTTTAGATTCATGGCCGCATTTCTCTTTTATTTAGAACAGGAACATATTCCTGCTCCATTTCTATGGTCCGCATATAGCTACTACCGATTCTGGGTAAGACATTATAATAGAGCTGGAATTTTACTTTATGAGATTTTCGGTTTTTTGCTTTTCCACTCATATGGATACATTTTATTCTCCATTTAGGCAAGAGGTGTTCTTTGGTCCACCTGTTAGATCCATACAACACACTTGTTTGGTCCATATTTAGCTACTGCCGATCCTGGGTAAGATATCACAATAGAGACTGACATCATATTTTATGGGGTCTCCCTTTATTATATATCCATTTTATCCTTTAATTTAGGAAAGAGGTCTCCTTTGGCTCACCTGTTAGACCCATACAATACATTTACTCTCACAGGGTATGTAGATCTTCCCTGTCTGTTGTTACTACATATGCACCCCTGTTTTGCCTATTATGCTCTATATTTTTTTAGTTTCAGTTCTACTTACCATAGTCAAGAGCCACCATTGGATTTTCCCTACACATGACCCTCATTGTGACTTGTATACGGGTCAGTTACCTTCTTATTAATATAGTCTAAGCACACTATAAATTACTCAGTCATGATATGCTCCCCTTCTTCTGTTTAGGATCTACATTAGGACCTTCCCTGTAAACTTACACTAGGACCTTATCTACATTTTGAGCCACACTCTCGCTACCTTTGACTATAAGGTATGATCCTTTCTTTTTCCTTCATTTTTATTTTTATTTTCCTTTTTCCCATTCCCCATCCTCCCATCCATCACTATATACGCACGGTATATAATTATGCATTAGTCTCCCTGTTCCATTATGGAACTGAGAGAGTTTTTGTTAAAATTTCATGTACATTGATGGTTTATTTTGCTGTTCTGTTTTTTTTTTTATGTTAATGCAGTACACTGAAGAAGGTCAATAATACTGACCGAAACGTCTGTACGAGTGGCTGCTAATAAAATTTACGACATACTTAAGTTGAGTGCCAAAGTTTATTTTTTATTATAGTATTGGGTCTCTACCAGAGACTGGGGATATGTATGTACATTTAGGGTTATTTGGCAGCTGATATGGTGTTATTATTGCTCCAGTAATGGAGGTATTCCTTATTTACACCCTTTAATTTATAGGTACTGTTATTTTGAGGTATTTATTATCATTATTATTTTTGTAGTAGTATATTTTTCTTTTGTTTATCAACATTATTTTCTTACTTTTTAGTGTAGTTTTCTTTTTATTATTCACTCCCGCACTTTAGTGATTATATTACTTTATTTCTCCCCTCCTTTGGTCCCCATATAATTAGTTATTTTCGTTTCCTTTCTGTCTCCTTTCCATTTCGGCAATTACCTTTTGCGTTGTGCTTGGAGTCAGCCGCTGCCTCTGTGTATGGGATGCGCATGCGCGGGTCGGATGTCGCCATGGCAGCTTCAGGCGCCGTGCACGCAGGATAGTGAAGCGTTACTCGCTCCCTTTCCAGGTGCGGCGTACCGGAAGTTGCCG
Source organism: Ranitomeya imitator (assembly GCF_032444005.1). Taxonomy (NCBI): domain Eukaryota; kingdom Metazoa; phylum Chordata; class Amphibia; order Anura; family Dendrobatidae; genus Ranitomeya; species Ranitomeya imitator. Next base: position 543,631,179 of record NC_091286.1, on the reverse strand, counting down.
TTTCTATGACGACGGTGTACCAGCGCATGCGCCGCTTGTTGATTCATTACACAGACGCCGCTCTCCAGCTGCGTTACGTACATATATAGCTAGGTGGGTCAGCTGTTAGACACTTACGCCCCCTTGTTGAGGAAGCCGGTCAGGCGAAACGGCGCTGTTGGGGTCGCTGTGGAACGCACCCGGTTTGGATCACTTACCCATGTAAGTTCATATCATTCATATTATTGCTTTCTGGTATTAGGAGCCTGTGAGGAGATCCACATTGTTACTGCTATATGTAGCTTGGTTTAGCACTTTGCTCCTTAGTACTGGGAACCTGTTAGGATATCCATATTGAGACTGCTCCTCAGTATTAGGAGCCGGTTAGGAGATCCACATTGAGACTGCTGTATGTAGCTTGGTTTAGCATTTTGCTTCACAGTATATGGCAGGTGTGCGTTGCGCCATATAAATTATTTATTTAGAAGGCCTTTTAGCCTGTTATGATGTCCATCTAGGCGACACCTTACTAGGCCTATACTACCTTTTATATTTAGTTGCCACGTACACTGTCATATGCGGTGATTATCTGGGATTCTCTATGAGGACTATTTGTAGCATGTTTTGCTGTGTCCTCATTTAGAGTTTAGTTTAACCTTTTCCAGATTTACTTAGATCTTTGGTTTATTAATCTATAACATCTGTATATCATTGTGGTATTTCACTCATTCTCCGTACCTATATTACCATACTGGGTTATTTCGCATTATGCTATGTACTTTTTGTGATCCAGCTGTGTGTTGTTCCGAGCGTGTATGTTTTTATATTAGAATTTTTTCTGCTGTTGAATTTTTATTGTCATTAATAAATAGTATTTTATTCTATTATTTTGGCCATAGCCTCTTTTTTTCCTATCATATGGTGTGATGGGAAATTGGTTTTGAGATGAATTACTTGAGGTGTGCTCTATATTGTATATGGACATATGATATTATTATAGTGCATTTTCTGTTTTCTAACAGACTGTCTAGTTATTGTAATATGGACCTGAAAGCCAGGGAAACTAATTGGCGGTCCAAAGCGTCTGATCTATTCAAGCAGGGAAATTCTTCAGGACTAAAGGATACCATTGTGAATAGAGATCTTTCTGTCCAATATAAGAATGCTATTTTTAAGAAAACTAAGACATGGTGGAACAAAACCACTTTAGAAAATTATGTGGCGAGAAATATTGTACCAAGAGGTTTACGGGTGCAAGTATATCCGTCTTTTGATTTGGAGGATTCTGAATTAATATTGAAATGGAAAAAGGCCGCTATCAGTTGTTCTATAGAGTTTATGAAAATTATTATTGAGAAGAATACTATGAGTATGAATACGTTGGATGGAGAAATTGAAGAACTGCATAAATCTTTGAAGAATCAATTTACAGCAGATAAATTAGAGAATTTCATTCAATCGCTTGAAAAAGAGATAGATAAAAAAGAAGCTGATATCAGTGAACTTAAGCTTAAAAAATTCGTTAGAGACACTGCTGACTTTGAAGCTGATAAGATTTTTTGATGGCAACTCCCCAGATAAAAGCCTATTAACCCCTTCATGACCCAGCCTATTTTGACCTTAAAGACCTTGCCGTTTTTTGCAATTCTGACCAGTGTCCCTTCATGAGGTAATAACTCAGGAACGCTTCAATGGATCCTAGCGGTTCTGAGATTGTTTTTTCGTGACATATTGGGCTTCATGTTAGTGGTAAATTTAGGTCAATAAATTCTGTGTTTATTTGTGATAAAAACGAAAATTTGGCGAAAATTTTGAAAATTTCGCAATTTTCACATTTTGAATTTTTATTCTGTTAAACCAGAGAGGTATGTGACACAAAATAGTTAATAAATAACATTTCCCACACGTCTACTTTACATCAGCACAATTTTGGAAACAAAATTTTTTTTTGCTAGGAAGTTATAAGGGTTAAAATTTGACCAGCGATTTCTCATTTTTACAACGAAATTTACAAAACCATTTTTTTTAGGGACCACCTCACATTTGAAGTCAGTTTGAGGGGTCTATATGGCTGAAAATACCCAAAAGTGACACCATTCTAAAAACTGCACCCCTCAAGGTGCACAAAACCACATTCAAGAAGTTTATTAACCCTTCAGGTGCTTCACAGCAGCAGAAGAAACATGGAAGGAAAAAATGAACATTTAACTTTTTAGTCACAAAAATGATTTTTCAGCAACAATTTTTTTATTTTCCCAATGGTAAAAGGAGAAACTGAACCACGTACGTTGTTGTCCAATTTTTCCTGAGTATGCTGATACCTCATATGTGGGGGTAAACCACTGTTTGGGCGCACGGCAGGGCTTGGAAGGGAAGGAGCGCCATTTGACTTTTTGAATGAAAAATTGGCTGCACTCTTTAGCGGACACCATGTCACATTTGGAGAGCCCCTGTGTGCCTAAAAATTGGAGCTCCCCCACAAGTGACCCCATTTTGGAAACTGGACCCCCCAAGGAACTTATCTAGATGCATAGTGAGCCCTTTAAACCCCCAGGTGCTTCACAAATTGATCCGTAAAAATGAAAAAGTACTTTTTTTTTCACAAAAAAATTCTTTTAGCCTCAATTTTTTCATTTTCACATGGACAACAGGATAAAATGGATCCTAAAATTTGTTTGGCAATTTCTCCTGAGTACACCGATACTTCACATGTGGGGGTAAACCACTGTTTGGGCACATGGTAAGGCTCGGAAGGGAAGGAGCGCCATTTGACTTTTTGAATGAAAAATTATCTCCATCGTTAGCGGACACCATGTCGCGTTTGGAGAGACCCTGTGTGCTTAAACATTGGAGCTCCCCCACAAGTGACCCCATTTTGGAAACTGGACCCCCCAAGGAACTTATCTAGATGCCTAGTGAGCACTTTAAACCCTCAGGTGCTTCACAAATTGATCCGTAAAAATGAAAAAGTACTTTTTTTTCACAAAAAATTTATTTTCGCCTAAATTTTTTCATTTTCACATGGGCAATAGGATAAAATGGATCCTAAAATTTGTTGAGCAATTTCTCCCGAGTACTCCGATACCTCATATGTGGGGGTAAACCACTGTTTGGGCACACGGCAGGGCTCGGAAGGGAAGGCGCGCCTTTTAACTTTTTGAATGGAAAATTAGCTCCAATTGTTAGAGGACACCATGTCGCATTTGGAGAGCCCCTGTGTGCCTATGCAATGGAGCTCCCCCACAAGTGACCCCATTTTGGAAACTAGACCCCCCAAGGAACTTATCTAGATGCATACTGAGCACTTTAAACCCCCAGGTGCTTCACAGAAGTTTATAATGCAGAGCCATGAAAATTAAAAATAATTTTTCTTTTCTCAAAAATGATTTTTTAGCCTGGAATTTCCTATTTTGCCAATGGTAATAGGAGAAATTGGACCACAAATGTTGTTGTCCAGTTTGTCCTGAGTATGCAGATACCCCATATGTGGGGGTAAACCACTGTTTGGGCGCACGGCAGGGCTCAGAAGGGAAGGCACGCCATTTGGCTTTTTAAATGGAAAATTATCTCCAATCATTAGCGGACACCATGTCGCGTTTGGAGAGCCCCTGTGTGCCTAAACATTGGAGATCCCCCACAAATTACCCCATCTTGGAAACTAGACCCCCAAAGGAACTAATCTAGATGTGTAGTGAGCACTTTGAACCCTCAAGTGCTTCACAGAAGTTTATAACGCAGAGCCATGAAAAAAAAAAAAAAAAATTATTTTCTCAAAAATGAATTTTAGCCCGCAATTTTTTATTTTCCCAAGGGTAACAGGAGAAATTTGACCCCAAAAGTTGTTGTCCAGTTTCTCCTGAGTACGCTGATACCCCATATGTGGGGGTAAACCACTGTTTAGGCACATGCTGGGGCTCGGAAGTGAAGTAGTGACGTTTTGAAATGCAGACTTTGATGGAATGCTCTGTGGGCGTCATGTTGCGTTTGCAGAGCCCCTGATGTGGCTAAACAGTAGAAACCCCCCACAAGTGACCCCATTTTGTAAACTAGACCCCGAAAGGAACTTATCTAGATGTGAGGTGAGCACTTTGAACCCCCAAGTGCTTCACAGAAGTTCATAACACAGAGCAGTGAAAATAATAAATACGTTTTCTTTCCTCAAAAATAATTTTTTAGCCCAGAATTTTTTATTTTCCCAAGGGTTACAGGAGAAATTGGACCACAAAAGTTGTTGTCCAGTTTCTCCTGAGTACGCTGATACCCCATGTGTGGGGGTAAACCACTGTTTGGGCACACGTGGGGGCTCAGAAGGGAAGTAGTGACTTTTGAAATGCAGACTTTGATGGAATGGTCTGCGGGCGTCACATTGCGTTTGCAGAGCCCCTGGTGTGCCTAAACAGTAGAAACCCCCCACAAGTGACCCCATTTTGGAAACTAGACCCCCAAGGAACTTATCTAGATGTGTGGTGAGCACTTTCAACCCCCAAGTGCTTTACAGAAGTTTATAACGCAGAGCCGTGAAAATAATAAATACGTTTTCTTTCCTCAAAAATAATTTTTTAGCCCAGAATTTTTTATTTTCCCAAGGGTTACAGGAGAAATTGGACCACAAAAGTTGTTGTCCAGTTTCTCCTGAGTACGCTGATGCCCCATGTGTGGGGGTAAACCACTGTTTGGGCACACGTGGGGGCTCAGAAGGGAAGTAGTGACTTTTGAAATGCAGACTTTGATGGAATGGTCTGCGGGTGTCACGTTGCGTTTGCAGAGCCCCTGGTGTGCCTAAACAGTAGAAACCCCCCACAAGTGACCCCATTTTGGAAACTAGACCCCCCAAGGAACTTATCTAGATATGTGGTGAGCACTTTGAACCCCCAAGTGCTTCACAGAAGTTTACAACGCAGAGCCGTGAAAATAAAAAATCATTTTTCTTTCCTCAAAAATGATGTTTTAGCAAGCAATTTTTTATTTTCTCAAGGGTAACAGGAGAAATTGGACCCCAGTAATTGTTGCGCAGTTTGTCCTGAGTATGCTGGTACCCCATATGTGGGGGTAAACCACTGTTTGGGCACATGTCGGGGCTCGGAAGTGAGGGAGCACCATTTGAATTTTTGAATACAAGATTGGCTGGAATCAATGGTGGCGCCATGTTGCGTTTGGAGACCCCCTGAAGTGCCTAAATAGTGGAAACCCTTATCCCAACTGTAGCCGTAACCCTAATCACAACCCTAACCCCAACACACCCCTAACCACAACCCTAACCCCAACACACCCCTAACCCTAACCACAACCCTAATTCCAACCCAACCCTAAGGCTATGTGCCAACGTTGCGGATTCGTATGAGATTTTTCAGCATCATTTTTGAAAAATCTGCGGGTAAAAGGCACTGCGTTTTACCTGTGGATTTACCGTGGATTTCCAGTGTTTTTTGTGCGGATTTCACCTGTGGATTCCTATTGAGGAACAGGTGTAAAACGCTGCGGAATCCGCACAAAGAATTGGCATGCTGCGGAAAATACAACGCAGCGTTCCCGCGCGGTATTTTCTGCACCATGGGCACAGCGGATTTGGTTTTCCATATGTTTACATGGTACTGTAAACCTGATGGAACACTGCTGCGGATCCGCAGCGGCCAATCCGCACCGTGTGCACATAGCCTAATTCTAAAGGTATGTGCACACGCTGCGGAAAACGCTGCGGATCCGCAGCAGTTTCCCATGAGTTTACAGTTCAATGTGAACCTATGGGAACCAAAAATCGCTGTACACATGCTGCAGAAAAACTGCACGGAAACGCAGCGGTTTACATTCCGCAGCATGTCACTTCTTTCTGCGGATTCCGCAGCGGTTTTACAACTGCTCCAATAGAAAATCGCAGTTGTAAAACCGCAGTGAAATGCGCAGAAAAACCGTGGTAAATCCACGATAAATCGGCAGCGGTTTAGCACTGTGGATTTTTCAAATCCGCTGCGGAAAAATCCGCATAGGACCAGAATACGTGTGCACATACCGAAATCCTAACCCTAGCCCTAACCCTAGCCCTAACCCTACCCCTAACCCTACCCCTAACCCTAACCCTAACCCTAGCCCTAACCCTACCCCTAACCCTACCCCTAACCCTACCCCTACCCCTAACCCTACCCCTAACCCTAACCCTAGTTCTTACCCCAACCTTAGTGAAAAAAAAAAAATTCTTTATTTTTTTTATTGTCCCTATCTATGGGGGTGACAAAGGGGGGGGTCATTTACTATTTTTTTTATTTTGATCACTGAGATAGGTTATATCTCAGTGATCAAAATTCACTCTGGAACGAATCTGCCGGCCGGCAGATTCGGCGGGCGCACTGCACATGCGCCCGCCATTTTGGAAGATGGCGGCGCCCAGGAAAGAAGACGGACGGACCTCGGGCGGCCAGGTAAGTAAAAGGGGGGGGGAGATCAGGGCACGGGGGGGGCGTCGGAGCACGGGGGGGGTGGATCGGAGCATGGGGGGGTGGATCGGAACACGGGGGGGGTGGATCGGAGCACGGGGGAGGATTGGAGCACGGGGTGAGGGATCGCTGTGCGGGGGGGGTGGATCAGAGCACGGGGGGGGTCGCTGTGTGCGGGGGGGGATCGGAGTGCGGGGGGGTTTGATTGGAGCGCGGGGGGTGTGATTGGTGCACGGGGGAAGCGGACAGGAGGACGGGGGAGCGGAGCACAGGACGGAGGGGAGCGGACCACAGATCGGGGGGCTGGGGGGGCGATCGGAGGGGTGGGGTGGGTGCACATAAGTGTTTCCAGCCATGGCCGATGATATTGCAGCATCGGCCATGGCTGGATTGTAATATTTCACCAGTTTTTTAGGTGAAATATTACAAATCGCTCTGATTGGCAGTTTCACTTTCAACAGCCAATCAGAGCGATCGTAGCCACGAGGGGGTGAAGCCACCCCCCCTGGGCTAAACTACCACTCCCCCTGTCCCTGCAGATCGGGTGAAATGGGAGTTAACCCTTTCACCCGGCCTGCAGGGACGCGATCTTTCCATGACGCATATGCTGCGTCATGGGTCGGAATGGCACCGACTTTCATGACGCAGCGTATGCGTCAAAGGTCGGGAAGGGGTTAATACTGGCTCTAAAATAACAAGGTCATCTTCTGAGAGGTCTGTGTACGCAGAGAGCAGTACTTCATGTAGTGAAGCGGAAAGCTCCAGTGAAATTTCTACTCGTACTAGAACTGCGAATAGAGAGAACAGGAAATATCCAGATATCTTCTACAATAAGAAGACCAGTAGACGTGGCGATGACAAATCAAAGGTAATTAACCTGTCGGAACATACACTCACGGAATCCCAGACACGTTTATTGGAGAAGGGTTTAACATTTTCCCCTTCCTCACATCTAGACAAATTCGAAGTGGTAAAAGGCTTGCATCTGTTTGCCCGTAAGATCATTTTACAGAAAATACATCATAGAACTGATTTTGATGGTCTTTTTACCACGGATGTGGAAAAGGAAGCATTGAGATGTCTGGAGGAGCTTATTGAGGAAAATAATCAGGAAGCGTCTGGTAAGTTCCCTGTACAATTGTTGGGGAAATCTAATAGATTTCCTAGTTTTAACATATGTCCTGCTGTGGACATTTTTGTGAAAATGGTGGTCAAGGAAGTGGAAAGCTTGCCTCCGATACCTGGTTGGGTTTCGAATTTGAGTGCTGCTGAGAATGTGGCACTTAAAGAGCTACAATCTTGGGATGATGTCGTCATTAGGGTTGAGCGAAACGGGTCGAACATTTTCAAAAGTCGTTGACTTTTGGCGAAGTCGAGTTTCATGAAACCCGATCCGACCCCTGTGCGTGGTCGGCCATGCGGTACGCGACTTTCGCGCCAAAGTCGCGTTTCAATGACGCGAAAAGCGCCATTTCTCAGCCAATGAAGGTAAACGCAGAGTGTGGGCAGCGTGATGACATAGGTCCTGGTCCCCACCATCTTAGAGAAGGGCATTGCAGTGATTGGCTTGCTGTCTGCGGCGTCACAGGGGCTATAAAGGGGAGTTCCCGCCGACCGCCATGTTACTGCTGCTGATCTGAGCTTAGGGAGAGGTTGCTGCCGCTTCGTCAGAAGCAGGGATAGCGTTAGGCAGGGTCCATTAACCACAAAACCGCTTGTGCTGTAGCGATTTCCACTGCCCAACACCACCTTCGGTGTGCAGGGACAGTGGAAGCTCCTTTTTTTTTTTTTTTCCTCAGCGCTGTAGCTCATTGGGCTGCCCTAGAAGGCTCCCTGATAGCTGCATTGCTGTGTGTACGCCGCTGTGCAAACCAACTGCTTTTTTCAAAGCACAAATCCTCTTGTTCCTTCCTTTCTGCACAGCTATCTTGTTTGTTTGTCCACACTTTTTATTTAATTTGTGCATCAGTCCACTCCTTATTGCTGCCTGCCATACCTGGCTGAGATTACTGCAGGGAGATAGTAATTGAAGGACAGTTCCTTTTTTTTTTTTTTTTTTTTTTTGTGGGAGATTAAGATTGACATTTCTGCTAGAGTGCCATCTCTGTCTGTGTCATCTCTCACTCAGTGGGCCATAGAAAGCCTATTTATTTTTTTGCTTGATTTGGGTTCCAAAATCTACCAGAAAAAATCACAACATCAATCAGTGGGAGAAAAATATTGGCCTCAGGGCTTGTGTGCCACTCCTTACTCCTGTGTGTGCCATCTCTCACTCAGTGGGCCATAGAAAGCCTATTAATTTTTTTGCTTGATTTGGGTTCCAAAATCTACCAAAAAAAATCACTAAATCAATCAGTGGGAGATTAATATTGGCCTCTGGGCTTGTGTGCCACTCCTGACTCCTGTGTGCGTCATCTGTCACTCAGTGGGCCCTAGAAAGCCTATTTTTTGTTTTATTTGTTTTCTAAATTCTCCCTGAAACAATCATTTTATTTTCTTTGGTTTCTAAATTATTCCTGAAAAAAATCATTTTTTTTGTATTTTTTTTTCTCTCAAGTCTCCCTGAAAAAAAAAAAAAAAAAAAAATCTGTGGGAGATTCATATTGCCCCTTCTGCTTGTGTGCCAGTCTTGACTCCTGGGTGTGCCATCTCTCTCTCTCTCCCCAATTGTGGGCCATAGAAAGCCTATTAATTTTTTTGCTTGATTTGGGTTCCAAAATCTACCAAAAAAAATCACTAAATCAATCAGTGGGAGATTAATATTGGCCTCTGGGCTTGTGTGCCACTCCTGACTCCTGTGTGCGTCATCTGTCACTCAGTGGGCCCTAGAAAGCCTATTTTTTGTTTTATTTGTTTTCTAAATTCTCCCTGAAACAATCATTTTATTTTCTTTGGTTTCTAAATTATTCCTGAAAAAAATCATTTTTTTTGTATTTTTTTTTCTCTCAAGTCTCCCTGAAAAAAAAAAAAAAAAAATCTGTGGGAGATTCATATTGCCCCTTCTGCTTGTGTGCCAGTCTTGACTCCTGGGTGTGCCATCTCTCTCTCTCTCCCCAATTGTGGGCCATAGAAAGCCTATTAATTTTTTTGCTTGATTTGGGTTCCAAAATCTACCAAAAAAAATAACTAAATCAATCGGTGTGAGATTAATATTGGCCTCTGGGCTTGTGTGCCACTCCTGACTCCTGTGTGCGTCCTCTCTCACTCAGTGGGCCCTACAAAGCCTTTTTTTTTTTTTTTTCCTAAATTCTCCCTGAAACAATCATTTCATTTTATTTGTTTTATAAATTCTTCTGTAAAAAATAATTTTTTTTTAATTTTTTTTTTTTCTGAAGTCTCCCTTTTAAAAAAAACAAACACAAATCAGTGGGAGATAAATATTTACATTTGCGCTTCAGTGACAGTCCTGCGTGTGTGCCATCTCATTTGTTGCCAACAACAACAGAGTGTGTAACATTGTGGCTGATTTTCGTTGTGGTCTCACCCACCTGTAAAGGGGTAGCTAAATCATACTGAAGTTATAGCTCACCGTGTAAGTTGTGTGACAGCAACAAATACCGTTCGTTTGGTAACGTTTTTAAAACAATGAGGAAGTCTGGTGGAAGAGGTCGTGGCCGGGGGCGTTCATTGTCAGCTGGTAATGAGGGTAGTGGTAGTGGTGGAGCATCAGCTGGTCGTGGGAAAAAAAATATTGCACCTAAGTCTGGAGCTGTGGAGCCAGGTTCGTCGTCTGGCTACACAAGGCCTCGAACGCTCCCTTTTCTGGGAGTAGGAAAACCGCTTTTAAAGCCGGAGCAGCAAGAGCAAGTTTTGGCTTATCTTGCTGACTCAGCCTCTAGCTCTTTTGCCTCCTCTCGTGAAACTGGTAAATGTCGTTAGTGGATGTTCACGGTCAGGGACAAGTCGCTTCCTTGTCCTCTTCAGCAAAAACAACAACAGAGAAGAATGCAGCAGGCGACACAACGGGTTACTCCATGGAGCTCTTTACACATACCGTCCCTGGCTTAGAAAGTGAAGCAGTTAACAGTCCATGCCCATTACAAGTTGAATCTGACATGGAGTGCACTGATGCACAGCCACAGCCAGACTACTATCCTGGTCCTTTGACCCAGACCACAACATTGCCATCGCAGGGTGCTGATCAAGAATCAGACCCTGATGAGACTATGTTGCCCCATCACGAACGCTATACCACCGACCGACACGGTGACACAGACGAAGTTGCACACGAGCTACAAGAAGAGGTAATAGATGACCCAGTTCTTGACCCCGATTGGCAGCCATTGGGGGAACAGGGTGCAGGCGGCAGCAGTTCTGAAGCGGAGGAGGAGGGGCCGCAGCAGGCATCAACATCGCAACAGGTTCCATCTGCCGGGCCCGTATCTTGCCCAAAACGCGTGGCAAAGCTAAAACCTGTTGGAGGACAGCGTGGCCATCCGGTTAAAGCTCAGTCTGCAATGCCTGAAAAGGTATCCGATGCTAGAAAGAGTGCAGTCTGGCATTTTTTTAAACAACATCCAATTGATCAGCGCAAAGTCATCTGTCAAAAATGTTCAACTACCTTAAGCAGAGGACAGAATCTGAAAAGTCTCAATACAAGTTGCATGCATAGACATTTAACCACCATGCATTTGCAAGCCTGGACTAACTACCAAACGTCCCTTAAGGTTGTAGCACCCTCGGCCAATGAAGCTAGTCAGCAACGCAACATCCCTTCCGGCAGTGTAGGGCCACCATTTTCCGCACCACCTGCAGTATCTGTGCAGGTTTCTTTGCCAGGCCAAAGCCGTCAGGGTCAGGGAATCACCAGTTTCGTAGTAGGAAACACTGCATCTAGGGCACCGGTGGCAACAATACCATCTCCCACCGTCTCTCAGTCTGCCATGTCCACCGGCACCCCCGCTAGTTCCACGATCTCCAGCTCTCCAGTCCAGCTCACCCTACATGAGACTATGGTTAGAAAAAGGAAGTACTTAGCCTCGCATCCGCGTACACAGGGTTTGAACGCACACATAGCTAGACTAATCTCGTTAGAGATGATGCCCTACCGGTTAGTTGAAAGCGAAGCTTTCAAAGCCCTGATGGACTACGCTGTACCACGCTACGAGCTACCCAGTCGACACTTTTTTTCCAGAAAAGCCATCCCAGCCCTCCACCAGCATGTTAAAGAGCGCATCGTCCATGCACTCAGGCAATCTGTGAGCACAAAGGTGCACCTGACAACAGATGCATGGACCAGTAGGCATGGCCAGGGACGTTACGTGTCCATCACGGCACACTGGGTAAATGTGGTGGATGCAGGGTCCACAGGGGACAGCAAGTTTGGGACAGTTCTGCCTAGCCCACGGTCTAGGAAACAATTGGCTGTAGCCGTTCGCACCCCCTCCTCCTCCTCTTCGTCCTCCTGCAGAAGCGAGAGCTCGTCCACAGACCGCAGTCGCACAACCACTCCATCCGCAGCTGCCACTGTTGCACACCAGGTCTCCCATTATGGGGCAGCTACTGGCAAACGTCAGCAGGCTGTATTGGCTATGAAGTGTTTGGGCGACAACAGACACACCGCGGAAGTTCTGTCCGAGTTCTTGCAGAAAAAAACACAGTCGTGGCTGGGCACTGTAGATCTTGAGGCAGGCAAGGTAGTGAGTGATAACGGAAGGAATTTCATGGCTGCCATCTCCCTTTCCCAACTGAAACACATTCCTTGCCTGGCTCACACCTTAAACCTGGTGGTGCAGTGCTTCCTGAAAAGTTATCCGGGGTTATCCGACCTGCTCCTCAAAGTGCGTGGACTTTGCTCACATATCCGCCGTTCGCCCATACACTCCAGCCGTATGCAGACCTATCAGCGTTCTTTGAACCTTCCCCAGCATCGCCTAATCATAGACGTTGCAACAAGGTGGAACTCAACACTGCACATGCTTCAGAGACTGTGTGAACAGAAGCGGGCTGTTATGTTTTTGTGGGAGGATACACATACACGGGCAGGCAGTAGGATGGCAGACATGGAGTTGTCAGGTGTGCAGTGGTCGAAGATTCAAGACATGTGTCAAGTCCTTCAGTGTTTTGAGGAATGCACACGGCTGGTTAGTGCAGACAACGCCATAATAAGCATGAGCATCCCCCTAATGCGTCTGCTGATGCAAAGTTTGACGCACATAAAGGATCAGGCGTCTGCAGCTGAGGAAGAGGAAAGCCTTGATGACAGTCAGCCATTGTCTGGCCAGGGCAGTGTACAGGACGAGGTAGCGGGCGAAGAGGAGGAGGAGGACGAGGAGGATGATGGGGATGATTATATTTTTAATGAGGAAGCTTTTCCGGGGCCACTGGAAATTGGTGGCGCGGCAAGGCCGGGTTCTGGTTTTTTGAGGGACACAAGTGACGTGGATTTGCCTGAAACTGCCCCTCAACCAAGCACAACCGCAGATTTGAGAACTGGAACTTTGGCCCACATGGCAGATTATGCCTTACGTATCCTCAAAAGGGACACACGCATAACTAAAATGATGAATGATGACGATTACTGGTTGGCCTGCCTCCTTGATCCTCGCTATAAAGGCAAATTGCAAAATATAATGCCACATGAGAACTTGGAACTAATATTAGCAACCAAACAATCAACTCTTGTTGACCGTTTGCTTCTGGCATTCCCTGCACACAGCGCCCGTGATCGTTCTCACACGAGCTGCAGGGGCCAGCAGACCAGAGGAGTTAGAGGGGCAGAAATCAGAAGTGGCGTTGGCCAGAGGAGTTTTCTGACCAGGTTGTGGAGTGATTTTGCTATGACCGCAGACAGGACAGGTACTGCAGCATCAATTCAAAGTGACAGGAGACAACATTTGTCCAGTATGGTTACAAACTATTTTTCATCCCTTATCGATGTTCTCCCTCAACCGTCATTCCCATTTGATTACTGGGCATCAAAATTAGACACCTGGCCAGAATTGGCAGAATATGCATTGCAGGAGCTTGCTTGCCCGGCAGCTAGTGTCCTATCAGAAAGAGTATTCAGTGCTGCAGGTTCAATACTAACAGAAAAAAGGACTCGTCTGGCTACCCAAAATGTAGATGATCTAACCTTCATTAAAATGAACCACAACTGGATTTCGAAATCTTTTGCCCCACCTTGCCCGGCTGACACCTAGCTTTCCTATGAAAAGGTCTTGCCTGTGGACTATTCTGAATGCCTTTTCCAATCTCGTAATTTTCAGCACCTGATTGTCCAGCATACGACATGTTTACACCTCACTAAATGGCCAAACTCCCCACACGGGGCCGTGGTATCGACACTTGGCGACAGCACCCGTGAGAGTGCAGTTTGTCTGAAGAGGTGGGTGAGCCCACTTTTGGTCGACGGCACTGCCACTGGGCCCCTCCTAGTACAATAAAGTGTCTCTGGCGGTGGTGGTGCGCACCCAACGTCAGACACACCGTTGTAATATGAGGGGCCCTGGGCCTGTACCACCGGCCACAAGAAAGTTTCCCCCCACCCCAGCTCAAACAGTGCTCTACCACTTGCAAAATTATCTCACAGCTCCACCAATGTTTAGTCTATGCGCTGACATCCTTCAATGCCTGCCACTGACAATACCATTGTATTGACATTTTTGTTATGTTAGGCCTTCGATGCCTGTCTGTGGTCACTCCTTCCACTAGGCCTCCACTGACCACACCACTGCTGCCCGTGTACCCCTGGAACCAATTTAAAATTGCCTACAGCCATGTGTTATTATTTTAGGCCTTCGATGCCTGTCTGCGGTCACTCCTTCCACTAGGCCTCTACTGACCACACCACTGCTGCCAGTGTACCCCTGGAACCAATTTAAAATTGCCTACAGCCAGCCCAATTTTTTTATTTTAGGCCTTCGATGCCTGTCTGCGGTCCATTCTTTCAACTACTACTACACTGACCAGGTCACTGCTGCCCGTGTACCCCTGGAACCAATTTAAAATTGCCTACAGCCATGTGTTATTATTTTAGGCCTTCGATGCCTGTCTGCGGTCACTCCTTCCACTAGGCCTCCACTGACCACACCACTGCTGCCCGTGTACCCCTGGAACCAATTTAAAATTGCCTACAGCCATGTGTTATTATTTTAGGCCTTCGATGCCTGTCTGCGGTCACTCCTTCCACTAGGCCTCCACTGACCACACCACTGCTGTCCGTGTAACCCTGGAACCAATTTAAAATTGCCTACAGCCATGTGTTATTATTTTAGGCCTTCGATGCCTGTCTGCGGTCCATTCTTTCAACTACTACTACACTGACCAGGGCACTGCTGCCCGTGTACCCCTGGAACCAATTTAAAATTGCCTACAGCCATGTGTTATTATTTTAGGCCTTCGATGCCTGTCTGCGGTCACTCCTTCCACTAGGCCTCCACTGACCACACCACTGCTGCCCGTGTACCCCTGGAACCAATTTAAAATTGCCTACAGCCATGTGTTTTTTATTTTAGGCCTTCGTTGCCTGTCTGCGGTCACTCCTTCCACTAGGCCTCCACTGACCACACCACTGCTGCCCGTGTACCCCTGGAACCAATTTAAAATTGCCTACAGCCATGTGTTATTATTTTAGGCCTTCGATGCCTGTCTGCGGTCACTCCTTCCACTAGGCCTCCACTGACCACACCACTGCTGCCCGTGTACCCCTGGAACCAATTTAAAATTGCCTACAGCCATGTGTTATTATTTTAGGCCTTCGATGCCTGTCTGCGGTCACTCCTTCCACTAGGCCTCCACTGACCACACCACTGCTGCCCATGTACCCCTGGAACCAATTTAAAATTGCCTACAGCCAGCCCAATTTTTTTATTTTAGGCCTTCGATGCCTGTCTGCGGTCCATTCTTTCAACTACTACTACACTGACCAGGGCACTGCTGCCCGTGTACCCCTGGAACCAACATCAGAAAATATAAAAATAAGTATTTTGCTTACAAAAAAGAAAATACTGGAGAGATATCAAATGCAGACATTTTAACATTAAAAACAAACACACAACTAAAATCTGGTACAGTACTAAAAATGGCCACCAGCTACAATTACTTTCTCCTGCAAGTAGTTAACTGAAAGGTTTTTTAAATTGAAAACACAGATATGGCATCCACCGAGTGTTGTCCTGTCGCGTCTTCTTTATATTATTGCCGAGAAGATGCAAAACAATGAAAATAATAAAATCATTAATTACCAAAATAATAGAGAAAGTCAACACCACATTGCAAATAAACATTCATTCCAAATAAAGAAGCAGGGCGCGTCCGAGGGTGAGTATATACCTAATAAGAATATAATCACCCTCGGACGCGCAATGCTTATTTCCAACAGCCTTCCTTCCTAAGAATCAGCCCTTCCATGGTGTAGAGAGACGTTGTGTTACACTCCAAGGTGTTCCCCAGGTTGCCTTTCCTGAGCTTCGATCTTCCGGCTCTCGTTTAGTAGTTGTTGGAAACTACGCTGCATTAGGCCTTCAAATTGGGTATGGGGTGTAGAGAGATGGTGTGTTCCACCCCAAGGTGTTCCCCAGGTTGCCTTTCCTGAGCTTCGATCTTCCGGCTCTCGTTTAGTAGTTCTTGGAAACTACACTGCATTAGGCCTTCAAATTGGGTATGGGGTGTAGAGAGAGGGTGTGTTACACTCCAAGGTGTTCCCCAGGTTGCCTTTCCTGAGCTTCGATCTTCATGCTCTCGTTTAGTAGTTGTCGGAAACTACGCTGCATTAGGCCTACAAATTGGGTATGGGGTGTAGAGAGAGGGTTTGTTACACTCCAAGGTGTTCCCCAGGTTGCCTTTCCTGAGCTTCGATCTTCCGGCTCTCGTTTAGTAGTTGTTGGAAACTACGCTGCATTAGGCCTTCAAATTGGGTATGGGGTGTAGAGAGAGGGTGTGTTACACTCCAAGGTGTTCCCCAGGTTGCCTTTCCTGAGCTTCGATCTTCCGGCTCTCGTTTAGTAGTTCTTGGAAACTACACTGCATTAGGCCTACAAATTTGGTATGGGGGAAACATTGGCGCATCTGCGGTCCCTCCTTCCTCTAGGCCTCCACTGACCTGTCTACTGCTGCCCGTGTTCCCCTGGAACCAATTTTAAATTGCCTACAGGCAGCCCAATTTATTATGTTAGGGCTTCGAAGCCTGTCTGCGGTCCCTCCTTCCACTAGGCCTCCACTGACCTGTCTACTGCTGCCCGTGTACCCCTTGAACCAACATCATAAAATAAAAAAAAAAGTATTTTGCTTATAAAAAAGAAAATACTGGTGAGATATCAAATGCAGACATTTTAACATTAAAAACAAACACACAACTAAAATCTGGTACAGTACTAAAAATGGCCACCAGCTACAATTACTTTCTCCTGCAAGTAGTTAACTGAAAGGTTTTTTAAATTGAAAACACACATATGGCATCCACCGAGTGTTGTCCTGTCGCGTCTTCTTTATATTATTGCCGAGAAGATGCAAAACAATGAAAATAATAAAATCATTAATTACCAAAATAATAGAGAAAGTCAACACCACATTGCAAATAAACATTCATTCCAAATAAAGAAGCAGGGCGCGTCCGAGGGTGAGTATATACCTAATAAGAATATAATCACCCTCGGACGCGCAATGCTTATTTCCAACAGCTTTCCTTCCTAAGAATCAGCCCTTCCGTGGTGTAGAGAGACGTTGTGTTACACTCCAAGGTGTACCCCAGGTTGCCTTTCCTGAGCTTCGATCTTCCGGCTCTCGTTTAGTAGTTGTTGGAAACTACGCTGCATTAGGCCTTCAAATTGGGTATGGGGTGTAGAGAGATGGTGTGTTCCACTCCAAGGTGTTCCCCAGGTTGCCTTTCCTGAGCTTCGATCTTCCGGCTCTCGTTTAGTAGTTCTTGGAAACTACACTGCATTAGGCCTTCAAATTGGGTATGGGGTGTAGAGAGAGGGTGTGTTACACTCCAAGGTGTTCCCCAGGTTGCCTTTCCTGAGCTTCGATTTTCCGGCTCTCGTTTAGTAGTTGTAGAAAAGTACACTGCATTAGGCCTACAAAATGGGTATGGGGTGGAGAGAGATGGTGTGTTACACTCCAAGGTGTTCCCCAGGTTGCCTTTCCTGAGCTTCGATCTTCCGGCTCTCGTTTAGTAGTTCTTGGAAACTACACTGCATTAGGCCTACAAATTGGGTATGGGGTGGAGAGAGATGGTGTGTTACACTCCAAGGTGTTCCCCAGGTTTCCTTGCCATTGCTTCGGTCTTCCGACTCTCGTTTAGTAGTTGTAGAAAAGTACACTGCATTAGGCCTACAAAATGGGTATGGGGTGGAGAGAGATGGTGTGTTACACTCCAAGGTGTTCCCCAGGTTGCCTTTCCTGAGCTTCTATCTTCAGGCTCTCATTAAATTGTGGTTAAATGGAACAACTGCATTTGGCGTACTAGTTGGTTTGGGGCCTACTATCGGTGTCTGCCACTCCTTGCTGTTCTCCTGGTTTCCTGTCCTGAAATTCCATTTTCAGGCTCTCGTTAAGTAGTTGTTAATGTTAGACTGCATTTGGCCTACTAGTTGGGTTGGGGCCTACTATCGGTGTCTGCCACTCCTTGCTGTTCTCCTCCACTGAACAAAGCTGTGCCGCCTGTTTACTACGGTTGCCAATTTTGAACTGCATTTCGACTACTTACTGATTTGGCCCTACTCTCTGTGTCAGCCTCTCATTCCAGTTGTCCTCCACTGCAATGCCCCCTGGTTATTCCTGTGTTACCAATTTTGAACTGCATTTAGCCCACTTTATTCTTTGGGCCTATATCTGTGTTTCCACTTCATCGTGCCCATTGCCCAGCCAGTGATAGATGAGTCTGCTGGTACATTGACCCATAACGCAACATTCCCCGTGCATGCTACACAACAACATTGTGACCCTGCTGAAAGTCAGGTTGCTCTTCCCGCATACCATACCACCTTACACGGGGACAAAGAGGAAGGTGCAGATGAAAGTGCAGGTTCCTTCATCAGGTGGGGGGAGGAATACTAGTTGGCGACGTCACTGGCACAGGGCCTCTCATAGTACGCAAAAGTGTTGCTGCCGGTGGGAGGCGCCCCCGCCGTGCAAACACACCGCTGTACTTTGAGGGGCCCTGTGCCAGTGCCAATGCCAACAAGTGGGCCCCCCCTGCTTGCTCAGGATCACAGCACTTGCAAAGTTGAAATACTTACCTCTCCCTGCTCCACTGCCGTGACGTGGTCCAGATTTCCTGGGCCCACTAATTACTTGAACCAGCCCTACCCCACACAACTTTAGCCAAATGACCCCCAATTTCAAATGCCTTCCAATTATTATAAGGTAAATTACGCTTGACAAGCTTCATTAAGAAGAATGGATGGTTTTGACATTAAAATGGGCACTCTAGGTGTTTTCCTGGCCCCCACTCACTGCCGACTATGCTGCCCCATTGACTTGCATTGGGTTTCGTGTTTCGGTCGATCCCGACTTTACGTCATAATCGGCCGATTTCACTCGACCCGACTTTTGAGATAGTCGGGTTTCGCGAAACCCGGCTCGACTCTAAAAAGGTCAACGTCGCTCAACTCTAGTCGTCATTAAACAGGCAGATAAAGGGGGAAACACAGTGCTATGGCCGTGTAAAATGTATGAAAAACAGGCCTATAAAATCCTTAATAGCACTAATTGTTACAAAAAACTTAGTTATAACCCCCTAACTAAATTTCAATCTGAGTTGGTTAAGATACTTGAATCTGGCTGTGATGACGGCATCATCCCTAAATGATTGGTGGAGACTATGTCCAAACTGCAGCCCAAGATGGCCACATTCTACTTATTACCAAAGTTGCATAAAAATTCGTTAGACCCGCCTGGTAGGCCTATTGTGGCGGGTAATGGGAGTCTGTGCGAGGTAGTGTGCACTGTTATAGACTACTATTTGCAACCACTAGTACTAACTTTGCCCTCGTATATTAAAGACACCACGATGATGTTAAAAAGACTTGACACCTTACAGTTGGACGAAGGGGCGGTTCTAGTCACGGCAGATGTGGAGGCGCTCTATTCGTCCATCAAGCATGAGGATGGCCTGAGGGCTGTTGCCCACTATTTATATGAAAGCAATTTGGAATCGTCACTGATAGAGCTCCTCCTTTTGCTTTTGAAATTTGTATTAGAACATAACGTGTTCTTATTTAATAACGAGATTTTTATCCAAAAGCAAGGTACAGCCATGGGGGCCACATGTGCCCCGGCTTACGCCAACTTATTTATGGGTTATTGGGAGCGTCAAATTTTTCAGGATGATGATTGGGACAGTCATGCCATACAAGGGTGGAGACGTTATATAGACGACATCCTGTTTATATGGGAGGATTCGATTGATAAATTGCCCATAGCCATGACAAAATTGAATCAAAACTTATATAATATCAAGCTGACATATAATTTCGGTAAAAAAGTGGAATTTTTGGATTTGGACATCAGAGTGCTGGAAGATGGTAGAATAGTTACTAATGTATTTAGGAAGCCAACAGCGACTAATACATTATTACACGCCTCCTCTGCCCATCATAGGTCTACGATTAACGGCATATCGACAGGACAATTTCTCCGAATCAAAAGGATTTGCACTACTGTTGATGATTATGACGATCAAGCATCAGATTTGGCCAAACGATTCTCAGATAGAGGATACAGTAACCGTCAAATTAAAAAAGGCCTCAGAAAAGCAGCTAATGTTTCACGGGATGAATTGTTATATGGTAACAGTAAAAGGAGTGCAACAAATAAGGCGAAAAATGAAGTACGATTTATAACGAGATTTAATAAACAATGGCCAGAACTTTCGAGAATTATGTCTAAACATTGGAACATTCTACAGTCTGACTCTATTCTGAAGACAATATTGTCGGAACGCCCGTTGATGGTTCCCAGAAGATCTAGGAACCTTAACCCCTCTGTGACCTTAGACGTACTATCCCGTCGAGGTGCCCTGGGCTTATCTGACCCTGGACGGGATAGTACGTCATAGCCGATCGGCGGCCGGGTGTCAGCTGCTTACTATGGCACTATAGTCACGGACCGCCCCCGGCACATTAACCCCTGGCACACCGCGATCAAAGATGATCGCGATGTGCCGGCGGTGCAGGGAAGCACCGCGCAGGGAGGGGGCTCCCTGCGGGCTTCCCTGAGACCCCCGGAGCAACGCGATGTGATCGCGTTGCTGCGAGGGTCTCACCTCCCTCCCTGCTCCCTCCAGCCCCGGATCCAAGATGGCCGCGGATCCGGGTCCTGCAGGGAGGGAGGTGGCTTCACAGAGCCTGCTCAGAGCAGGCACTGTGAAGCCTGCAGCACTGTAAGTCAGATCAGTGATCTGACAGAGTGCTGTGCAAACTGTCAGATCACTGACCTGTGATGTCCCCCCCTGGGACAAAGTAAAAAAGTAAAAAAAAATTTTTCCAAATGTGTAAAAAAAATAAAAAAAAATATTCCAAAATAATGAAAAAAAAAAATATATATTATTCCCATAAATACATTTCTTCATCTAAATAAAAAAAAAAAACCCAATAAAAGTACACATATTTAGTATCGCCGCGTCCGTAACGACCCGACCTATAAAACTGTCCCACTAGTTAACCCCTTCAGTAAACACCGTAAGAAAAAAAAAAAAAACGAGGCAAAAAACAAGGCTTTATTATCATACCGCCGAACAAAAAGTGGAATAACACGCGATCAAAAGGACAGATATAAATAACCATGGTACCGCTGAAAGCGTCATATTGTCCCGCAAAAAAAGAGCCACCATACAGCATCATCAGCAAAAAAATAAAAAAGTTATAGTCCTGAGAATAAAGCGATGCAAAAATAATTATTTTTTCTGTAAAATAGTTTTTATCGTATAAAAGCGCCAAACCATAAAAAAATGATATAAATGAGGTGTCGCTGTAATTGTACTGACCCGAAGAATAAAACTGATTTATC